>NC_133168.1:10457500-11162500 GCF_040802235.1 Manis javanica | reverse complement strand
ATGGATATCTTTTTGATTCGTCACATGTGTAATGATTTTTGAGTGTACATTGGACTTTATAAGTAGGCTCTGGATTCCGTTATGTTCTTTGGGAAAGGCTTGTTCTAGGACACAATTGACTAGATACAGATTCCAGGGTCACCATAGCTATGGCAGCATTTGAAATCTCTACTTAGTTATTTCAACTTCCAGCTGCTGCTTTTTTGCAAACACACTAGGGTCTCTTCCAAGCATGCGTAATTCAATCAATGTTTTCTACACTTTCATGCATATTTTGTAGTTCACTCCCTCTGCAGCCCCCTCTCTTACAGAATCCTCCCCCACCTTTCTTGCTGCTCTAGAAGACCCCAAAACTCTCCTCTGTCAACTCAACGCACTGAAATTGAATCTCTCATTTGCATTGAGCTATATGAAAATTTTGGGTAGCCCTTGGCAGAAAAAAAATCTCCCCTTTTAAGGATAGACACTCTCTACTCCCTTTAAATACATTTTTTAATATTTTGTATGGCTTTTATAACTTTTATGTGTAAAGTTTTCTCTGCTTCCCTTTCTCCAAGCCAATCTGTCACTATAGGAAGCCAGAATCTGAGAAATATTTTTTAAGATAGAGAAAATTATTTCCTACTGAAAATCTTTAAAAGTAATTTGTATTGCTTTTAAAGAAATACATTATGCAAAGCAAACAAAAGGCCCACAAACACACAGAGGCTTAACAACATGCTCCTAAATAATCAATGGATCAGTGACCAAATTAAAACAGAGATCAAGCAATGTATGGAGATAAATGGAAACACCATTCAATGCCACAACTTCGGTGGGATGTAGTGAAGGCAGTTCTAAGAGGAAAGTATATAGCAATTCAGACCTATTTAAAGAAGGAAGAACAATACCAGATGAACAGCCTAAATTCACAATTAATGAAACTGGACAAAGAAGAACAAATGAGGCCCAAGGTTAACAGAATTTTATGGGATATTTTGAGGAGAACTAATACCCATCCTCCTTAATGTTTTCCAAACAGTAGAAAGGAGGGAATACTTCCAAGCTCATTCTATGAAGCCAGCATCACTCTAATACCAAAACCAGGCAAAGACATCACAAAAAAAGAAAATAACAGACCAATATCCCTGATGAACATAGATGCAAAAACTCTCAACAAAATATTAGCAGACAGAATAAAAAAATACATCAAAAAGATCATACATTGTGATCAAGTGGGATTTATACCAGGGGACCAAGGATGATACAATATTCAAAAATCCATCAATATTACCTACTACATCAACAGAAAGAAGGACAAAAACCAGTTGATCATCTCCATAGATGCTATAAAATCATTTGACAAAATTCAACATCCATTCATGATGAAGATTCTCAACAAAATCAGTATAAAGGGCAAGTACCTCAACATAATAAAGGCCATATATGACAAACCCACAGCCACCATCATACTGAACAACAAAAAGCTGAAAGCTTTTCCTCTAAGATTGGGAGCAAGACAAGGATGCCCACTCTTCTCACTTCTATTCAACACAGTACTGGAGGTCTGAGCCACAGCAATCAGACAACACAAAGAAATAAAAGGCATCCAGATCAGCAAGGAACAAGTTAAACTGTCACTGTTTGCAGATGACATGATACTGTACACAAAAAAAACATAAAGAATCCACTCCAAAACTAGTAGGTCTAATATCTGAATTCAGCAAAGTTGCAGGATATAAAATTAATACACAGAAATCTGTTGCATTCCATATACTAATGACGACCTAGCAGAAAGACAAATCAGGAAAATAATTCCATTCACAATTGCATCAAAAAGAATAAAATACCTAGGAACAAACCTAACCAAGGAAGTGAAAGACCTATACCCTGAAAACTACAAGACACACTTGGGAAAAATTAAAGAAGACACCAGTACATGGAAATACATCCCATGCTCATGGGAAGGAAAAATTAATATTGTCAAAGTGGCCATCCTGCCTAAAGCAATCTTCAGACTCAATGCAATCCCTATCAAAATATGAACAGCTTTCTTCAATGAAGTAGAACAAATAGTTCTAAAGTTCATATGGAACCGCAAAAGATCCCAAATAGCCAAAACAATCCTTAGAAGAAAGAATAAAGCAGGGGGAATTATGCTTTTCAACTTCAAGCTCTACTACAAAACCACAATAATCAAGACAATTTGGTACTGGTACAAGAACAGATCCATAGATCAATGGAATGGAATAGAGAGCCCAGATATAAACCCACACATATATGGCCAATTAATCTTAGAAGAAAACATAGGCAAAACTGTCTTGAATATAAACATGATCAATTTGTTGATGAACACATCTCCTCAGGCAAGGGAAACAAAAGCAGAAATGAACAAGTGGGACTACATCAAACTAAAAAGCAAAGGACAGCAAAGTACAGCAAAGGACACCATCAGCAGAACAAAAACACATCCTACAGTATGGGAGAATATATTCATAAATGACATATCCAATAAGGGGTTAGCATCCAAAATACATAAAGAGCTCACATGCCTTTACACCCAAAAAACAAATAACTCAGTTAAAAAATGAGCAGAGGATCTGAACAGATACTTCTACAAAGAAGAAGTTTAGAAGGCCAACATGCAAATGAAAAGATACTCCAAATCACTAATCATCAGATAAATGCAAATTAAAATCACAATGAGATATCACCTCACACCAGTTAGGATGGCCAAAATCCAAAAGATAAGTAACAACAAATGCTGGCAAGGATGAGAAGAAAGGGGAACCCTCCTACACTGTTGATGGGAATGTAAATTAATTCAACCATTACGCAAAGTAATATGGAGGTTCCTCAAAAAACCAGAAGTAGAAATACCATTTGACCGAGGAATTTACCTGAAAAAACAAGATCCCAGATCCAAAAAGACATATGCACCCCTATGTTTATCACAGCACTATTTACAATAGCCAAGAAATGGAAGCAACCTAACTGTCCATCAGTAGATGAATGGATAAAGAAGATCTGGTACATACCCACAATGGAATATTATTCAGCCATAAGAAGAAAGCAAATCCTCCCATTTGCAACAACATGGATGGAGCTAGAGGGTATTATGCTCAGTAAAATAAGCCAGGCAGAGAAAGGCAAGAACCAAGTGATTTCACTCATCTGTGGAGTATAACAACAAAGCAAAAACTGAAGGAATAAAACAGCAGCAGACTCACAGAACCCAATAATGGACTAGCTGTTACCAAAGGGAAAGGGACTGGGGAGGATGGGTGGGAAGGGAGGGATATGGGGATTAAGGGGTATTATGATAAGCACACATAATATAGGGGGGTCATGGGGAAGGCAGTATAGCACAGAGAACTCAAGTAGTGACTCTATAGCATTGTACTATGTATAGACAGTGACTGTAATGGGATACATGGTGGGGACTTGGTAATAGTGGGGAATGTAGTAACCACAATGTTTCTCATGTGAAAACTGAGCATAAAATTGTATATCAATGATAACTTAATAAAAAAAAACCCTTGAATTAGAAAAAAAAAGTGGGAGAAGTTCTGTATGTACAAATACCAAAATATACAGGTATATCTTGGGGTAGAATCTAAGTTTATTTAAATTTAATAATTTTTGTATCTCTTCAATTTTTCACAAAATGACCGTATGTTTATTATGTCATTAAATTAATTACATAAAAACAAAGATCAACATGGCTTCTGTGTGTGAAAATCTAAGCAATCTAAGTAACTAGATAAGGGATGATGGTAGCAGCAGAATGGAAAAAAATAATCATATTCAAAGGTATTAAGAAGGCATAATTAACCAGATTAGACTATTCCAAATGCAATATAAATTGGATTAACTCTTAGATTTTATTTCTTTAACAGAGGTAAAACTATCTTTGTGTCATTTAACACCAGAGGTTTAGAAAGGAGACACAAATTTTTATTCTGTAAAAATTAAAACCTAAACAATCTGATAGTGTAATATGATGGAATTGTTTGTTTTGGGACTCCTATTTAAAAATAAATAATCTTCATCTGTGATTCATTTCACTCTACTTTACACATTTTACTTTACTGTGATTCATTCAGTCTTCCACTCAGCAACTTTTCATACAACTTGGGAGACCAAAGAAAAAGAAGATATAATCTTTATGTTTGTATCAGGTTTCTTTTAAAAAGCAATGAAGTCCTAGACTATTTTGGGTGAAGTGAAGGATGATTTTGATGCAACCACTGAAATAATTCATTAGTCCTTCTCTCTCCCTCCAAAATACCAAATTAGCATCTCACAGCATTGTGTGCCCTAAAATATACATATTAGTTCCTCCATCACTATAGAAAATTAAATAATTATGGAATTATTCATGTCTCCATGTCATTTTAAGTTATACACATAGCCCTCCATGTAAGTTGTGGTTCTTCCTCTGTCTCATTATCATGACTTTAGCCATCAGCCAGAACTGGGACTATACAACCTACATCGACAGTGTTTCTAAAGTGATCCATTAACATCTGGATCAAAAAATTCTGAGCATGTTCTCCAAACAATGAGAATTTAATCAGCCTGGTTCTCATTTTAGTAATACTTGGACCCCCTAGGGTTACACTTTTCTTACCTTTTATACATTTTCTGCCACAGGAATGCCACTTTCATTTTATCCAACAATGTACATTTACTTTCATAAAGTTTTTGGTGACGAAGAGGAAGATACACTCTTGTTGAAATTTCTTTCTAAAATTGCTCTTGTGAATTCTGAACATCAAGTGGAGAAACAGTTTTAACTTGGATGAGTCCTACACACAGACTGTGCACACTATTGTCATCTTACCTTACAATTTATTAATGTACACATACAGCTTTTTTGCCTTCATTAAAATTCCAAGTGTGCACTACACAATATGGGCCAGGATGTGCATGAAGTATCCTCACTCACACAGCAGTCTATTTATTCACCCAACAAGTATATTTGGTTAATGTTGCAAGTCCTGCTTTAGGGCCTCCTTACATTCCTGCATTTTTTAGGCTGAATGTACTACATTGATTCAGGAAAAATTGAAACAAAACACTAAGTGATATGTTTAGCATCTACTTAATCATGAAACTAGTAAATTCCAAACCTTTTATGGACTTTCCCTATTAGTACCCATCACTTTTTTTTAAACGTATTGAAAGTGGTGGCTAAATTTCTGAAAGGTGGCTTCATGTAAAGTCTTGCATTAGGTTTAACCTTCTCCAAGGGCAAAAGCTAATGGGACTCAAGTTGGCAGTATTCAAATAAGGAAGAACAAGATACGGGGGGGAGCCTCCTGGTAATCTAAGAGTGGTGTTGGCCATGTGGTGGGAAGCTTGGGAGTGGCAAGCAGTTGTACAAGAGAAATGCTTCCCAACCTTTCTACATCATGATTTTAATTGAAAAGCCACTAGCTGTAATACTCAGTGAAGTAAATAGATATTACATCTTACTTTAGGAGTCAGGAGTCCATGGTTCCTGCTCGCCCATGCCCTCCCTTGGCTTCTTATGCCAGTGATTATTTTAATATTGGTAAATCAGTAACTTGCATCCTTTAAAAGATATACACACACATGCACATATATTCCATATGAATATATGATTCTTAAAAGATTAGAACTTACTGACCATGTTTCCAAACTGATTTTCACCATCATGAATGGGTTGGGCAATTTAAAAAACTTAAGAGTGATGCACACTGTATATTAAAGAGGGTATAAGAATTTATTGTTTTTCCTTCATAAATAATACAGGGTAATATCTTTAAAATTTATGTGTATATTTTTGTTTCATTATATCTGCATGTGGAGGTATATTCACTAAATGGGAACAAATAAGAATCAGCTTAAACATATATTTTATAGAGAATATTATTTACAAAAACAAGCTTATAGTTCTGATGTTTATCTAAATAAGATGCCAAGTGAATGAGTGAAGTTTAGAAGTATTCTCAATTTCAAAGCCATGGAGTATTTATATTGAAAACAATGAGTCTATCAAGCCTACTTTATCCTCATGTCAATCATCATATATTTTCCCTTAGTCCAAATCCCTCTGGCTTTAAAAATGGAGGAATTGGATATGACGCATTCTGGTCACACCCAATTTAAGCTCTTCTTTCTTCGGAAATCATCTTTCTTTAGAAAAGTATACACATCTGCACTCATATGAATTTGCCAGAGTCCCTAAGCTTTACACATTTTCCTAACTTTGCTGTCTGCTGTCTTCTTTAAACTTAGTAGAAATTTTGCCAGCAAAATTTTGCAGTATGAGAAGTACATACTTTCCCATGTTCACTATGTAGAAGTAGACACAGACTTTCAATGTATTTATACAATATCTTTTTTCATTACAGTTTTTTGAGAAGACTTTCATTATACCATTTTCATTTGACTCCTCCCCAACTTTTTAAATTTCTGACACAAAGAACTTTGTATTATGCCTTCAACTTTCAACTTCAATATTTAACTCAGGTAGAGGGTCAAGGAAGAGATCTTTTCCCTTGTGTTCCTCCTTACCTGTTTCCCAGTTTTAAAAGAGTCAGGCCTCGATATAGCAAGGCGCCTAAGCACATGTTAACTGGCACAAAATGAAACACTATGTAATATTTGACATTCTTTGAGAAACTTTATCAGAAATTATAAAAAAGAAATTAAAGACTAGGTCTACGTGCATATCTGGCATTGACCTCAGCACCGCTGATCTGGAAAATTAGCATCTTCCCAAGGATGATAAGACCTATGATACCTAAGGAGCAGCTGGAAAATAGACTTCAAGAAATCCAAGAAAATGTATTTTCCAATGAGCACACCGAGACTGCATGCCAAATTTGTAAACTTTATACCTGTATATACACTCAGTATTTTCAGGTAGATGGCATTTAAAACCATTTCTGTCTAAATAAAGTCTAGATTTAGGTGAATGAGCAGATGGCAGGCTGGATGCAGAGACTGGCTTAACTAAAGGATAATCAGAATTTCAGTTCACATAGATTTTTATGAAAAATCGCAATAATATTATTTTCAATCTGCCCAAAATTGTTAGTATTTTGGAAGTAAAGATAAATGTGGTTAATTTTCATAATGTCCTAAGCTTATTCTTGAAAAAAAACTAGGGTCTTGAGATTTAATTACTGAAGTACATGTGGAAGGTTATGCATACTTAAGAGTTTCTTAGAGAAAATTCCTTCTAAGGTGTTACTGGAAGCTGTCACTATGAGACATGAATCTGGAATGTCTTGTATTTAATAAGAAACAGAATCCAGTCTAGATATGCCTATATTTGAGTCTTAATGGTGTTCCACTAAAACATAGTTCACAAAATTTATTCTCGGCAGGGACCTGGCAACGCTCCTTAATCTGCATCTGTAATTAATTTAGAGGAAGGGACAGGTTCTTGGGATGTGGAGATAATGACTAGTTTTATGGACTGAATAGCACCATTGTAAAATATCCACAATACTTCTTTCATAAGCACTACAGACAGTGAGGGCTCAGGATCAATTCCCTTGCCATTTACAAAGTGTGGCTCTGACAACAATTTGTTTTTCATTTTCTATCAGATTCAGACACTATTAGGTAAATTCACTAACTCATTTTATTATCTTATTTAAACAGCTTTTCAGGTCTGAAACAAAATAGTGACTGGTTTCGTTTACAACAGCACATACCCTTGCAAAATCATGCCATAGGTAACCAACCACTGGAGTCCTGCCATATTGCTTAATAAAAATTTGTGTTAAATAGAAAGGCTAGATTAGGAATTCATAGAATTGGGTTCTGATCTCTGCTTGGCACCCCATGTCAAGCTGTATGACTTTGGACAATATCCTTCATCTCTCAGAATAAGTTAACTTATTCAACAAAGAAGTCAATGTTGATGTTCCCAGGTTCCCTTTAAGGAACAATATTTCATCATTTAGGCCTCTTTCTGAGCTGACTTCTATTGTGTATTTGCATAGATGGGGACAAAGATAAAGAGTTGGACAAGATGGAATGTAGTGCAGAGAGAGCTCTGGATGGGGCCCGGCAGCTGGTTTGCACATGAAGTTTAGGGTGTAGATAGGACATTATCCTCAATTTCTAGGAATCTAAACTAGAGCAACACATTTAAGCAGAAAAGCATTATTTAAAAAGTGGGTCTGGACACATGGTGAGTGAAGGGGCATGGCAGGCACTCAGTGAATTGTCTGCAGGCTCATATCTGCAGGCTGCACGTGTGCCTGGAAATCCGTGGAGGATCCTGGTGCTTTTCATCCTTGCCTTGACGTGTTAGAGACCCCAAGGCTTTTGTTCTGAGTAATTACTGCAGAACTCTGAGCAGCCTGCAACGTAAGACTTGCCTCTGTCTCAGCTTATCTGACTTCTCTGCTACCTCCCTATAAAAAGTCCACTTCAAGCAGAAAAACTCAGTTAGCTATCTTCCCACTGTGCTTATTCCCTTTGTATTTATAGTTTGTCATAGGCAAGTTTTGTCATCTCCATTAAGCTTTTTCCAGCTTAACTGCTCCCTGAAATTGATATTTCATTTTTCTTTAAAATTGTCTAAGTATTACAAATTGTCTCCTATTCTTTCATACACTTGCCTTTTGCTTAACAATTTCATGACTAAAGATATTTAGCCCACCCTCATCAATGACATGGAAATCCCACTGGAGTCCAAAATCCCACACTCTGTGGCTCTGGGTTCCTACAGGCAACAAGTCTAGGAGGTATGTGACTGTGAGCAGAGTCTTTTTTAGAAAATTTATAACACTATCTTTTTCTTATCTTCCTCCATGATAACCTCTTCAAAGTTTAAATTTAGAACCTCAAACAGCAAAGATTAACAAGTTAAAAAAAATCTGACCAGAAGCAAAACTTCTTTGTCTTTACAATTCATTAACATTTTCTCTTAAATCTCTTTTAGGGAAATGTATATCATCTCTTTGTACATTTCTAGTCTCTCTAATTTATCTGCTGCAATAAAACATTGGCTCGGTATCCTAATGTTAAAAAAGTACTCCACCTAAAAAATGCATCAACATACAAGTCATCAACTGAATTATGTCCCTCCTCTCCAAAATTCATGTGCTGCAGCTGTAACCCCCAATGTGAATGTATTTGGAGATAGGGCCCTAAACTTAAATGAGGCCGTAGGGTGGGAACCTGATCCAACAGGGACTGGTGTCCTTCTAAGAGACGGGATACCAGAGCTCTCTCCTTGGGCAGGCACAGGATAAAAGCCATTTGAGGACACAATGAAAAGGTGGCCGTCTACAAGCAGGAAGAAAGGTCTCATCAGAAATCAACTCTGACAGCACCTGGTCTTGGACCTCTAGCCTCCAGAATGAAGAGAAAATAAATTTCTGTTGTTTAAGCCAGTCTGTGGGATTTTGTCATGGCAATCCAAGCAGACTATTACAATACACATCTTTGTAATTTACTTTCAGATTCTTTTATGTGTTTCGTTCACTCTTAAGGGCAAACTGAATATATCTAATCTCATGTTTCCTGATGAAATGTAAAAAGTCTTTCTGAGTCTTCTGAATTTATCTTGTTTGTTTCCAGTCCAATAAAATAAAGACACTGTGTTTAGAAAAAGTTTTGGTGCTGAATTTATAAGTAAGATATTATTGCTAACCCATGTGAGGTTTATAATCAAATATGTTGGCTAATTTGGAAACTGTCCAGGTCAAAATCCAGCATATTGCTGGAAGGAAATATAGAACTCCAAACATACTTTTGAGGTGATTCCAAACAATAAGTAGGCAACAATGAACATGTTGTGTATGAAAATGGTTAGGTGAGCTAGAAATCATATTTTATTCACATTTGATCCAATTTTGTTTTGAAGGGATACTGTTTGACTTACATTCCTTAATAGAACATGTTTAAAAAAATATCCTTGTTTCATTAATATATTATCTACTACTTTTTATTTAATTTTTTCCAGAATAATACATGTTCACAGTTAAAATGATCAAATAGGATTCTAATGAAAAATAGTTTCCTGGACCAATCCATCTTTCAGCTATTATAAATATTCCTTCTGATATTTTGTTGTACATTTTAAAGTAATATGCATATAAAGTTATTTCTTGATTTATGAATTTTTAGCACTACTTTTCAACTTCCTATTTTATTGTGGCTGAAGAGCTTTTTAAAAACAATCTCCCTACTTCATTTTTTACAATACAGTTATATTATAATTTTTAATTTAATAATTACCATTTAATGTATACTACCAATATAAATGCTATTCACTTTTGAGCCAGTTAATATAATTTACCTTTCTGTTCCACTTGTTCTTACCTGGATTTAATAACTGGCCTTCATTGCTTGGAAACATCTTCTATTACTATAGTACAATATCAAAAGCAGGAAATTGACATTGGTATATTCCATAGACCTTATTCAGATTTCACAAGTTTTACATGTACTCATCTGTGTGTGTGTGTGTGTGTGTGTGTGTGTGTGTGTGTGCAGTTCTGTGTTTTTTGTTTTTATGTGATATGTAGATTCATGTAACCACCACCACAATCAAGATTCAGAACTGTTCCATCAATTCAAAGACACACCCCATGCTAGAGCCCTGTATGGTCCCCGCTTCCTGTCCCCTCCTTCTTGCTTAGCCCCTGGCAACCGCTGATCTGTTCTCCAAATCTGTAATGTTTCAAGAATGCTCAAATAAAATTTTTAAAACTTTTGCTTATGTTTTTATTCCTAAGAGTTTTCATTTTGTTATGTTTTCATAGCCTTCTATTCTCTTATACTGCATGTAGTAAGAGTGAGGCCAGATGCCGGATTCTTGTTGGTGGAGTGGAAGAATGAACTTTATGAATGAGCAAGGTAGGAGATTGACAGAGAAAGTTTTATTCAGGATAAGAGAGAGTGTGGGACTCCCTACAGGCACAGGGAGGCGCAAGGCTTCGCTGGGGGTCTCGGGGACTAGGGTTTTATGCCTGTTGCATTGTGAGCCGTTGGTTTTCCATAGGTTCAGCAGGAATGCTAGTTATGTTTTAACCTATCTCAGTAAAGGTTACCTGTATATCCTATTGTAAACTAATGGACCTGGTGTTCTACTGTCAGCAAGCTGTTCCTTATCCCTGGTCTGGTGGCGGATACACTGTTTCATTGTTTCAACCTCAAGCACCCTGTGTTTCCTCTGCATTCCTGCAGCCTCAGGGAGACGTCTTTTTCCAGGGCTCACTCTGTGCTAATTGGGCAGGGGTGACTCCCTGCTGCTGCCCTGTCTCAAGAGTTCCCTTATGTTGAACTTAAGTGGACTAATTATAGATTCTGTTATTTTGGAAGTTTTTTTCCTGCTACATTTATCTGTTTTCTCCAAGGATACACCTTTTTTATTGTTTTCACTTTTCTTTCATGATAATGTGAGCAATGCCCTTAAAAACTAATTGAAAGCACTGTACAAATGTGTAGGCCTTGTGGCCTGAATGTTAATTTTTTTGGAAGAAACCAAGGGAAGGATGGCCAAATCTAAGTTTCTAATAGTTCAAGATTTTGCACAGATGGATGGTAAGAGGGTTTCTGTCGCAAATAGGCTTTAAATTATATGGTGGAATTTGGGTGAATGTTGTTAATAGGGTGTTGGCATATTTTTTAAAAATCCAGACACTAATCAGTTTCTTAAACTATTAGAAACTTAGATTTGGCCATCCTTTATTTGGCCATCTTTTAACTGTGCTAGTTCGGTTCTGGTGCTTTGATGTTTACAATAGCATTGCAAATGCCAACATCGCCTTTCCTAGCTGTGCACCTAGTTCCCCCTTGGCCTAAAATATATTTACCCGTCAAGTTCCCAGGGACAATGTTGCTTTCAAATGACAAAAGTGGCTCTGTCTTATTATCATGCCATTAAGCCACAAATACAACACAGATCATCTTCAGTGGGTATCTTCTTAAAAGGATCTGCAGTCTCACAGCTGAGACTGTCACCCAGCCCAGGAGCTCACCATCAGAGGTGACATTGTCCTCAGCGATGACTTCACCCCAGACACTAAAACCTCTGCCCCACTGATACCTACAGGCTGCTTCTCTTAAGGTACTGAAATTGGACATGAAACATTGCTTTTCTTCCTTTGATATGAGGGATTCTATTATGTTTTCTGAGCTCACTGTTGTTTAACCCACATTGCTGGTATACTCTCTGCTGTTAACAACGCATTCACCCCTTTACCCCCATGACCAAGGGAAGGTCTGGTAGAGAGTATCACATTCTGTGTCACTCTAAAAATGAATGGCGATCAATGCTTTCTCCAGGAGGAGCCAGCCTCCAATCAGTCAGCTCCTCCAGCCCTGACGAGGGTCTTCCTGTTATTTTCTCTGGCTTTCCTCCATGACCTCTTGCCCTGGGTCTCCAGCATGACCACCCCAAGCACAACCATCCCTTCCCCCTGCTTACACACAAATACCGCCCAACTTTTCACACTTTACTGAACTGTCAGTTCATGCCCTCCAACAAACGCAACTGCTGGACCTACCATCTTACCAGAGGAATACACCAAATTATCATCCAAAAACATATATAACCTACACTTTCAATGCTATTATAATACCATCAAGATGTTATTAAAAACCCCAGGAATTTCAGATCTCTTTTCTTGGCTAATGTTATGCAAATGAGAATCATAGTTATAAACCAGTCTGTAAGGACTCCTTGTATTTTTACTTATATTCCTCATTTTTACATTCATAATAGTACATCTGTTATGTTATTTAGGGCATTTTATTTTCTATTATTTGAATTCGACTACTCAGGCCACTAAAATATCCAAATAGTCAAGCTCAAATCAGTATCAAGACATCAAGGAAACAATTGTAACATAGTTTTTGAAATTCTGTCTTTACCCAGTTTTGAGTTTCTGGCTCAAGCTTGCTTGGTTCCCCTTTGTGAGCAGCCAGTTAAGTTCATACCACCCAAGTCCCTGCCCACCATTGGGCTCTTATACCATGAACCACTATCTCTCTCCAGGGCCAGGTATCAGGCAACTCCCACCACCTGGAGCCACTACATTTATTCAAACGAACCAGTTCTAAGTCAGTTTGACTAACTTTGCCTGTGTCCTCCCTTGGAAACCACAGTAAAAAAGCTCTCACCACCAGGGCTGCTCCGGTGCTGCGGATCCCAGGTGATTCCCACTGCCCTCTGAGGCGTAATGAGCTGCCTTTCTCGCGATCACAAGCGTTCTTTTCAGTGACCCTTCACTTCTCATCTGTCGGCCTAACCATACCAAAAACAAAACAAACAAAAAAACACTGAACACAATACTTAGCTAAATCATACCATTTTCTGTCATTTCACAAAAGTCTTCTATCCTGAATGCCGCTGTTAAAAGACCTCTAACAGCTTGATGTATTGATAATATTCTCTTTCCTCAGGGTATGAGCAGAGATGTATGATAGTTTTCGCACAGTACATAGAAGTTCAAGAGGAATTAGAAATTGTCAATAAGAGTGATGTTTTATTTTTCTGGGAATTTAAAGTAGTAAGAGCATAGCCATGGACCCAGAAAGGAAAAATGACAGAATCCCAGTGAATACTAAACAAATGTGCTTTTGCTTTTGTTGCAGGGATATGTGTAAAAAAAAGTCATTCTACTTCCCACTTTGAGTTGTTATGTAATCAAATTTTATGTCCAAACTATCAGTTTTTGTTTAAAAAAAAAATCTTCACACCTGAGTTAAGGGCATGCAGCTTTGATGTTTTTAAAATGATTTATTTTGCACATTTCTCATTATTCCTGTAGGAGATGTATTTCTGCTTTGAGTCATTTTCCCTTTTCCTTTGAAGCTATGTAGTGCATGGGGCAGAGGGGGACAGAGAGTGGGGTAGAGGTGTGGGTGAGGGAGGATTATTTCCAATGGGATTACTAATCTCTGACTGAAAATGCTCGTACCTCAGAATTACAGCATAAATAGTAAATATTGATGACAATCTTTTAATTTCAACATCCTATAAAACTTGATAAAAAACGGCAAACTAAATTCAACTACCATTGCATATTCTGCAAGCGTCAAGAAATCCCTGGTGGTTCTGGGAGAAATCAAACAAAGCTTTATGTGGCTCAGGAGGGATTAATATACTTTGAATTACTCTGATGCTTTAGGCTCAAGATAGTTGTTACACCAAGTACACATGAACGTCCTGGGAATCAATTGCCTAGCTTTTTATGAATTTGTATAATGATCCATGTAGTGTTAAAAGAGCAGTATAAAACTGAATTGAAATCACCAATACTGATTATGTTTAAAGGTCAGTGCCCCCCACCTGACTCCATGGTTTAATGTCTTACATGGTGAGTTGCATTCACAACTGCCTGTATGCCCTGGGAATTAAGAACGGATCATCAGGTAACCATGGAGATGGAGCCTTCCCGTTTTATACAGTTAGGGACCTACTCTTAAAAGTGTGAATTAGTTTTAACCTATAGGCTTAGTCCAAAATTTGAGCTTCAAAGAAATATACGGACTCCTTTTTCTCATCTCATTGGGTCTCTATAACCCCCTTGGGTTGTCTTGATTTGTTTTTGTCCTTCAACAGTGAGCTTCTAGTTTCCATTCTTTTAGACAAATATTGATTGGCATGCTCACTCCAATTCTCCTTTGGGGAATTTTCTTACATATGTGCTGTACACCTCTCATTGCTGGAAAGTGGAATTGTATCAATAGAACAGGTACATTCTTTAGTCAATATTCACTAAAACTGCTTCAGAATGTTCAATTCCAGAATCTAATAGCAGGAAACAGAGCGTTTGCCCAAAAAGGCTGGCAGGAAAGGCACAGGAGCACAAGAGGGCTCAGGACTGCCCTCTGGGAATAAGAACTGGAAGCAAATAGGTTCTCCTGTGACTATAGCTCTGGATACTATTACCTAATCCTTGACGATGAAATAGCACCTCAATCACTCAGAAATTCCAGAGTACACGTGCCCACAGGCACCTGGCAGAAACAAACAGACAAAAAAAGAAAGTGCCTTTCTGTATTTCTCTGGGCCAGGAATAGAGTGATGTGAGTAGGCGCTCAGTTTTTGTATGAAAGTTAAGGATGGAGCTACAAAAATTTAAATTAGGATATTTTAGTGCAATATTTTTTAAAGATCAAAATCAATGCAAAAAGGATCCTCTGTGAATAAAAGAGCAAATGCTTTTAAAAAGACAGGATCTGGCAGGTAAGATGCTTGGAAGTAACTGCTCCATCCTAACAAGTAAAAAGCAGAACAAATTTGAAAAGCAACAACTCTCCTAATCCAGGAAGAAGTGAGGTCACAGGACAAACCATCCCCCAAACTGGGGATCAGACCAGTAGACAAACACAGAGAATCGCAACTTACCAGAGTAGAAACCAGGAGCTGAACCCTCTATGGAAACCAGCATTGAGTAGGAAAACTTTAACTCTAATCAAAGAATTGCTGGAGGCTCAGGGTGGAAAATCTGAGCGGTAAAATGTCCAGGGTGACCCAGTCATAGGAAGGTTCCCACATTTTGTGAGTTCTGCCCTCTGGAGCTTGACCAGGTTCTCACAGTAAATACTGGAGAAAAAAAATCCCCTTTGCTTCCCACAAGAGACAGGGGAAGAGCCATTTTAATATACACCAGAGCCTTCTGTCCTTAATAAAGCCTACCTTTAGCAAACACTAATCAACCGGAGCCTAGCCAGCTGGGGTTTTATTAAAGCCTATCCCACCTGGGGGAAGGCAAATACCTAACTCCAGCTGGCTCTGACCTTCTAGATAGAGGAAAGGAAACACTCAGTATTGGCCCCATCCAGCCTTCCATGGAGGAGACGGGAAATACGCAACTCCAGCCCACTTTTGTTACTGGTCCCCCCTAGAAATGAGGTACTGGGAAGCACTTGTGAAGTTCACAGTTCAGAGACACAGGCTCACAAAAAGCACGAGATTTAAAGGCAGGACTGTGGAATGCTTGCCCTCCCCCGGCGTCACCCCCACATGGCTAAAGGCCTAGCTACGGCAGCGTCTTTTATCCAATTCATGTCCAGCTATCAAGCAAGAATTACAACATGACATAAAAGGCCAAAAAATAGTTTGAAGAGGTAGAATCAGAACAAGTCTCACGTATGTCAGGGATGTTGGAATTATCAGGTCAGGAATGTAAAACAACTGATTAAAATGCATAGAGCCCACATGGACAAAGAGCTTGAGATCAGGTGGGCAATATAAGAGAGAAGGAAATTCTAAGAGTCAACAAAGAGAAATACTGAAGATCAGAAACAATAGAAGTGAAAAATGTCTTTGATGATCTTAAAAATATTTTAAAAATAATGACTGAATTTTCCCAATCTAATGCAAGGCACCAAACCACGGATCCCAAAGAGTGAGAGAACACCAAGCAGGGTAAATGTTAAAAATACTAAGCCTGAAGTCATAGCACTTGGCTTTGTCCTGTCACTCATCAGCTGTGTGACTTTGTGCCCAACTTCTCTAAGACTTCTGAGAATTACATGGACTAATGCATGTAATGTGCTTAGCACAGGGCTGGCACATACATACATTTCACTGAGTATTGGCTGCTCTTATTACTACAAGACTGATTTCAGAAACATAGATTTCAGCAAGAGCTGCCTGTCATTCAGTGTGTTGGCAAAGTGGCCTTTAAAATAAACAAAAAAACTTTGATTTGTAGCATTTTCTTATAATGTCAATTAAGTAAACTATCAGAGCCATAGTAGGTCTTCAAGAGCTGTGGTGCATATATTCTTAGAGAGCATTGGCAATCTAACTGTAACTTCTAAGGGTAAACAGCAAAGTCTCCTTCTGTGTTTCTCACAGAACTTGGCTCAGTACAGTACAATTTACTCAAATGTTTGTATATTCTTCACATCTTTGTTTAATTAAAAAATACTTCACAAGCTTATCAGTGCTTTATGATGTGCATATGAGCAAATTAAAAAAAGAATCTCTTGGAGTTGAGTGATTATTATATGGCTTGAATTACCAGAACAACTGAGTTGGAAATAATATAGCTGTGGTTCCTGAAAACTAATTTTTGCAGCTAACAGAATTCAAGGTGCCATAAAATTTTAGTAGGTTATTGATGAGAAAGACAATAAAAAAAATACAGCAATAATCCTTCAATGTGCCTTTCACTTAGTGACTTGAGTTATGACAGCTTCTATAACAATAATTTTGTATTTGCATCTATCTGGAATTCACATTTTTATAAGAGAGCTAGGAAATGAGCCATTACATAGTAAAGAAGTAAAATTAATTCTGAGTCCCATTCAAAAATAGATGTAACCATTTGCATTAAAATGTGTATGTAAACATGACTTTTAGTGAAATGGGAGTTTTCTAAGATGATTACACTGGAAAGATCTCCTGCATAAACAAAAGCTTACCTATTTTAACTTAGTACTTGGTCTTTAGAAGCCAGCTTTAACACAGTGTAAAATTTAAGAGCTATTAGCAGTATTTTAGACTACTGAACTTTGGTCTGAGAACATTGTCAGGAAATTTGACTTAAGTTTCAAGTTGTCATTGTGTATACAATAAGATAAAAATGCATCCTAAATGGCCCTTTGCCTTTTAGGAACTGTGGGTAAAATTACAATACTCCCAGAATCTCTCACCTGGCCTTAGTGCATCTCCATATCAATAAGTGTTTCCAAGGGGTGGAGATGAACCATAGCAATAGGTGATTACAAAGGGGAGCCAGGACATATCTGAACTGGAGAGGTTGGGTGGGGCCCCATTTTTGTAGCCAGGTCACAAGAGACACCGGTTAGCAGAAGTGGACAACTGCTTATAACAATAAATGTATATCTCCCACTTTATTTCTCCCTTTGACTGACTTAGGCTTCAAAGGTAATTTGTCCTGGGCTGGGATCTTATTTCTGCCCTCCCACCCCATAGTTATAGGAACAGAAATATTTCATTCATTCATAGAACCCCTTTGGGCTATACAGAAAATGAACCACTCCTCAAGGACAGAGGAGAAGTGGGAAGACTTTGCAGGACATGGTCCCTGAGTTTTTCCCACCACCTATTTTATATACTCATAAGTTTACTCATTCACTTATTGTTTCATTCATTTAGAATTGTATTGACTGCAACAGGATAGGCATTATTCTTTATATTCCCATTATGGAAATGAAGATTAACATTTCTGCAAGGCAAAACCTGAAGATATCTCAGTTTGACTTTGCATACAAAGAATCATAATGCCACACCATTTAACTCTTAAATATTGTAAAACAAATTGAGATAATGTAGGGCAAAGCCATTTGAAAAAATGAAAGCACTACACAAATGAAAGGAGTTGTCATTATAGACATGTAAATGGCATAAATCCTATGGACTCCAAGTTCATGGTCTTATGTCACCTCTTTTTACTTAAAAAAAGACCGTAACTTTGTATACAGTATAAAAACTACAAAGTGTACTAGCTGGTCAAAACAGCCTCTAAACAAGAATCACTTCTGTGATTAGCTTAATTTAATTACCAAATAGTCTTCATTACTGAAACAGGTTTTTAGTGCCCTTGAAAAGTATACCTTTAGTTTTTCTTGTGTTTGGGTAAGTTCAGTTAAAAAATTCATAAAGTCTTTATTTTTTTATTTTTATTTTGTTATCATTAATCTACAATTACATGAAGAACATTATGTTTACTAGGCTTCCCCCTTCACCACCACCCCCATAAACCCCATTAAAGTCGCTGTCCATCAGTGTAGTAAGATGCTATAGAGTCACTACTTGTCTTCTCTGTGTTGCACAGCCCTCCCCTTTCCCCCACCCCCCACATTATACATGCTAATCGTAATGCCCCCTTTCTTTTTCCCTGCCCTTATCCCTCCCTTCCCACTCATCCTCCCCAGTCTCTTTCCCTTTGGTAACTGTTAGTCCATTCTTGGGTTCTGTGATTCTGCTGCTGTTTTGTTCTTTAAGTTTTTCTTTGTTCTTATACTATACTCCACAGATGAGTGAAATTATTTGGTACTTGTCTTTCTCCACCTGGCTTATTTCACTCAGCATAATACCCTCTGGATCCATCCATGTTGTTGCAATTGGTAGGATTTGTTTTCTTCTTATGGCTGAATAATATTCCATTGTGTATATGTACCACACCTTCTTTATCCATTCATCTACTGATGGACACTTAGGTTGCTTTCATTTCTTGGCTATTGTAAATAGTGCTGTGATAAACATAGGGGTGCATTAGTTCAATCATTGTGGAAAGCAGTATGGAAGTTCCTCAAAAGCTCAAAATAGAAATACCATTTGACCCAGGAATTCCACCTCTAGGAATTCATCCTAAGAATGCAGCAGCCCAGTTTGAAAAAGACACATAAAGCCTTTCTTGAATTTACTTCTTATAGGTAAATTAGTCTTTTATTCCTTTAATAGGTATTATTTTGTCTATGTGTATTGTTGTTCCTTTATGTCAAGCATTGCTTATTCCTCTGAAATATAATATTTCTGTTAATTTGCTTTTTTATTTCAGTGTATCTGTCATGTCTTTAACTACACTTTGAATGGTTTATTTCTCTAGCTTCCATGATGCTTAGTAAAGGGCTTTATTCACATAAGTATTTAGTGAATAAAGATTGAAATGAAATAGACTGCAACATCCTTACAGCTGTGATTGCCTTTTTACAAAATTATAAATTACCCCCAACTTTTTATTATTTAAAAAACAGAAAAATTAAAATTATAATGTAGTGAAGATATATTCAAAAATTTATATCAACAGTCAGCATTTTTCGAAATACACTTACTTTCTTTTTCTTCTTTCTATACACACACACACAAATAAAAAAATATTTTGTGGACTACAAAAGTGAAAGCATGATACCTCACTCGTAAATCCTTTAGAACACAGATCCCTAGAATAAGGACATTTATATGCATAATAAATATGTATAATATATACACATAATATATATAAAACAATAATACCTTCTAATAAAATTGACAATAATTTCTTAATATCATCTATCATTCAGAGCATTTGTGAATTATCTCAGTTCTCCCAAATGCTTTATTGCTCTTCTTCAAAATTAGAAAGCAATACAAATTTACACATTCATTTTCATTATGCATCTTTAGTCATCTTTAGTCTAGGACAGTTTTCCCACTTTTTTTTTTTTGTCCGTGATATTGGATTTTTAAAGGAATTAGACCAGTTGTTTTATGGAATGTTCCACATTCCGGATTTGGCTGAATGTTTTCTTGTAGTGTTACTTAATTAGTTCCTCTGTCTATTTTCTGTAGATTGGAAATTACACCTATCTTCTTGATGAAAGTCATATTCAACATTTGTGATAGTATGTATATGGTGCTGCATATTTCATGTTGATCAAATAAAGTGGCCCAAAATGTCACTTCCCAATAACAGCTTGCTGCACTATTGTTAATGCCAACTTCAATCGTTTAAGGTGAAAAATTCCCAAATTCATTCATGGCAAAAGTATGCTTTTTCTCTTTCAAATTATTATAAACAAGATGGAAAATTTCTGCCCCCCAGTATCTTTCACCCAGTGGTTTTAGTACTCATGAGTGATTCTTACGCAAAATTTATTTCATTTCCAATTTTGTCACTCCCTTCACTTTTATGAGTTGTCATTCTTCTGTAAAAAAAGAGCTTTCTCTCCTCCACTGGGATTGAACAACAGTTCTACATTAAGAATCTAGGTTAACTGTATTCCTTTAATTTTATTTAACTTTCTTCCATGCTTTCTGTGTGGTTACAAGTCCGATCACATGCCCAGCTGGGTGAGTTGCAATGGGAAAGTGTTCAAGAGATGGAAGAAAAGGTGCAGTCAGTGAACAGACAGGAGAGTTTATTGTTGGGACTTATGTACAGACAGCTCGTGAGCAGACAGTGGGCAGGGAGGGAACCTCTTATACGGGGTGGGGGAACAGAGACTACATGTGTGCCAGGGGCAAGGGGACAAAGATGATGTGCTTTTCCAGAAAGCATTATTCTGTGCAGCCAGCACCCCCAGGAACAAAACCTCGGTCAGAGGGCTCTGCCTCATAACAAGATGTTTCCATCAATAATGTGGGCCTAGACTCGGCCAGCCCCAGGCCATCTACCTCATGCTTAGCATCCCACCCAAAGGACTGGGCCATGCGGACCCATGGTTATTCTGGGACAAAAGGTTACAAGTTGGCTTTTATATTAGTATTTACTCACTTCTCTACATTTTTAGACTTGTATACTTTGTTTGCAGCTTTAAAGAATATTATTTGACTTCCATCTATTAGCTATGGGGCAATAAATGAAATTTTCTATTTTTCACTTTCTTGTTTCATTTATTTTGTGTTATTTCTTTTTTTAACTTTATCAGAGCCATAACCTTTATATATATGTGTTTGTGTGTATATATATATACGCATAATATAATCTCCCCACATTTGTCTTAGTTCTAAGTCTACAGTGTTAAATTCAATTTTTGTGCTGATATTATCTGTTGGTGGGATAAAGCTTGTTTTCCATTAGACTCATCAGAAAGATATCATTCTGAATTCTTTAAGTTTAATTTTTTTCTATAGCCTTTATATTCAAAGGACAGCTTGGTTGGATACAAAATTCTCCTTAAGATTTTGTTCCTTTATTCTCTTATTTTCCATGTGATACAATTGTCAAGAAATCAAATGTTGACATAACTTTCTTTCCTTTGTAAGGAAAGACTATTTTGAAGGAAAGAAAATTTTGTAAGGAAAGACTATTTTGTAAGGAAAGAAAATTTAAGACTTTTGCCTAGAGATTTAGGGTATTTTTATCTTTTTCATTTTTAAAGTCTGATGGTTTTATTCATATCAGTCTTAAAGTTGACTGACCATTTTGCTCAACTTTTCCAAATATACGAGAAAG
Organism: Manis javanica; assembly: GCF_040802235.1. Lineage (NCBI taxonomy): Eukaryota > Metazoa > Chordata > Mammalia > Pholidota > Manidae > Manis > Manis javanica. Next base: position 11,140,658 of record NC_133168.1, on the reverse strand, counting down.
GTGTAAATTCGGATCTTTTATTTTAAGGTGGTCTTCCTGAGTTATAGTTTTAAAGATTATTTCTGTCCTGGTTTTCTGCCAATTTTTTCTATCATGTTGTCTCCTATTTTATGCCTTTCTTCACTTCAGTTGAATTTTCTTGGCCCTTTCAACTTCCACACTTTCTGATCCTTATTTTTGTCCCTACCCATAGTCCCTTGTGCAGCTTATAATTCCATTTTCTTACCTAAGGTTTTTATCTTGAATTTTCATTTCTTTCCTCAGTTCAAATTCTATTTCACATCTGTCTGGCATTCAATACATTTTGATTCCAAGATTTTGAATCTTTAGTTTCTGGGGCTCTTTAATTGGTGATTATATTTAAGTCTTATTAGAATGTTGCATTATAATTTTCCTCTCATATTTCAAAACTTTTTTTAAAAAAGGCTTTACAAAAAGGCTTTGGAAAATTATTGTTCAAAAGATTGGTTTCTTATTTCCTAGTTTCTTCTTAAAACTTCACACAAATGTTGAGTTCTTTCTTTGGTTCATATTGATATTGATATGTATTAGATTTTCCTAGGCACACAATGTAAATGTGATAATATGAATATGAGTGGTTGAAGAAGTCTGAATATCTTACCCAGTATCTTAGTACAAAAAAATTTTTTTTCCATTGGAGCAGTTTCTTTAACAGATGGAGAATTTTTGCTCCAGTTTCATGAGATATTTTAACATTGCCCTTTTAGATTTTCCTTCTTCACCTTAACCATAAACCATCTCAGGGTTACCTTCTCCTTATGGGGTGCTTCCTTCTTCTCTTATCAAGGCTAGCACTTCCTCGGCCAAACAATTTCTGAGACCTTTTTTTCACCTTCCCAGTGGCCAGTGCTTTAATGCACCAGATCTCATATCTGTTGCCAGTACTTCCATTCACCTTTGGATTCCTCTTTTACGAGAGATGAATGCTGGGTAACGTCATCCACATTCTGTTAGCCCTAGGACCCTGCCTCACTCTTGTCCTTCCCAAGCAATTCTAGCTTGACTCTGCTCGAGGTATAGATTTTGGAGACTAATGCATTGGTCTTATGTGCTTAAACATATTTACTTGTAAATTTCATCTTGCAGATTCACTCTTACTTATGCTCTTAGCGGATTCATGGGTCATTTTAATTCCTTCTCTATTTAGTCTACATGCTGTGGTAACTAAGAAAAATAAGATAGAGAGCAGAGCAGTTTTCTCAATAAATGGGGATTTTTTTGTTCTGATTTATTGAGATATTTTGACACTTCTTTTTCAGTTTTCCATCTTTACTGCAACCCCCTACTGTCTCAGAGATACATTCTCCTTCTAAGGTGAAGATATATATATATATATAAATAGATAGATAGATAGGTAGATAGATAGATAGATAGATAGATAGATAGATAGATAGATGTATTCTGACAGGGATTTCTTTTCATGGACTTCTGATTTCTCAGTCTCTCGTGTTTAAGGACATGGATATTCATAATCTCAGTGAAAATTACAACAGAAAATACCAATTAATACATTGGAATAGGCAATAGAATAATTGTGGCTTATGATCAGGGAACATTAATCTATCTCCCCAAATGAAAAATTTGCTTGCTTTCCACATCTTAATATTTTATTACTTTTAAGAAATCACACACTATGAAATGATTCCCAGTTTTATAAGTGTAATGAATCACCTAGTGGAGCTTATGGTAAATGGGCCGCCTTTTTATCTATGCAGTCAGATTTTTGTGTATGCCTTCCCCTTAATATTCAACTCAAGACAAGCAGAAAGTTGAAGAAAAATAAAATTTAAAAGCAACATAAATTTACTATGTAAGAAACATGTTCCTACTACATTATATCATTTACTGAGATCAAGCACAAGGAATATTTCTTTGCACATGTAACTGTATGCAACCAAATTAACACTATAACACTAACCAATAGTACATCCTAGCAATACATTAATAGACATAAAATAAAACTACTGACCCAAAGGAAATATATCATTTTTCTCACAATTTTGGAGTTTGTCTAGACCTTCTGTTAGTAAGGGATTAACTTCATCTCTACTCATGACTGTGACCAAGTCAAGAGAGCACCAGATATCTTAAAGACAATGTTGTCAAATTATAAATACAACCACACAGTAGTTTATTAAAAGAAATACTAAAAACTGACATTTTTTTTCAGTTGTGTTTCAGCAAATCATTATTATGGTCCAGTGGGAAGAACTGAAGGGTTATTGGGGCAAACTGGCTGAGTGGGTTAAATTGGTAAAGTGGAGCAGTTTCTTTAATAAATGGAGATTTTTGTTCTGATTGATTGAGATATTTTGATGCTTCTTTTTTCAGTTTTCCTTCTTTACCTTAACCACCAACCATCTCAGCATTACCTTCTCCTTCTAAGGTGAAGCGAAGGATGACAAGTAAGATGATTGTGACTGACAAGAGAGGTGGCTACTTTTTCAAGATACTATCAGTGGGGTAGTTTCTAATGATGACTAGGGTGGGACCGATAGCAGATCCAGAAATCACAACAAACGGAACATAAATTTCTTGAATTACCACTATTAAAAGGCAGTGAGCAGAGAAAAATAAATAGGATAATCAAGAAAAATACAGATCAAGAACCAAAGTAATAAGAAGGCACAGAAGGATACAAGGATTTCCACACAGGTGTAATAGAGGATGTCTGATGTACATTAAATGTTGACATAAAGTAACATAAAATTAAAATAAATTAACGCCAACTATCTCTGAGGCAAAACAAGCCACACAGATTAAAATAATGGTAATAATAACAAGAGCAGGAATAACAACCATTTGCCCAAGGTCACAGAACCAAGGAGAAACCTAGGATCTGAATCCAGACCATCTGTTTTTGCATTTCATTTTCTGTTCTTAAGCCCTGTTTGTATCCTGTTTTAGGCCAGAACCGAATAACAGGAGCAACAAGAAGTCTCCAGATGATTTTCTTCCCAAGTTATAGCTGTCAGTTCCTGGAGAATCCCCACCATGCCGGTAATTATGACTGTGTGGCATGTGTCGCACCTATTTTTAGCCTAGCAAGCAGCAGACCTTGTTTGGAAATCGTCTGGCAAGAACTAAATTTTAAGTGGCATTTTTGGACATTGAGTTCCTGGTGTGGTAAGTGGCTGCAGCTGCAGCTTTCTTATTTGTATTCTTTCCTGTATCAGGACAATTTTTGTTTTCCTCTCTTTACATTTGATATAACACTTTCCTTCTAAAGAAATCAAACCAAAGAACTGCAGAAACTGTAAGTTAAGAATTGGCATCAATCCTCAAAATACCCATGAAGTTGTTTAAAATCTTGGCACTTTTGTTTTCTATGGGGTTGTGGTATCCCATTGAGAAAATAGGACTATGTCAAGATCTGTCTATTAAGAGAAATATTACGATAGAATAAATAATGTCTCTGCATAAGCTGCACAAGAAGGAATTTATTTCAATAGCAGATAACAGAAATTTAAACCCATTCACTTTTGTTTTCTATCACACGAGAAATAGACACTAAATAATTTAAGGAACATGCCTGCCAAAATAACAAATAGAACTGAAATGTATTGTAAAGAACTTACAATGCCTTTTTCAGCCTTCAAGTTATGCTCACTAGTCGACTTTGCAGCAGACTGTTAAAGAAAGAAGTCAGTTAAATATTAGCCTGTCCTGCACGATCTAAAAATCACATAGAAACCTTCCTGAAAAGCGATCCGTGGTCACTCACCTTTATTCTCCCCGTCCCATGATTTAAGCCACGTGATGTAATCAGTATGGGCATTGTTTTATTTTTCTGGTGACTACAGGTGATTCTGTTAAGCAGCCAAAGTTGGAACTTGAAAAATCTATTTTGCTAGGGCCCCCATAACAAAGTATAACAGACCGGATGTCTTCAACAGAACTTAGTTTTCTCGTGGTTCTTATGTTTGGAAGTCCTAGAAGAAGGTGTCAGCAGTGCTGGGTTCTTCTGAGGCCCCTCTCCAGGGCCTGTGGAAGGCAGTGTTCTCCCCATGCCTTCACGTGCTCTTCCCTCGGAGTCCGTGTCCCAATGTCTGGGTTAGGGCCCACCCTAGGGACCTCATTTTCCCTCCAAATACAGTTACATTCTGAGGTATTGAGGGTTAGAACTTTAACACGTGTATTTGGTAGACACACAATCCAGCCCAAAACGAGGCTAATCTAGAAAGTGATTAGCTAGGAAAGGATAATATACAATGAAAACTTTTAAAACTACAAATTCTATTAAGTGATTTTGAGTATAAAGCTGATACTTAAATTCAGGAAAAATCACTATGGAATGACTGTGGCATGGCATTTCTAAATCCTTTATAATAAGCTGAATCAGAAGAATTGCTACTGAACTTTAATAGAGTTTAGAAATTTATTTCCTGGAATACTTTTCTTTAAAACATTTGACTGATGACTTCTTTTTCCAGAATAACCATTTCCACAGGTCTACAAAGTAGAAGCTTTAGATAAAGCATTGTAAAGTTGGCAATCTGGTTAGCAAAATCTCATTAAGATGACTTTCATCCAAAGAAACCAATAAATTCATAGATGAAGACTAGTCGTCCAATCATGAAATACTGACCTACTACTGATTTCCTACAGGCTGGTCAAATAGCAACACAGAAAAACACCCAAAGTATTTACAGACATTGACTTTACATGTTAATTAACTGAGACTACTTTTAAAATTCCATTTCCTTGGTAATTAAAAAGAATTAAATTGGTATGACATTCAGGTGAAAGCAACTTTGAGAGTACTAACGTAAAGCTCTAGCGGAGAGCACATGGGTATAGGCCTAATACAGTTTTGTTTTGTTTTTTTAACCTGTTCATCTGTTGGTCAGAAGGTTGATCTGAGATAATCTACCACAACCACCTCTTCTAAAGATAAACTATTATAGCCAAGTGCATGGAAATTTGAAAATAAGAGGACCTACCTAAATTTATCTTTTCAAATACAAATTTAGATAGGAAAATATTGCATAACAAACGCTACACATTGCTAACAAATTCTAAGTGAAAAGTGAAAACTACCATATTATTCTATCAATAATCCAAATCCCCAGAGCAAACAATATGTATTTTTTAAGTTATAGTTGACTTTATTTACAACTTATTTCCCAGTTTTCTAGCTTAGTACCAAAATACTCAACCATTTCCTCTGGGACAGCTTTGAGACAATGCCAGAAATCCTGTGTATGTCCCTTAAAACATAGACTTTATAGACCTAGAGATTTTATTACACTAAGCAAATGAACTATATAACATGAAGAATTAACACAAAATAAGAAATTGCTACTGTTTCTGTCTGTATTCTCTCCATCTTAGGTACTTCTTAAGTCTTTTCTTTACTAACAATGTATTTTTAAAAATCAAATTTATTGAGGTATAATTTCCAGAAATAAAAGTTACCATTTTAAGTGCAGAGTTCAATGAGTTTTGACAAATATAAGCACCACCACAATCAAAGTATAATTTCATCACTACAAAAAGGTCCACTGGTACCATTCCCAGTTAACCCACAACCTCTGTCCTCCTGAGCGCTGATCAGATTTCAGACTATGTAAATTAGTTTTGCATTTTCTAGAATTTCATATAAATAGAATCATAGTAGGATCTCTTTTTGTTTTGTTCCTGACTTCTTCCGGCCAGCATAGTTTTGTTTTTTTAATGTATTCATCCATGTTGTACGTATCAGTAATTTGTTATTTTCATCACCCCATGATGTTTCATTGTAGGGACATACCAAAATTCATTCATTTCTCCATTAACCTGATGACGGACTTTCAAGTTGTTTCTAGTTTGGGGCTATTATAAATAAACCTAAGATGAGCATCCTTGTAGAAGTCTTTATCAGACATATATTTTCATTTCTCTTGGGTAAATAACTAATAGTGGAATGGATGGGTAGTTTATTAGTTTACTAGGTCTGCTGCAACCGAGTATCACAAATGCACGGCTTAAACAACAAAATGTATTGTCTCACAGTTCTGGAGCCTAGAGGTCCAAGATCAAAGCATCAGCAAGGTTGGTTCTATCTGAGGGCTGTGAGTGAGAATCAGTTGTTTCTCTCCTTGCTTCCAGTGAGTTGCTGGTAATTTTTGGCTTGCAGAAGCATTGCCCTGACTTTTGTCTTCACCTTCACATGGCATTCTCCCTATGTGTGTGTTTATACGTACAAAGGTTTGCTTTTTATAAGGACACCAGTTATACTGGCTTAAGGCCAACCTTACAAAGTATAATCTCATCCTCACTTAAATCATTACATCTGCAATGTCTGTATTTCAAAATATGGTCACATTCTGGGGCCCTAGGGGTTAAGATTTTAACATACGAATTTTGGCCCAGCACCATTCACCTATAACAGGTAGTATGATAAGTATAACTTTATAAGAAATTGACAAACTCTTTTCCAAACCAGTAGTATATGAGAATTCCTGCTGTTTGAAAAATGTGTCAACACTTGATATTGTCAGACTTTGGTTTTAGTAATTCTAATCAATATGTAGGGGTATTTCATTGTTGTTTTAATTTGCATTTCTTTGATAAGTAGTATATTTCAGTATCTTTTTGTGTGCTTTGGGGACTTTACACATCTTCTTTTACCTATTTAAAATTTGGTTGCCTTTGTTACTTAATTGTAAGAGTTTTTTGTTTTGGTTTCATTTTTGGTCTTTGGTTTTACTTCTTGGATAAATGTCGTTAAGTGACGAATGGAAAGAGAGAGAGATAAAGAGAGAAGAAGAATATTTTCTCCCAGTCTTGCTTGACTTTTCATTTTCTTAACTGTGTATTTGAAAGAACAAAAGTGTTTTTCTTAGATTTTGAAGAAATCCAAATTATCAAAATTTCCTTTTATAGTAAATGCTTGTTTGTGTTTTATCCAAGAATCATCTATTGCAAGTTCATAAATTTTACCCCACCTTTCCTTCTAGAGTGTTTATAGCTTAAATTTTTTGCATTGAGGTGTATGAGCCATTTAAAGATAAAGTTTATATATGATATTAGGTTAAGGTCAATATTTATTTTTCCTGCATTTGATTCCTAGTTGTTTCAGCATCCTCTTTGAAGAGAAAGCACTTTCCTTATTTAGTTATCTTGAAACTTTTGTTGAAAATCATTTTACCATCTAATGTTCTGTTTCTGGATTTTCTATTCATTTCCATTAACACATATTCATATTCATACCTCTACCACACCATGTTGATTACTGTAACTTAAAAACAAGTCTTGAAATCAAAAGCTATAGGTCTTCTAAGCATGTTCTTTTTTCAAAACTATTTTGTTTATTTTTGATCCTTTGATTTTACATGTAAGTTTAGAACCAGCTATCAGTTTCTACAAAAAGAGACTGTTGGATTTTGACTGAAAATTACTTAAATCTGTAGGTCATTTTTGGAGGAATTAGCATCTTAGAACTATTGAGTCTTCTAGCAACTGAAACTGGAATTAAAGTTAGTCTTAATTTATTTAGGTCTTTAATTTCACTCAGCAGTGTTTTATAGTTTTCAGTGTTTAGGACTTACACATATTTTACAAATATGCCCCTAATTATTTTATAGTTTTGATGCTATTTTATTTAGATTAGTTTTCCAAAAGCTAAAATCCAGTAAAAGCATTTACATTGTTATTAATAGAAATTAAAAAGGGTCTGAGATTGTACTTTGCTTGTAATCTATAAAGTTAGTCTGCTACATTTTCATAGACACTGGCAGAAGATAAAAGGCTCCTGAATCAGAGACAAATACTGTTCCTTGTAGCAATCACAGTGGCCAGAGTAATATCATTGCGTTTGTTCACTGAGCCCCAGTTCTTGCCCGTCTGTCTTCCATTCGGGAGGTAGGTGCTAATTTTATCACCTTTGAATGTAAGGAAATCTGCTCCAAGGAGGGAGAGTTTAATTGTCTAAAGCTGCCTGCTTTACAAATATATTTGAAATGACATTTAGATTAAATTAGCTATTAGCCTTTTAAGAAATAGGACACCCATGGAAAATTGTCCCCAACAGTTATGATCATGCAAATATTTCCCAATGTAGAGCAAGTTATTTTGCTTATGTTATATATCCCCCTTTATAGACTATTATTAGAACTACTGTTCTATGTAATGACGATGGTTCACAGCATCAAGGGCAATCAGAACCTTCTATTGTATTCTACCAATTTTTCATAATCATATGATATCTTATTTTGCTGAATATTTGCAGAAAATTACTTTTTCATACAGTTTTTAAAAATGTATTTTTTCCAAAAGCTTCTGTTTGACTTTGGTGTTTTCTTGTTGAAAGAAGATAGATGTGCCCTTTCATGGCTTTACCACAGGATAGTGAAGAGATGGATGGAAGGATGCCAACAGGTACAGGTAAGTGATATAACGTTTCTTTAACATCTATACCAAGATGCAGGCAGTGGGATTTTACAGTTCTGAATTGCCCTGCAAAACCATACAGCTGTTTTTGAAACCTCTCATCCAAAACTGGTCAGGCATGAGAAGCTGGCAGCCACTCTCAGCCCATTTTGACTGTTCAAGGGTCTCTGATTATAAGCCTGGCATTTTACAAAGAGTGGGACTTGTAAAAAAAAAAAAACAATTAGATATTCAAGTAACGTTTATAGATAAGGCATAAGAGAAATTAACTGGTTTCTGTCATGCCCGAGGACATCTTCATGTTGCCCTCATACATTATACTCTGGATATTAGTAGAATTTTCTGTTCTTTCTTTTGGGTCTTCATTGACGGATTGGATTTGTCCTTTAGATTGTATTTCTTATCTTCATATGTTCCATCTTGCTCCATTTACTGGAGCATCTTTGGGGACTTTATCTTTGAACTCCTCTTTTACTCTATTTTTTTAAATATTCAATCATTACAGTTTTTAAGAATTCTTTCATGTTCTCTTTTTCTTTAATCATTGACGTTTTTTTCTTGCTTTGTTCATGCATCTTTCTCTTGTTTCTCTCTGAAGCAGAGTGTTAGGTTGAAGAGAGGCTAAGAATGGAAGATTCTCTATTTTCATTTTCCAAATATGAAGAAGGCTATTTCAGGATAAAATCGGGTGTTTTCCCTGTTGAGACAGTGAGAGAGGCGGAGCTGCACTTCATGGAGACTCATGGTATTTATAGATAGCATGGAGGCTTTCCCGAATTCCTCTGGGCCTGGTGGGAAAACAGAAAAGGTTGCTGAAGTTGTTGGCTAGAAAGCCGAATAGTTTCCTTTCTAGGACCAAAGTGACTTTATAGCTACTTGCTGTAGGGCAAACTGCCTAGGCTAGAAATCAAAAAGAAGTCATTCCTGGTGTTCCTGCCAAAAATACATAATCTGAATGTAATCATGTGAAAACATTAGATAAACCCAAATTGAGAGACTTTTTATGAAATAAGTGCCCTGGATCTATGTCACAAAAGACAAAGGACTGAAGAATTATTCCATATTAAAAGAGACTAAAAAGACTTGACAAGTAAAAGCAATATGTCATCCTCAACCAGAATTTGGTTGTTGTTAGAAAGGACATTTGTGGGACATCTGATGAAATTTTAATAAAGTTGTTACATTAAACAACAATATAATTATCAATCTTAAATAGCTTTTTTGATAATTTTTATTGTGGTCACATAAGAGAACATCTTTGATTTTTAGAAATGCACACTGAACTATTTTGGGTAAATGGAAATAATGTATGTGACTTGCTTGCTGTAAAATAATACAGAAAGGTAATTATACCTTTCCCCCCCATATACACTCAGAAGAAATAATAAAGCAAATATGGTAAAGTAATGACATTTGGGAAATATAAGTGTAAACATATGAGAATCTTTCTATGATTTTCAACTTTTCTGTAAGTCTGAAATTATTTCAAAACAAACACTCAAAAGGGAACAGATTCAATGATTTGTGGCAGGAAGATCCAAAATGACTGCAAGAGCCACGTCACTGAGGGGACCTAGGGCTGGACAGAGCAGAAGAACAGGCCACAGGTTTACCAGCCACCACTTCAGAGAGAAGTCAGTGAGTGAGACGACTGTGTGGATTGAATCTGCCATCCCTGCAGTCCAGGGAGAGGTCAGGGAGAGCACACAGGTTAGTAGGCGTGCATTTTTTCTTCACGCCCTGTAAAATCCAAGTACCATCTTGGAGACTAGAAAGGAGAAAAGGTCAAACTGGAACAGACTTAACATGGACCTGCAACTGATGGTTTTAAACTCAAACAAACCCCCTACCAAATGGTAAAATCTAAGTTCTCATTACCCAGCAAATAACTTCCCCTTCCAATGAGAGGGAACTATTTGAAAAATATTATCGCAGTTATAGAAAATAAAGAAGTCATAATTTCTCTGCACATCAGAGTATAGTTTAAAATGTGTTATCCCTTTACATACATGAGATCCTTGAAAATATTTTCTTCTGTTCCTTTAATTACAGCTCATCTAAGGTCAATTTCTTTGTGGGTTTACTTCGACTTAAAGTTCATGCTACTTTTCCTCCACAAAGGCCTGTTAATTTTGATTGGTTGGTCATATAAATTCCTGGGTTTGCTCTTTTAGACATCCAATGTGGTCCTGTTTGATGTTCTGAAATTTATTTGGAGGTTGTATTATGAGTTTTGTGAACACGAATGGGTCATGTTGAGAGACAGACTTTGCTTTAGAGTGAGTGGTCAGGTACCTGGCCATCAAGGTACAGTCTTCCAAACACTTAAATGGCAAGAGATTTACTCTGGGTGCCAGTACAGATACCAAAAGCCTTAGCCCTGCCCATATGAGTAGAATAAATTCTTTTGGCAAGAGCATGTACTTTGACTGTTTGAATGTCTGTTTGTTGTTTATTCTTCATAAAGGTAACAGCAGGCTGCTTGCTGTTGTCTATCCCCATGTAACAGAATGAGTGACAATTTAATTTATTGACTCAGCTAATCCGTACTTTCCAAACCACCCTTCGCATCACTTGACAACCCTGAGCTAGGACTGCCACCCTGTGCCAGCTGTCATCCTCATTCTGAAAATGAGGCTTTTTTCAATCTGTCTTTCTTTCCAATTAGTGCTTTTTAAATTTGTATCTATTTCCCAGGTGTTTTAGAACCCTTAATGTATTGAGAGTACCTTTGGTGACTTTTATTTCACATGCTCTTCTCTCTTTAATGGTCTGGACATTTGACCCAGAAATGGGCAAAACCTTTTAAATATATGCTTGTGTTAACACTAATCACATTTAGTAAAACATTTAAAGTTAACTTCAAATAAATACAGCATGATTTTCTGATTGCTTTCAAGGTGTCTATCTCCAACATCCCTAATACCACCCTCTTACCTCAATGGTTAGTATAAAGGAAGAAAAAATAAGTTCCCCTTTGCCCTTCCAAGTTCTTGGCTGAAACCACCAGTAATACAAGATAGATTAACAAGAGAAAAATAAACAGAAGTGTATTAATATGTGTACCTCCCACATACATGGAGAGACTCGGGCTACTGTCACTCCCTGAGATGGCCCAAGCCACCACTTAGATATCGTGTTCACGTAAAAGCCAAAGAAAATGTAGGTGGTGGGGGAGGGAGGCCAGTTATGGGGGGGTTCCTGGGGCAAGCAGGGCAAGCAAGGGTAAGATTTGTAACTCAAATTTAAGTTGTGTCTTCTCCACAAATAAGAGTGTCTGTTGACTTATCTTTTTTTGTCTGGTGCAGAGAAGAAGACACCCTTGCAAATGAAGATTCCTATATAAATGTGTATTTCCCTAAGAAAGAATAGCTTCTATAATGTTTTCAGAGCTTCTCTTGAGTCTATAGTTTCTCAAAAATAATCAGCTTAAAATAATCCTTATGTCAAAGAGACATTTTACAGGGTGCGTATTCTGCTTCTGTTCAACAGGCTCACTCTACATAAGTCCAAATTGGCCAGGAAAAGTCCCCATTTACACTTTTTGTCCCAGCTTTGTTATAAATTGTGCTCTGTTTCACTTTCAAACCTTACTAATTTGAATGGGAGACTATACGGTCAAGTTACTATAAGGAACTATAATATTTTTTCATCTCCACAATTTCCCAAATCCATGTAGCTCCTATTGATACCACTCCCCTCGGATGAGATCAGGCACAAAAAAAGATCCTTTCTACTTTTAGATGGTCTCTGCATCTCTGCAGTCCTTCCTGACCAGATATATGTCACGGTCTCTGCTGTGCTTCAGTCAGTGTTTTGAGTACAAAGATGAAAAGACCTGTTCTCTGTTATTTTTCAAAGGCAATAAAAATGTAAAACATAAATAAATAAAATGCAATGGGACCAGTTCTTCAGTGTCAAAGAAAAAGATGCATATTCCCTTGTGGGAATTGAAAGGTAAAGAGTTTAACTCACCTTGTCAGGTAAAACAACTGGCCCTACAGTAACATGTCAGTCAGTCTCTGAATCTGCATGATGTTTCAACAGATACTAATGCAAAGAGAAGAATGTGAAATATTAAAGAAAGAACATTTATTTATATTATTTAATCAGGAAATACTTACTGAATGAGTCCTATGTGCAGGCACAGCTCTAGATACCAAGGATATAGCAGTGAACAAAGCACGTGGAAACTTCTGCTCTTGTAGAGTTCCCCTTCTAGGAAAAAAACAGTAAGAAAGATTCATGAATGAAAAACAGAGTGTGTTAGCTAGTAATCAGCGTCAAGGAGAAAGGGGGATAAGATACTTTTTTCTCCAAGCATCTGAGTTTGGGAAGAGTTGCAATTTTGGATCAGGCAGCTAATGGTGGACTCATTCAGGGGTAACATTTGAATAAAGACTTGAAGGAGATGAGAGAATGAGTAAGGCCGGTATTCAAGGAAAGAACATTTCAGCCAGAGAGGAGAGCAAGTATAAAACCCTTGAAGGGAAAGTGTGACTTGTGTTTAAAGGAAGAGAGAAGCAGATTGAGGAGAATGAAGTTACAGAGGCGACAAGCTCTCATATGACACAGAGCCTTGGAAAGACTGGAAGTTTAGTCTGGATAAGGCTGGAGGGTTTAGAGCAGAAAAATGATACGATCTGATGAGAAAAACAGGGTAGCTTTTGCTGTTGTATTGAAATTAGACAGGAGAGGATATGAAAGGGAGGGACGTGGGTGGGTGGAAGATAATGACAGGAACTGGAGCATCAGTTAGCAGTGTCTTCCGGTAATCCAGGAGGGAGAAGGCAGCCGTATGGTCCAGAAGGGTTGATGTGAAAATGTTAAGAAATGGCTGGGATCTGGCTGCATTTTTAACGTCAAGTACTAGAGATAGAGAGGAGTCAGGGAGCAACTCTAAAGGTTTGGCTTGAGCAGCACTTGTTTACCGAGTTGGAGAAATCCAGGAGAAGAATGCACTGTTTTTTGAGGGGAAGTCACATGTCAGGAGCTCATTCTTAGACATGTGAAATTTGAGGTACCCATTCAGCATCTGAGTGGGGATGCAATATAAACAGTTGACTACATGGGTCTGAAGTTCAGAGGAGGCTTTGTGCTGGGGAAAAAAAATTGAAAGGCAACTATGTAGACAGTATTTAATGCTGTAAATTTGGATGAGATCCCCACGAGAGTGGATGTAAATAGAAAAGAAAATAATGCAAAAGACAAACCCTTTAGTACTCCAAAGTTTAAAGGTTTGGGAAAATGAGGAAAAAATAGCAAAAAGACTCAGGTGGAGTAGCTTGTGAAGTAAGAGCAAAACTGGGTGGATGGCTTTGGAGTCTTGGAAGCTGTATTAGAATTTCTGGAGAAACAGAAATGTAAGTTCCTCTATTTGTGAGCTCAATTCATATGTGTGTGTGTATATATATATATATACACACACACATATGTTGGCTCATATGTTTGTACAGGTATCCAACCTGGAAAGTACAAAATCTGCAGGGTAGGCCAGCAGGCTGGAGACCCAGGAATAGCAGCTAGAGTCCATCGCCATTCTAGAGGCAGAATTCCCTCTTCTGTGGCGGATGTTAGTCTTTTCTTCTCTGAGGCCTGTAACTGATTAGATCAGGCCCACCTGCACTGTGGAGGGTAATCGGCTTTAATCCAAGTCTACAAATTTATAGGTTAATCTCATCAAAAAAAATATCTTCACAGCACATCCAAACTGGTATTTGACCAAATATCTAAGTAACATAGCCTTGTCAAATTGACACATAACATTAACCATCCCAGAAGTCTAGAAAAAAGAGTTTCAAAGATAAGACAGAGAGAGACCAATTGTGTCAGTGCTGCAATAGATAAAAAAAGATGAGGATATTATCATAAACTGACCATCGGAATTAGCAAAAGAATGCCGCAAGTGACCGCAGGTCGCTTGGATGGTGGTGCCTGACGGGGGCGAGCTCAGAAGAGACTGGGAGGAGAGATGCTGGATGCAGTAAGAAGAAACAATTCTTTGAAGGAGTTTTGCTTTAAAGATGGGGAGAGAAATGGCCTGATCGTCTGATTCTGTGACAGGGTCAAGAGAAGTTTTTATGTTGTTCATATGGGATAAATAATATTACATTTGCTGATAAGAATTATCTAACAGAGAGGATATAGAGTGGCTGATATAAACAGGACCATGGACTGTTTACCAAAATAGGTGGGAATTTGAAGTTATGGGGAGAGGTGAGCTGGCGTGACAGAGTTATCGTAGGAGATTATGAACGTTCTCTTTTGATTATTTCTAGTTCTTGTGAAATAGGATGGGGCCAGCTTTATGGGAGTGCAGGCCATGCCACTGTACTGGGCCCTGTGCTCAGAGGGCCCCACACATTTTACATCTCTGTTGTTCATATTACAAAATCCTTAAAACTTTATCTCTGAGCTTCTGTAAAGTCCACTGGGACAAAGGAACATGAGTGTGAGCAAAGGAGATACAGTCTACCGGTGTATCTACTCTTCCCTGCCACCGCGTTCGTAGGTAGCATTCTTAACGCCCTGGGAGCACAGAACTCCAGGGGACCCACAGTGGGTGGGAGTTCTGCAGGGCTCAAAGCCAGTATAAGGAAGGGTGAGCCTGGGGGCACTGACAGCCCCAAGAAGCCACACTTTTCATTTGCACAGGAACTAGTTGTCAACTCAGAGGAAAGGTGAGACCGTTCCAAGGAACAGAGATGACCTGAGAACCTTTGTTCTGTCTTTTCGTGTTCACATTACTTCCCTGTCTTAGCTGACAGCTTGCACAGAAAATGATAACATACATTAAAGGGTTCCTGTTCCTTTTGGCCCTTCCTTATGCAGCAGTAAGCTGGCGTAGAGGGTGCAGATAGAAGGTGTACAAATAGGGAAGTGAGAAAGTAAATGCTCAGTGAGTTTGGGAAACATTTCCTTTCTTTTGGTAAGAACAAAATGCATACATCTATATAAGCTGCAAAATGTGTATTTTCTAATGTTAGTGCATTTATGTAATTCTTCTGCATAAAACTTAAATGGTCTTATATCTGCATTTAGAACTGACATTGCACAATATAAAGATGAACGGTAAAATTAATGCCAATAACAAACTTCTAATTTTTCTTCACTTAGAACAAGATTAAATCCTAAGTAAAAAGCGCTCTGACACTGTGAGAGACCATAAAAGAAAAAGCTTTATATTTTAGTACCTTTAATGTCACTTTTCCCCTGCATTTTCATTGTACCCCATCCTGCAAATTATGTGGCTGGCTTTGAAAAAAATCACATCATGAGAATGAGAGGAAAATTTGGAAGTTTGAGAACGGAGAAGCTATGAAACTGTGCTCTGGTCGAGCAGAAGTGAACAGGGACAGCAAAATGAAATATGATTACTGGGCAGCATTAAGAAACCACTTGAGGTTAATGATCACAATTATGAAGTGCTCAGTCAGCATGATTGTGTGGTTTTCTCCAGACATTCATTTGCATGGCGGGCAAGGTAGTTGAGTGCCAATGAAAAGGAGCAGAGTGATTATAATAATTGGCTAGGAAATGCAATCTGAATAAGGGGGAAATGAGAATTTAAAAGCCAACAAACATTGGGAAGTCATAAAATCAGATAGATCCTTATTTTTAGGGGATTGTTGGAGTTGGTATACGAGAGGGAGTAGGCTGAAAAGAGATGCGGAAGGCATGATGTTGAGATTATGGAGGGGTGGTGGCCATTGGTTGAAAGCAGTAGGATATGATCATGAGAATGTGTGGCCATGAAGGAGTGGAGGAGGTCAAGCTTCTGAGCCCTGAATATTGGAAGGATCTGCATGGGTACTGAAATCTCAAAGAGCTGTGATGGTGGTGGTGTTGTTGGAAAGAACAGTGGACTCGGCCCCCTAACATCCAAGAAGGAGGAATAGTGATCCTCGGGGGTGATAGTTGTCTGCAATAAGGAGAGATAGTAATAGATTAGTGACAAGAGATTCAAAGTTTTAGGGAGAAGGGAGCGAAATATGTCTGCAAGCAACAATAAGAGGCAAAGAGATTATGATTAGCACACATAATGTAGGGGGGCACGGGGAAGGCAGTATAACACAGAGGGGACAAGTAGGGATTCTATAGCATCTTCCTATGCTGATGGACAGTGACTGTAATAGGGTATGGGGTGGGGACTTGGTAATGGGAAGGGGAGTCTAGTAACCATAATATTGTTCACGTAATTGTACATAATGATACCAAAAAAAAAAAACAAACAAAAAACAAGAGGCAGAGAGGAAACTAGTCCATGTCCAAAATATATGGTAGGAAGCAGGTTTCAAAAACCCTACTTCCAACTGATAGGGTCACACAGGAAACAGAGTCACTGGAGAAATCTGGCTGTGGTTATAGCAGGAAGGTGGAGAGGCTGTTCACTGAAAACAGTGGGGATATAAAGGTATATGTTGATAACTGGCACCGATATTCAGAAACCTACTGAAAAGGTTTCAGGAGATGCGGAGGGGTGCGAATTAAGGTCAGAGAAGGTGATGCACAGAATGTAAAAGAACCAAAGTCCTAAGACACGATGTGGGAGACTAGGATTTCAATAGTAATGAAACAAAAAAGAATGAAAAGCCTATTTTAATCTTTCCTGATGTTCCTAAGAAAAAATAGTGGTGAATGTTCAGGGGTTGCAGAGTTTCAGGGCTTGCCCCTGAATCCTTTTCTTGGAGACCTCAAGTCCTACGGAGGAGAAGTTTTATTACTGGTGACTAAACCCTCCAGAAGTCTCTAATGACAATCTATGGGAGCGTGTGTAAATTTGGGAAGATCTGCTCACGAAGGAAATGGCAAGTGGTTTTGAAAACAAGCACAAATTAAGTGCGTGAAAGTAAAAGAAGTTAAAATGTTCAAGCTGGAACCACATTTTAAAGGAATTTGAATTTTAGCCTGTATATAAAGAAGAGTCTTTGATGGACCTAGGCTGGGATAACAGAAAGAGGTTGGAGTAAGAGAAGATGGATATTCAGTTCTGCAATGAACTCTCTTGAGTGACCATGGGCAAGGCACTTGTATATTTTCAGTTGTAACTTCTATGTCTTAAATGAGTACAAATGAATAAATACAAATATTAGTTATATATTTATTTAGCTTGGCAGGGACATTACCAGGTCTATTCTCTAATAGTAACGTTTGAAGAAGGTGACTATTCTAGATGATACTAGAAGGAAAGAGAATCTGGCTTCAGAGCAAAGGCTGATGAGGTAAAAGATGTTTAGGAGGTAAAGTCTCATTACATTGCCTAACTGTGGCCAATTGGATCTGTCGTTTACTAAACAGTAGGAGTCAAAGGTAAATTCAAAGACTCTTTGGGGGCTGTGGATTTGGACAATCCAAGAGGAGACAGAGGCAGGAATAAAGATTAGGGTGTGTACTGTGTGCGTTTTGGATTGGAGGAACTACATTCCCAGGTAATGGGGTCCATTAGGGAAATGGTATATACAAAAGGAAAGTGGTCCACACTAAAGATGGAGATTTGAGAATCACAGAACTTCAGGTACTTGGAGAGATAAAAAGTTCCAAAGTGTAATAATGAAGGTGGGTTGTTGAATTGAAATTAATAGAAGTGAATGCTGACGAGCAAAGAGGCTCAAGTGTTAGACTCACTAGCCTTGTGCAGGGAGGGTACGTATCGCTTTGAGGAGGCCTGCCAATCAACAGGGCCAAAAACGATTTGGCTCCAAGACCTCAGTTCAGCTTCTTATCATCTCCCTCACTCTGTATGCACCAGCCATCATGACAAACAGACAGAGTAAGACAGAGAGAAGCCCTAACAACATTTAGGGATCTCATTAATTTTCAGACACTTCAGAAAGAGACTGGGCTATCAAGTCACTCTGAAATATGTTCAAGATCATAGGCCGAGGACTCCACCACCCTCCCAGAAATGCCTGAATTCCTTTTAGCATATTGTCTCCAAGCGGCTGCCCAGAACACCTTTAATGAGGTAGTGTGGTGTAGAGAAAGGAGCACCGGTTTTAAGATGGATTTAAATCCTGGCTTTGCTATGCAGCCTTGGGTTTCTGAGCCTGGTTCGTTGCATTTGTAAGACAGAAATCAGTGATGTATCAGTCTGCTAAGTTAGCATGTTTGATACACGTAAAGAATCTGCATGGTTGTATGCATGCACCCATACACAAATTCACATAGGCGTGCATATTCATAACTCGCCTCCCCACTACATATGCTATCATCCAGACAACCTTGAGAATGTTGTTTCTCATAATAGCAGTTTTCAAGCTACTGGTCTTACTTTTACCCCTTGGAGTGATCAGGACAAATCTTGTCTTTCTTGGCTAAATGGGAGGCAGATGAAGATAACTACCAGAAGAGGGAGCCAGAGATTGTCTCGGCGTCAAAGGGGCTGAAGCCAGGAGGATTTTGGTCATTTACTGTGCGTGAAAGTATGGTAACCTGATCTCCGATTAAGTCAAGGGCATTTGAAAGCTTTCTCAACTGTGAAAGTTTCTCTAAGTAGTACTTTCATTAGAGTCCCCTCAGGAAATTAACACACCCCAGGACCAATTGAAGTTCTCATCAATTAAACTAATTGACACAGCAGGTTTAACTTCCTGTTTCCTCATGGTTGAATACAAAGCATTTGTTCAACAAACAAAGGCCTCAAATCTTTTGAAAGCCTACCCTAGTCAACTGGTAGAAGGCTCAAACTAAGGAAAAGAAAATACATATGGATAAGCTTAAATAATAAATTTATCCTCCAGTTAGGCAGACCTTGGGTGAGGAGATTTATTATATTTAACTAAACTTACGATTTTATGTTTAAAATGTTTAAACATCAAGATTTCTATACTTTCTTTAAGGAAATAAATGTTCCATTGAAACGCTTCACGGTCTTTTAAAAATATGTTTTTTTGTTACAAGCAAACAGTAATATTAAGTAGTCATGTTATTTCAAGCTTTGTGTTCATATTGGGAAGTAATTATTAACTTTACCAACGGTGTTCTCATAATTCCACTACACTCTTTTTCCTCCCATAATTAAGGTTCTGCTGATATTGAATTAAAGAATATAAAGTGAAACGGGACAAAGAATATGAAAGTTCTTTGTAAAATTTAAGACTATAATCTTAGAATCCACCCTGATGACTTTACTTTGGTAGCCTGCTGAAGGTTATATATTTATTCCGTTTATAATAGCATGTTTTTTCCTCATTTCCTCATTTTGCTACAGTATTGTCTGCTTGACCTTGGAAAGCACTTACCATCTGTGTCTCAGTTTTCTTATTAGTACAATGCACCTAATTTGAGAGGGTTTGTTTCGTTTGGGGAGGCAAATGATGCTGAGACTGAGCTTGTCTATGCCAGCAATTTATTTAACACAGGTTCACTGTGGGGAATTTTACAAGCCAATAGTACATAGCATAATGTCTCCTACTAAGCTCTAAATAAATAAGACACTCCAAATTAGTGATAGATTAATCACACTACTGTTCCAGGCAAGGGGAAGTGAAAGAAATAAAGTCCAAATTTCATTGTGGTGATCCTTTACAAGAGTTGTTACTTGGGAAAGATGACTTAGCCAACTAGAGCTGACAGGCCTGCCCCCCGTGGCTTGGAAATGGTGGTCCGGGGGTTGGTGGGCAAACTTACCTTCTTCAAGGGTCCACTTTCAAGGCTTTGCCACTGCCAGGGAAAGAGGCACCTTTACCAAAGCAAGAGCTAGTTCCCCTCCAGGTCTTCAGAGATCTAGTTTAGATAAACAGTGTTGCCTTGCCCAGACCTAACACTATGAGATGTTTGTCCTCACAGACTCTCGGTATTTATGGTCTCAACATCCCCATGACATAGTTGGTTCTTCAAATGTTTTGATCACAAGCTCCTATTGGAGCTCCTCAGGAACTACTGAGATTTTGTCAGTGGGAACAGATAAGATGATGACACCCTCCTACAATCTACTTCATTCTCATATCAAAACAGTTCTACTTCTAAAAGCAACTTTTTGGGGGTCTTTGTCATAAACAAGTAGATCTGAAACTATATCAAGCCAATATACATAGAGATGTTGGGAGAATTAAAAATGAGAATATGCCCTGAAAGTTTTGGTGTATTTGCTGGGTAAACACTCAATAAATGTGAGCTATTGTTTGCAGTAAAAATGGAAAAGAAATTCAGAGTAAAGGTAAGGCATTCTAGGTGGGAGGAATGTTATAAGTCAAAAAACAGAAGCAATTTAGCCACATGCCTGGTGAATGGCAGGGAGTTGTTGATCAGGAACATTGACATCACAGGAAATAATGACCGATGCTGGTTCATGGGGATTTTGGAAGGCCAAACTGAAAGTCTGAATTTCAAGTTTTATTTAGTATATGGTAGAGAGCTTTGTTTGTTTTCCTTGTTTTAATTTTAATAATAGCAATTGAAATGATCAAAGAAACATTTTAGGAAGATTTACCTGGAGCTATGAATAGACAGATGCCAGGTCAAATAAGATAGCAGGTCAAAAATAGAGTTTCTCATGCTAAGCCCCGCATTACTAAACCAAGATCTAACTTAATTACAGCTTCTGCTCCCTGGGAAATGGAATCTTAAACCACTCAATCAGGAATCACCTAATCAGCCCTAGTTAGGTAATAGATCTGATAGACCACTTCCGTCCCCTAAAGGAAAGTCACTCTACAAAATCCAAACAGCTTTTTTGCCTAGGATAATGTCCAGCTCCTTTCTGTCTATAAAAGTCTTTCATTTTACACAGCTCCTTGGAGTTCCTTTCTGTCTGTTAGACTACATGCTGCCTGATTTATGAATTGTTGAATAAAGCCAACAAAATCTTTAAAATTTACTCAGTTGAATTTTGTTTTTTAACAAGGTGAAATTTGGAGACTAGAGATCAGTTAGGAAATATTATAAGAGCCTGGCAATGGGTCAGTGGTATTTATTGGTCAGAAAGCTATATAAGGAGAAGCCTTTCAGAGATAATTTAGGGTGTCCTTTTACTATCCCTGATTTTATGTAAGAGGAAATTAAAGTATAAAATCAACTAATGATGTACTCAGGTCATACAACTATTTCTAACAGACCTAGGCCTAGAACACAATTTCCCTGTTCCCAGGTCCATGCTGTTTCCATGACACCAAGCTATCTCAATTCAGCAGGCACTTATTGAAAACATATTATGGGCAAGGCACTCCTACAGGCTCCTTGGTAATATAAAGAGAAGACCTGAGTTATAAAAATAGCCTCATTTGCACCATTATGCTTTTGATTTGGAGTATCTGAAGGTGTCAAAAGAAACTATTTCTCAAATTTGGAAAGACTTCAGTATTGCTGGAGACTCCATTTCCCGCAAGTTAAAAAATATCCGTTTGTATTACCTGTCAACCAAAAAATGTTTCAAAATAGTATACTCAGTTCTGAATCACATAGGATTATTAGTTAGTGCATTACTTGGCCATCAAAGATTAAAGCCAGGCTTGAACAGCTTTTGCTGAGCAGAATACAGAAAATGGATGATAATTAGCTGTTTTTTTGAAGTCAGCAACCAAATTTGATAATCTTGTTTTTCAACATCAAACAACACAACACAAAACAAAAAACACTCACCTTCTCTTGATTTTTAAATTCTTTGAGGTTTTCTGAAGATGTCGTAACTCAGCCAAGTGCCCACAAGTGGCAGAGCTTCCCTGTGTTCGGGGGCGTAGGGGGCGTGGGTGGGGATGGGGGACCCATCATCCTGCCTCTCCACTTGTAATTTTTGTATTTGATCATTTATTCTTGAAATAAAACACAAGAATAAAAGTAACAACACTGCTCAAAGTAGCCAGAGACCAAACTGTTTTTTACCCACACACTAAGACATTAGAAACTTGGTTCAAAATGTGATTGAGTTACTGCTTTCTTCATTAACAAGGTCTTGCTAAGGAACTGTCAGATGTCTGAAACAGAACGCTTAGTGCCATCGAGGATGTGGCCAAGGCCTTTTTACCTTGGGGCATGTCTTTAACAAAATGTTTATTGTTAGCACCAGTTTGTGAACCACAATTTGAACAGCGATGATATGAAAAGGATATTTTATGTGGCAGTTTAATTTTTTTGTGTTAAACATATAACGTGACATCTACCTTCACGAATTTTTTAAGTGTAAAGTGTGCTATCAGTAGCCATATACACGATGTTTTACAGCAGATATCCTGAATTTTTTTCATCTTCCATGATTTGAACTATATACCCACTAAACCACAAGGTTCCATTTCTCTCTACCTTAGCCAACTGGCAACCACAATTCTACTTTGGGTATCTGTGAGACTGATTCCCTAGATACTTCATACAAGTAGAATTAAACAGTATTTATCCTTCTGTGGCTGACTTATTTCACTTCGCATAATGTTCTCAAAGTTCATGCATGTTGTGTGAGAACCTAAATGTTCACTGACAAATTAACAGAAAAAGAAAATGTGGTATATATATATATATATACAATGGGTAATTATTCAGCCATAAAAAAGAAGGAAATATGCGGCGATTTCAATTTAAACTTACAATGACTCCTGTAATTAGTATTTTAATTTAACCAATGGTAACTCTGTATTAAAAGAAAAGAAACTGTCTTGGTCTATTGGCTTTAGCCTTGAAAGTAATTTGAGGAATGTGAGGCTCACGCTAATAATTAGTGTTTTCTGCATTTCTAATAGCTTGCTCTCAGTTTAAGCCAAAACCTTCGTAATGATCTTGATTGCTAAAGACTTTCAAATTTTATTAGATTTTTCTTTACATTTTTCTTTTATTTTTTTATTATTTTTTTTTCTTGGAGAATATGGCATTTTTATTTTAAGTCACAGTTTTTAGAGATTCACAGGAAATAAATGTACCCATCACCAAATTTCTCCAAATGACTATGTTTTACATCATTAAAAACAAGCAATTGCCATTGGTATATAATGTGTGTGAAGTTCTACACCATTTATTACACATGTCCACAAAGATTTCTCTTCATAGTCACACACATACCCTTCCCCGCACCATCTCCAATCCCAAGCATTTATCCAGTCATCCATTACTGTAATTTTGTCATTTAAGCAAGGTTTGTAAATGGAACCATAGCACATTCTGGGCTAGGCTTTTTGGACTTAGCACAATTTCCTGGAAACTCATCCATTGTTGCATGTATCAATAGGTCCTTTTTTATTGCTATTTAGTAATCCATTAGTATGGCTGTAACAGGGTTTGTTGAAAAATTCACCTACTGAAGGACATTTTGGCTATTTTCAGTCTTGGGTTATTACAAATAAATTTGCAATGAACATTTGTATAGATTTTTATGTGGAGATTATTAGTTACGTCTCTGAAGGAAATGCCAAGGAGTGCTATTGTTGGTATGGTAAGTATATGTTTATTTTTATAAGAAAGTGCTAAACTATTTTCCATTTTACATTTCCACAACAATGTAAGAGAGATCTAGTTTCTCCACATCCTCAACAGCATTTGGTATTATCACTATTTTTAATTTTAGCTGTTCTAAAAGGTTGTAGTGATGTTACACTGTGGTCTTAATTTTCATTCTCTTAATGACTAATGATGGTGAATGTCTTTTCATGTGCTTCTTTACCATCTGCATATTCTTAGTGAAACATTTTAATGTATTTTGTCCATTTTATAATTGGATTTTTTTAATTGTTGTATTTTGAGAGTTCTTTATATATTCTAGATATAAGTCCTTTGTAAGATATGATGTGGTTTGCAAATATTTTTTCCCAGTCTGTAGCTCATCTTTTCATCCACTTAACAGGTCTTTTTATAAAATGAAAATTTTTAATTTTCATAAAATCCATTTTATCAATTTTTTTGGTTGATTATGCTTTTGATGTTATGTCTAAGAAGTCTTCACTAAGCCTTTCATCTCAAAGATTTTCTATTTTTTTCTAAAAACTATTTTACAGTTTTATACTTTAAAATTAAGTCTAGAAGTATCTTATATTAACTTTTGCATAACGTATGTGGTTTGATTTGAAGTTTATTTTTTTCTCTAGGGATATCCAATTGTTCTAACATTGTTTATTGAAGAGATGGTCCTTTCTTCACTGAATGGGTTTTGGATCTTTGTCAAAATCATTTGGCTGTGCTTATGTGGCCTATTTCTGGGATATTTATTCTGTTCATTAGTCTATATGTTTATCTTTCTACCAATACAGCACAGTCTTTATTACTGTAGCTGTATAATAAGATTTGAAATTGTGTAGAATGATTCCTTCCACTTTGGTCTTATATTTCAAAATTGTTTTAGCTATTCTAGTTCCTTTGCCTTTCTATATAAATTTTCTCTATACTTACACATAAACTTACTTAGATTTTGATAATAACTGTATTAAACTATATATCAATTTAGGGAGAAATGACATCCTCTTAACTTTTTATTATATATAATCGCAAGAAGTTTTAGCTATGTTTAGTGGGAAGAATAAGGTTAATATATCTATTCTAACTTTCCAAAAGTTGAAATCTCTATATTAGCTTTCTAAACTGCTTTTAACACTGTGACATAGATAATATCCCATCACAATATTTTTTATACTAGTAATATTTTTATTGCAAAAGATCTGATTTTATAGTTGCTCTCATAAAAGGAGCACATTTTATTGTGCACTTCAACTATTTCATTTCAGGTAATGTTAAAAAACCATTACTAGGTACTTAGAATATTTCATTTCAACTATAATTCTGATCTATATGTTTATTAGAGAGAGTCCAATTGAGATTAATTAAATAACAGATTTATGTTTTCCGAGTCCAGGGCTGCCGCCATATAAAGAAGAAGAAATACATCTGTAGAAGAAATCAAATTGATAATTCTAAGGAAAATGTAAACTAAAAGCTGCAAATAACAGATTTATTTTATCTTTATCTTCAATTGTTTTTTAAAAAAGAACAGTCAATTGAGATATCTAGGAGTAGATTATATTCAAGTACCTACTAAAAATGTGTTTATATTGCTTATATGGCACCATGACCTGGGCAATTATTCATGAATCCCCCTTGATAGTTGGGTTTACGGAATCTTGCTGAGAGGTATACTATCTTTTCTCAGCCCTTCTGGGAACATCTGGAATATAGTGCAAGCGCTCTTATGATAATACAATATTAAGAAATTGAATTATCAAAATACATATTACATTTACATGGTAAACGTTTAATGTGTAGGGTACATATAAATATTGAGGATTCCTGGGTGACATTAGTCTGCAAAACACACCCATCAGCAGTCATTGAACAGGTATTCCTTGTCCTGGACTGGCAGAATTGACTTGGGAGGTATTACATTGCTTTTAGCTTCTCTCTTTTACCCAGAATCTATGTGCTCATGGTCTCAGAGACAGCCCTACTGTCCAATAGCTAAACCATTACAGCCCTACCTCTGGTTCAACAACTGCTTCTCCTTTTCAGTGGACCTTACCTTTCTTTTCATTAGTTCAACTGTAATTAAAGCAGCCCACCCCACACCCATCTTCCTGGAAGTTAGGAGCCACTCTCGGGGGAAGGATACACTGTCATGCTTCTCCAGGCCCTGGGCAGGTAAGGGCATGCATTTCACTTGAGTAAATGCTACCATTGGCTTTCTTCTTCTAGGATGACAAAAAAATCACTTCTTATCTTATTATATCTTCCCCCATCTCTAGTTCTCCAAAGATCTCTCTGCTCCTTCTGTGCACATTTCCCCATCTCTCTTTATCATTGTATTCATTTATATTGTGTATTTTGTTCATAAATACATGAAAAAATACTATAAAGTACTTAGCCCAGTGGTTGGCAGATGAAAAGTGCTTCATCATTATAATTGTTCTAATTAATATTTTATGATAATGTTTAGTTGAAGTATTTTATATTAGTTATAGAAATAACATATAGCTTATTAACTATGAAGTAAAAGCAACATTTTAAGAAAATAGAGATTAAATAACAGTGGCAGGAAAAGTGCATTTAAACACTAAGACCCCCATACTAAATTTCTTTTACAGTCAATAAGATTTTAAGTAGAATGTGTCTTATTCTTAAAACCTTTTTTAATAATTATCTTCTTGTTCCCTTTAATAAATATTTATGCATGGTTATCAAAACAAGGAAGAACAAGTGCTAGATCAGTCGGACTTTTATAAGTGGGATTCTCTTTCCATTTCCTCCACTGCTTTTTGAAAAGGGAGCAAACCATGGGTCATTTGTTTCCCCAGAGCTGGTGGGTGTTGAGAGTTCACACAACACATGTTGACTTCTCACCCAAAGCAGTGGCCCTCTGGCATGGCCGCTGAACTGGGTGCCTTAGCCTGAGGAGATGTGGGAATAGTGTGTTCCCAGCCCTCTGTAAAAGAGAAGTTACTAAAGGTGAATTTTAAAAAATCTTTATAAAAGGAACTTCTTAACTGAAACCAAACTGCACTTTTGGGCCCCAGCTATAGTGTACCAACACCAATTATTCCCTTCTTTGTGGTTAGTGACAGAAAGGCAATATCAAAATAGAAGAACCTCACTGCACTAAGAAATAAGTATCATTCGTAAATACTCTAAGTCACAGAGTCACCAGCAAAAGAACACTGGATTGTTAAACATTACGCCATATTGACGTCACTACGAAGCAGTTGGCCCTGTAAGCACAATGGAATCTAATAGGCAAAAGCTTCTTATACGTTGTTTTAAACAACTATAGATTTCTGTTTGTCTTGCCTATAGCCAATTTGAACATGTCTTTGTTTATCTTTTTGATTAAGTAGGTTTATAAACATTCTACATTTAATTGTTTGAGTTTTAATTTAGATAAAATTATGACATTACAACAATATTTAAAGAACAACCACAAAATAGGTTGCAAGTGTGAAAAAAGAGGATTATAATGTTACAATTCTTCTAAGTCCATAACTATACTGTTTTCACTGAATTCATTTCTTCTATCTTATATTTCTTTGTCTGCCTTCTCCCCACAAGATTTCACATGTATCGTCCTAGTTGCAAGAAACGTAATGCAATCATATCTGGTTTCTTCATTCGTTCTGTATCTTCACCAGCAAGGTAGTGAACACTGTGTCCTGTGCTATATTAAATAGAGAAGGTACAAATTATAAAAGAAGATCCTAGGATCCTGATTTCAAATAGCTTCCAATCTTACTAGGATAAGCAAAGCATGTGGAAATTACCAGGACAGTGTGTAATCAAAAGACAGACCCTGGGGAGCCATGTGAAATTGTGTGAGTGTTCAATAAGAAGAAATCTTCGCATGACTTGTAAACATATGGCACAGCTCTCATGGATGTTGCTTTATGGTGCTACGTATTCAGGGTATTTGCAATTCCTGAAGTCACTCCATCTCTTGTCCAGGTTTTGTCATCTGTGCTATTTGTCCTGTCCCAGGTCCCCTTGTTGAAGATGAAAAAGCACAAGAAAGCATCAGGAAACCCTCAAGGTCAGGGCATTTATTTGGAGAGTGGCCTGTAGAAAACATGTCCATATGTTGTGCCAGGCACTGTACTAAGTTCGTTACATACATTTCCTCATTTAATCCTTACCATCACCATATGAGGTAGGGTGCTATTATTATGCGCACTTTTAATAGATGAGGGAATTGAAGTTGAGAAATAACCTTCATCATTTCCTTCCAGTCACGAAGTGAATATCTGAGATGGTCTGATGGCAGGACTATGCTCAGTGTCTCCACAGAGAGAACCCCACTCACATGGCTGAGTGGGGAGGAGGAAGGAAATGGAAACTAAGAGGCTAACTGATGCTCTAACATGCTACAGTGGTGGGCATGAGGGGGATAAAAAGAAAAGTCTAAGGGCCTGCTTTGCAAATGTCTGAAAATGCAAAAAAAGCAGGAGTGTTTTACTTTCTAGTCTTTCACAGTCAAAGTCATCTAATAAATGAAGGTTGTTCCCTCCAGGAAATGGTAAGCATATTGTCATAAATGGTTAAAATGCAGGTTTACAAATTGTGGGTTACTGATCACCGGCATCAATTAATATAGACTAGTGAACAAAATCAAGAAACGTGGTTTTCTTCTCTATAATTTTGTTTTCCTTTACACTTCCTTTTACCCATAATATTAGTTCTTTGTGATGGGCTGTGGCTAACACATCAATATAGATCTACAGTTTAGGGTTCTGAGAATATTACTTTTGACCGAGAAATAACATCGCAGGGTGAAATTGGCGGCTTGAGTTTAAACTCCTGTGGTGGCTTGGCAGTGCTTGTGATTCCTAAATTTTATTATGCAAGATGGATATTCGGGTATCCCATTGGCTTTATTGATCACGTGGCTCTTTGGAACTGCTGGATGCATTAACAGTTTGGTGGTGGAGAGCAGCTTTGCAAGTGGAGAAGGACTTCCACCTCTTAAAGTGACAGAGGACCCAGTCAGCTGCTGCAGATGAGACCCATCTGGCTGGTTCTAGGGAGAATAAGAAGGGAGGAAGGGCACTTTTTCAACTTCAACTTTTCTGAGGAGAAATTAAGGAAGAATTCAAACTGACGATTGTATATTTACTGTGGGAGCAAGAAATTACCTGTAGAAGGTTATCTGTTGTTACCTTTTAGAGGACGTTGGTGCACGGCTGCTGTATTTACATGACTGGTGTCATGCTGTTTCAAGCTGATAGTGCCTCGTATACCCTAGAAAATCTTGTTTTGAAACCTAGTATGATAACAGAAAAATTCGAAGTGAGATTCAGAATGGCATTTTTTGTCTTATGCTTAAAGTGCACTTCAAATTAATTTAGTGTACTTTCCTGAACTATTTCAAAAACTAGAAGTAAAATCAAAGGGGTCTTAGTTAATTAGAAAATAAAGTTTCTAATTAACTGGTCTAAGAAAGAATTGTAAATGGCAAGTGTTGGAGAAGTTTTGTGGGCAGGGCATCTCTGATAATTTGTGATCACCAACCCCAAAGGGGCTTCTCACCCTCTTGGGTGATTATGAGATTTGGTATTGATGTTCTAGGGTCAGTGAAAAAGGTACATGGAAAAATCAGAGTATGGTGCCGTGTATGAGAAATTCAAGGTTCTTCCGTACTCCCCGTTTCCACCACCCAGTCTCAACTTCACCTAAAGGAAGGAGAGTTTTAATCTAAGTTTTTCAGGTTCAAGATATTGTAATAGGCTGCAGCTCAAAGGGCATATATTTCAAAAGCATTATAGGTGAGGATGGTGTTTTTCCTTAAACACGCTCTTCTCCCACAAAACTAAGGGAGACTTTTCAGAAAACACTTATGAAAGGTCTGAGGCAGGGAATCTAGGCCAGCACCACTGTTGACATTATTTTCACTTCATGTGTTTTAAGCAGGTACATATGAGTTGGCCATATTTCAAATGGGAGTTTGAAGTTGGGTTTGGGGTTTGGGGAGAGTGTAAACTGAATAGACCTTTCAGCCTGCTTTGATTTTGGTTGACTTTGGACTTACCGAATTTAGGGATCTTCTTCATTGTCTCTGGTTTGAATATTAGAATGTTAGAAAGAATTCAAGGCACAAGTCCACTCAGAGTAAAGTGATAGTTTTGCTTTTTCTGGGTGTTCTTTTCTATCAGAACCCTATGGAGAGGAACGACAAGTCCTGGGTTATTTTTACCTCTTTGTTCTTATGTCATTTTAAATCCACTTTAATATATCCCACCCTGATGTTCTAGGACTTAATTGCTAGCTACTGCTGTGTCTCTAGAAGTCACACAGCTGAAATACTGGTTCTGTCTACCAAGACTGGTCTTTATTATCTCTAATTCAGTCCAAGTCTCAGTTTGTTATTAATCTGGTAAAATAGAAGAGCTGGGGCAGATGCTCAGTGCCTTTGCCCCTTGGTACCTGTGCTTTTAAAATGTTCCTGTGATTTAAGACTTGATTTGAAGACTTTTGATCAACTGGGTTATTTGATGATGTTGAAAGAGACTTGCTGTGTTGAACTACCCATATGATTCCAATTGACCTTATAAAAATATAATTGCTACAGTATGAATGCCTATCGAATATCCATTACCCTGATCCTTTTAACATGGTTTGAAACTATGACCCCATGAAGAACCAAACTTCAATTGTTTTAAGTCTCTAAATTGGATTTGGATTCTGTAGTAAATCTGGATTTTCTCCTCCCTGCCTTTACCTACACACAGATTTGCAATTCTCCAGAGAGTACTCTTTTGTGCACGGGACATCAACAATGTAAAGACTCTTTCAAGATGATGTCATGCTGCCAATAGAGGTTTTGTTGTCCAACCAATATTTGCAGTTGTAGGAATCAATTGCTTGCTTTATGGAGAAGACATTTCATGTATATATCATATGCTTTTCAGTGATTGCCAAAAAAACAATTTTAGTTTTCAGTGGAATTAAGGGATATATTTTATAATGTTCTGAAATCGGCACACTACAATTCCTGAAGAAATTTCAGTCATAATAAGGAAAAACATGATGTTTCCATTTCCCCTGATAATCTACATAAATATTCTTTAGAAATTTACTATTTTTTCAGAAGCATATGTACTTTCAATGAATAAAAGTGTTAACTTCTAAAATGTACAAATGTTATTTATGATTATTAAACTCAATATGATAAAATCAAAATAAATTGCATTTTGGAGTTGAATATTGGCCCTACCACTCCCTAACTATGGTGAATTTGGCAAATTGCTTTTTATCTCTGGATTTTATTCTTCTCATCTATAAAATGGGATTGATATTTTAAATCTTGATTTATAAAGATGACGGGGTAATTATATTTGGAGCATCTGGTATTGAAATAATAATGAGAAATAATAGTTTATTCTGTCTTTACATAATTCTATATATTAAGTTATTTTGTATTTGATATTTAATAATATTAACACACATCACATCATTATGTATAGGACCAACAAATAATCTTTGACTATTGGTATCAAGCATGTTATTTTCTTTGTACAATCTATAAATGAGAAACTGAGGTAATATGTGTAATTGCTAAGAATTTGCACCATAGACCCAGATCGCCATGGTTTGAGGCCACCCCCCCCCCAATACATTCATATACACAAGCTGTGTGACTTTGGAAAAGTTACCTAAATTCTCTGTGCTTTAGTACTGTAAAACTGGGACAATTGAAAGTACCTATATCATAAAAAATATTGTATACAAAACTTTGAGAATGGTTACTAGCCCAATGTAAGCCCAATGTAAGTTACAACAACCAGTCTTAAAAAATTGTCTATAATCATACAGCTAGTAAGTGGGGGAAAAAGGGCTTCTGACCAGGGTTTTTTTTCCCCCCTCTGACCACTTACTAGCCTTGGAATTTTATGTAAATAAAAGCGTACTAAAGACTTTATAATACTGAGACATAATTACATAAACAGAACATGCAGTAACTCTATTTTCCTTACCAGAATGGGTTGGTGAAGAGGAAAGCTGAGCAGATTGCAAACCAGAGGCCCCAGACTGAGCTAATTCACATAAATTGGTTGCCTTCAAAGTCACTGACATTGACTGAATGTTCAGAAGCCTCTGCATCAGTCATTTGTTACGTTGCTGCTGTGGACCCAGGATCACTGAGTCCATAAATCTCCAGCTGGAATCCACTCTATTGGCATTCTAGGGTCCCCAAAGGGCCCTTACCCAGTGTGAAGGCAAATGCAGTCAATAGTAAAATAAATACATTATTAAGAGTGCATCTCCTTGGTGGAAAATAAAGTCAAGAAGGATTGTTACAAGTGATAAATATAAAGGGTTCACTTTTTTGCATTTCTGCTTACATTCTAATACCAGTTTTGCCAAAAAGTAACATATGTAGTTTTTAAACAAAGGCAATCAAATAATGTGAAATTTAATTCAAGTCTCAGGTTTGTTTTCATTTGGAAAAATGTTTGTTTATAAGGTAAAAGGGAAGTGTTTTTCCCACTTTTGAAAATAGCTCTAGCCATTCATTGTTCATTTATAATCACATTTTCTGAGGACACCAGAAAAAAATCTCTTCTTTAAAGGTTTTAGAGCATTGTTGATTGCTCCTGGGGGTTTTTCAAACTCACCTTCCAATGTCAAATACCTCAAATAATGGCAGAAAACAACTTGTCATATTCATAAAAACTTTTATCCTTTACCTAACCCAGGGAAAGTAGAAAGCTATATCCCTGAAAACTATATCAAAACAGACAAGAAAAAGAAAAAGGCCACTCTCTTCCAGAGACCCAGTAGCACTTGAGGACACCTTAGCCCATGTTCTGTGAGCTTTGTGACATTCCACATAAGCGACCAAGATAGAGATGTGTGTGAGTGTTGGATGCATGTCCATGTCTGAGTTTGCTGTGAGAGATGGAAATATTGTCAAAGAAGGCATGATGTAATTTTGGAAGTATTTCATAGAGGGGAAAAAAATCACCATTAAAGAGAATTTAGGATATGTTTTATGGATCCCTGAAAAAATAAGCCAGCCAGAATGCACCTAACAGTGTGTTTGAGGACGGCCTTCTTTCTTTCTATTTAGTTACGTCCCATAAGTGGTTTTCATCTGAATGGAGGAGTTACAGAATACATAGTTTTCTAGGGTCTAAGGTTTACAGGTTTGAAATGGACATTAGCAGTTCTTTCATCCCATCTCTATAACATCTCTGCAAGGTGATGATTCAGCTTCTGCTTAAAACTATGAAAATAATAGCCACCAGTTACTAAGGGTCCATATGTGCTGCTACTGTGCTAAGTACTTCATAATTACCCCACTTAATCTTCATAATAGCCCTATTAAGAAGATACTTGGTTTTTGGTTTCTGTTTGATTTTTTTAGACAACTGAGGTTTCAAACATTTATTAACATGTTCAAGGTCAAACAAAATGTGAAATCTGGCCCTTTTGCTCCCAAAGCACGTGCTCTTACTGCCTACATTATGCTGCCGAGTTTTGTGATTGGGCAGCATTAGTTCTTAGAAAAGTTTCCTCATATTTAGCAGAAGTATGCATTCCTCTAAATTTCAGAATAAATTTAATACTTCCTATCTGCCTTTTAATGAAAATAATAGAGCAATCAGACCTTCTTTTAGTCCTCTTCTTTTTAGGTAAGTATTCCAGATACAAATCTAAACTCTGCCTTGAAGGACTAAAAGATCCTAGAGTCACGAGGCGACAGAGTAAACGTCATGGAATCTCTCTCTTCCTATCCCACCACTCCACCATGTCTCCTGGACTTTTCCAACATGTAAGATTAAGGGATTATTTCCAGAAGGACCCAGGGAATTTAAAGCTATGGATGGTCAGTAAAATAACTGTGTATCAGCATGGATTAGTTTATATAGAGAAGAAAACTAAGAAGGGTAATGCAGGATAGGTGTGTTCTAATAGATCTACACAGAATAGGTATTGGAAACAGGATACCTGCAGGTATAGACTAAGAATAAAGTGTCTAATAGCTTGATGGCACCCCTAACCAACCTTCTCATCAAAATACTTGCTTTTCAGGAGCTATAATAACATGTATTCTTCTATTAACATTTTATTTCTGTGGGTTTAGCACTTACTTCTTTACCAGGATTTTCTATTGAAATACAAACATCCCTAAATCTCAGTGTGAATTAATGTAACAGACTTCATTGTTTCTTATCAGTAGGTCCTGAGATGTAGAGGAAGGAATTGATTGAATGGTTCCAAAACTTTAGTCTGCATCAGAATAATCTGGAGAGTTATACCACACTCTCGGGGTTCTTGGTTCAATAAGAATGTGGTGAGGTCTAAGAATTTGCATTTATGATAACACCCAGGTGAGGCTGATGTCACTGGCCCTAGGAGTACACTTTGAGAACCACTAAACTGGGAAGTGGCATAGGAAGGGAAATGTCCGGGGAAGGGTTAAAGGCGAGTGTTCCGGAGCCTGATTTAGCATATATAATGTTCATGTTAGAAAATTCACAGTGATCATTTTATAAGCTTATCTCCAACACGAAAAGTGAACCACAGAAGCGCAGAGTGATGCACACCGTTGCTGAACACTAGTGAGGTAGTAGAGAATGCTCCAACTTTCAGCTTAGTATTTTAGTCATGAACAGAGCCTTTTAAATTTGAGGCTCATCAGAACTTGCTGAGGAGCTTGTGAAAATTAAAGACTCCTGGACTATCCGTATTTTCACAAAATCTGCTGGTCACTCTCACATAGCAGGATATGAGAACAATGCTCTAAGGATCAAGGCAAACGGTATCAGGTGCTAGGGAAGCCCCGACTGAGAGGAGTGGGGACCTACGTGAACACAAGGACAAGCTGTGGTGCCCGAGGGGAGCTGAGGTGCAGTGGGAAAAGAGGATGCACATTTGCTATCCAACAGGATGGTACAAAACAAATGCTGACAGGGGACCCAAGAAACCATCTCACCACGCTTAATCAAAACACCCCACCAATCTTACATAGAAGCATTAGAGAATGGGGACACAGGACACCCATGTCCTCACTTGGCAGAAACCAATCCTACTATGACACAGTTTCCCTCTAGGGGGCGTTTGAAACAATAACTTCTAAGCTACATAAACATTTTGAGTGTCATCCCACAAGGGCTGTTAAACGGTTGCCTTCAAAGAGCAAATGGGAAATCCAACAGGAGAGGAAAGAGAGAAAATGGTGCTTGCTTAGCTTTAGCTTTAATGTTTGATTTCCCCTAAGTATGCAACTGTATTCTTACTTACTCTTAATGAAGAAAATAATTCCTATCAATTTGTCACCTTTCTTCAATTACTTGGTTTATCTGTGCTTACGTGTGAGAGCTGAATAATGAAAGCAACTGCCTCCATCAACGTAGCATATCGTGAAATTCCCTTGCCTATCCCATTATTTTCCTAAATCTGTCATTCAAATAAAATCACGTTTAAAGAAAATAAGGAAATAATAAAAATTCTATCAAAGTTTTTTTGCTGAGTACCTTTGGATTTTTCAGGACATGAAACTGAAAAATGTATTTTTATGAGCACTGAAGGTAGACTTTAAAACCTTATCATAAATCAGCTATCTATAAATAGCACACATTAAATCGGAGGGGAGGTCAAATCAATTCCTATATGAATGCATATTCTGCTCTAACTCCAGGAAGAATGATGTATCTCTGCAAATCATTTTCCGTGTGCTTTGTATTATAAGAAAATAAGTCCTGAAGTACAAGCATTACTTCTCCAAACTCCTTGTAGACTCTTTCAAAGAATAAAGCCAAAAAAGAACTTGGAAGGCTTTTAAGTCATCCTGATTGCTCTGGTCTTCTCCATTTCAATTTTATCTTACAGAAGTCCCCTCTCCGCCCACCTCCTGCCCTTCCGCCCTGCTCCACTACTCATGTAACCTGAACCACTGCTAATCACACGTAGATTTACCTTGAGCCAAATGAGTTTAATGTGCCTGAACCCCTGACTTGCAGTTGTTGGGAGGTGTACAGTGTTGTGACTGAGGACCTGAGAAGTCAGGTTGCAATCAGCATTCTATGCCAGCATTTCTGATAAATTGTGTAAGGAGATCTCACAAGAAAAAGTCATAAACCTGCCAACTTCCAGTAACTTGGTGGGATTTTTGTCTTTTATTCTAAATCAATATTCATTTTTGTATCTAATGTTAATTCCAGAGGTGTATATGTCTTCTTAAAGATGGCCATAAATTACATGTTTCATGTCTACTATGCCTGGATCTGTCCTATTCGTAATACATTCTGCTTTTAATTTGTTCCTTTGATAAAGCTATTTCTACAATACTCTTGCACTCTGCTAATGTGTGTACTTTCCCCATATCTCTATATATCAAAAAACTACCCATCCTTTAATTTTTAGCTTAAATGCTATAGCCTCATGAGCTAAAAATTCTCCCATCAATAAAAATTTCCTTTAAACACTCAAATTTCAACCCTTTTCTCATAAATACCACTGTATCTTAAGTCATATGCCATTGGTTATATATATTTTAAGACAAAAAACATATCTGTACATTGTTGTATTTCATCCTTCAAGACTCCACTGATCTCCATCATGAAACCTTCTGTATCCTCCCAACTTGGTGAGGTGACTGCTTCTCCCAACGCATTCCGCATATACACCTTTCATGGTCCTTTTACCCCAGTGTTGCAGTTGTTGGATTTTGTTTTGTTTTGTTTTGTCTGTAGATCAGATTTGGAAGAACTTTCTTTCATTTTAGTATCCCTCACACAGTGTGTTACGTAAAATAGGTGCTCAAAAAATGTGCACTGAATAAGTAAATGAATGAAAAGAAACTGTAACTATAATGGAGATGTTAATCAGTTCACCTTATTCTAAATTTATTTAATTTATTCTGTTGGTTGGTCCACATCATTTAAACTGAAAAATAATACATGGAAGCTACCTAACTGAGTTAGCTAACTCAGTTCTAGGAGTAACCTCAAATAAGTTACTTCTTTTTTTTATTTACTGTTCTAATAGCTACCAACCTCTAATTATATCCATAAACTCAATGAATGTAGGGAAAGTGGGAGCAGGGAGAGTGGGCAAAATGGATCAAGGGGAACAACTGTGGGGTGATGGATGGTACCTAGACTTGTAGTGGCGATCACTGTAGTGCCTACAGCGTTGAATTATAATGTTGTACACTGAAACCTATACAATGTTACATAAAAATTCTGCCTCAATAAAAAAATGATAAGAATTTGACTGAACATTGCCAGAGAAAGGTGTTTTTGAGAGGGAGAATTACACAGGAACAGTTTAACATGGATGATTGAGGAAATAAATGAATGAAGTCAAGGGCTCCAGTTAATGTAGTCTGATCTCATACCACATGGATAAAATAGGTCATGTTTTAGAAGGCCTTGAAAGTAAGGTTTAGAAAGCAGGCACAAAGCAGTTAATTATCAAACAAGAATTACATGTGAACAATTGAACCTCTAGAGAAAGCAAATGCCCAGGAGATAATGGTAGCCTAATTATATGGTTACAAATTAAAATAAACATTTGATGTTATTGATAATTATAATATCAATGCTCAGTACTTTACAAGAAAAATATAATTTAATACCCATAAAAAAAGTCTATGGGTTAAGTACTTCTATTATCACTATTTTACAAAAGAAAAACAAATGGGGAGGCTTAGAAACTCAAAGTCACTTAGTGAATATGACAAATAATTTAAATGAACTAAAATAATTGGGTAAGAGTTATCTAAGTATTCGTTTCATCATTGTCATAAATTGGCTGTGTGATTTTATGCAGTTCAGTTAACCTAAATGTACCTTGATTGGTTGATCTATATGATGAGGCTCTCAAATCGTTACATGATGTTTTGAGCCAACTGCATCGAACTACTACTCTGCTTTCATTTTGCTCTATTCCCATCACATCTACTTGCCAAGCATAGCCTGAATAACATCCCCATCTCTCAAGAACACAAAACTAAATAGGAGGTGCAATGACTATAAGATCCTTACGGACAGTCATGCAGTGGGATATAACCCACAACCAAAATGATCCTGGTTAATTCCTAACCAAGAGTATCATTAGTTTTAAGGTTAATTCCATGATAAATTCTGTGTTAATGCCTCTCATATTCTTGCTTCCTTGATACCTATTCAGGGTATGTATCTAGCAACATATATGCAACAACCAATGGATGACAGAAAGTCAGGGGTGGCATGGTGAATGTATAGTTAGAATAATTGTCATCATATGTATAGTATTTATTAAGCATTAATATTGCTCTAACTCCAGGGGAAAAATATGTACATCCAGCCTAAGGCAAATAAACCTTTGAAGCTGAAATTGGTCAAAGGGAGAAATAAAGTGGGAGAAACTGGTTTCTTGCTTACACACAGTCAGTCATCTACTCCTCCCATGTCTCTCACGACCGAGCTGTGAAGAAAGCCAGAAAATACCTCTAGGGTCCAGGTGCTCCATTTGCTTTCCACTGCCCTTGTCATCACCTATTGACATGGAGACAACTACTTCTCTCCACCCCTTGGAAACATCTATTGATATGGAGATGTACTAAGGCCAGGAAGTGATTCTGGAAATATTGCAATTTTACCCACCATTGTGTTGGGGACTTGATGGATAGCATCCCCTTTAATAATCATAATAACTTTGCAAGATAAGTATTAACATCTTCATTTTATATATATATATAGAAAAAAAGGATAAGAGGTCATTTATTTGCTTAGAGTCGTTGTTATGGACTGAATTGTGTCCCCTAAAAATTCATAAGTTGAAAATTAATATGTGCTAATCCCTAGTGTAACTATACTTGGAGATAGGGCCTTTAAGGAGACAATAACATTAAATGAGATCATAGGGTGTAGAATGAATCCAATAAGACTGGTGTCCTTATAAGAAGAAGACAGCAGAGGTGTGCATTTAAAGAGAAAATGTCGTGATGTCACAGCAAGAAGATGGCCATCAACAAGTCAAGAAGAAAGACCTCAGGAGAAACTAACCCTGTCAAAAACTTTGTTCTTGGACTTCTAGCCTCCAGAACTGTGAGGAAAGAAGTTTCTGCAGTTCAAGCCACCCAGTCTATGATATTTTGTTTTGTCAGCCCCAGCAGAGTAATGTAGACACCCAACTAATAAACACTGGAAGCTGGACGTTAGATTGAACTCAGGACCTTCCTGTTTCAGGGTCATGCTGGAAAAATGGCTTGGCTCTTTGCCTAGTGATTATTCAGCCTCAGTTTATGAAATATTCAAATAAGCAAAGTTTCCTCTCCTGCTAGCCCAAATATAGCAATAGAATAAAAATCTAAATAATTTCAAATTAAATTTTAAAAATCTTTGCAATAGCATTTTATATTATAAGTCGAATGCCCGAGTCTTAGAATTATTTCTTTAATGATTAAAATGGCAACATGAGACTGCTTAATAAAAAATTAAGAATGCTTGAATATCAGATGAGAAGAGACTATATGGTGGGTTTGGTTTTCATTTCTGTCTCTAAAAAAAAATTCAATATGCCATACATACTAAAATAATAAGCATTTATTGTAAATAATTGAATGACCTTGAGTTCCATTTATTAGAAGGATTTTTCTTAGAAATGAATTTTTGCCATTATGGTACATTATAAGCCTTCAGAAAACTCTATCAGGGTCAGGTTTCTGCTCACAAAGCATACTGAAGACAGGAGGATAGAAAGCAAACTGCAAGCAAATATATTCTGGCACTGGGAATCAGAGAACAAAGACTATTGAAAAAATATTTCTATCCAGAGAGAATAATACAGCAGTAAAACAAGTTTTTGTCTGTATGATCCAACTAAATTGGTGAACTTATGGAAATTTGAGGACAAATACATTTTTAAATCAATTCCATTTCTGTAGTGTAAATGTTTCCTTAATATTTTTAGCTTAGAATTAACCTGGAGTGTATTTAGTTTTTCAGATTCCCAGAATTTACTGTCTCAACCATATGAAATTGACTTCAAGCCTTTGATATAAGCTGTATTTGTAAAATTCACTGGGAAACCATGTTACTGGTTAATTCATACTACACCAGGATACAACTTCTAGCTCAGTCACCATCTTGTTCTGTGATCTAGGTGACTCACCGAACCTCTCTCTGCTCATTTTATTCAACTATAAAATTAAAATAAGAGAAGTGGACTTG
Source organism: Manis javanica (assembly GCF_040802235.1). Taxonomy (NCBI): domain Eukaryota; kingdom Metazoa; phylum Chordata; class Mammalia; order Pholidota; family Manidae; genus Manis; species Manis javanica. Next base: position 11,100,720 of record NC_133168.1, on the reverse strand, counting down.
AATATCTATACGTTTCCCTTCAGTCTTACACCTTATGGTTATAGAAAGTAGCTAATATTTGGTGTGTCAACTCCATACTCTCTCTGCTTGCTCAGTTGACACCGAAAGTCATGTTTAAGATGGACAAATCAGGATGGAAGAGGCCTGGATGCCTGTGTTCTCTGATGGAGAAATAAAGCTTCACGGTGCTCGTTCACTGAGATTTCAGTATATATTTAACACAGCAGAGCTAACACTCTTCTGACTAATACAAATCTACATTCTGGTATGGCCTGAATTATGTCCTGCCTCTTACCCCAGATTCGTATATTGAATCCTTAATGCCCAATGTGGCTGTATTTGGAAATAGGGCTTTTAGTAAGTAACTAAGGTTAAATGAGGTCATAAAGAAGGTCCTAATTGGATAGAATTGGTGGCCTTATTAGAAGGTGAGGAAAGAGATCATACTGATAGCATGCACCAAGGAAAGGCCATAGGAGGGCACAGGAAGAAGCCAGGGACAGAGCTCTTAGCAGAACCCAGCCACAGTAGCACCCTGATCCTAGACTTTCGATCTCCAGAAATACGAGAATGTACATTTCTGTTTTTAAGCCACCCAGCTTATGGCTTTTGTTAGGGCAGTCTAAGCTAACTAGTACACCCCCATATAGGAGTTTTAATAACTTAATTAAAAAATGTGTAGAAACATCTAAGTGGTAGCATATACTTACTGGAGATCAGTTCCCTCATTCTCTTTTTTATATAAATCTTTTTGGAAAATGGCCATTAAAAGGAACTCAAGTGACAATCAGCACAAAAATTAAATATAAATAAATCTATAGACACAATATTTAGCAACTGTGAAAAGTTAAGTATAGACTTTACTTATACATTTTAACTAAAACAGATTTTAGAGAAAATGTACATGCACGTTTAAATAATTAAAATGATACAACGTTAAAAGTTAGGAAGTCAAAATTACTAACATCAACAAATAACGACTAACCACAAGTGACTATCAAAAACTTGAAAAAAAATCCCAGAAATCTTGCCATGTATAGAAGGATGGAGGTGAGAGGAAAGAGGAATAACAATTTTTATCAGTTAGTAGTGAGTTGAGTGTTGGCACTGAAAAGTTAACGCCCATGTCCTAAACCCTAGAATTTGTGAGTACAGCCTAATTTGGAAAAAGGGCCTTTGTAGATGTATTTAAATCAAGGATCTCCAAATAAGCTCATCATAGACTATCCATGTGGCCCTACATCCAGTGATAAGTGCCCTTATAAGAGACACACAGAGGAGAACAGAGAGAGAGAGAAGGAGAAGCCTTGTGAGAGACAGGTGAAGGAGAGGCCGCGTGAAGACAGGCAGGGGTTCAAGTAATGCAGTCACAGTCCAAGAGCACCTGGAGCCATCAAAAATTAGAAGAAGCAGGGAAGGATTGTTCTCCAGTCTTTCTGGAGAGAGCACAGCCTGGCCAACCCCTTGATTTTGGATTTTTGGTCTCCCGAACTGTGAAAGAATCCATATGTGTCATTTTGAGCTACGCTGGTGTTTTGTTCTGGCAGTGCCCCAACAAGAAAACAGCACATCAGAAGCAGGATTTGAATTGAATTAGACAGGGTTTATTTACAAAGGCATTAGTTCCAAACAAGCGAGTGTAGGAGAATCAAAAGGACTGTGCAAGGTTCCAAGGCTTAGAAGCCGCAGAGCTGTCACCATGCCTGCAGTCAGGAGAAAAGCAAAAGGGGCAGTTGCCGGGTGCCTAACGGAGAGAGTAGAAATGAAGTTAGGCACCTTAGCGAATTCCTGTTGAGTGATACATCCAAGTCCGTTTGACCCCACACGGCGAGTGCCAGGTGTGAGAAACTAGTACTCACCCTTTTCTCTCCCATTAGTCTCCTGTGGTGTTTTCCCATTGGCTAAACCCTCCAAGAAGTCTTAGGGGCATGGACACCTGTTGATAAGATTGTTCAATGCCAGAGAAGAGGGTGGAGGTGTGTGGAGAGCAGATGTTGAGGGGCAAACAAAAGACATGTAGCAGAAATTATTTCAGAATCATGTTATGCTCTGACTACTAAGAAGGTTTAAATTTTACTCAAAAATGTATAAACAAAGTAAATGTAACAAAATTAAGGAATGCTCTAACTTTGGGTAAACTGTTGTTCTTAACCCCAAGTGACATTAGTTCTAAAACAAAAATATCTAATTTAAAAAACACATCATGAGGGTCTTACATCATTAGCATTTTTAACATTTCAACCTTATGTAATATATGTTGATGCACTTCTTTGAAAGAGAATGAAATTAGTAGCTTTACTGTAGTGTCCCTTCCCTGATACTTCAAATTTTTGCTAATAGTAGTATTATTTTTCATGTCGTTGATATTTATAATATTTTTCTACTTTGTCACTATGACTCCTACAGTTGTTTGAGCTTCAAATCATCATCTCAGAATCGACTTTTGGAAGAATTCACACAAAGACAAGGGCATTCTTAATGTCCTTACGGAAATCACATAAAACAAAAGTATATAAAATATATTATATAATGGATTATATATATCATAAAGTACATATCAAAGATATAATGCTATATCTTTGCTATATTTGTCCTAAAACAAATATATAAAGGGAAATGATGGAAGAATGAGGCAGAGAAACAAGTGGAGCTCTTGGCTTGGGTGAATCTGCCTGCAGCCCCCAGGCAGTTTGAGAGGTTATGGGTGTGGTGTCGATAAGATCTGCTACAATCGTTCTTTGTGTTTACACATGTTATATTTACTCTACTTTTAACTTTCAATGGTCATGTTCCCTTCCATTTATTTTCTTAACCTACCAATTTATGAAAATAGCCTTAATTTGCTTAACAATTTTTCTTCTTCCTCCTTCTCCCTTTCTCCAATCTTCCTCTGCTTAGATGGTGACATGAAGGGGAATTTAAAACTGACCCAAGCCGATGTACACACATGCTTGTGGTCAGGTCTACTCCTGTGGAAGACACCTGGCAGAGGGTCAGGACTAAGAACTCCGCAAAGAAGGTTCCCACTGCACGAGGCAAGCTGAGTCAGCCAGAGTGTGCAAACCTTGCATCCCCAGCCTGCAAGCAAAGAGGCTGCTAAACCAAGGGGTCAGAACAGCTGACAGGGATTATCGGTAAGAGCTTGCCGCCCAATGTAAGGATTTGAATGGGCTGGAGTCTTAGTCCTGTGTGTTGAGTCATAAGCAGACACCATGCTGCTCAAATCACAAAATAAAGGTGCAGAGCTGCTCTCTCCATGCCTGGGGCTCCTTATATTCCTCCCTCTCTCTTTACATCACCTTTAGGTGCTTTGAAGGAAAAGATTTGGAATATGGTTAAGGGCCCCATGTCCCCAAGGTAGACCAAAGGCCATAAACACCCATTAAAAATGTTGGGGAACTTCAAGGAGGGGAAGGTCTCAGACTCTTTTAGTCCTGTGGGAAATAGTCTCCCAAGTCTCCAGTCATAAGGATGGGAGGAGAGACAGATTGGTTCATGGCGTTTGGGCAAAGTGCACAGTGGGGAAGGGAAGCTAATGAGATCTTGTGGGTGTAGGCTGTTGTGCCAATTCAATGTACTTTTCTTGTTTATGCATCCAAACATACAGTAGGAGTGATGTTCTGTATGCTTATATTTCTCAGTCCATAAGTACTAGAGACCTATTTCACCTGGAAAGAGCTACCAGTAGAAAAATACTAATCCCTTCGGGAATCCTCAACTCTAATGATCCCTTTGAACTGGAACTCTCTATGATTGATGATTTTGTCACTTGGAGCCTCTGGCAAAGGGAGAGAACGAGAGAACCTTCATTCAAAAGCAAGCCTCGGGATTTTGAACTCTATGGCTCTGACAGGACTACTAGGTACTCCCTTTATAAAAAGCAGCTTGTATCTTGCTACTAAGTGCTTGTTGAAACCGAACACCTGACCCCTGAAGACCTTGTGACACTCTGATTGGGATGTGTCACCTCAAACAATGACTGACATTGTGGGAACGGAGCAAGTCCTGCTTGTCAAAAGGAAATGTTACATTCAAGTATGCAGGAGGCCTGGGCTCCGGTGGCATCTTGACTTTACATGACAACATGGCAGCTGTGAATTCAGGAGAAATTTTATCCTCCACTCCAGCACTTCAAACTGCCAATGAAAAATTCATTCACATCACCTTGAAATACAGAGTTTTACTGAGCCCAACTAAGGGCTTAAGCCCAGAAACATTAACTTCCATGGGGTAAGAGAAATATTTCAAGAAACCCAAGTCATACAAAGGTTTTTGTATCCTGGAGGAAACAGGCAAAAAGACGGAATTTCAAAGAGGTACACTTCATTTACATAAGATGCGTGATGCTAAAAAAAAAAAAGAGTTGGAATTGATATATGTCTTGCACCAAAGGGCAAACATTCTTGCTTATCTTTTGTCCTTGAGCAGGAATCCAGATGGCAGAGGAGAACAGATGTGGCGAAGCATATTTTGTTTAGTTTTTAGTTTGGTTTTAATTAACAGATGGTTTTGTAGAGTTAGAAAGTTTAAGTTTTCAAAGGGCCACTTTGAGACTTTCAGACATAATGAAACTTTCAAAATTTAGGCCTTAGAAATCTTTTTGGTGCTCCCTAATACGGTGGTCAGCTTTTCTTTGCTTCATTAAACAAAACCACTGGATCATGGGGTTCTGGATTCACAGATGTTCCCACAGTGCCTGAGCAGGGTTAACTGATGGCTTGGCTAAGGTAAAACCTAGTGGAGTCTGCTGGCCTGCTTCATCTATTCAGCCTTAGTGAAAATTCCCTCATTTTATTTCCTTTAATCTAAATATCAACATGTATCTGTGTAAATATTTCTTCTGTAACTGTTTTATTTAAATTAGAAACTTTTTAACAAGTATGTAATACGTTGTTAAGAGAAAAAAATACTTTAACACACCTCCTTTTCTTATAATTTGGAAAGATCAAGTCTCTAAATAAACTTGAATATAATTTTTTGTGTTAAAATTAGATGGTTCATTAATTAAATAAAAACATTGCCATTTGTTGCTTTTTTACCTTCAAAAATTTAAAGAAGTTCTTATTTATTTTACTTCATATTTAAAAGAGACCATCTTGAGAAAATCTTGATATACTTTATTATTCAGTATGCAGTCTTTGCTAAAGTTTAGTTGTATAGTATATGAATTCCATTTTTGATGGTTTTAGGTTTATAGTTAACTGATGCTGTTTTGGCGAAAGAAATATATACACAGCAATTTTCCTCCCATTCCATTTGAAAATATAATGAGAAGGCACTCATTAACTCTATTTTTACAAATGCACAGATTATGTATTATAACTGGAATTATTTTGTGAAAATTTGTACCATGAGTTTAATCATGCAATCAATCTGAACAGATTAATTTTGAGTTTTGGTTACATGTAGAAAACACACTAAATTTTGAAATGTCTTTTGACTGTTGAAAAGTCACATATTTTTGCATATCTTTACATGTCTTAGCTCTTAAATTTAATTTCATGAATTTTGTCATTTTGTGAAAACATATTCTCCCTATAAGCCATCAATCCACTGAAACTACTTACTCCAATCAGGTTGCTTTTATTACAAATATAATCATGCATTTTGAATGCTGTGATGCACAATCTACTGTTTAGATGAATATTCTCTTTCTACTACCTGCCCTTTGTTTCTCACAGCTCATCTGGTCTTTATTTCCTTATTATATTTATATTTATTTTTGTTTATAAGCAAAAATTATGGAGCATTTTTACTCCTTTGGAAATATCAGCTCCTCCTCATAACCTTTTTAAACCTTTTTATAACCTATCTGTCCTTTTTTTAAAAGAGAGATTATGACAACTATAAATTCTTTGAAAAATAAAACCATGTTTTTAAAATTCCTTACCTACTGCCTTGTGTAAATCCTCTTGTGATATGTGGTCTTCAGACCTGTCACTGTATTGAGACAATTATTTACGCAAGACCAATGGGGGAGTTTGAGAATGAACTAGAGGAAATCTGGGGCTTTGGTTCCAGCTAGACTATATTAGATTAGTGTTTTATTAAAATTTGTAATTTCCTTTTGCCTGGGAAAATACCTCTTTAGGTTTTCTTCATTCAAAAATGTGCATGTGGCCTTTAAATCACAGCTCCGGCAGCAACTGAACTTCGCTCTGCTTGGCCCCCTCATTGCCGCCAACAGCCTCCTTCAGCTGTACTTTCACTACGCTTTCCCCCTCTATCCTCCCACCGGGTCATAGCCTGCATCTCTGTGCCCCAGCGGCTCCTGGAGAGATTTACATGCCACTGGAGGTCTCAACTCTCTGTCCTTCCTACCTCACTTCAAGCATTACCATATTTTGCACTGGGCTTTCATAGTTTGTCTTACAGCAAATGCTACTTTCTCATTTCATTGAAAAGAAAGTATATTTCCTTTTTTATGGCAGTAGGCTTGATGGAAAGAGAGGACAAAGTATTCTTACATAACAGTCTTTGATCAAGTTTTAGAAGGAAAGTTTTAGAAGGAAACTTGAGTAAGTTTTGAGGTCACATAGACAGACCTAAAAATCAGTATCTCTAGAAAAGTCTCTACCAAATGATACCATTAACAAGTGGAAAAATGACCACCCTGTCAATTTTTCTTTAAAGCTTGAGAGGAGCTGATTTCAACTACCACATTGTCCTGCCCTTGTCAACTTTTTCTGGGATGGTGGAGCCAAGAAATAATCTTAAAATAAGAGGATAAGTGGTAGAAAATGAGAACTAAAATTGTCTTTGTGCTAAGAATGTCCATTCATAAAAACATGTGAAAATTTCTTCAACTATTCATCTGCTTTGTTCACTGCGTAAGTTATACTCTAGACATAATTGTTTTCTTTTCTCAAAGGGCAATGTCCAGTGAGTTCTAAATGACAATATGGACAATATTTTGTATGTGCTGGAGTGTCACTGATGTCATCTGTTCCTGAATTGTAATGGGTCTCGTGTGCATTGTGTTTTTCAGTGTAGAATTTTGTGATCAAAAAATAAAAATGTACTGAAAGGTATTTTCTTGGTGTGGACATGGGGGAGAGACAGATAATAACGTTTTGATACATCCTTGCTATATATATGAAGCACATACACAAGTGGCTATTATAGATTTCATTCATTTTTGTTAATTAGAAAGAGAACCAAGGTGTTAATAATGTGGAAAAACTTGGAGATCAACAAAAAAACAATTAAATATTCATACCATCAATTGTATTAGCAGTAAAAATGGAAAAACTATTAATTTTTTGCTGACACACCGAGCTTCTGTCATTGTTCAATGTGAGTTGTTTATACCTTGGCAGATGGTTCCTCAGGCAATAAACATAGGAAAACACATTTATAAAGGAGTTTGCAAAACAAAACAAAGCAGAACAAAAATATATCAAGAGCAGAATTTTATGCTTTCTCCTAATGGAGTTGTGGTTCTTGCCAATAAATATGAAGAGATGTTCTGGTTAGAATCAGAATTTGAAATTAAATGTACATGGAAATCCAATCTGAGGTTAAAAAATTAACCCATATAAACAGAAATCTCTTTTGACTTCTGACTGATATTTCACCTCTTAGACTAATGGCATAAATTTCCTTATGGCAACCCTTAATTTAAAAAAAAATGTATTAATAAAACACCACCATACTCCCACGGCTTCAGTCCACAACAGCAAGGCGGCCTGTAACTCCAAGGGGAAAAAAAGTTCCCAGCCTGGGGCAAATTACCTTTAAAGCCTAAATCAGTCAAAGGGAGAAATAAAGGGGGAGAAACTGTTTATTGCTTACAAACAGTTTTCCACTTCTGCTCACCCGTGTCTCTCATGACTTGGCTGCAAAAAGGGACCCCACCCAACCTCTTTAGTCTAGATATGCCCTACTCCCCCTTGTAAGCACCTGTTGATACGGAGACAGACTATTTCTTTCCACCCCTTGGAAACACCAAATGACATGGAGATGCACTAAGGCCAAGGGAGAGATTCTGGAAATAACTGCCATTTTACCCACAAGCCTGACATGAGCCAGCATGACTCTTAGTGAGGAGGAAGTTCTCTGAATAGAGGACAGAGCACATCTTTACTGGTGCCCACAGGTCTCTTTGCAGGCACTGCTCAGTTTGTCTCAAATGAGCATCCAGAACTTTCCTTGCTCTCTTCCTTTCCCCTTTCATTTTGTATCCTGCTCCGGCATGGCCTCTCTCTTTTATTCATGTTAGAAGGTCCACTTTCGCCTGACTCTTCCCATTCTTCAGAGTGAAGCATTTGCAAGAAAAGTGAGGATGGAGTTTTGTAGACAACTCCTTGTTGCCCCATAAGCCTCGAGTCACCATTCCCTTAAACTTCTCTATGTTTATTTTACCCTTCAGTGAAATTAAAGTTTAGACAATAAGAACTAAAAGTCAAATAAACTTAAGGAGCCAAGATTCCAGATTTTGTGATCCTCTCAGTGATTCAGAACAGCTCTTGATTTATGGAAAGTTGAAAAAGTCCATTGCCAAAACATGATTTTTTTAAAACAATTAACTTCTAGTTACTTCCTTCAATAGATAGCATGTTTGCGGGGTTCGAAAGTCAAAAGGTACAATACAGTAAGAAATGGAAATTCTTTATTTCTCTGAAGGAAGTCAGTATTATCAGTTTCCAAACTGCTTTTTTAAAGGTAGCAGCCAAAGCTTGATTTCTGAGGCCCTAGCATGTGGGCCCACAATAGTAGTTGTGTATGGACCTCATAATAAGCATAGATTTATTGCATTTCAGCCCGGGAGCATTCAGTGAATCACGGTTGATTTCGATGCAAGAATTCCAGAAGGCCTGTCAGAATGTCATTCAATCTGTCATGTTGCATCCACTCTCCTGGCTCTACTTCCCTCCCACTCCTGCCCCCCTTTATTTGCTTTCTTAACAGAAGAGGTGCTTGATAGAAAGAAGTGTATGGGATTCACAGTAAGGCTGAAACCTAAACCATCACTACAATGACAGATAAATCATTTTATTATTTTGTCTCCATTTCTCTGTATGTGACATGTAATGTGTGTGTGTATCTGTTATTACTTCATAGGCAAAAGCAGAGGTGAAGGATAAGAAAATCATTTGAGTTACCTAGAAGAAAGATGTAAAATAAACACTTAGTACTATATAATCATGTTTACAACCAGAACAGAACACAAGTCGGGATGGAAATCTTGGCTAGCACTCATAGATCACAGCTCTTATATTTTAGGAGGAATGAAAACTCTTCTCTAAAATGTGATTAAGGACTATATGGCTGACATCAGGTATCCATTCTCAGAGGCAGAAACTTCTGAAGAATGCAAAATTTCCTAGAGCTCATTTTTTCCCGACGTCTCATTGTTTCTGTTGCCAACTTTATCTCTACAAAAATCATGGGCCATGGGAAAGTACATGTTACAAAAAGAAAATAGAAGCTATGATGTGGATAGAGGAGAAAATAGCAAATAGGAATCTAAGTCAATAACGTTTAGTGTCAGTTCTGAAATCTCAAAGTCAGGTATATGTACCACTTCACAAACAATGCAGAGTGGATGGATAGTAATTGATTAAAAGCTATCAACTCTTGGAAAACATAATGTAATGAGCAAGTTCACCCAATAAACTAACAAAGTAACAAATTACAATAATTTAGCTGTCATTCCAACACTTTTCTGTATGTGCTTTTGTAACTTTAATATACCCGTGCTAACATTTGCCAGCCTAGAATTACATATTCGCAATAGCGCCATGGTGAAAATATTGTATCATTTGCTACCATGGGGGAAAATTATTATCCCCTCTAACCAAAAATGTGACATTAGAGTGGGGATAGTAAGTTTAGAACCTACTTTCTCATCATCACCTGTAGGAAAACAAATGATGCCAAAAGAACATGTAATTCTGTAATTTAACCCTGTAGTGTCTGTAGTATTTTTAAGAGAGTATGTGTGTTTGTGTGTACAGCTGTTTGGGCTTTGTATTAGTCAGTGTTCCCCAGAGAAACAGAGCCAATAGTGAGTGAGTTAGTATGTGTGTGTGTGCGTGTGTGTGTGTGTATCATTCACTTCTAGACAATTGTCAACACTAAACCCTATCAAAGATTTATTTCTATACTAAGCACTCTCCTTATTATGAAAAGAGATTGGCCAAACCAAATCTGTGTTTCCCAAGCTGCATTTTCTTTCAGTGGAAAGTAGGCCAGACTTTTGATTTGCCTCCCCAGAGTACTTCCGAGAATGGAGATGACCAGCAAGGCAGTTAGAATGACTATGTAATTAATAAGGAATGGATCTGCCATTCCCTGAAACAGCTGTGCAGGATTGCTTCAAATCATGCCAGCAAACCAACGAATACAGATAAAGACACCTGCTCTTCCCAGTGGCATTGCTTCAGATGCCCTGGGGCACCTCTTCGCTGCCAGTGTTCATAGTGATGCTAATTTTAAATAGGTGGAATAAAATATCCAAGAAGAGATATCTAGCAAGGCTGTGAGACAGAGCAGTGCACTTTGTTACCTGCTTTCTTAGGAGTCTTCGGCTGTGATCCTGCCAGAACCTACATTTGCTTCCTAGAGGAAGAAAACACAATAAAGAACTTAGCTGCCTCAACCCTGCAAGCAATCAGGTGCTCTGATAAAGGATGAAGGAGCTCATGTTCTGGGAGCATGTTTGTTCTCTCATCAGCCCCGGGCCCTTGTTGCCATGGTCACCTCTCAGCCCAGCGGATCTCCCCTCAACACCACCCCAATGCCGCTTTCCTCCAGTCCGTCCATTTTCTGCTCTAGTCTGTGGATCTCCCGCTTTCCCAGACCAGCACTTCTCTCCACTTTTGATACAGACTGGCAAAATGAAAGACATTGAAGGTGCCACTGAGTTGTTTTAAAACTGCAGACATGAAACTGTAAAGTGTGCTAAGCCTTCACAAATTGTTCTCATGTTTTGTAGCAACAAAGAGAGAGAAAGCGAGATCCTTTGCAGTGTCTCTGCTACATTGTGGGTCTGAATATTTATTATGGTGACTGGGCCCTACCAATTGGTCTTTTAATTATATCTGTAGTCTTGATTATGAACAAAAATTAAATCTGCTGATAGTGTGCAAGTAGAGTGTTATACTGGTTTATACAAGCTATTGCTCTTGACTATATCCCGCAGTAAAAAGGGACTAGATGGTGGCTAAGGATAAACAAGGGTTCCAAATATACATAGTGCCTAATGTCCACAGATTTATATTCTTCCAGGCACAGACATGTGAATTTCTTAGGGTATTCAGAACATTTGAAATTAAATGTCATATAAGATTATTTAGGATATAGCCACAGAGCCTGAGGTAACCCTCAGGAGGAAGTATGAAAGATAATATGTGAGTATGTTCATAAAACGGTTTCATTCCTTGCTGTTCTAATGTCACATGGTCTCTCGAAGTGCTATTTGTCAAACTAAGCAAATTCTGTCGTTGTAATCTTGACAGCATGTCTTCATGGGCTGCAAAAGGTATAATTGTTATTTTATGCTATATTATTTGGTTTGTTAGGATTTGATTTTTGCTGCCAGTGCTTTTTCTAAACAAACTATCCATTTTGAGCTACTGCTAGTTGGTTGTACTCATGCCTGCAGGTGTTTCACCAAGTGCACAGGGAACTGAAAAATAAATGAGATTTGCATATTTGTAGGGTCTTTGATATGAGAGGTTGTAAAGATTATAAGTATTACCTTTCTGTATTTACAAGACAGTCCAGAAGTTAGAAGCATTTTCCCCAATCATTTGAAATAAAATATTTATAGAAAATAAGGTTGTAAATATCTGGTCTTTATGTTTAAGGGTGAAAGCAAAGAGGCAGCTTATTTTAAAAGGGAGGTTGAGATTTATTTGTTTATATTTAATAATTCACATGATTTTTAACTCAAAAGACAGAAAGGGGAAGGGGTTTCTAAACAATTTGATTTGGTATATTTATATTCAGGCAGTAATAAAAAGAATACAGCCTCACACAAATCAAATGACTCTTTCACAAAGGAGACTATAAAGGTTCCTAAAATCATAATCTTGTGGGCATATGGTCAATAGTGAAAAATCAGCACTTTCCAAACTGGAGGAAAAATATCACTTATAGTTGTTGAGAAACATTCCTCATGCTGGAGAATTAGGCATCCCAATTCTATTTTCTCCCTTTTGTTATTTTTATGAAAGCCAACAAGGTACCCAGGCACCCTTATGGATACTCAGTAGAGGTGGTAAGGGAGTTAATATCTTCAAAAAGTCTCAGATTTCTTTTGTAGTGCAGTCTATATACAAACTCATAGAATGGTAATCTACTTCATTTCCCCCTTGTAATCATGCTTGGGGATATTTCTTCTAATTTTCTGTGAAAAAATATAAACGTATTTGTGTATTTAACAAGTTGCAGCCAATTGTATTCAACAATCGATACTATTAATATTCTTCCTTCCCATATTGTAGAAAGTACTAGAAATATTAACATTGACCACATGCTTTTAGGGATGCCCCTTTAGTGCAGTGGTTCTCAACTGGGGGTGGTTTTGCTCCCTCAGGGACGTTTGGCAATGCCCCTTATAATTGTCTCCTGTGAACAAAAACATTTCCAGTTGAGAACCTCTGATTTGGAGAACAGATTAAATTGTCACAAAACCTCTACTACTTGGATAATTTTATATTAGAGCAGAAAATTCTAGGACAGTTGTATGCTCATGAATATGTCAGATGTCAAGCACTTTTTTTTTATGGAATAGATGATTATACAGTTACAAAAAATTTAAATCTTCTCTTACAAGTCCCGCCATTGTTTACTGGCATTTTTATACCCTTCTGGCTAAAATATGTCTTACATATTTTGTGAATAGTAACAGTTCTTTATAGGCACAGAGCAACCATTTTATAACATGCTACTTTATTATTGCAAGTAGTTTCTCTTGGCCTAAAAGACAATCCCATTTAATTGGCCAAGTTGGACAATAGCAAAAAGATTCAGTACAAATTATTAAATATTTGATACAAGACTCTCTTTGAGAGTCTGGGTTAACAATTTCTAGGCCTCTACCCTGGGCTGGTCCTGTCAGATTAGAACTAAAATACACAAACTTGTGTTTCAAACAATGGAATGATAATACTGTCATGGATAAAGTATTTATTACTTCACATTCCCCCCCAGACTCCGGAATTTGCTATAAAGCCACTGAAAGGAAGTTAATGTTACTATGAATGAATCTTAGTGGTTCAAGCCCAAGGATATTTTGTGACCTTAAGAATGTCACATAACCTCTGTGACTTCTAATTTCTTCATCTATAAAATGGGAATAAATGTACCCAGTTCATTTGTTTTAAAAATGGAAAAAAACAGAGTTTTACAAATGTGCTTTCTTACTTGGTGTGCATTAATATTTGTTTCGGTTCTCTAACTTTAATTTGTTACAGGATTGATGTTTCATTTTCCAAAACCTAACAAGTAATTAAAATGTTAATAATATCAATGAAACATTAATGGAGCTTCAAAATATATAAACCATCTTTAGAACAAAATTGTATTTTTTCAAATCATTGAAACAGAATAATATTACCTATAAAAAAAATTCCCAAGCCTAATCACATACTGGTTCTACACCGGTGATTATAATTGATATCAATGTTACGTACTGGCGGGGATCTTCCTGGAGTCATTAAATGCTGTACTGCCTCCAGACTTCCTTGTACCTTTAGGCTCTTTCTGTGACCCAGGAAGCTTTGTTCATTTTCCCTCATGGCCTCAGAGAGTGGAAGCCATCAGAGATATGGAGGAAAAGAATTCAGGTAATAATTAAGCTTATAGGCAGAATTGTGAACCCTAAGCTTAAGGGAAAAAGATGTTTAGATTGCAAGAACATAGAGGCTTTTATTCAATTTTGTTTGTTTTTTTAAGATTCCACATGGTAGAGAAGATGGAATTAAAGGCTAGTCAGAGGGCAGGGCAATAGAGGGGATGTGGTTGTAGTCTCTTAGGAGGGTCCTAGGCCTCGGCACCTCAGACTGATGGAACCATCAAGCATGTATTGATGTGAAAGAGCAGAGAGGTGTTTGGCTTCTCTGCTGGGGAGCCTGAGCTTCCTAGCATCCCTTCACACCACAGCATGCTGAAAAACCTCAGAGAAAGCAGACAAGGTGGAAGACAAGGCCTGGAATGAATTCTCCACATTCCCCCAGAGTCAGCATGATACATTGGTAGGCATTCTGTTCCCTCCAGAGGAGCCCAGAAAAGGCTAGTAAATCTGAGGAAGCCTCCTGTTCTAGGCAGGAAGAATCCCGAGTGATTGGACACCTGAGGGCAACATGGGCAGCCAAGGAGAGGCTGAGGAGAGATGCCAGAGCTCAGAGATGTGGAAGGCAGGAGACACCTCCGCAGGTGCTGGCAGGGGCCGTCATCAGGGACGACCCAGTTCTCTGCCTGCCGAGTGCATCTCAGAGCTCAGAGGCAACTCTAGACACGTTCTGGAGAAACCCGCAAATTGACTAAGGTTATCTGAGACAGTCCTGAGTCAAATCAAGAAAAACTTGATATGTCTTAGGTTACTCTGAATTTATCTAGATTAAATTTTGAATACCTGATGTACTAGAGATTTGAGATAATAATTACATTTGAGTGATGGAAAAAGAAGCTGAATTATAGTTTTGTGTGTTGAATTTATATCTTGTGAAGATCAGATGCATTTTAAAATACAAAATCAATATATACCTTAATTAAAAAATCAAGAACTACCACTTCTTCCAATATTTTCCTTGTAAAGGTGTGATTATCGTATATCCTTCCCAGGAGCTGGGGCATTTGACTGAGTTGTACATTGATCTAAAAGAAGATCTGATCAAAGTATCATGAAGTTCATTCTATAATGAGAAAAATATTATAAAAAGTATACTTCATTCTTCTATTCTTTGATTCTAATATTTGATTTTTATGTAAAATAGTGTGTTTTATAATACTGATGACTTTTTAAGATGAAGTTCTGGAATGTTTTCAGATTGCATATGGAAAAGGAAGAAGAGACTTACTGGGCCCTCCTAATGAAAGCCTTGTCTAATTGTTGTAAAATGAAATGAGCTAACATTGGAAATGTTTGTAAGACAGCATAGTTCAACGAATTTCTTTAAATATGAATCCATATTAATGTGGTCAAAACTACATATGGTTTCTGTTGGTCAAAAATACATTCAAAGAAGTTCAAAAGATGAAATTAGAATGAATAACATTAGAGTTGTATGAAATTTCAAGCACCTTAAAGAGAAGTTCAATGAAAACACTAATTAGAGTAGATCACTTATTGGGATCAATATGAAAATGTAAAATGGTATTAGGCCTCTAACTCAGGATTATATTAAAGTGTGGTTTAAGAAACAGTAGGTTATTGAATGGTTTAAATAAATCATTATTCCTCAAAGTGAAACAATGCCAAAGCCATTAAAACAGAGAGCAACAACATTTCATGAGTTGGCACCTAAATTTTCAAGTAGGAGACTGTAAAGGAGATCAAATTTTATTATTTCAGCTTTCACCTTATTAAGTCTATTTTAACCAAATCTCTTTCAAACAAATATGTTCTACATGTACTTTGAAATAATTTAAACATCAAGGAACCAGAATACTTCTTATTTTCTTTGGTCCTAACTCTTCCCCCAGAACCTGGGAAAATCTCTCTAATGGAACTGCACAAAAGTTTGGCACAAAATTTCCAATTTGAAAACAGGGAGATGATAGTGAATTCAAGTGAGGCTGTTTTTAATGAAAGGAATTTAAGAGTCATTGAATTGGCTAAACATGTGCCATGTGCCAGATGCTGTCAAGGCTGAGGAGTGGGATAGTGTTTGAAGATGAAGTTTAGTAAGACCTGGTTTCTAGGAATTTATTATGTAGCTGAGGATGTACCCAAATGGATCACAAATTATGCAGAATTATGTCCAAAACATAGGTGTGTCCAATATACTGAAAGAGAAATGAGGTGATCAGAGCCAGAACTGGGAGAGTAGCTCTCTACAGGTTGAGAAAAAGAAAGAAAAAAGAGGAAAACTCAAAGATTATTTTTCTCTTCTCATTAAGAAGCACAGGTGAAAGAAATCAATAAATACTATATTTCTCCAGCTGCCGGATTGCGCTAATACATACATGCCTTCCAGTAAGTATTTCTCTGCACAATCTTTGGCTGATCTGTGTATTTCACAATCCTAAAGAAACACTGCAAAGGAGACTGTGGCACAATCCTTTCCTGGCCTTCAAGATTTGGGTCACTGTGCCATTTCCAAAGTAATTAAAAGCTCTTATATATTGAAATTTATATTCTTTCATTCTTTTATTCATTCAAGAAATGTGAATTAAACACAGTCTATTGACAAGACACACTTGTAGAAACCAGCAATTTCAACAGTAAAAACACAAGATTTGGTACCAGACCTAGACGAATGTACGGTCTTGTCCTCTTCCTTCTGTCCCCTCCTCTGCCCTATTGACCTCATCCTTTCTCTTTCTTGGCTGAAGATAGATTTGAGGACTTTTCAGGCTGGCTAAGCAGAATCATTAAAATGCGAAGGGAAATCACCCTTTGCAAATCACTCCTCTTGAAGCAGGAGAATGTCTTTTCTAATGTGTTTATTCACCAGATTTCAAATAAAAAGCAATACACTACTAGGATCTTAAGATACTAGGAAAAAACATACATGGGCCTGCCCTTACAGAATTTAAAGTCTCATAAGGACAATAGGCATTCAATAATTATTAGCAGACAGAATTACTGCAGAGTATATATAATCATGACAAATGTTATAGGAACTTCTAAGAGCTGTAATTAAGGAGTAACAGAAATCAGTGCCGAAGTATGGTATGGAACACCAAAATAATCAGTGAACAAGTTATGTGGCAAATATTTATCAATAGGATGGCATATTTTCACTGACAGCACTGATAATAACAATAAAGATAATTTATATGAATAAGACCTTATAGAACTAAAATACGGCACCATGACACCAATACTCCCTTGCTCTCCTACTTTGAGTCTTTGTGAAGTTCATCCTTCTACTCCGTGAACAAGAACCCTGGCATCAATGTTGCAATACTTAGCCTACTGTGCAGGTGCATGCTTGCATACCCACTTGCAATAAACCGTTACTCCCAGTACTGTTATAAAAAGAGTTTTCCTGGTGCTAAGGGCAGAGCCTAGAGAAGAGAGCAAGAGAGCAGGAGAGATGAGGGCAGAGCCTGGGGTGGAGGCTGAGCCGGGCGCAGACACAGGGCCAGTGGGCTTCTGCACTCAACCCCCTGCCATGAGAATAAAACTTGGGATGAGCCCCTTTTTACTCACAATATTCTCTTGCTGTTATTTGATCTCACCAAATCCAGAGTGCACTTGCCAAGGACTGAAATACTCAGGCAAGACAGACAGGAGGCCTTTATATGGCATTCTGGCTAGAAGGCCCCTCTTTGACTGACAAGGTGGATAATTTAAATGACAGGTCCATCTATATAACCATCCTTCTCAATAGGCAAGTCTTTTCCCTTGATGGTGTGTGATACAGGCAGTTCTTGGTTCTGTTCCACTGTGCCCACATTGGGATCTGGTTGGGAAGGAAGTTACTTCTCTCCGTTGTCTTCACATGGGACCCGCTAGCTGGGCAGAATTTGGGCATCTTTTTCATTGAAGCTTATCTTTCTCTTTTCTGGTTACTCATGTCAACCGTCCTACTTAACATTCCTAATGGAACAGTCCTCTCTACTTAGTTTTATACCATTTTATTTGTTTAGAATTTATAGAGAACATTAATACAAATATTAAAATAGACACTATAACTTGCTGTTACATAGCGTTAAAGATACTATGGGCTTGATTTTAAGAGTAGATTTTGCTGTAAAAGGAGTGATTGTACAATAATTTTAATAAGACATACAGGAATTAGTTTAACAGCTAAAATATTCTTATTGAGTCTTTTCAGTGCCCCAGGAGAAAGTCAGGATAAGGATTTAGGAGACATAGATTCTAATTTCTACCTTCTGCAATTAACATGATCTGGGTATTTGGGAAATTCATATAAAGTCCTTTAACCTTTTTAGTTCTTCAGTTTGATATCAAATACATATAGTGTAGGAAACTTGTTATCAGGCTGTAGCCCAGTTCCGAAGCCAAATTCAGCTCTTGTCTCTCAAAAGGCCAAAAGTCGAGAGAAAAGTGTTGGTAGAAAGGAAAGTTTGCTGTATTCAGAAAGCCAGCAACCCGGGAAGATGGTGACAAGTGTACCAGGACCGTCTCCGAAGCTCCTTCAGAGTGAGAGCCTTTTAAAGAGGAATTTCTTGGAGATAGGAAGGAGCTAGCAGTGGGTCAACGGTTCTCAGGCAGACTGAGTGCTTGAAACTGCCTGAGAATGGAATGTCCTTATCTGTTTCCAGGGTGCTCCAGGCAAAATTCCTGCCACAGAGAAAAAAGTCTGGTTAGAGGGTGACATGGAGGCCACTTCTTAACTTGTTTCAAAATGGAGTGAGTTAGGCTTTGTTAGAGCCTCTAACAAACTAAATTTGCTTTCACGTATACGTGAGCTGGGGACACTGGAGAACTACATTTGAGCTTCTTTCCTTAATTTGACCTTCTTCATAAAGCCTCTTTATGTCGTAACTTTCATGTGAAATCTTGAGATTGCTAAAAGCAGACAATAAAATCACTATATGTATATAAAGTATAGTGCCACCCAAAAATATGTCTTTTGGAATAAGGATTATTTGGGGCTGATTACTTTTAAAACATAGAAAAATGCATAGGAAAAGCTCTGAAAACCGAGTAGAAGTTACCTTTTGTAAGAGTTATTTATAAGGAAGTTTCCATTGCAAGGGTGTCTCCTCTGTACCTAGAAGAAAAAGATGACTTTAAAATGCTCTTCTCACTGAGAAGGCAACAACTTAAATCTACATAACAACCTTAGGCATGTTTACTGCACTTTTCCTGCTAATTTGTCATAACTGGCTGCCCCTCCCCAGCCAAAATATTCTTTTGTTTTTAACTGGGTATGGCATTTATAATAATGCTCCCTTTTGAGTTACTCAGATTTCCTGTGCATCTCCCATGTATACAGGAAATAATATAATAGTGTTATTAAATTTCCATTTGTTTTTCTCTTGTTAATCTTTTACTATAGTAGGGGGTCTCAGTTAATAACCTAGAAGGGTAAAGGGAAAATTATGTTTCCTCCCTTACAATATTCCTTCATTTAGCCAAACACTTCATATATATGAATCAGTGAGATTGTGATTTGTAATTCTTTTTATCACCAATAAAAATATTTGTAGATTAAACAGTATTTTGTGAGTCAAACTATAATATGAAGTTGGCAGATATTGACTGATTTATTTGTGATGTTTTATTTTTTAATTGGAGATACATATCAATATCCTAAGAAACTGCTGAGCAATCCAAATATCTAGCATTTTCCTTCTTTTTTTCCACTTTCCTCTTTATAAATTTACTGACAGTTAAAGGTACAGATGCAGACATACATAATAGGCAAGTCATAAAAGCACATAACGTTTCAAACACTGTGATTTTGTGATGTATAAGAAATATATATCTGACCATTAGATTGACCAAAATATTTTTCATATATATTTGGTCTTTGTCCATAGTTCCTGGATCACAGGTCCCCAAAACCTCTGAATTTCTTGAGCATAAGAGAAATGGGAGCATCTTTTGTTATAATATTTGGTCACTTGTCTCCAGTTCCTGAAATCAATCAGTGCCCTTAAGGTGAAATGGGTATATTTTTATTCACAAGCCCCTTTCCACCACAACTGGGTTAATGTTAATGCGGTGACCTAAAGCATTTAAGGATGGGGCTTGAGGGTGTTGGAACTTTCCATTTCACTCCCTGATTTCCTAGGGGGAGAGAGAGGCTAGATGTTGAACCAATCACCAGTGGGCAATGAGTTAGTCAATCATACCTGGTTAATGAAGCCTCCATAAAATCCCAAAAGAATGAGGTTCAGAGAGCTTCCAGATTGAGGAAACAGAACTAATTTCACATTCACTGTGACAAGCTCCAAACTCCATGAGGACATAAGATCCCTTGGGACCCTGCCCTGTATATCTCTTCATCTGACTGTCGATTCGTATCCTTTAATACCCTTTTTAATAAACCACTAATCTAATGAGGTTTCATGAGTTCTTTGAGTTGCTCTAGCACATTAATTGATTCCAATTAATTGATGCCAAGTTGTGATTGGCATTCTGAGCGGGAGGAGAGTCTTGTGGCACTGATGCCTTACTCTGTGGAATCTGATGCTCTATCTGGGTGAACAGTGTAAGAACTGAATTGTAGGACATGTTGCTGATGCCCTGAGCATTGCTTGATGGTATGGGGGGCTAACTCCCAACCTACACATTGGAAACTGGTCTCAGAACCCTGTTTACACACAAATCATCAAAATTCATAGGTAGAAAATCTACATGAAATTCACTGCATACATTTTAAATAAAACAAATTACCTATGAGCTCTACCTATCTTGCTACTTTATTTACAAAGCATTTCTTAGGCTAATAAAAATGTCAGTAAATGCATGTGGTGCTGACATCTGCTGGCAGAGATCATGGGAAACACGGTGTGACAGGTACAATTTACCCTATGGATGTAGGCTTGGAGCACCTGAAGTAGTAAGACTTTAAAATTTATGTCTACATGACTTTTAATATCATGCAGAAAATGTTTCAGATGTCAAATAAATTGTATTTTCAAATATTGACCCTTGGTAAACAGAATATCGGTTGTAAGTCATTTAACCACACTGGGTCTAGATGTATTCTTTGATCTTTCTTTCCAGCTCTAAAATTCACTCTGGTTTTGATAAGTTATCTTCATAAAATCTTCACTGTGAGTTTAAAGTTTATTCAGAAGCTTACATAAAAACTAATTTTTAAGTTATTAAAAGAGTCCAGAAACCAAATGGATTCAAATTAAATCTAAATTAGTATCAGGCTCTCACCTATCAAAGGAAGATAAAGAGTTCTTCTAAATTAAAAAACAACCCAAAGAATTATAAAGCATATACTTCTAAGTTTCAAAACAGGGGATGGAATATTTAATTTGAAAAAATACAAAATATAACTCAGAAGAGCTGAGCTTTTATATCTCTGGGCTTCATCTCTAAAAATGAAGATAATTGATTTCATAGTGAAATTTCTGGGATGAAATAAGAAAGGTGCATGATGATTACTAAAGTATAATGAGCTTTACAAATATAATATCATGCTTTAGGTACATTACATATCAGTTTTTTGCATCATTATATAGCGATAATAGCTGAGGGTCTCCAGATAATTTCATCTTGACTGAAATTGTGTTTGAAAATATATAATACAAAATCTAAAATGAATATTCTAGTCAATTTAAAAGGTCCATAGATTTTAGAAGACTCACATGGGCCTGATTTCCTATCCTAAGTTTGACAATATACTACATGTTAATAATATGAATTTGTAAATAATGTATGTATTTGAGAATAAGTTACATAACAAATACTAATCATTACCCAAATTTTTCCTATTTTTTAGTGTATTTTATTATTTTTGGTTTTACCTATATATTGTGCAGCCATTATACAGCTGAGCTGGATGGAAAAATAGCAGAGAGGGAACAGAAATTACTAAAATAAAGATATAGCATAGTTTCTGGCCTCCACAGACTTCCTATTTTCATGGGAATGTTAAAAAAAACAATCAAACCTTGGTCCATTCACTCAACATGCAGGAAGCCAAGCACTGACACCAGGACACAGTGGAAGAAACTAGATGTTTACCGCAAGATACCAAGTAAGGAGACCAGGAAACTGATATTCGAAAAGTCTCAAACTCCCTGTTGGCTTACAGGCAAGGGCTTTTAAAGGAAAAATTATAGGGGTCTCAAGAGGTATGATCAGTTCATGGACGTCTTCTGATTGGTTGAGCACTAATCACCAGGCGGTATTTCAGTATCTTATCATCAATATTCAGACTCCAACTAGTCTGGGGTCTATGGGCTTGTGGTGAGCATGAGGTGCATCTGATGGGGTCTCAGCTCCTGTGAAACAGCTCAAGCACATGGGTCAAGACTTTATCTATAGCTCTTGAGGGGAAACTGAAGTCCTGTGACCCTGATTTACATCTAAGCTAAGGTGCTGTTAGCCTTGCTTAACCTGCTCTTCCCCTGCTCCTGCCTGTATCCATTCCCTTCATCACCCTCTTGTCCAGTTCCCACACTCTGGCTTGGAGCGTTCAGGGCCTGCGGTGGAAGAAGAGGAAACAGATGAGGCAAGGATTTGAGGCAAAATGTTGAGTACAATCAGAACACAGAACTGACGGAATTCAAAATCTCAAGTCGAGAAATGCTTTCTTGTTCATTTAACCTCAGGCCCAGCAACAAGATTTAGGACAGGATATTCCTCCTGAGTGAATAAGTTTTAGCACGAGATAACAGACATGCTTTGCCAGGATTTGGCCAGCAGCAAGATAAGGCAGAACAGAAAGGTTAGATATGGAATTTTTAGTAATTAAGAAAGGAATTAGCCTAGAAGAGAGATTAATAATCAGAGACACTGAGTTCAGACAGGGAATGCAGGCTGGTTTGGTAAGCAAGCGTATCAGAAACAAGTGTGAGGCAGAAACTTAACAGAAGGTCAGAATAAAGATTAAAAAAAACAGTCCACAGAATTCTGGTTAAAAAGTTAAGAGGTGGGATACATTGATTAATTATTTATTCATTAAACATTTATGGAAACTCCTATATACCAAAACTCAGGGAAACAACAATGAATATGGAACAGTTCTTGCTACTAAAGAATTTATTCTGTAAATGTTTATTGGAAACCTTTAATAAGGTTTTCAATCCAGGGGCGGTGGTAGCCAGAAGCTAGAATAAATGATAGACATGAAATTCATTCTCATGGATTTTGCATCTAGATCGCTGCAAACCAATAGCTACATTTAAATAAGTGTTGATACAAGCATATATCAGAGAGGGGATCTTAAAAGTCCTCAGCACAAGAAAAAAATTGTAACTATGTACTGGTGACAGATGTTAACTGGACTTGTGTTTTGGTCATTTCATAATATATATATACAAATCTTGAATCATTATGTTGTAATGAAATGGATGTATTATTATATGTCAATTATACCACAGTAAAATATAAATAAATAAAAATAAGAATGATGGTATGGTACTGTTACCAGAGATGGGTCCTTGGTCTCGTTGAGAGAAAGACTTCAAGAACAGATGCAAAAAAAGCCATTAAGCACTAACAGTTTATTAGAAGACTAAGAGTTCAAAGAAAGACAACAGTGCATACTCGAGAGTGGGCATTGGCAGACCCCGAGGAAGTCATGCGGAGGAAATAATAGGAGCCTTTTTTATGGAAGGGGAGATGAGCATTCACAGAGCGGGGTTTGGTTTCAAAGGGAGCGGGTGGAGTTTGTTCAGAGTTTTGAGTTTGCTTTACTCTCACATCAGGCAGAGGGATTTTGGCTCTATTTGGTTCTCACTGGAACCGTCATGGTGCAGGGAGGTGTGATTTTTTTTACATGTTAATGATGGAGGGGTGTGGTTTTTTGTGCATAATATATTTTGGGGTGAGGTTTGGGTCGGCTTCTCCTCCATGTTGGGACCGGCCAGTTTGTCTGTTAACTGTATTCTCACTCCCCTAATTCTGCAAGAACAGCTTCCCCAGGGTGGGTAGAATATAAGCAAGAATCTGGCCAAATGTAAAAACCAGCTGAAACCCTCCTTCCTCTCCTCTCTCATGTCAGGCCATCGACCTACTCTAAAAAGTACAACTAAAGAAAAAAACATATGCGAACTGTTCCTAGAAGCGGAAGCATTTAGCAGAGTCTTGAAAAAATAAAGTGGAGGCGCTTGTCATGACTAGGGTAAACCATCTGTGCACCGAAAACCGTGGTGGGTAAATCGTGTGACTGCCATACATATTTACTGAATGATTGGTGACATGAATAGATTATGGATGAATGGCAGAAATAATATGTACACAGGGTGAGGATGATAAGGGCTAAAAAAGGAGGGCGTCTCTCTGCATATCTGACTAAAAATCATGAATACAATGATCAAGAATAAAAGATTTTCTAAAACAACCTGATATAAAAGTTTTTCCTGTAGGTCCCCCAAATGCACTTCCATTTACTAGACATGTACTGATGATTTGCTTTAAAAAAATATGATCATCTTAAGCATGTAAAAGATAATCGAGCCAAGGGAGTTCTGAGGCAGAACTCTAATTTCCCTTCAAGCCAGGGCCCATTTGGGTCAGAAAGAAGACTGGTGTGAGCCTGCAGGTAGAGACGGCAGAAACACCTGGGGGTTGTGAGGGTCAGAGGGCAAGGGAATATATTCAGTGAGGACACTGAGATTCATTGATAGTTTGATGGCTAACTAACTCCTCCTATTTTTATTTTTCTCTACGATCACATTGCAAACGTTTTCTTATTTTCAACCACTGGCACGCTGTTTAAGAGTTTCAACATGTAACTACTGCAAAACTAATTTTTTCAATTCTCCACCATCCAATGCATAAAATAATGACTCAGAAAAATGTGTTTAGTACCATCAATAATATCCATCAAGAAGAGCCCAAGGCATTACCCAGAATTCTCCACAATTTCTTGCACCATTTGTTCGAACTTTAATTAGATTAGCAGGCAAATTATTGTCAATTACACAGTTCTGACAAAAGTAATTGCATAAATAGACACTATCTTGAGACAAGTTCCTCTCTGCAATAGATGATTTTTATTCTCCCCCAACTAACTTCTACAAAATTTTCAAAATTAAAATCCCACACACCCAGCTCCATCACAGTAATACATACAACATTATTTGCTGTTTCTTCTCACGTTTAATTTTTAATGTCTACAATAGAAATCACTGTGTAAATTTGGAATAATACTACAGAAATTAATATTTTTGCCTCCATCTGTGATACACAGTGGTGGGGAAAGAAATCCTAAACAATGTTTGATTAAAATATGGAAGGCTTTGCTCTTCAGAGGCCGAGTCTGAATAATTCCAGAACATTTGCCCTATAGTTATAAAAAAGAAAAATCTGGTATTACAATGGAAGTCTGCTTTGGTTTATCTTAGTGCCTCAGAAACATTTCAATATCTGGGAATTAGAAGGGTAGCTTAACATGAAGACTGGCCATGCTGAACTTGGAAAAAAAAATCTAACAGTTTTAGATGTGTTGAATTTTTATTTAATCTTAGGCCACATCAACAACTAGAATCGTACACGTAACTGAGAGTTTATAAAGTCCTTATAATTTTCTATAGTATGCTAATAAGTAAACATGAGAACTAGTTTTAAATCTTCCTAATCAATCTGATTACTCACTCTGGTAAGCATGCCCCAAAATCCAACTGTCACTGATGGATTCTTTCCAAAGAACTTGCTTCTAAGGCTGACGTCAACCTACTTTGGCCTTTGTAACAACGATCAAACAAAATTCTGTAACCAGTGCAAACCCATGTTTTGTGTTTTAGTTTGCTTAATTCTGTTGACCTGTCTTGATATTCACAATTCTTTCTTCTACCACACAGAGTTTACTGAAGAGCCCATCAAAGTCATTCTTCGTCTCTTTTATGGTGGTGTTTAATTCTACCATTTCTATTGGATTCTTAGTTTCATGTCTGCTGAAATTATCCATTTCATCATGCATTCTATCTTATTTTTTCCATGAGAACCTTTCACTTATTAACCATAGTTATTTTGAATTTTCCATCATACAGTTCCAACATTAGTGCCTTCATTGCTTTGTCTCTTGGACTTGTGGTGCTTTAGTTTGTCTTTCTCATAGGCTTCATAAATTTTGTTGTTGAAAGCTGGACTCTGTGTAGTATAGTAAAGAGTGAGGTAAATGACTATATACCACCTGGAAATGGTGTACCTTTCTTTCACAGAGGCTCTTAGTGCCCAGATTTGATTTATCTTAAGAGTTGGGCTAGGTTTGAGGGGATTTTTTGTTACCTGTAGTCCACAACAGGTATGCCTCTAAAGGAATTCCTCTAAATAATTCCTCGTGTTTGGAGAAGGAGCTAGTTTTACTGAGGTCTTTATTTTGCTTCTTTTGTATTGTTTATATATTTTCCTCTCTGTGTCTGTTTCACTATTAGCTTTTGGTCTTTGCACTGCATTTAAGAGATGGTCTATCTCTAACATGATTCTTTTTTTATTTTTAAACCTTTTAGAGAGAGTTTACATTCACAGCAAAATTGAGAGGAATGTACACAGATTTCCTATATATACCCTGCCCCTACAAATGCATAGCCTCCCCCATTATCAACATTGCTTACTAGAGTGGCACATCTGTTACCAAGGATGAACCTACACTGACATAAGGTAATTCCTGAGAGTCCAGAGTTTACCTTAGGGTTCATGCTTGATGTACATTCTATGGGTTTGGAAAGCATATAATGACATACAATTACAATATACAGATTATTTTTACTGCCCTGCAAATTCTCTCTACTCCACCAAATCACACACCCTCTACCCCTGAAAGATTCTTTTAGTATGTGCCTGTTGGCCTGGTGGGGGTGGGAGTATTCTGTGTTCTAATAAAGCTTCAGTCTTAGGCTTGTATTTCTACAAGAATATAGATTTCCTCCTTTTACCCTCACCTGCAAGGGATTTCCACCAGTGCTCTAATGGTAACAGTGTCTACTGTCCTTCTCCCAGCATATCACTCTTGTTCAGTGAGGAAGGGGGATGAGTATCTCTGCAGTGTTCCCATCCCCCATCACCACTGGCAACTGCTGTTGCCCCTTCCTCCTCTTTTGCACCATGCGGGAGATTTTCTCAGAATTCTCCAATATTGGAGGAAACACTTGGGGAGGTTGTGGAATAAACCCCTGCAAGAGGGTGAAGTCACCCCTTCTAACTGTACCCAGAGTTCACCTTGCTCCCTAGCATGCCCTGCAGGGTGCCAAGCTCCCTGGCTGAACTCCTGCTTGCCAGTTTACTGGCTGTGCCTTACCCAAGAAAGTCAGTGAGGGCTCCAGTCTTCCAGCCGGTTTCTTCCTAGATTTTATACCAGTTGGTTGCTGTACAATGTCAGCCATCCAGTGGATTCAAAAAAGATGATGAAATTGGGTCTTTGTTTGGCTTTTCTATTTTTTTCCTGTAAGACTGGGAACACCACTCTTTGCAACCCTTACATCTTTGAATGGAAACTAGGAAGAAAACTTCATCCTTTGAATTTTTAAAATTTTTGTTACTTTCTTTGAAAATTGCTTCTATTGACTTGCTATAAAAATATAGTGTAATTCAGGGGGGAAAATCCCAGGCACATACCTTTGAAACCAAAGTCAGTCAAAGGGAGAAATAAAGTTTATTTGTTACAAGCAGTCATCCACTTCTGCTCCCCTGTGTCTCTCGCCATCACACTGCAGAAGAAGAGCCCCCCACCCAACCTCTCTGGTCCAGATGAGCCCTGTCTTGCCCTAGTAATTACCTATTGATATGGAGATGCGCTACTCCTCTCCACCCCTCAAAATGATGCCCGGGTTCTTGTTCATGGAGTCGAAGAATGAACTTCGCAAACACTCAAGGTAGGAGAACAAGGCAGAGGCTTTTATTTAGAGATAAAGCGAGAGGACAGAGCTCCTGGCTCAGTCCAGGAGGGGACAAGACAGCCCCGGGGTCATGCATTGTCTAAGGGGATTATAGGCAGTTGAGAGACAAAGGGCTAGGGATGTACACCTGCTAAGTGGCCCCAAAATGTTTATCTTTGAAGAGACATTAAGTTTCTTATTAGTCTTCCTGGTTATTTACAAAAAATTCACTGCCTGATGTCCTCCCAGGATAGCAGCTTCCTGGTCTGGGAGCATATCACTCTAGACTGCCTGCTTTGCTCCCAAGGTGGGCTGAGTTATTGTCTGTTTGTTAAAGAGTATGTTAAGAAAGTTACTTTTTAAAAAAATTGGGGTTTTAAAATGCAATCTTATTTTCAAGATGGAATCTTGCCTGTTTGTATTGGGTTTGCTTGTTAAATTGCCTAGGTGGCAAATCACTTGACTAGGGCTGGAGGAAGAAAAGCAGCACCTGGGTGAAGTCAGCAAAATAAGCTGGGCCCCCCAGCAGCCAAAGGAAATCCCACAGTGGATTATCTTGCTTTGCTTTTTCCAGAGGCCCTCACCCTTCTCTGACTATACACCCATGGTCCCTGTCTCAGAAACACCTACTGTATGGAGATGCACTAAAGCCAGGCAAGAGACTCTTAAAATATTGCCATTCTACCCACAAATAGTCAGACAAATAACATTCCAGCTGGGATGCTTAAAAATAGAGCACAAAAAGGTAAATATAGCATGAATATTATAATCATCATCGTTGAGGAAAATTTTATCTTCCTTTTTAGTCTTCATTCTAAGATTACTAATTTTCAGACATGTTTATAGCTATCCACAGATACACACACCCACAGAAGCATGAGGGACGAAGTATAAAGCATTGTCATTTGCCTGAGGAAAATGTGTGAGCTTCTAAATGTAACTTCTACCTATGACTAATTTAATGAAGATTTTTGCCCCACAGTAGCAGAAGTCACTTTAAGGTTTCCTAATTTGTTTGTAAGTAGCTGTTAAGAGAGGCACTAATGACTCTTGTCATCAGAGTGTGGAAAGAGGGGAGCTTCCAAGAGGAAGATGCTTCAGGCCACAGCTAATCAGTCAGTGAGTCTGCAGCGAATCTGATCCCGAGTGGGTGGATTGCTCCATTCAGGCCCCCTTTCCAAATAAAGCCTTATTCCAGATTCTTGAATTTTTAAGGTAAGTGACAGATTAATGTGAATATCCCATCATTTTTTTCTTCGTATTGCCTTTTGGTGTGTTATAGATCCAAAATCCCGTGCTAACATTTTTCTCCAAAGCTTTGTCTTATCTAGGAAGCAAAGCTCAACACCTTAGGAGCCATATCTGTGGATGAGCTGCTTCGACAGACCTGGAGGCTAGTTAACCCTAAGGTGCTGAGTGGCTCTCCCCCCGTGGCAAAGTCTTCTGTAGAGCAGTGCTGCTGAGACTTGACGTGCATGTCAACTATCGACAACCAAGTTCTTGTTCAAATGCAGTTCCGATTCAGCCTACGAGGCAAAGCCCAGCTTTCTGCATTTCCGAGAAGCTCCCAGAAAATGCCGGCAAAGTATAGTTGAAAACATTTTTTAAAACAATAGACTCACTTCTAGAGATTGTCCTACTGAAAGTGTGAGGGCAGGTTAGCATTTGTGTCTTTTTAAAAGCTCCAAAAGTGACTCGATAGCACAACCAGGGTTAAGAATCACTTCTGTGGCTATGTCTCACCTTTTTGGAGGTGTTTGAAAAGGGTTCTGCTAGAGCTCAGTTTGTTACCTAAATTGCATAATATGTATTTCCTTTATTTGGCCAAGTCCATGTTAAATTATTGGATAAAACAAAGTGCTTTTTGAAATATGATGAATTGTGACATGATAAAATAATATGTTATTTTAAATGCAGAATGTTCGTGGGGGATTTTTAAGCAGGATGTATTTATTTTTTTATTTCTCTCATTGAAATGAAAATCATTTTAAATGTCCCTTTTTTTGTTTGTGAATTAAAAATTGGTGTTTGAGGTGAGACAGTGTAGTTTAAAGTTCTGGCTATTTAAAACCATTTAAGGGTGACCTAATTTAGTGCCAAGTCATAATCACAATGTCTCTGACTTCACAAAATTTCTACCATCGAAATTTAAGACATTCTCCTTGTACAAGCCCATCAAAGAAAGATATTTCTGCCATTAAAAGTTATGCTCTATCATTGCCTATGGGCCGAGAGGGACTTAACGTTTCCCTCATCTTAACTAAATTTTAGTCAGGCTTCACTGTGCTTCAAGGCCCCAACCTCCCTTTTCCTAGAGTACTTACTTCAGAAAACCTAATAGTAAATTCTTTCTCTGCCCTTTTGAGCTATAAATCTTTTTCAAAACCTCTTGCCAGTTTTACCACCCAGCACTCTTTCTCAAGGATATTGGGGCCATACTTCTGAAATATAATTATCAAGCTTCCTTCTCTCAGACTCTACAAGGGTAGGGGCCTAGCCTATCAGTAGGCAAGGTACAGTTTGTAACATTGCCTCCTGCTTTGCGAATATGAGAAAGTTTACTTTTCCTTTGGGTAAGGCCAGTTAGAAAACATAGATAGCCTATGATCCTCTGACCCCACCTCTTACAATCTCTTCAGCCTTTATTTCTGTGGACTTGAGGTCAGACTGAGCTCTCGCCTCACTACTGTATTGCAGTCATCTTGAATAAAGTCTTCCTTGACTGTTAAACGTTTTCCAGTGTAGTGTGTGCTTTGATACCACTTTGACAATAAACTTCCAAACTGAGTCATCTGTTTAAACTTTTCTAGCAGAGAAACCACTGGGCCTCTAATTTCTTTCCTACTACTCTCCCTTATACTTGCTCCTGAAAAATCTTTGTTGTTTAATTGAATCATTGATAAATCTCATCAAAATTCAAGTTCCCAGCACCTATATATGTCAAAACTGGTTGGATGTACTCTAGATGAATGAAGCTATACCATAGAACTTACATAAAAGGGCACTGAGCTATGGAGAGGACAGTGGATGTATTTTCAGAGTTTTGAATGAACTTTTCAATCGTGAGTTCATTTCAGGAATATAGTTTGATCAAATCCTTTGTGTGAGATTTTCAAATGGGTTTGAATATGCTGTACTCATGAAAATCTCAATGGGGCTTTTCACTTACCAACTGACAAGGAGGAACAGACAACAATTGTTTGGCTAAGATAGGTTAGCCACACTTATTTTCGGCAGCCCTGCTTTTTCTTTTTTAATGTGCATTTTACTTACTAGACTATTGGCCTATGAGGGAAAAGACCACATCTGTTTTGTTCACCATATTAAAGAGACATCTAGTGCAGTGGTAAATGCACAAAGTTATAGTGGCAACATGTAAAACCAAAACTAGAAGTAACCAGACAAGATTTTTTTAAATCAAATTTAAATGGCAATATAAACTTTTAGTGTCTTCAATAAGATCCAGCAAGGAGAGTACTATGAATTTGGTGAGAAGGATTCATGGGAATTCCAAAGGTATCTGGAAAGTTCTCTGCTTTTCATATTAGAGACCGACTTCCTTCAAGCCTTTTAGGTTCTAAGCTGATTTCTACTTTTGTTCCAGTAATGGTCAGTGATTTTCATAATTCCCTAAAAATTCAAATAAAATATAAGGTCTGTAAAGTAAGTTCTGCCTCCAGAATTTAAATGATCATTGGACAGAGAGCCCTGATTTCTACCAACTTGTTTTACTTTGTTGACTCTGTTAGAACATTCTAGTTGTTTTAGAGTATATTGAATCTCATAAAGTTCCTTGTTCTCCAAATTCTGCTATTGGCATACTTTAGTATAATAATAACTGCATGACATTTATTGAAAGTGACTATGTTTTAGGTGCTATTGTAGGCACTACATATGTATTAACTAGTCTCATCTCTGCAACAAGCCTGTGAAGTAAAGCACTATGTTTTCCAACGTTTTAAAAATGAGAAAACTGGGCTTAGAAATATCAAATACCATTTCAAAGGTACACAACTTCCAAATGTCAGAGACACAATTCACAGTTCAAACCCAAGTGTATCTCATTCTAAAATGATGCTTTTAATGTTTTATTGTATCATGATTTAGGTATAATTTTTCATCATCTTGTAGGAAAATGATTAACTAATGTATGTAACCATAATTAAAATTTAAAAAAACATATTTGATAAAATAAAGACTTAGTGAGAATAAAACTGGTACAGTTTATTGTTCGTCATATTAAATGGCACTTTCCTAGACTTTTAAAAATATCTTCCCAAGATTACTCAAATAGTTTTTTTAAAAACATCTTCCCAAGATTACTCAAGAAGTTTTTTGTTAGAAAAGTTTAGGAAACAGGTCTCTCCATTAATTTATTTGGAAGTTTAATGCCAAAGAGGTATCAAGCAAAAGTTACAGCAAGGCAGCTCTTGCCGGGAAGTATTTGTATCTCATTCTACACTATGATTATTTGTGATAAAAGTCAGGCTCTTAACTCATTATCCTTCTTTATCTAAGTTCTGTTTAAGAAACATTTAACAAACAACTACATTAAAATTCTTTGACATAGCTGAGAACTCTGTTAAGCATGGAGAGCTTTCAAACAGAAAGTGAAGAATATTCCATGACATTTTTACCTATCCATTCTCTTAGATTCATCTAGTACCAGGAGAGCAGTTCAATTAATTTGTTGATCTTGCTTTTCTCTGCAGTGTTACACACTCAAAGGTGTCTTTTATTTCCATGTTCTTAAACACATACACTTACAATCTGTCTGTGATTTGAGGATGCCAGGAAGTTGTATTATACCCAATATATTTATGTGTTCCATAGAAAATACATAAGTGTCATACATTAAACCTTTGAGAACCTCCTTAAAACAGACCTTCATGTATTGGACTATTTCTCCAGTCACCTGCTTTCCCACTCTCTGGTATTTCTCCTTCAATCATTCTCCAAACTCCTGACATGGGTCAGCAGTCACCCTACAGTTCTCCCTCATCAGCTACTACAGCACATCCCTGGATGTTCAGCTGGGGAACAATTAAGATGTACTGATGCCTGGACTCCACACCCAGAGAGTCTGTTCTGATGGTGGGCCGAGGCACGTCACAACTTCCTAGACAGATCTAATATGTGAGCAGGAATGAGAACCTCTGAACTTCAACCAGAACTGGTCTTTTATTTGATTTGCTCGTGGTACTTACCTAAACACTTCTTTTGAATAGAAGTTTATATTCATTAAAGAAATATGTTTGGAAACCATTGCAGAGTTGAATATGCCTTCCATATGTACCATGGAAGTCTCGATCTAATACACTTTGGAAAGTGTGGTACTGAATTCTATGTATTTGCTTCCCTAATGGATCTCTTAGAGAACAGAGTTCATGTCTTAATCTCTCCAGATCTCACCTTTGTCGGTTATAAAACGGGAATTTAAAAAAAGGGTTGTTGTGATGACTAAAGGAAACAATCCCATGCAAATATAAAGCACCAAGGCATGGTGGGTGATAATAAGTATGTAAGTGAGTATTTAAAGGTAGAGAATAAGTACTAATCCTGGATGCCAATAAATAGTACAATTTAATCCACAAATAGTGCATATTGTCATAAACAAGGAAAGAATTCTCCTTGTATTTCTATAGTTCAAGATATTAAACAGAAAAAACTTGTAAAATTAATCATCATCATATTAATAACAACAATGTCTAATAAATTTTGAGAGTGATACAATTAGAAACTTCAGCACTTTGAACCACCATCATTACAATAATTGATTTCTTTTTATTTTGTTCATGGTGTATACTCAAGGGAGTATTGATCTGAATTATATCACTTTCTTGAGATTTAAGACACTGATAATGTAACTAGTTATTTCCCAGCTTGAAATTAAATATTTTGGGCCCAGGGCATCACCCAACTGTAAGGCAAATCAGACTCTAAAAGACTGAGGACATTTTACCTTCAAAGCTCAAACTTTATGCAAAAATCTTTAAAGAGACTAGTGCTTCCTGAATTGAGGTAAAATTCTAAATAATTTCATTTACAAAAAGCTTTCCATGATGCTATAAGCAAGAGAAAAAGGCACAAACTAGACACTCCATGGAGGAGAATTTCAAAGGGCACTGACTCCCAAATCAGCTTAAATGTTGTAAATACAGAACTTGACCAATAATTCATATATCATTTTTCTCAATTCCAGTCTTTCTAGTTCACCCTGAATCCACACCAAAGCAAACTGCTTTAAAACGTTTACCCATCCGCTCCCCCAAGACTCCTTTTTTCCCCACCAGCATCACTACTGAGAATTGCTCTGCTCTGCCTTCTGTCTGGAGAGGTTAGACAGTTTCCTGTTCCCTGGCTCCTTATTGCCTTAATTTTGAATTTCCCTGAACCCAAATACTATGTAAAACACTCACTGTTGTCCCATCTTCCACCTTCAAATTTACTTGCCAAAGCTCTAGACAGTACTCAGGAAACAAGGGCCTGATACTACCAGGAATCATCTCTTAAAATTCAATGTCGGTTGTAAATGAAATTTTCCCCTTGTTACGTACCATGAATGAGTGGGTATGATGGCTCATGCCTGTGTGTTAGTAGCTACTTGAGAGGCGGAACCTGTTCAGATTACTGAGCTCAAGGGTTTTGGCCTGCAATATGCTCACACTAAATTTAGCAACATTATGTCGTGGAGTCATAAAGAGACTTCTCATCCAGCTGGGGAAAAAGTGCTAGAAAAGGTGCTTTGACTCATCCATGACAACCTTAATGCACTATTTTTTAAAAACCTACTTGTTTAAAACTAATATTTCATCTCAGAACTTGTATGTTAGCAATTTAGAATAGGACATTATATTTGAATTGTATCTATTTGTTAATTTATATTGTAAGTGATGTTTGATGTTTATAACTTTCTGTATTTGATTTATACTATATTTTACTTGTGCATCATATACTATGTAATCAAATGTATTTTTATTTTGTATTTGATTTGTAACATTTTATAAATATGTATATATATATATATATATGTTTGTGTGTGTCTTTGAATTTTATTTATTTAGTTTCAGCTGAGTTTTATATTTTATTTGTGTATTCTGGGTACTTTTAAAATCAACTGTTAGTATTAATATTGATATTTTGGTATTATGGAAACAAATACACACACACACACATACACACTAATAACCTTGTCATTCTGTATCAGTATTGCAATTCACCAGAGGGATAAATCTTCCAGAAAGGTAACAGAGCAAAACTCACATATTGGTTGAAACACACGTTTGAGTATGACCCTTGGGAAAAAAATTAGTATTTCAGTCTAATTTTTTTCCTTGTGCTTTCAGATAGATGGATTTCTAAGTTCCTACGTAGACAACCCAAGATTTCCCAAGTACCTAACAATTCCTATAAACTACAAATATATTATTCACTGCAGGGTTTTAGGCACCTTTTTGCAACTAAGATATTATTCATTTACTAAGAGAGCAGTGAAAAGATTGCAGTTCAAACTGCACTTCTATGTGTTGTCAACAGAAAATTTTTTGTGAAATCTTTTAAGAGAAAGAGCTGAATTCACATAATAGTAGAAGTATCAAACAACAACATTCAAGTCTGTCAAAATAATTTATTTTTATCATAAACAATAAAGGATGAAAGTTTCTAAAAAAGAAAGGATGGACTTAGATATAAAAAAGATAATATAATAAAACAAGGGAGTCTATAAAATGATTGAGCTTGTTTGCTGATATTTTTATTTAACTTTAACAATGAACTCTATTATCCCACAGTACATTTATATCAGCATTACTCATTACTACTATGTTGTTAATATTAGTAGTAAACACGCTTATTTTACAAGGTATTGTTCAAAACATAAAACACTATTCCTCAAAAACAGATGTTTTTAAACTTGAAAAATTATCATTTATCACTTCACATTGCAGTATTTCCAACATTTAAATTACATTGACAAAAGTAATAGTTTAGGAAGTAATTGGGTGATTAGTTGAATGATTAATAATATATAAACGCCAAAGATAAACAATGTTATTAATGCCTGACATTCATTGAATGCTTAGGATGTATCAACATTGTGTTTTGCACTTCCTATGGGCCATTTCATTGAATTTTCATAATCTGAATGTTCTATTATTATCATCATATTATAGATGAAGAAAGTGAGACACAGAGATATTTAAAAGGTTTAAAAATTATTCATTGTTTTAATAGCTTACCATGACTGTGAATGACTGGGTTAAAGTGAATACAGCTACATTTTTCAATCAATCATGCTTCTAAAAACAATAATAATAATCCAGAACTCGAGATCATTCATAATGTTCTCAACATGAAAAATGTTGTAACATGTGATTTGACATAAAAAGAAAGAAAAAGAAAATATTCATTCTCTTTGGTAGGATGTACTGCCTATATTGATCAAAGACTCTAAGTTGCCCTTCTTACTATATTTCTGCTTTTTATTGCTATTCTAAGCACCATTTCCTTGATATAGCTTTGTACACAAGGTTGAAAGCCACACAACTGGAGATAACTGCTCAAATATTTACATCTCCTTAACTGGAGTTGTGATCGTCAATGTAAGGTCATTGGGGGTGTAAGTGAGGGAGGTGGGAAGCATGTTCTTTACATTGCGGATTTTTGTTCTGGAGAATTCAGTTCCTTCAGAGAGTTTACTCCCATGCCCTGCCTGTGCAGCAGCCATGCCTACAGTACTCTCATTTCTGGACAGGGGAGTGTGAGGATCTAATCCCTCACTATACAGACTAATGTGTTGGTTCAGGCCCTTGCCTCATCACCTGGGGTACATACGTCAGGGACAGTCTCATGGAAGGGAATCATTGTTCCATATATAGATTTTCTTGAATCAAATATTTAAAATATACCAAAAAAAAATCCAAAAATTTACTAGACTAGTACTCAGATTTAACAACTGTTACTGCTTGGTTATAATTTTAGCTCTTTTAAAAAGTTTGTATTTTAAATAATTTTAAGGTTATAAGAAAAGTTGCAAACACAATGCATGGAGCTCTTATATAGTTTATGCACAGCCACCCTGAATGTTACCATTTTACACAATCATACCACAATGACTGAAATGACTGAGAAATAGCATAGAGTCAATACCATTTACCATTTGTACCGGTCTGCTTGGACATCATAACAAAGTACCACAACTGGATTCTTTAAACACACACATTTCTTTGCTCATATCTCTGGAGTTTGGGGAGGCCGAGCAGGGTTGGTTCCTGGGAAGGCTCTCCCCCTGGGTTTCAGACGACTGCCTTCTCACTGTGTGTTCACATGTCCTTTCCTTTCCTTCCCTGTGCATACGTGCTTGGGGGCAGGAGGAGCAGGATCAGAGAGGGGGAGTTCTAGCTTCTCCATTATAAAGACACTAATCCTATCCAGTCAGGGCCCCTCTCTTATGACCCCATTTAATTTTAATAGTCCTGACTCCAGGTACAGCCACTCTGCAGGTTACAGCATCTGTAATTCAGAGGGGCACATACATTCAGTTCAGTCCATAACACCATCAATCTATAGAACTTAGTCAAATTTAACCAAATGCTCAATCCCTGATGGCAAATTTCATTAGGTTGCCAAGTATATTTACTTACGGAGAAATTTCTCCGTGACTCTTTGCCTTTCATGACCTTGACACTTTTGCAGAGTCTTAACGTGTTATTTTATAGAATATGACTACATTTGGGTTTTCTCTGATATTTTTTCATTATTAGACTGGGCTTATGAATTTTTGGTATGAATATCATGAAATTAATATTGTGCCTTATTGAGTGCAAGATCCCAGGAGGTAGATGATATCAATATGTTTCAGTACTGGTGAGGCTAACTTTGATCATTTGATTAAGATAATGTATGTCAGGTTTCTACAGCATCACATTGTGGGGAGATATACTGAAACTATGCACAATGTCTTATTTCTCCTTATATTTTCATCCATTAATTTCAGTATCTATCAATGCCTCTTCCCTGCAACAGTTATTACTATGGTGATTGCCCAACGGTGATTTTCTATTTTTATCAGTCTTTCTAAGCTATAATTTTATTATAAGGAAGAGCCATCCCTTGTCCATGAATTCATTTACTTAATTGTTCATTTACATCAGTCTATACTCATGGTTAGTCACTCTATTTTAGAAGTTATAATACATTACTACCACTATTATCATTCAGATTGTCCCAGACTTGGCCACTGGAACCCTTTCAAGTTGATTTCTTCTGTCCTTCCAACTTATTCCTATAATTTAAAAAAAAATAGGTATAACTTTTTTAGAACAGTTTTACATTTACATAAAATAGCTAACATATACAGAGTTACCACATATCCTGTATCATTTCCTCTATTACTAATATCTTACTTTAGTATGTTACTTTTATTATAATTAATGAATTAATATTGACATATTATTATTATTAAGTCCACGGTTGATTCAGATGTCCTTAGTTTTTATGTGATGTCCCTTTTTTGTTCCATGATCCAATCTAGGATGCCACATTACACTTAATTATCATGTCTCCTTAGACTGCCAGATGACAGAGTGGAAAATATATGTGTGAATACTAACAGTGTATATACACATATACAGTATGCATATAGTGTATATAAACATATGCTGCATTTGTATTAGTATAACCATCTGTATTTATATTAAACTAAACATGAGCTCATACTTATGTCTCCAATCTAACCCACTACCAAATGGATCCCTTTACTTATCTATAGCTTCCCACTCTAACAGTGAGAAATCTGGCTCCTAGTAGCTACCTTCCATTCACTTAATTGTTCAATTCCAATATACTTATAAAGTACTATCAAAATTGTTAATCCATACTGCTATGTGAAACAACTTAATCAACAAGGTTACAGTTCTTATATGTAGCTGGTTTTGCCTTCAGTGTGACAGACCACTCATTTTCAAAGTTCCTTAGGTCAGCACATTTGTCCCTTCCCCTTTCCTTGAGGTCCTTGAGGTTATTTAATATATCCATAATAGTCTTTCTTATCACAATTTCATTCCTTCCTGGGATTCCCCAACCTCCTAAATGATTTATTTTTTAACTTGAAATCAGTAAGATTAATTTTCTATGCTGTAAATTGCAATGGGTTTTGACAAATGGATAATGGCGTGTGTCCACCATTCCAGTGTCATGTAGAATAGCCTCATTACCCTAAAAATTCCATATTTTTTACCCATTCAACCCTCCCTCCTCTCCCCAATTCCCTAGCAATCACAGATCATCATATTGTCTTTCTAATTTTATCTTTTCTAGAAAGTCAATATAATTGGAATCATGCAGTACGTAGCATTTCAAACTGACTTTTTTTTAACTTAACAATGTATATTTAAAATTTATCCATGTCTTGGTTATTATCCTATCTTCCTCAGTGTTCTTTACTAAATTTTTATGAGTCTGTTCTTTAAAATACTAATTTATAATTATTAAAGAGGTAAGGTTGACAAGAAATATGATATTTTCTTTGCATGGTTTTTTAGAATCAATCAAGTAATACCATACTTTTGCTAAAAACAAGACAATAGGCCCCAAATGGAGTCACCTGTGTTCAGCCCCACATCAGCAAACAGGATTCATCACTTAATTACAGATTTGGCTCCCCCATAAATGGAATTTAAACCAGTCAATCAGGAATTATGTGGTTAACATTAGCAAGGTAATCTGCCTAATAGACCCCCTACCATTCCCTAAAAAAGAGTGACCTTGCTACCACCAATCCACCAGTTAAATGCTACTGAAATGTCCTTGTCTCTGCTCTCTTCTGCTTACAAAAGTCTTTCATTTTGTTAGCTCTTCAGAGCTTCTTTCTATCTACTAGATTGGGATGTTGCCTGATTCATGAGCCAATGAATAAAGCCAATAAAATCTTTAAAATTTATTCAGTTGAATTTTCTTTCTTAACAGTTACATGCTTTTCACAATCAACATAATGGTTGTGGGCTTTACCGACTTTGACATGCAGGATTTATTTAATGCTTTCCATTATATAGCATTAATTGTACATCTTAAAATTAATATATTTCATTGTTGATGAAAGTTATTTCCTATTTTTTTGCAATTACATAAGACTTCTTAGAATAACCTTCAAATTTGTTTTGCACATATATTAGAATTTTTCTAGGACATAGAATGAGACATAAAGATAGTTCTATGTCTATATATCTACTTAATTGCTCTAGAAAATGCATTTGTGAAAATATGTATATACATGTGTTGTGTGTATATTTAATCATTTTTTCTTATATTTGTGTTGTTTTAGAATCATGAAAAGAGTTGGAAAGTGTTACCTTTCCTCTATTATCTACAGTCACTTGTGAAAGATTGGTGTTATTTCTCAGTGAATTTGGAAGAAATAATTGATAAAGTCCTTTGGGGTAGGGCTTTACTTTGTGAAAAGTATCTGATTTCTTTAATAGATATTTATTTTGTAGCTGCAGCCTACTAGTTCAGAAATTTCATGTTTTCAATTTCATACAGATTAAAATACATTCTGTATTAATTTTGATTCTATTGAGTAATGTATTACTTAAAAGTGCTTTGTTTAATATCCAAGTAGTTGAGAATTTTCCAAGTCATTTAAATCTAGCTTTATTCTACTGTGATGAGAAAGCATTCTCT
The DNA here is from genome assembly GCF_040802235.1 of Manis javanica. Lineage (NCBI taxonomy): Eukaryota > Metazoa > Chordata > Mammalia > Pholidota > Manidae > Manis > Manis javanica. The sequence continues at coordinate 11,060,445 of NC_133168.1, read as the reverse complement.
GAGCAATTCAAATTCTTCAGTATATATTGAGGGTTCTCTTTATTGCTAAACATATAATAATATATGGTAATATAGGTTAATAGTCCACATGTACATGAAAAGAATTTGTATTTGGTAACATTTGGCAGTTAAATGCATTATTCTATAAATATCAGTCAAGTTTATTCATTGTGTTTTTCAGATCTTTTATATTTTTACTGATTATTTTTTTGTCTGCTTCTATTGGTTAATGAGAAGGGTAAGTTAGTGCCTACAAATATAATTATAAATATGTCTATTTCTTTCAGTTTTGTCAATTTTTGCTTAGCCTATTTTGCAGATAGGTCATGGGACTCCATTAAGATAATGGGACTCCATTATCATAAAAAGCTATATCTTCTTTCAGAGTCCAAAGATGAAAGATTGTAAGTCTCTTAAGCATGAGTTCAAATAATAGTATTATTCCTAAAATATCTGTGACACTTCGAAATACACCCAGTCATTCTATGAGTACTTTATTCTGACTTTCCTCAACTTTTCTCAAATCTGTTCAAATTGTAAGTAACTGTATAATTCACCTGTCCTAATTTGTAAGTGAGTCTCCCTCTAGCATCCCCATGAGGGTCCGTCAGAGTCCCTAAAGGAGTCATTGCAATGAACTCTCAGAGACTACACTTCTTTTCCCTTCAGATTTCACTGTACACCAAGCAGGACTTCTGAACTAATAACAACTAAACCCATCACCATTCTACTGAAAAATCATAGCGAAACTAAAACTCGGTAGATATCATTTTCTGCTTATGTCAGTCTATATCACCTTTCAAGATTTTATTTTCCCTACCTTATCTTATCAGACTTTCCTCTGAAGAAATCTATCTTTTCCCCATATAATCAGTCTACCTTTGTTTTGTTTTCATTTTTCCTTGCTGTTGTTTTGGCGGTAAGCATGTTTTTCAAACCTATTCCAATCTCTCCTTAATTTCCTAGGTAAACTTGATTCTAAGAGACAGACCATTTCATGTACAAGCCTTGTTAATTATTCCTTTTACCTTAGGGTTGGTGATAATTTAATGGTCTATAAGTTCCATACCTCCTTCACTATAAGGATCCCCATTTCTTCTCATTTTTATTAAAAAGACTTAACCTTTTTTTGTAAATTAAGCTATATGTTATATTTCTGAAATACTCAGAGCTTTTATAATTTAACAAACCCCAAATAAACCTGCTATCTTGTGGTGGCAGGAGATATTGAGACTGTGGACAAAATGCTTCAGACCCTGAAGACAGTTTAGAAAAAAATAGAACAGAGAAACGATTTGGGACAGCTAATCTATAGTGGCTGCTGACATCTGACACTAATAAATTTCCTGCAGACTTGACTAAATCACATAGTAAAACAGAAAATAATTTTCATCTGAGACTCATTTTGTCTCAAAACAAGCTTTTACTAAGTCCAAAAGGCAATTTTTCCTTTACACTGCGATGCTTACTACAGCTCTTTCTGCTTGGGAAAAAGTTGTACCCAGTGTCAAGACGGACACCTGGGCATAGCTGATAGCCAGCACTTTGATGAGATTGTTGTCTTTGCTGAGAGCTACAGCTATATAAATTCAGGTGGAGAAAAAACTGCCCTTGTCTCACCAGGATTGAAATTCCACAAGTCCTCCCTTTAGAAAGGAATCACCAAAGCCTAAAGTTTCCTGCCCTGGCTGAGCCAGAAGATTCAGTTTCCATATATTTTTATCAACTCCAAATTTCATTCCTTCTCCATATCTCAAAAGTTCAGCTAATACACTAGATTTTGGAGTTCAAAGTGACCAATACATATGATTTTTCTTCCATATCTGAGTTCTGAACCAACCAATACATCAAACAAATAAATGGAGAAATGAGAAATCAAAATATCACTTTTATTTGATTGATAAAATTTAGGTTAAAAGATGCAGCTTATAACCACAGCTATAAGACTTCCTAATCTTGCTTGTCAATGTTAAATACTGATCTGTCGGTCACAGAAGGCAATGGGAAACAGCCCTCGCTTTCAGGAGGGCTTTTACATCACACTGAGAAGCAGCATAACACACAGAGAGCTGTGTTTCTTTGTTGGCTTATTAGAAAAAGAAAGGATTAGGAAGGAGGGTATATCTAGTTTCTTATCAAAATTTACCATCCGCATAAGCTGTAGTGACCCAGGGTGAAAATCCCATAAAACCTGAAGTTTGTTGTTAAATCGCCCCCCCACACGTGGTAAAGCAGTTACACTCCACAGCGTAGGCTGCGGCAAAGAGTCAAAGGGCCCCCCAGAACAGTGTTCCCGACGCTTGAAGTCTCATGTTCGGACTGCCAGAAACCTCATCTCTCCATGTTGTCTTTCCTCTGCAAAACTGTCCTTTCTGCTGTCCCCCCAAGCGCCAGATACTGCTATTTGAGGAGGACAATACATAACTTTTCTTTCCTACCCCATTCTCTCATGTTCTTAAGAAAACAAAAGATAAAGCAAGAGATGACGTCATATGGAAAGCAGATTATTGCCTTTATTTATGGTGAAACTGATTTAGATTAGGCTGACAAATGAACCAGCTGTGAGTTTTCAAATACTGAAATCTGCAATGAGGCCAGGAGTCTGCTTAGGCTGATCTTGCTGAGCAGAGCGGGCAGAGGGCAAGGCTGACAAGGCCATGCGGAACGCGCATGTGCTCTCCTGGCAGACCAGCTCTCGAGCCAATCAGGAGGAACTGAGTTAATATGTACCATTTATTCTGCCCAAGTTTATCAATCAAATCATCCCGTCTTGCCTAGAAAAAATGAAGGCAGGAAAAAAGGAAAACCCAGCAGTGTTTATAAAACCTCTCCCCTTGAAAGTCAGAATTAGGGAAGCTATACTCACTAACTACATGAGTGTATTCATTCAAATTTTCAAATTCATTGTCACAAATTGTTTCATATATTGTCTTATAAAAGTTTCTGGAGGCAAATACTGTTTATTTAGTGAAGAAGTACAATAAAATGCTTAAGCAGAGGGCAGTAAGGATGTGCTACCCAGAGTCAATTCCTGGTTCATGGTGCAATCTCGGCCTCTCCTGTGACCTTGGGCAACTGTACATTAAGAATGCTCATAGGCTCTACTCTGTTAGATTTGTATGGATTGAATCAATTAATATATGTGAAATGCAAGCTGTTGTTGTTTTCTCTGCATTTTCTCTTAGCTTATTTATTTTTGTTGGTTTTGCTTAATTTACTAAAAGGTTATTTAATCTGTTTTTTCAAAGAACTCTGCTACTTTAAAAATATTTTTCAATTTCTTCCTCTATCATTATTTAGTTCTATTTTTATATGTCTTTCTGCTTATCTCCTAAATTACATGTTGAATGATCATGTCAATAACTTTCAATCTTTCAAAAATTTTTATTTTTAAATAGCTGCATTTAAGATTATAAATTTTCCTCTAAACTACTTTTTAGATTCATGCAGGAAGTTTTAAAATATCACATTTTCATTTTTGTTCAGTTTTAAGTATGTCCTAATTTCTATTTCACTTTAACTCCTGAATATCCTATACATGTGATTTTTAATTCTAAACATGTGGAGTTATTTTAATTTTTGGTTTCCTGCTATCTTTAACTCATCTCTAATTTTACCACTGAGCTCAGAGATGGATGTGCCATACACATTAAATTGTATAGTATTTTGTAAAACCAAATATTTCTAAAAGTGTTGTTTCTTCTGTTGTCAGTATTTTTTATCTATCAATAGAGTTATCCTCAATCAGGAGATTCATAAATAAATATACAAACTCATAAAATATGTATTCTTACAGCCTTAAATGTGACTGTATCAAAACTATATTGATTATTCTGCATTTTTTTCCCCAAACTATAGATTTGCAGACAAAGCCATATGGTTTAAAAATGTAAAACAGACTATAAGCATATTTCAAAAACAGATACTAGATGGAGTTTTCTAGCATATGTTTTAAAGAGAAAACAAAATAAAGCATTTGTTATCCACAGATAATAGGGCTATTTCAAATTGCTATCAGTGTATTTCCATTTATTCCATCAAATCTTCATAGTGAAGTGCTTAATAAAAACAAATTTAATAAGAATTGAGTATAAAGAAATTTTAAAGCATTTCTATTGTGAATGTGTGCAACCAATGAGCATATGCAAAAGTGAACTTAATTTTAGGTTCTTATGAGAAATATACATATAATATAAAAATAGAAATTTAGAATTTTCATGTTGATCCTTATAACTGTAGACGAGGAGTCTAAAATCTTTGGCACTTTATTCTCCTTTCAGTAAAATAGGATTAAACTGTCCTTCATCAAAGTAGATGTAGGAAAAAAGTGCATAAATTTAAAAATCACTAATGATGAATGCTGCTAAAATGTAAACCTAATGAGTTTTAATCATTATGTTTCTGATTCAAGTTTCTTGCCTTAGAAGATATCATATAATTTCACAAAATCATAGTGGAAAAAATACATTTCTCCAGAAATCTTTATACTATTTCAAGCATACTCTTTTTTAAAAGAGAGATATTGTTATATACTCATGAGAAAAACTGAGAAAAGAACAAGCACTTTTCTTATTATATGATATTGACATTAATTTAGCATAAAAATTAAGTAAAACAAATTAAATATGTAAAATGCATATGGGAACTCAAATTTCCTTTGAACTCAGTCAGCAAAACTCATTCATATAGTCTGTCACTTTGTTTTCTTTTAGTTCATTAGTAAAGGGGTATATGAGATTTGGCAGCGTGCTTATTTCTACACACCCTGGTTTCCCTAGCATTGCACGTATTGGTTTTACGAATGTCCCTATCGTACCTTCCATCACAGCCTCAGCTGGACTCTTTTCTATCATATTTGCCCATTGTGGTTCCCAAATCCATACAGATTCCTGGTCACTTAGCTTGTAATCTGTTTACTTCTTCAATTCGAGAAAACTACCTAAAGCACCATTTGCTCCCAAGCCCTTTTGATATTTATCAAAGGTAACTATAGTTCCTGGCATGTGTCATCTTTTCTGAATCACCCTATGGATGTCTTTGTTTGGGGCAGGAAATAATTTGTGACCCTATTCAATATTCCATGAGCTACTGTGCTCACATAGATCTTAAAAACAGCCCATCTATATCATTTATTCCAATAATACTGTCTGGAACCATTTGTCTAGAGGTAAATGGGTGTATTTCTTACATGCACAGCCCACTTAGGTTCACACTGCGCTGCTCAGAGGGCAATGGTTAGGAGCCAGGCACTGTTCTATTTCTCAGGAAGCAGGGTTTCTCCGCAGAAAATGGCACAAACTCTGGACATATAAAATGACTCTGACTACTGACTTCACAGTCTTACCGTGTCTTTGTTCTACCTTGAAATGCCCAATGTTTTCAACTCTACATTTGTGAAATGAAGATAATAGATTCTTGTAACTGAATAGCATTTAGTCAGTAAATCAGTAAACACTCTAGATACCTCAAACAGGATGGGTTTAAATTTAGTAAATCACGTACTCACAAAGCTATTGGAATGGCTAGTTCTCAGGTAAACTGCTAGCTTTCGGAGAGTCCTAATGGTATTACTGCTTCTGAGGTTAAGAACTACACAAAAATGCAGCTGACTAGTCAGAGATGTATTCAACACCAAAAGGCTGAAAAGCCATGTGATGCCATGTGTTGTCCCATCCCTGATGGGACAGAGAATGATTGCCTTTTCTAATATTCTCTCTTCCATTCACCTGTTGAAGAACAATTGGCTCATTTCCCGTTTTTCAGCAATAACAAATCAAGCTGCTATAAACATTCATGCATTGGTTTCTGAGTGAGTGTAAATTTTCATTACTGTAAATACTCAAAGGTGAATTGCTGGTTCATGAAGTAAATGTATATCTAAGTTTATAAAAACTCTGAAACGCTTTTCCAACTGGAAGTAGCATTTTGCATTCCCGCCAGTAATGTATGAGAGTTCCAAGTGCTCAATATTCTTATCAGTATATATTGCCAGTACTTTTTTTTAAAACCCGGTACATTGGTATTTTCAACATTTTGCACAAATCTGCAAATATTCAGTACTATACTTTCTCTGTAATTTTAGATTAAAATGTTTGACAAAGATGGTGTCTTTTTCAATATAGTTTTTCATTATAATCCACACATTTAAGTACATTATAAAATCAAGGTAACCCCTATTTTTACAATTGAAGTGAGAAGATAGATAGCCTAAAGACACTGCAAATATCTCATAACATGGAAGCGACTTTATTGCTCATTAGGCAATAAACATAATTCATTCCAACAATATTTTCATGGAATCACATCACTTTGAGATTCAACATAAATGACACCTTTTCTTTTTACAAAGAACTAACAAACACCAAATACTAAGTTTGTAATGACATGCCACCATGCATTTAGATTCAAAGTAAAAACACATAAATATTCAAAATGATAGCAAATTCATTATCCTTTATGTTTTTATCCAAGCATGTAACATTACACAGAGATAACCTTACAGATGAATAAGTAATGTAATGATAGTAAATAGTTCTAGTTTCTCTCTTTCTTTGCTTCCAAAAACACCTTTTAAAAAGAGTAATTCAGAACCAAAAAGATGAACTAAAATGAAATTCTGTGATAGATGCATTGAGAAAATCATAGAACTTGTTAATTTATCAAAATACTAAGACTCATTACTCTGCAAAGGAGTTGGATGGATTGAAAATTCAAACTGGTTGAGGAACAGATATTGTTGCAAAATTCTGATTAAGGTCTTGTCTGGTAAAGCTTCACATGTGTAAAAAGATAAAGCTGTAATCTGAAAAGAGATGAAGTGAAGGGCAATCAATACTCTTTCTTTTGTTGTGGATTTTGAGAGAAATCCAGAAACAACTGAGCATGTGATACTAAATCCTCAACTGTTTTTTAGTCAACAAAAACAGTGTCAAACTAAGAATTAATCTGACTGGAGATCTAGTCAGCAGCGTGCTTTAGTATGTTTCTGAGGAGATGTAAATAAATTCAGAGATATGTAGCCATATTTCACACATTAAGGAAGCCAGTGTGAAGGGAATTCTACCGCTGGGACACAGGGCTCTCTGGAGCTAAAGTCATTTTAAGTATCACTGGGCTAGTTACAATGCTGAGATACTGAAAACAAAACAAAACAAAACACAACTCTGCCTATTTAAAGGCTTTCCCTCACCTTTACAAGCTCAGTTTTTCCCTCTACATATCAACAGAAAGAAACTCAGAAAAAAAAATTGAGGCAATAAGAATCTGGTGTGACTGGCACCAGATTCTGACTATTTAAAAAACATGTTGTGACGATGGAACGTAAGTGGTGTGTGTGCCGGGGGTGGGGATGGGTGGGGGGCGTGGTGGTTAAGCACAAAATCTTTCAAGGCAGACATGTCAGATACATGACCCAGAAGGAGCCATGTAAGATCACATATAGTCAAAACACCAGGTTTTCTCATGTGAGATGAAAGTACCTAAATTACAGAGCTGAAGAAGATAAAATGAGAGAATTGATATGAATTTCTTAGTGCACAATAAGTGCTCTGGCAATATTATCGTTTCTATGTTGACATTTATTATTCCTACAGATGTGAGACAGTCTGCCAGTCTGGATATTTTCCAGGTCCTTTTATTTCCTTACTGACAGGATTATTATAGGATTCAAATAAAAAATAAAAAATATGTGTCATGAAACCCAGCAAGCACATGTTATGCCAGAAGGCCTACATACAGTATACTAACCTGGTGCAAATTATGATACCATATGACCAAAATAAGCTAAAATCAGCAACAGCTGTCACCTGAATTTTCTGTTTGATTGGGTTTATTTTGGTTTGGTTTTGCAAACTCATTACATTCGAAACTAAAACCCTTACAGCTTGAGATTAAGTTTTATCTTGCCTAATACTAACAATGTTTCCAGTTAGTTTTTCTTCAGTTTTCTTTCTCTTCAATGATCTGTTTATTAAATACGGACTCTCTCACTGCTCTCTGATGTCAACACCTGGTTTGGGGTACAGGTGATATATTCTGCAAATTTGCAATATACTAAAGTTATTCTTATTTCTTGAAAATGAACATTCAACAAGTAGAAATGTAATGTGAAGATATCCTCACAAAGTTCGTGTATGAGACTTTTTGTCGAATCATATTAAAGACACTTTTACAGTATATCAATCCACAGTTTTGCATTAGTAAGAGAAGTATTCACCGTGACTGAATGGCAGAAGATATTTCAGTTCTCAAAATTCAAATTTAAATAAGTTATAGGAGATTAGACTAAAAAAATAAGGATCTTAGGGAGCATGCTGATTAGCCTATTTCTGTTTAAAATAGCCTGCAGTTAATACTCTTAACAAACTTCGTTATAATCCCAGCTGAGAAAATACTAAGAAGGACTCCATTTGTGGATCCCTACGTGGCTCTGTTAGAATCCTATTCATTCCATGAGTTCTTAATATGCAGTTAACACCCACTATTATTCTGCTATTTCACTCACCAGTTTATCATAAGGTAGCACTTAAAATGTCCGTAGAGTATATGAAGGACTCAGATGACTGAAAATAGAGCTGTGGAAGACTGGTTGAAAAGAGAAGGAAAATGATTTCTGCTAAACAAAGTATTAAAGGAAAAAAGAAACAATATGGTGACTGCTAGGAAAGGTATTAAGGTCCTTCCCCTTTTGCTAACTGGAAAACTATCTAAGAATGTGAAGATAAAATTTGAGACCAGGTCCCACAAGCAGTGGCTGCTGTTTGACATGGGGAGTTATAAAAATTGGGAAGTAAAGTATAAGTAGTGACATAGGACTAGGGGCAGAGGAGGGGAGATGGCATGTCAGGTGAGATGAAGCTGAAAAGAATGTTCTCATCTATCCCCATGGGTTGATGTGTGCTTCAGCATTCACATGAGAGATAGGAGGGCACTGCTCATGTAGTGCAGAGAAGCCAGGCTATTTCTTTGAAGGCACAGAAATTCATGCATGCAGTGAAATTCCAGGAAGATTAGAATTGTCTATGGCTTGAACAGATAAGCAAGGGTACCCAAGTTCTTGAATGCAGAACCCAGCATGTGCCAATATGTAAGCAGTTAAGGATAAACCTAGCACATTTTAAAGACTGGGGTCACTTAGGAATTCTAGAAACCTATAGGCCATCCCTATAGCTATAATGATTGACATAGAATATAATATTTTTCCCCATTAAAATTCTTAATGCAACTGATACTGGCAAGTAATTATTAATCAATAGTAGAAAGGATTTTAGATTAGTTCTTTTCATGTGTGAGATCATAATGATTAAAAAAATACTGATAGTGTAAAAAAACAAGTTTGGCTTTTATCATTCAAAATAGATTTAGTAATAACTACTAATGAAAGTAATGGATTTTTCTTTGACCCCAATTACTCCAACAGTTATTTCAAGTATACTAATGGCTGTTCAAGAAATGACATATGTATACACGCTATTTAGAATACAAACTTGCCTTAGAGAAAAAACAATAAAACACACACCAAACTCAGGTTAATAGTTTTATGTAAAAAGTTATACTGTTAATGTTGTAAAGATGGATCTTGTAAATATAATCATGCAGATTGGATTCCCTCAACTGAGATCAAGTTCTTGATAGTCATTTATATTTGAAATGAATGCTAATAAAATGCCTTGAGATCATGCCATTAGAGAAGGCTGCATGTCACTATTAAGAGCAAAATTGATCTGCAATTACATTACTATATAGAATTTACTATATGACTACAAATCTTTCTTTTCCTTTCATTTTTAATATGCCTTATGAAGAATAAGGAAAATCAAGTGCATTAATAAAGGAGGTAATATAAAGTAATCTCATTCTCTCAACACTACTCTTGTTTAAGAAATGACTTGAGTCACTCTTGACTAAATTTCAAATATTAAAAATCTTATGACCTTCTTGAAATTTAAATCATAGACTATAAATTCTTTAGAGCAATTAAAGAGTTCTTTAATAATTTTCTCCCAAACTCTCAATGTCATAATTCTGGCTATTTAAAATACAAAAATCTACAGTGTATTTAATATTTATACTTCTGGTATTTCTCTAAGGCATAGCTCAGTGCCTTCTAATTCTTTCTTCTGTGGGGTTTTAGGTTCCTTATGAAGAATTGTTATTAATAAAGACAATTTCTTTTTAAAGTCTCTTCACTTACTGTATGAACTCAGGATAATGAACTTTACGAATTCAGGGTCCAACGCAAATGGATTTTATTGTTCATTTTAATGGCAGGACAATATATTTGGTCTGTGTAACATTATGGAAACTACACTCCCATGTTCCATGGACATGCTGTGTAGTCCTGGTGATCAGCCCTCTCCCTGCCCTGGATTGGTGCTATAAACAAGATCTGACAGTTGTCCGTTTCTCAGGCTTAGAATTAATAAGTAATGAATATGTTGAAAACTAATAGCTTTGTCTGTTATGCACCACACGGAGATAAGAAAAGGCAGAGATACAGAGAGTGAGAAGCACCGATGACATTATTTGAGTAGCCAGATTTGACATGGCAGGTCCTTTCTGAAGAGCGGAGGCCAAGTATGAATGATGGAGAGTCAGTTCTCTAGAGCAATGATTTGTAATGACACTGTCCCAAGTGCCCAGCTATTTTGTGATAAGGATGCATGTTGAAAATAACCTATGATTAGGAACAGTTTGAATTTGTATTTGTGCAAGAATGTTCAATACATTGATGTTAATTGAAGCATGCTCCTATATTCCTTTGCTGTCTCTTTTCTTGTAAGAAAGAGTGACTCAAAAATTATAAGATAGTACTCTTCTGCACCCATTTTTCAGAATATCAATACTCAGAGTTCTCCCAGTAGTTCTGGGAGGTCCCAGGTGGGGCTATGACGCAGCGCTCATGAAACAGTATTACAAATTCCGTCACTCAGGATTTCCTGCTGGGCCATGATCACTGCACCAAAGGCCCCCTGCTGCTCATCATGATGATAAATGCGTGCCCAGAGGCTCCTGGGTCAGCCATCCCCTGGACGTGAAAATCCGTCTATCTGGGTTATCCCTGTCTGTTTCTTCTCCATGGCTAAGTGTCTTCTGTTTGGGATGGTCTATGCTTCTGTCTCTACTCGCAGGATTTCACTTCAGGACTCCTTTGTGTTTCTCATGCATTACAGAGAAATAGCTTTTTCAGTTTTATTAAAAACTACTCATGATTTAATACTGAAATGAGAATAGAATTTTCATTTGCTTGTTTTTAGTCCTTGTAACATGACAACTAACTGCATCTCTTTGGTTTTCTTCTTGAGATGTAATTGACATATAACATTATATTAGTTTCAGGCGGACAGCAAAATGACTCAATATTTGTATTTGTTGCAAAACGATCACCACAATAATTCTAACTAGCATTCATCACCTCACATAGTTACAGTTTTTTTTTCTTGTGATGAAGACTTTTAAGATCTACTCTCTAAGCAACTTTCAACTACACAACACAGCATTATTGACTATATCCAATTGGATCTCAGATTACTGTCCCATTTGATCATAATGTTCCAGGCACAGTGACCTTCCAAAGTGTAGTATGTCACTAATTCCCACTTCAGAACATTCAAGCTGTTCTCGTTGCTTATATACTCTTATCCCTACTCTTTTCCTGGCTATTTTTCACTCATCACTCAAGTGTCAATTTAATATCACATCACACCTTCATGAAACATTAATTGGTAGTCATATAGTAAATAATCCTAATACCTGTTATTTTACCATATACATCTTATATTATTTATAATTATTTATTCATTGGTGTAATTATTTCTGAAATGCTCATCTGCCCCACTAGATTGGGAATACAATAAAAGTAAAAACTGAGTCCGTGTGTGCAATACTTACTACCAGAACTAAGGACAATGCTTGGAAAATAATAGGTGTTTAATTTGGATGCATTGGAGAAATGAATGAATGAGACTAAACAAAAAACAGAGGGTCAGAAAATGTGCAACACTGCTCTCATTTTATTAATTTTGTAACAGAATTGACTCTAGATTTATTAAGCAAAATATTGGAATTTCCTATAAGAGTAATGGGTACTGCAGATACTAGAGGTAAGGTCCCAGGACCCTTCAGACTCCTGTTTGATTCTGGCCTTTCTCCACATAGACGCTGCCTCTCATATTTTTCCTCTGTTTTCTCCCTGACCCTCCCTCCAAACCAGCTGTCTCCATTTTTTTGGTTCATATATTACTGAATCTAGTCATTGCCTTCATGTGTGACCTTTGACATGGCAACTGATGCCTGCTTCTGATGTCAGAGAGCATTTACAGAAAAAGGGCAAGTGATCCAGCATCCCGTTACTCACCTTAGCCTGTGAGTCAGATTCTTGGAAATAATTTATGTGGCTTGCTGTGCTCCATTTAAGAATGGTTCCTTTCCAAAGAACAAAGCTAGGGGACTTCAAGCTATACCACAAAGCTATGGTAGTCAAAACAATTTGATAGTGGCACAAGAACAGACCTATAAATCAATGGAACAACACAGATATATACCAATGAATATATGATTAATTAATAGACAAAAAAGGAGTCATGAATATACAATGACAGCCTCTTCAACTGGTGTTGGGGAAACTGGACAGCTACATGCAAGAGAATGCAACTGGATGAGTCTAACTCCATACACAAAAGAAAACTCAAAATGTATTAAAGACTTGAATGTAAGACATGAAACCATGAAACTCTTAGAAGAAAACAGGCAAATTTCTCTTGACCATAAGCATGAGCAACATTTTCCTGGACACACCTCCTCAGGCAAGGGAAACAAAATTAAAAAATAAGTAGAACTACATCAAACTAAAAAGCTTCTTTACAGCAAAGGACACCATCAGCAGAACAAAAAGGCATCCTACAGTATGGGAGAATATATTCTCAAATGATTTATCCAGTAAGGGATTAACATCTAAAATAAATGAAGAATTCAAACACCTCAACACCAAAAAAACAAATAACCTTATTAAAAGATGGTCAGAGGACCCAAATAGGCATTTCTCCAAAGAAGAAATACAGATGGCCAACAGACACATGAAAAGATGCTCCACATCATTAATCATTAGGGGAAATGCAAACAAAAGCACAATAAGACATCATCTCACACCAGTTAGAATGGCTACTATCCTAAAGACAAGAAATAATAAATGTTGACAAGGATGTGGAGAAATGGGAACTCTCCTACAGTATTGGTGGGATTGCAAATTTTTGTAGCCACTGTTTGAAGCAGTATGGAGATCCTCAAAAAAGTAAAAACAGAAATAGCATTTGACCCAGTAATTATACTTCTAGGAATTTACTGGAAGAAAACAAAATCCTTGATTCAAAAAGATATATGCACTCCTATGTTTATTGCTATATTATTTACAACAGCCAAGAGATGGAAGTAACCTAAGTGTACATCGATACATAAATGGCTAAAAAGATTGGCACATATACACAATGGAATATTATTCAGCCATAAAAAAGAAATCCTGACATTTGCAACAACATGAATGAATTTGGGGGTATTATGCTCAGTGAAATAAGCCAGGCGGAGAAGAAAAATAGATGATTTCACTTATTTGTGGAATATAGAAACAAAGCAAAACAGAATGAACAAAACAGCAGTAGACTTATGGACACTGAGAAGTGACTGGTGGTTATCATGGGGGAGGGTTTGGGGTGGATGGGTGGGGAAGGTTGAGGGGCATAAAGGAGTATAAAACATCTCGATCATAATATAGGTTGGTCTTGGGGATGATAGTCTTGGGGATGGAAAATATAGTCAATGATTCTGTAACATCTTCCTATATTGACAGATAGTAACCACACTACTGGGGATGAGGATTTAATGATATGGGTAACTCTTGAACCACTGTGCTGTGTATTTGAAACCAAGATTGTCTATCAATGATACTTCAACAGCAACAAAAAAGAATGTTTCCTTTCCCAAGAGGTATCCAGGCCTTAAGATAGAGACCCTAATGAGAGGTTCTTCCATTTCAGAATCCTGCTATGATAGTGTGCCAGGTCAGAACACACATTCCTTGATTTGTGCTTTTTTCTCAGAACCCATATGCACTCAAAAAGCTCTGATATAGTTTCTTAGAAATCAAAGTGACTTACATGTCTTGAAGATTTGTGCTAAAATAAATTCCAAAGAAATCAGTTTGTTTTTACTGTTCCCTGTCCTCTAACTACAGCCACAGCCCACTTTCTCCCTAGGCATCCAGCATATGTCACAGTGATCACATTTGAAAACTGTGTGCCCTATATTTCATCTCCTCTGTTCCAAAGCTGTGAATGGACTAATCTGAAAAACTCACCTTGGCTAATGAGGCGTGTAATATGTGTATGTAATGGAAATAGCCAGACACATTAATACTATCATCTGTTCTCGAAAGGCAATCCTTTCTATTCACAGAGCTCTCTGTATGCACTATGGTGGCTCTGGAAAATGCAAAGCTATGGAGATAATACAAAGATCAGTTGTTGAGTGGTGGTGGGGGAGCTAGGGATGAATAGGCAGTATGTTTAGGCTAGAGAAAATGATCTGTATGAAATAATAATAATAAATATGTCATTATGTATTTGTCCAAACCCATAGAATTTCCCACATCAAGAGTGAGATCAAGTGCATAGTTTACTAAGTAAACTTTGAACTTTGGGCTATAATGATGTATCAGTATAGGTTCAGCAATTGTGACAAATGTCCAACTTCTGTGAGTGATGTTGATAGTGAAGGAGGCTATGTAACTGTGGTGACAAGGGACCTATAGGAAATCTCTCTACCTTACTCTCAGTTTTGTTATGAATCTAAAACTTCTCTAAAACATAAAGTCATTTATATGTTTGTACACACACACGCACACACACACACACATATACATGTATATCCTTTTACATTACAAAGTCCTTGCAATCAATACAGCAAGGGATAGATCCATGAACACACTGATAGACCAATAAAACAGTATAGAAAGCCCAGAAAACACCCAACTACAAATGGAAATTTAGCATATGTTAAACGTGGTACTTAAGATCACTGGGAAAAATACAGCCTTTTTAAAATATAGTGTTGGAAAAACTAGTAAGCCATTTAGAAAATAAAAATAATTGGATTCCTTTCTTATACACCTGAAGGCATGACACATGGATCAACAATCTAAATGAGAAACATATGCTTGAATTCACAAGTGTAGATACAGCATTTCTACTTATGTCTCAATATCCAGCATCTATATAAAAAATTAATAAATTTAACTTCATTAAAAATTTTTAAAATGAATAGCAAAATTTTTAAAAATTAAAAGACAAACTGGCTCAAAATATTGATAACTTACAGAAAAAAGTGGCAATCTTTTGAATTTAAAGCGTTCTTAAAAATAAAGGCAAAATTGCATGGAAAAATGCTCAAAAGATAGCAACAAGCAAGTCATAGAAAATATATAAAAATGGTCTTCAAACATATGAAAAGGAACTCTCTCATTCCCTAGGAATGCCAATTAAAACTACACCAATATGCCATTCCCTGCCTATCAGCCTGGCAGAAAATCAGAGCCCTGGAAGCATAGCCTATTGATGAGCTTTGGAAATCAGACACTTTTGTAAATGCTGGCAGGAACATGTGATGGTAAAACATCGGTGGGACACAATATGGGTTACACTTTTTAATTTTCTTCACACTTTGTCACTTCAAATAAGCTACATGAACAATCTCGGGAGATTTGAATTTTCTCTTCCAATAAGTATTTTCTCCTATATTTTTTTATTGTTGTAAAATGAACTATCTTTCATTACAATTTTCTTAATTTCACATTCATCTTTACTGAGCTGAACCCATTTGATACTGGGTAGAGTTCATTATAAATTGTACATCTTTTCTATATTAATTTGCTTCTCATTAGTTTTTGTGTTATTCCATTTCTAATCATATTTCTACAACGTTAAATTAAGGGTCAGATACTAGCCACCAAAGCAAAGAACTTCTGGTTCGAGGATGATTCATCTTTAATAGAGAGCAAAGTTGTCATAGGAATACACTCATTTCCTGGAGCATAAGGTGCCTTTTACTCCAGTACCAACATCCATCCATCACTTCTGCCCTTCGTTAGTGAGATAAAACAGTTCTTGATGAGCATGAAAGAGCACCACATTATAAACCATCGCATATCCGCACAACATAAAATGAGCAGAAAATATAGAAATTATCTTGTAAATATGAATTTTATCATTTCCCTATCAGGGTTAAAAAATATACATACTCAAGAATTTATCATGGTTTGCAACTATATAGATATATATATATGCACACACTAAGTGCCAATCCATTGGCTCCTTCTGAAACTTGTTTTATAGAAGCACATCAGGCAGATTTTTCTTCAGCATGAAACAATCCTGAGATGGCAAAAGCTTAAACACCTTTCGGTTTCACTCTTTCTACACGAATGCTGAGGGTGGGCTCCCGAATGGCTGGGCTTTGCTGGATTTACTTGGCTGCCCCTGGGTGTTACTGGGCTCGACTTTGCTCCATGTGTTTTCTTATTCCAGGACCCAGTCTAAACTATCAACGCCTGCGACAACCCACTATTCCAAATGGCAGGAAGCAGAAGTTTGAAGTGACTGTTGGAAACCTGCGATACTTCTAACAGTTTCTCGTAAGATGTTGCACATATTGTTATCTGTTCACATCCCACTGTCACTGGACCATGGAATTATACTTCTCCCATGAGTAGGTACAGGTATAAGTAAGTGGGTGGTGAATATTTGGTTCCCAATAATATTTACCACAGGAGGTAACCAAGAAACTGACCTATTTTACTATGCTTGGAGTAGATAAGCAACTACCCATCCCCTATTAATTGACACATACACTGTCTGAATGCCCACTATGAATCGGGTCCTTATTCTTCCCTTGTGATATGAATTGAAAACACAAGGAAGAAATATTGAAATTCACAAAATGATCTCTATCAAGCTGTTTGCATTTTTTTAGGCCAGGTTTTCATAAACATTTTCTATAAATGGCCAGATATCAACTACTTTAGAGTTGGTGGGCCACATACAGTGTCTGAAGGGGCCTCTTATTTCTCCTTTCTTTACTTTTTTCTTTTCTTTTTCATTTTTTCTTCCAACAGTTGCTTAAATATGAAAAAATTCTTAGCTATCAGTCTGCATAAAAATGGACCATCAGCTAAGTCTGGCCCATCTGCTGTAGTTTGCCAACCCCTGCTTTAAGGAAATACAACAGGCAATTCATATAAAACTACCCAAATGAAAGAAAATGTCATTATTTCAAGTACCATCATATACTCTAGTTTGATTAACCTATAAATCTATAAGTAAATTCTCTTTTAGTTTGCAAAGACCCAATAATTGAGAGAACAGTAAAGGATCTCTATATCAAACAATACTTAGAATGGAGCCTGTGTGTCTATGAAAAATACATTTCACTTAGCTGTTCAGCCTTACTCTCATTGCCATATAGTTCAAACATGAGCTTTATATTCAACTTTTCACACTGAATCTGTACTTCTGAGATAGTTTTCTTGAGCTGGGGCTAACCAAGATAATTGATATGTCATGTAAGGGTATGAATTGAGTTCAGGTCTTTGTTCTCTTACTTATTAGCTGGGTGGGATGTGTCTCTCATAAATAATTTAAGGCCCTTGGCTGATTATCCCAATATCTGGGCCATCTTGTCATTCTATTTTCCAGTAACACTTGGATTTTCCTGGTTCTTCATAAGCTCAACAGTTTGGGATTGAACTGTGGACATTTTTAATATTATGTTATGACACTCTGGGTCTTATTTATATCCTATGGAGGATACTGATATTTTTTATTGTCTTACTGGGCAGTAGACCAGTTTAAGTTCAGGCCACAAGTTCAAACCTGCTTTCTGTGTTATCTTGGTCCAATCTCAGTTCAGTTTTCAATGCATTTGCAGTGTTATTTGGGTCAATTTCACATCTGTGTCACCCACTGGCCAGCCCCGGAATGAGAGAAGACCTGCCCTGGAGCTCAGTTCTCCAGACCTTCGGTATCCTGTTGCAGGTGAGATCTGTGTATGTGCAGCGTGGAGGTGAACCCCCCAGGTAATAAACAATTTGTCCATTGCTGTCAATCTTCCCCCTTTCTGTGACCTCACACAACACTTTCTTCTTCCCCGGGGCTTCCCTTTCTTCTTCTCTGGCCGGAAACTTAGCTTCTTGCTCTTCCATGTCATTGAAATGCATCACTGTAGCTTTAATAATATTTAAAATAATTAATGATTGGATTGCATATTAATTACCATGCCATTAATTACCATCACAAACTTGGTGGTTTAAAATAAGA
Source organism: Manis javanica (assembly GCF_040802235.1). Lineage (NCBI taxonomy): Eukaryota > Metazoa > Chordata > Mammalia > Pholidota > Manidae > Manis > Manis javanica. The sequence goes on along the minus strand of NC_133168.1, from coordinate 11,042,086 downwards.
AAAATTTATTCTTTCACAATTATGGAGGCTAAAAATCCAAAACCAAGCTATCATTAGGGCCATATTAAGACTTTGACTTATTTTTATTTATTTATTGCATTGGTTAAAGTTGTACTGTCCCATGTAGCCACCAGCCATGGATGGCTATTTAAATATAAATTAGGTAAACTTAAATAAAATTAACTGCTTTGTTCTTCAGTTGCTATAGTGACATTTCAAGTGTTCCAGAGCCACATGTGGCTGCTGGCTGCAATATTGTACCACACAGAAATAGAGCATTTCCATCATCACAAGAAGTTTTGTTGGACTGTCCCAGATGAGAACCTCTAGTAAAGTAAGGAATGGAATAAGTTGGCATAACAGAATACAAGAAGACAAGTAGTGACTCTGTGGCCTCTTACTGCACTGATGGACAGTGACTGCAACGGGGTATGGGGAGGACTTGATAATATGGGTGATGTTTTTCAAGTGAAACCTTCATAACAGTAATAGAAATGGCAATAGATTCCAGACAGGAGCCCACAGGAGGAAGGCACCAGAGTAGCAAAGAACACAATGTGAGAACATACCATGGTGATAGACATGCCCTAATGTGTTGGTTGGACGAGCAGAACTTGGGAACCTGAAAGAGTGCATCTCTGAACAGGGACTCTGGGACAATCAACAATTCTCTGGAGAACATCTTTAGAGATCTTTAGATGTGCAGTGTGGAGGTGAACCCCACTATTTACAATAGCCTCCTATAAAACCTAAAGTAAAGTGACAGACAGTTGTAAATGATTGCAGTCATATTCTCCTACTCTATTTGGCACCCCTTATTATAAACAAAATAACAAACATGTTGTGTATTACAAGGGCAGAAGAAAAGAAAAAGCAGAATAGTAACTTTGAAAGTCAAACTCAACTAGGATGAAGAGAACAATTGTCAAGGTGATCAATAAAAAAGTAATAACAAACATCATACTTAACATCGAGGAGCTGAAAGCAAAATGAACAAATGGGGCTACATCAAACTAAAAAGATTCTGTATAGAAAAAAACACCATCAGCAGAACAAAGAGGCATCCTACACTATGGGAGAATATATTTGTAAATGACATATCTGACAAAGGATTAACATCCAAAATGTATAAAGAACTCACATGCTTCAACACCAAAAAAGCAAATAACTCTGTTTTAAAAGTGGGAAGAGGATATGAACAGACACTTCTCCAAAGAAGAGATTCAGATGGCAACAGGCACATGAAAAGATGCTCCACATCACTAATTATCAGGGAAATACAAATTAAAACCACAGTGAGATACCACCTCACACCAGTTAGGATGGCCAACATCCAAAAGACTAGGAAACTATGAACAACAAATGCTGGTGAGGATGCAGAGAAAGCGAAACCCTTCTACATTGATGGTGAGAATGTAAATTAGTTCAACCATTGTGGAAAGCAATATGGAGGGTCCTCAAAAAACTCAAAACAGAAATACCGTTTGACCCAGGAATTCCTCTCTTCAGAATTTATCCAAAGAAAACAAGTTCTCACATTCAAAAAGACATATGCACCCCTATGTTTATCACAACACTCTTTACAATAGCCAAGGCATGGAAGCAACCTAAGTGTCCATCAGTAGATGAATGGATAAAGAAGATATGGTACATATATATACAATGGAATATTATTCAGCCATAAGAAGAAAACAAATCCTCCCATTTGCAACAACATGGATGGAGTTAGAGGGTATTATGCTCAGTGAAATAAGCCAGGCAGAAAAAGACAAGTACCAAATGATTTCTCTCATTTGTGGAGTGTAACAATGACGCAAAACTGAAGGAACAAAACAGCAACAGACTCACAGACTCCAAGAAGGGACTACTGGTTACTAAAGGGGAGGGTTGGGGTAGAGTGGTGGGGAGGGAGGGAGAAGGGGATTGAGGGGTATTATGATTGGTACACATAGTGTGGGGGGGGTCACAGGGAAAACAGTGTAGCACAGAGAAGACAAGTAGTGACTGTGGCATCTTACTACGCTGATGGACAGTGACTGCAGTGGGGTATGGGGGAGACTTGATGATATGGGTGAATGTAGTAACCACAGTGTTTTTCATGTGAAACTTTCATAAGAGTGTATATCAATGATACCTTTAAAAAAAGTGTTTATAACAGTCCCTAAAAAAAAAAAGAAGTAATAACAATGAGCAAAACATAAAATTTAAGGGATTCTAAATTTGGCAATATTCTTTCATCAAGCACCATCCAGTAATTCAGGGCATCTCATGTGAAGTGCTTCCTAACAGTTTAAAAACATCTCAACTACTGGCACCTTGCTATTTATTGAGAGAGAGAGTAAGATCTCTGTTTCAGCATTTGTCAATGTCAGAGTCTGCTTCATTCTTGACCTTCTCTTGGTCACTCTCTCTCAATTGGAGCTGGTACGCTATCAACATCATTTTCACAGTGGTGGTATGAAAACAGCTGTGGCGATTTTCCCCAGCAAAGTGATTTCCTTCTTGCATGCAAGTTCAGTGTGAAATTCAACATGAGGAATAGACTTCAAAGGGCACACACGGAAGCTAGCAGAGCCTCCGTCTGCGCGGACCCAAATTCTAAGCCATGATGTTTCTATGAAAAATTGATAGTATTTTATCCAAATATTCAGTGCAAATTGGTTGTGCCTTATCATCTTAAAATTCTGAAAGATTTTTGGTGGCACCTTGTGGTTCTACTTTTTGTTTATTACACTTAAACTTTGAAAGAATTGACTTTTTTGAGCCAAATTTGGTAGTTAAGGCTTCTTTTAATTCTTTAATACTAACACGCTGTGAGATCAATTGAAGCTTGGTCTAAAGATAATAAAAATAAGTCCTTCCTGAATGAGGATTTAAATTAACATAAACTTCTATAGTTTTATCTAAATATATAGTAGATTATGGAGACATTTTCAGAGATATCTTCACAAGAATTTCATTTAGACTGACTTTAACCTACTTGTTAAAGCAGTGAGATATATAAGTATGCTTATAGATGCAAGTGTTTAAAAACTGATATCTTTGACAGTCAAAAAATGATTGTAATGGCAACTTGGCACATTTATATGCTATAAGAGTAATGAACAAATCCATTTCTTTATAAACATTTCATCTTGAAGTTCTTGCCCTTCAGTCACACGGACATGATTTGAAGACCTTAAATATATAGCAGTTTAATCTCTAATATCTCCGGAAAGCTGGCCTGGAATGGAATACTCTATTGTCTCCCTTTTTCTCAAAGATACACCAAGTATAAGGAAAACTGCCAGATGTCACAAATTGCAACCCTGATAAACACAGTGCCATCTGAAAAATAAACGGAGGTGTCTGAGATTCACTGCTTTCAGTAGTTTTGTTCTTTCTCTGGTGTGATTCACACGATGTGATTATCAGAGAACCCAACTGTTGGCTGTCCAGCTGCACCCCGAGATGTACCTTCCCTCTGACCCCTCTATTTTGTGCAGCGAGTTTGGAAACAGGCCCTACTGAGCATGTGTGTATGCTATTTTTTTTATGATTAGTCAATAGTGAAATGAAAAGGGCTCTGAAAATAATGCAACAGATTACCCGGAAAGCAAAGAACAACTTGCTTTTTCCTCTGAGGCAACATTAGCATTTCGTATAAGTACAGACAGGAGAACTTGGTGATTCTGTGGGATACAAGTTGAAGCAGATTCTAAGAGATTGAACAGACTTTCATGATGATGCTGTTCTGAGATATAAACCTAAAAGGTAGATCTTCTTGAGAAATTTTAGATTTTAGAGACATCTAGTCTACTTAAGATCTGTTCCACTACATGAAGTGGGTGTTTGGGGGCCAAATGATTTACATGTGTAACTGGTGAACAACAGGAGAAGTAAATTAAATAGTACTAGACCAGAGATCCCAGGCAGCCAACCAAAATCATCATTGGAGAAATCAAGGAAAGATATGTTATTATCCAGGGACATACCTGGGACAAGGCAGTATATTGAATTTTTAGTATTACAACTTGTTTCAAGCATGCAAATTTAACAAATGCTGAGTAGATAAGGGCCCAGGGGAAGTTTGAGGCTGAACACAAGCCATGATTCAGGGGATTTACTTTCCTGCACATATTTCCCAGGACACATGAAACATGGCACACATAAGATGAATTAGATTTGTTAAGTCAACCAGCAGTCATTTGCTAATTACACATACTTTTGAAAAGTGGATGACAAGATAGGGGGTTAGAGGAAAAGATAGAAAACCTGTTTACAACCTCAAAGTAACTAACACTCCGATATGGGAGCCAAGACATACAAACAGGAGACAGTCCTTTCCTATCAGTAGGAAACAAAGTGCTTCTGTACAAACAGCAAAATAAAATTTCATATTAAGGGCAAGGATCATGTCTTTCTTACGGCTATTATGGCCCCACTGCTAATCCTTATTTGATGACTAATAAATAGTCATTGAATAAGGTGAAACACAAAACAAGCTGAATTATAATAAAATCTTTTTTTGGCCAGTTTTACGCAAGGAGAATTAGCCATGATTTGGTAGAAAAGGATGGGCGAGAAATCCATCGGGGAGAAATTGTTAGAAAATACAACCCAAAGTATGCATAGCTTGTCAATTTGCAATGTCTAAAAAATAGAGACTATACCACTGACTTCAAATTCCAGACCTTAAGCAAAGGGAGGCAGCATAATTTTCTTTAATTGACTAATGAGATGTAATGAAAACCATTCTCGGAGCCCCATGCAGCCTATAATAGGAGTGAATAGGAATGACAGATGGCAGAAAAAGTGCTTGAGACTTTGGTGAATTTTCCAGCAACAACTGTAAAAGGACGAGTGTAGGTTATTGGACAGTAAGGTAATGACCAGATAGAGTCTGTGAGAAAATTGAGAAAAACAATGAAAATAAGGAGTACTAGACTAGAGATCCCAAGCAGTCAGACAATATCGTAATCGAAAGAAATAAGGAACGACACGTTACAGGCTGGGGAGAGAGCTGGGACAAGACAGCACACTGAAATTTTAAAATTACAACTTGTTTCAAGCATATGGATTTAACAAATGCTGTAATTTTGCCATATGTGTTTTTATGCTTCTCTTTTTAAGAAACAAAACAATACAGATGCTTCTGAGTCTCCTTCACTCCATTCCTCTCTCCCCACGATCGAAGGCAGACACTAAAATTGGTTCATGTTTACGGTCTGTTTTGGTCCATTATTAAATCTGTGTGATTCCATAAAGTATTGGTTATGGTGTTTAACATTCATCTAAATGTTTCATTTGTAGCTTGCTTGTTTAAACTCAGCATTTTTGGTTACCCATGTAAATGTTTGTAATTTTGTTCGTCCATACTAATTGATTACCCGGGATTGATTTATTGCCTCGGTTTATGGTCTCTTGGGTGATACAGAAGCTTTCCATTTTAATGTCCATTTCACCAATCTGTCCCTGTAGTGTTTGTACTTGGCGTGTTTCCTCTAAAAGATTCTTCCTTGTGTTGCAGTGTTTCTGTTTTGTATTTGTGTATTTTTTTTTAAATGTAATCCTAAAATTTGGGAGATAAACAGAAATATATTTTATAGCATGTCGTGTGAGTTAGGAGTATAATTTTCTGTTTTTCAATATGGATGAGCAGTTATCCATTTATTAAATAGTCAACATTTTCTCCACTTACTTTTAATCCCACCTTTATTATACAGAAAGTTTTCTTGTATCAGTGGGTGAATTTTTTTCTTCTCAATAATGAACTTTTCTTCCTTGTGCAAACATAGCAATATTTTGATTCTTATAACATCATAATAAGTATTGGTAAGATGGTCGCTTGCTAATGTAATATATAATACCGAAATCTTATTGGGATTTTGATTAAATTATGTTGAATTTATGGATTAATATATAGCAAGATTATTTCTGGATTATCTATTCTGCTACACTAACCAGAACTAAAGTCTCTTTTTAGTTACATAAGTATAAATTATCAGAAATTGGCTGATCCTAAAAATAAAATGCAGGTAACTGGTAATATGAAAGCACATTCATTATAAAAGATTGAAGTTAGGGATGAAAATTAAGAATGATTGTTAACCTTGAGAGTCAAAAAATACATTCAGAGAAATGAACAAAGTGTAGACAGCCAACCACTGAAGTTTTAGGAAACTTAAAAGGCTGCTCCTAAAAAAATGTTTCAGCGATGGAATGGTCAAAGAAGTTTGGCCTTTTAGTGGATCAATACCAGAAAAGAGATCCCAGAAATGATGTGATATAGTCTACAATGTCCCTATAGGTAATATAGCAGAAGACTAACTGTGCCAAAGTTTTCCCTGAAAGATAGCATTAAAAATCCCTTCTACCTGCATGATTTTCTCTCCTAATCCATTTTCTATATTCCCCAGATATTATTATAAAGTTAAAGGGAATTCGTTATGTAATAACGAATTCTTTGTGCATTCAAATTTGGGTGTTGCTGATCTTTATTCAGCCAGTTCAAAGTTAAAGTTTTCAATAATAACTAACTCTAGATAATCTCTGGCTTTAAATGGCAATTTCACCTATTACTTCAGTGTGTTCAGTCAATATTATGCTGCTACCATTACATAAATTCTCATCCATTTTCATCGAATATTTTTTCCTTATTGGTGATTTTGACTATTGTTTTTTATTCCACCATACTTCCATCTCAGTAAAAATCAATTTTTAAATTAATTTAAAAAATATGTTTTTTCCAAACTCATTCTTTGTAAACTTAAAGGATGTTTTGATTACATCATACATAGACTAAACTAGTCAAGCTGCTCAAGCTTTAGTTGCCTTTATTACAAAATAGTTGTCTTTGAAATAAATTTGAGTTGTTATGAGAAAAATTGTCCTACTTCCCGGTGGTACCACATAGGATATACCATAGGATTTTAGCAAATGAAAAATTCAAATAAGGTATTTTAGTATATGAAGTTATTAATCTTTCAAATGATACATATTAATTGACACTGTATAGGAAAACAGTCATGGCAATAAAATGAAAGACTCCAGTTGTAGATACCAAAACTCCTGTGAGCCTCGTTCTCCTAGTCTGTGATTCCACTTCTGATATCGGAACTATATTCCTCATTTTTATTATGATATGGGTAAATGGCATCAATACTTATAATTTATATTCCCTGCATAATGGCATTATGTAAATACAAAATATAATGTATGTGTTGTTGTTAAAATGTTTTTTCAATTTTTAAGTAGAGTCATTCCAGTAAAATACATACAAACAATCAAGAAGAAAAGAAAGTTACAATATTCACTTTCTCAAGTTTTCTTTTGGAATCTTTCAAAGATTCAGAATGGATTTTCCTAATAATATTTTCCATGTTTTCTCATCTGCCCTTCCACGTAAAACTCTAAAAGATTACTGGTAATGTTAATAGAGTAGTCTAACATACACCTTGATAAATTCTTCTTATGTGTAAGGAGACTTTAAATAATTTACTGTTCAGGTAAGAAGTTGGATTGAAAAATAAAAGTTCTCCTTATAAAAAGGAGACTGCCATCAACGTGGCATAGATTCCATACTTGCACACCTAAGATGACCAACCTTGCGATTTATGGATTTCCAGAAACATTCTACTTTTCAAGTGAAAATGAAACATTTCCCTTTTATGTATCATATTGTCAAAGAAAGAGATTAGATAGGCAATAACAAAATGTTTTATCAGCTGAAACCAAACGGACAAGTCCTCTTTAGGTTGACTTTAACAGAACTGAGGTGGCTAAATTACGTTAGGTATAGCACATATACACATGGTATAAATTATTCATGTATGTATGAAGCCTGTACATGTGGATGATGTTTTTATTTACATCTATCCATGCTATAATATACATACAAATACCAATTGCCTTAGAAGTCAGTCCTATTGACTTACTTAATTATGATCAGACAATATAGAATTTACCTTCTATTAATGTTTTGTGCCTTAAATCTAATTTTTGATAAGGTTCATATTGCTATATCCATTTTCCTTTTGTATTTAACTGGTATTTCATTATCCATCCTTTTATTTTCAATCTTATAAACAGTAGCAGCATCTTCTTGTTGTTGCAGTCTGTCAAACAGTCTACTGAAATTAATCTTTTTAAGCATATTTTAATTACTTATTTCTTTCATTTTATTTTGTGGGTTCTATGTACCATGACATTTTTATGTTTAGTTTTTTGTTTGTTTGTTTATCTTGTTGCATTAATAAAAACATTTTTAAAAATTCTCTTTTATTTCCCCTTTTCTGCTTGAGGGATAAATATTGTATTTCTATTCTTTTAAGGCTACTCTTAAATTGTTAGTACACATTCATAATATTGTATTTTTCTAATAAAATCTCAAATTATTCAGCATGTTTATCTCCTTTCCAGGAAAATTTAGAAAAATAAGATGTCCCTTTTTATTGTTTAGAATTGAGCTTCAATTTTATTCATACACATTTAGTTATTTTTAAATTATTAGGAAATATTTAAGATAAACAGAAAACATAGGAAAAAATGAAATTTTCATACCTATTGTCTAGCTTAATAAATAAAAGTTAACAATAAAATTGATTCTCTTTTCTTATCCTTTCGGTTTAACACCCAAATTTTCACAGCCCCAAATGTAAACCTAATCATCCTGTATTTACCAGTCCCAGGAGAATATTATTAGCCCTATGTGTGCATGGATTTTGTCTTACTAGGGCACTGCTGAAGAACTAGAATTGTGTCTGGCACAAAAAAATATTTTTGGAATTAGTGATTTTTTAACATGTTTGTAACATGCCTTTATCTCTAAATAATGTACAGTTTTCTTCTATAAGCTTTTAAATTTTATACAGATGGTATTTTAATGTATATGTTCTTCTGCAACTTCATCATTATTTTCTTTGTTAGGTTCATTTAAATGTATGTATATATATATAATTCCAGATCATTTATTTTCATTGCTATATAAAATGCATGCATTTGTATGGAATAATTTATCCATTAGTCTATTGATGGACAATTAGATTCACATTTTAATGTTATAAATAATGTAATGTTGCTAAATTAGATTTTCCAATGAACATGATTCACTTGGTGGTGGTGGTCATGTTAAGCTTTGCTACTTTTTCATTTCTTCCCTCTGTATCAAGAAAAACCTGTGGAAGATAAATACTTAGTCTTTGTGCGTTTGAAAATATCTTTGTTTTATCTTCACTATTCAATGACAGCAAGAGAATATTGAATTCTTAGTTGATAGTTTTTAAGATACTATCTAATATTACATGTTATTATAGCTAATGAAACGTTGCTCTCAAGGTACATTTGACCCTTTTTACAGTCTTCTGTCTTTAATATTAGTTTGCAATATTTTACTTATATGAAAATCTCTAATTTCACACAATGTGTCTAGGTGTGGATTTTCGTTTATTCTGCTTAGCCTCATGCCGCACTTACTCTTTGGAGATTCATAGCCTTCTTCAGATCTGGAAAAATGTATACACTATGTTTTTGAATAATGGTTATCTCCACTGCCTCATTTTCTACTTCCCCAAATCTTGATTATCTTTTCATACTATTCTCCATATCTCAACATGATTGGCATACATTTGATCTCTATTTTGGGGGTCTAACTTCCCATTAAATCTTTGATTATAATATCTCAATTCATTATATCTTTTTGATTGGTCTAATCTAGAATTTATTACATTAAATCTTTCAAGTTTTTTTTGACAGCTTTTCTGTTTGCTTCTATGATTTCTAATTTGTTCTATTATATATCTATGCTTTTCTTGAGTCTTATTTCTTAACGTATTTCATAATTTCTTTTTATTGCTTAACAGATGCTATTAATTTCATTTTTTCCTTTTTTATCTAACCTTTTCATGCTCACAGAACTTCATTGAAATGTAATTTACATAAGTAGAAGAAACAAAACTTAAGTGCAAAGCTCAATGAATTTTGACAAATGTACATGTGTATCACCATTAATCCAATCAAGGCAACAATCCCATCACACCAGGAAATTTCCATGTGTCCCTTGCCAGGTAATCCTCTTCACCCAACATCCCAATAGGAGGCAACCACTGCTTTGATTTATACCATCATAGATGACTCTTGTCCATTACTCTTGAAAAATAAGCATAATCATACAATATGCAGTCTTTGTTTCTGGCTTCTTTTGCTCAACAAACTATTTTGACATCCATCCACATTGCTGAATGTATCAGTAGTTCTTTTTTACTGAACAGTAGTATTTTATAGCATGAGTTAACCACAGTGTGCTTAATGCATTCTTTTATATGGGTTGTTTCCAGTTTGGGAGACTATTAGAAATAAATCTGTGAATGTTCTTATACAAGTCTATTAAAGGTCTTTAAACAAACATTTCTATCATTGCTGTTTGTTTGGAGTTATAGGTAATTGATTAATATTTGAACTCCCATGATCATCTTGACTGGAATGTCTTTGAAGTTTTTAACTTTAGCTATTGAAATTAATATAATTATGTTCACATTGATTGAAAATGTGTATGAGGGAAATATACAATCAACCAAAAATCTCTCATCAGATATATTTGGATTTACCTGGAAAATTAATTTTCTTATCTTTTTTCTTATTTATAAATCTTTGCATCATTTATAAAGAATCATAAATGGGGAATGCTGAAAAAATAGATTATTTTGATATATTTTTTAGATCAATTAATGGACTGAAGACTCAGAGAGTGTGAAATACATTTTCAATTATTGTTTTCCTATACCAGTGATGTAACTGCACCTATCCTTTCATATTCACTTTCCAAAGACCTTTTAGAGTCAATAATAAATATTTGCACAACAGCTAGCTCTGATGATGATATACAGCATATTAGAGGTTAAACCAATGATTTTGATTAAACAGCTATGCATTAATCACTTTGTCACAGAGAAGCATGATTAATAAATTGCAGCAAATGGATGCCTTGATGGTTTCTTAAAATGGTGCAGTTATACAAGTAACAACTGAAACAAATGTCTGAAAATACTGGAGGAAATACGTTTACATTTGCTTAACAAATATTTCAATACAATCTGCTTAGCTTTCATAGATTTCTTGCAATATTGATATCATGAGAAGGCCCTCCTAGGTAGTAATATCTATCTTAAGGAGATAAGGTAAACAAGATTTATTTCAATGGACTTACGTTTTACAGAGAACTAGAATTCATTATTTCATATCTATTACTACTGGAGACTTCATAACATAAAATCTAATAGCATACTTTTAAGGGAAAAAAAAAGTCTGTGTCCAAAACAAAGATAAAGAAAAAGGAAAAATATTTTCAAATCCAAGTAAAAATTTTTAGCCCTATAGGAAAGTAGAGCAGCTGACTTAACTGTTCAAAAATTTTGGTTGAGCCTTTTTTATTTATTTTTTATTTATTTTATTTATTTATTTTTTTAGAGCAGTGTTTAATTTTATTTAATTATGCATAGATATGTATATATATGTGCATATAGAAGTATATACATATGTGTGTGTATATAGATGCAGCCTACCCTTGAAAAAAATGGGTTTGAAATGCACAGGTCTATTTATTCAGAGATTTTTTTTTTTGAGAGGGCATCTCTCATATTTATTGATCAAATGGTTGTTAACAACAATAAAATTCTGTATAGGGGGGTCAATGCTCAATGCACAATCATTAATCCATCTCAAGCCTAGTTCTTGTCAGTCTCCAATCTTCTGAAGCATAACGAACACGTTCTTACATAGTGAACGAATTCTTACATAGTAAATAAGTTCTTACATGGTGAACAAATTTTTACATAGTGAATAACTTCTTGCATGGTGAACAGTACAAGGACAGTCATCACAGAAAATTTCGGTTCTGATTACACATTATGAACTATAAACAATCAGGTCAAATATAAATATTCGTTTGATTTTTATACTTGATTTATATGTGGATCCCACATTTCTCCCTTTATTATTATTATTATTTTTATTTTTAATAAACTGCTGAAGTGGTACGTAGATGCAAGATAAAGGTAAAAAACATAGTTTAGTGTTGTAAGAGAGCAATTGTAGATGATCAGGTGTGTGCCTGTAGACTATGTGCTAATCCGAGCTAGACAAGGGCAATAAAACATCCATGGATGCAGAAGCTTTCTCTCAACACGGGGGGTGGGGGAGGTGAGGTTCTAAGCCTCACCTCTGTTGTTCCCCAATTTCTCACCTGATGGCCCCCCTGCGACTGTGCCTGCCTTAGGTTGTTCCTCCCTTGAGGAATCTTACCCGTCTCTGGCTAACCAGTCATCTTCGGGGGCCATACAGGGAAATGTAAAGTTGGTAAGTGAGAGAGAAGCCATATTGTTTGAAAAGGTTAGCTTTTTACTTTGCAGATTTATGCCCTGTGGCTTTTATGCCCAGCACTTGTCTCGAGGTATCTTTACCACCTGGAGGAATTATGATACTCGGTAAATTCGATATGAGGCACTAATTCTACTTAAGGGTTGTAATTAGGAAGGAAGAAGAAAAGCTATAGAGGTAGCATCTGGAAGAAAACATGGGAGGATTGATTATTTCTTTGACATATCTTCTTGTAGAGTACCTTAAGTATGTATAGGTTTTAAACTACTAACTAACTTGCACACACATATTAACATAATAGGAATACGGTGACATAAACTAAGCAAATCTATAATTACCAGCCATCTCCAGTGAAGCCAAGAAAACCATTTAGGCACCCTAGGCATTTGTGAAAATTAGTCTATGATATGATGGATATTGTCCAACTGTACTTGAACAGTCTGAGAGAAATCAGACAAATTAAAGCAGCCCATTTCTGGGATCTGTTCACATCCCATATGTTCTTTTAACCATAGATAGTCTATAGTCATAAGATTTTGGGGTGCTACAACTTGCACCCCTCCCAACACCTGGGTGAGTTCCAACAGTACAGATCCAGTCAAATTCGTTGTCTCACTGTATGCACATGCCAGCCTAGACATCTCCCTCCTCATTCCAGTGGCAAGTCCAGGAAACAGTGGGGTGGACGCAGCCACAACCACAGCATCGCCTGGATCCCTGTGGAGGCTTTTTGATGATCATCCCCCGGCATGAGTCCTCCAGAGAGTGCTGATGCCGGAAGCTCCTCCTCATATCGTATCTTAGTTCATTTTCTGGGTAGCCAAGCTAGGCCTTGATCTTCTGCATAGAAACAAACAGACCCTTTGCCCACACTTTGACATGCCCTCTATACCACTGTGTAGACTCATTGGAGGTCAGCACACAGGAACTGCTTTTTTTAAATTTTATTTTATTTATTTATTTATTTTTATTTTTATTTTTATTTTTATTAAGAGAAAAGAATATTATCAGAAAAGAGTACCTCCATAGCTGATCATCTGACACCCTTCAAGTGATCAATATTAAGGATATTTAAAGCATGCGTTAATCTTTGATTTACCAATTGTTTTATCCTATCAAGGAGTAATCCCCCTTTTCTTTCTTTTTTTTTTTAATCTTTAATTCACTTACATGAAGAATACTATGTTTACTATGCTCTCCCCTATATCAGGTCCCCCCTAAAAACCACATTATGGTCACTGTCCATCAGCATAGCAAAATGTAGAATCACTACTTGTCCTCTCTGTGTTGTAGAGCCCTCCCTCCCCTTTCTCCCTCCACCCCTTTTCATGCTAATCTTATTACCCCTCTTCTTCTTCCCCCCCTTATCCCCCACTGCCCACCCATCCTCCCCAGTTCCTTTCCCTTTGGTACCTGTTAGTCCATTTTTGGGTTCTGTAATTCCACTGCTGTTTTGTTCCTTCAGTTTTTCCTTTGTTCTTATACTGCTCAGATGAGTGAAATCATTTGGTATTTCTCTTTCTCCGCTTGGCTTATTTCACTGAGCATAATACTCTCCAGTTCCATCCATGTTGCTGCAAATGGTAGGATTTTTCCTCTTCTTATGGCTGAGTAGTATTCCATTGTGTATATGTACCACATCTTCTTTATCCATTCATCTACCAATGGACATTTAGGTTGCTTCCAATTCTTGGCTATTATAAATAGTGCTGCGATAAACATAGGGGTGCATCTGTCTTTCTTAAACTTGATTGCTGTGTTCTTAGGGTAAATTCCTAGGAGTGGAATTCCTGCATCAAATGGTAGGTCTGTTTTGAGCATTTTGATGAACCTCCATATTGCTTTCCACAATGGTTGAACTAATTTACATTCCCACCAGCAGTGTAGGAGGGTTCCCCTTTCTCCACAGCCTCGCCAACATTTGTTGTTGTTTGTCTTTTGGATGGCAGCTATCCTTACTGGTGTGAGGTGATACCTCATTGCAGTTTTAATTTGCCTTTCTCTGATAATTAGCGATGTGGAGCATCTTTTTATGTGTCTGTTGGCCATCTGTATTTCTTTTTTAGAGAACTGTCTGTTCAGTTCCTCTGCCCATTTTTTAATTGGGTTATTTGTTTTGTGTTTGTTGAGGCGTGTGAGCTCTTTATATATTCTGGACATCAAGCCTTTATCGGACGTGTCATTTTCAAATATATTCTCCCATACTGTAGGGTTCCTTTTTGTTCTATTGATGGTGTCTTTCGCTGTACAGAAGCTTTTCAGCTTAATGTAGTCCCACTTGCTCATTTTTGCTGTTGTTTTCCTTGCCCGGGGAGATATGTTCAAGAAGAGGTCACTCATGTTTATGTCTAAGAGGTTTTTGCCTATGTTTTTTTCCAAGAGTTTAATGGTTTCATGACTTACATTCAGTTCTTTGATCCATTTTGAGTTTACCTTTGTATATGGGGTTAGACAAAGGTCCAGTTTCATTCTCCTACATGTAGCTGTCCAGTTTTGCCAGCACCATCTGTTGAAGAGACTGTCATTTTGCCATTGTATGTCCATGGCTCCTTTATCAAATATTAATTGACCATATATGTTTGGGTTAATTTTTAGAGTCTCTAATCTGTTCTACTGGTCTGTGGCTCTGTTCTTGTGCCAGTACCAAATTGTCTTGATTACTATGGCTTTGTAGTAGAGCTTGAAGTTGGGGAGTGAGATCCCCCCTACTTTATTCTTCTTTCTCAGGATTTCTTTGGCTATTCAGGGTCTTTGGTGTTTCCATATGAATTCTTGAATTATTTGTTTCAATTCATTGAAGAATGTTGCTGGTAATTTGCTGGGGTTGCATCAAATCTGTGTATTGCTTTAGGCAGGATGGCCATTTTGATGATATTAATTCTTCCTAGCCATGAGCAGGGGATAAGTTTCCATTTGTTAGTGTCCCCTTTAATTTCTCTTAAGAGTGACTTGTAGTTTTCAGAGTAAAAGTCTTTCACTTCTTTGGTTAGCTTTATTCCTAGGTATTTTATTCTTTTTGATGCAATTGTGAATGGAATTGTTTTCCTAATTTCTCTTTCTATTGGTTCATTGTTAGTGTATAGGAAAGCTACAGATTTCTGTGTGTTAATTTTGTATCCTGCAACTTTGCTGTATTCTGATATCAGTTTTAGTAGTTTTGGAGTGGAGTCTTTAGGGTTTTTTATGTACAGTATCATGTCATCTGCAAATAGTGAGAGTTTAACTTCTTCTCTACCAATCTGGATTCCTTGTATTTCTTTGTTTTGTCTGATTGCCATGGCTAGGACCTCCGGTACTATGTTAAATAACAGTGGGGAGAGTGGGCATCCCTGTCTGGATCCCAATCTCAGAAGAAAAGCTTTCAGCTTCTCGCTGTTCAGTATAATGCTGGCTGTGGGTTTATCATATATGGCCTTTATTATGTTGAGGTACTTGCCCTCTATTCCCATTTTGCTGAGAGTTTTTATCATGAATGTTGAATTTTGTCAAATGCTTTTTCGGCATCTATGGAGATGATCATGTGGTTTTTGTCTTTCTTGTTGTTGATGTGGTGGATGATGTTGATGGATTTTCGAATGTTGTACCATCCTTGCATCCCTGGGATGAATCCCACTTGGTCATGGTGTATGATCCTTTTGATATACTGTTGAATTCTGTTTGCTAATATTTTATTGAGTATTTTTGCATCTACATTCATCAGGGATATTGGTCTGTAATTTTCTTTTTTGGTGGGGTATTTGCCTGGTTTTGGGATTAGGGTGTTGTTGGCTTCATAGAATGAGTTTGGGAGTATTCCCTCTTCTTTTATTTTTTGGAAAACTTTAAGGAGAATGGGTATTATGTCTTCTCTGTGTGTCTGATAATATTCCGAGGTAAATCCGTCCAGCCTGGGGGTTTTGTTCTTGGGTAGTCTTTTGATTACCGTTTCAATTTCTTTGCTCGTAATTGGTTTGTTTAACTTTTGTGTTTCTTCCTTGGTCAGTCTTGGGAGGTTGTATTTTTGTAGGAATTTGTCCATTTCTTCTAGGTTTTCCAGCTTGTTGGCATATAGGTTTTCATAGTAGTCTTCAATAATTCTTTGTATTTCTGTGGAGTTTGTTGTGATTTTTCCATTCTCATTTCTGATTATGTTGATTTGTGTTGATTCTCTTTTTCTCTTAATAAGTTTGGCTAGAGGTTTATCTATTTTATTTTTTTCTCAAAGAACCAGCTCTTGGTTTCGTTGATTTTTTCTATTGTTTTATTCTTCTCAATTTTGTTTATTTCTTCTCTGATCTTTATTATGTCCCTCCTTCTGCTGACTTTACGCCTCATTCGTTCTTCTTTTTCCAGTTTTGATAATTGTGATGTTAGACTATTCATTTGGGATTGTTCTTCCTTCTTCAAGTGTGCCTGGATCACTATATACTTTCCTCTTAAGACTGCTTTCGCTGCATCCCACAGAAGTTGGGGCTTTGTGTTGTTGTTGTCATTTGTTTCCATATATTCCTTGATCTCTATTTTGATTTGTTCACTGATCCATTGATTATTTAGAAGCATGTTGTTAAGCCTCCATGTGTTTGTGAGTCTTTTTGTTTTCTTTGTAGAATTTATTTCTAGTTTTATACCTTTGTGGTCTGAAAAATTGGTTGGTAGAATTTCAATATTTTGGAATTTACTGAGGCTCTTTTTGTGAGATAGTTTGTGGTCTATTCTGGAGAATGTTCCATGTGCACTTGAGAAGAATGTATATCCTGTTGCTTTTGGATGTAGAGTTCTATAGATGTCTGTTAGGTCCATCTGTTCTAGTGTGTTGTTCAATGCCTGTGTGTCCTTACTTATTATTTTCTGCCCCGTGGATCTATCCTTTGGGGTGAGTGGTGTGTTGAAGTCTCCTAAGATGAATGCATTGCAGTCTATTTCCCTCTTTAGTTCTGTTAGCATTTGTTTCACATATGCTGGTGCTCCTGTGTTGGGTGCATATATTTTTAGAATGGTTATATCCTCTTGTTGGACTGAGCCCTTTATCATTATGTAGTGTCCTTCTTTATCTCTTGTTACTTTCTTTGTTTTGAAGTCTGTTTTGTCTGATATTAGTACTGCAACCCCTGCTTTCTTCTCACTGTTGTTTGCCTGAATTATGTTTTTCCATCCTTTGACTTTTAGTCTGTGCTTGTCTTTGGGTTTGAGGTGAGTTTCTTGTAAGCAGCATATAGATGGGTCTTGCTTTTTTATCCATTCTATTACTCTGTGTCCTTTGATTGGTGCATAAAGTCCATTTACATTTAGGGTGACTATTGAGAGATATGTACTTATTGCCATTGCAGGCTTTAGATTCGTGGTTACCAAAGGTTCAAGGTTAGCTTCTTTTGTATCTTACTGCCTAACTTAGCTCGCTTATTAAGCTGTTATATACACTGTCTAGAGATTCTTTTCTTCTCTCCCTTCTTATTCCTCCTCCTCCATTCTTCATATGTTGTGTGTTTTGTTCTGTGCTCTTTTTAGGAGTGCTCCCATCTAGAGCAGTCCCTGTAGGATGCCCTGTAGAGGTGGTTTGTGGGAAGCAAATTCCCTCAGCTTTTGCATGTCTGGGAATTGTTTAATCCCGCCATCATATTTAAATGATAGTCTTGCTGGATACCGTGTCCTTGGTTCAAGGCCCTTCTGTTTCATTGCATTAAATATATCATGCCATTCTCTTCTGGCCTGTAGGGTTTCTGTCGAGAAGGCTGATGTTAGCCTGATGGGTTTTCCTTTATAGGTGACCTTTTCTCTCTAGCTGCCTTTAAAACTCTTTCCTTGTCCTTGATCCTTGCCATTTTAATTATTACATGTCTTGGTGTTGTCCTCCTTGGATCCTTTCTGTTGGGGGTTCTGTGTATTTCCGTGGTCTGTTTGATTATTTCCTCCCCCAGTTTGGGGAAGTTTTCAGCAATTATTTCTTCAAAGAGACTTTATATCCCTTTTCCTCTTTCTTCTTCTTCTGGTTCCCCTATAATATGAATATTATTCCTTTTGGATTGGTCACATAGTTCTCTTAGTGTTGTTTCGTTCCTGGAGATCCTTTTATCTCTCTCTATGTCAGCTTCTATACGTTCCTGTTCTCTGGTTTCTGTTCTTTCAATGGCCTCTTGCATCTTATCCATTCTGCTTATAAATCCTTCCAGGGATTGTTTCACTTCTCTGATCTCCTTCCTGACATCTGTGATCTCCCTCCGGACTTCATCCCATTGCTCTTGCATTTTTCTCTGCATCTCATCCCATTGCTCTTGCATTTTTCTCTGCATCTCTGTCAGCATGTTCATGATTTTTATTTTGAATTCTTTTTCAGGAGGACTGGTTAGGTCTGTCTCCTTCTCAGGTGTTGTCTCTGTGATCTTTGTCTGCCTGTAGTTTTGCCTTTTCATGGTGATAAAGATAGTTTGCAGAGCTGGTATGAGTGGCAGCTGGAAGGGCTTTCCTTCTTGTTGGTGTGTGGCCTTCCTCTCCCCCTTCATGAGGCGCTGGGTTCTTGCAGGTGTGGATGTGGTCTGGATGTTGTCCTGTCTCCTATGGTCTCTATTTTAGGAAGATTTGTCTTTGTTATATTTTCATAATTCTATGTGATTTTGGGAGGAGAGTTCCGCTGCTCTACTCACGCCGCCATCCTGGCTCCCCCTTGAGCCTTTTTAAAAGGAATGAATTGGAGACCTAAATCAGAAATGTTCACCAGACTCATGGTCCAGTTCTGCAGAAAATACAGTAGAAATAAAAGGGCATAGCACTCTACCCTTGAAGTAACAGAAATTATTGAA
Organism: Manis javanica; assembly: GCF_040802235.1. Taxonomy (NCBI): domain Eukaryota; kingdom Metazoa; phylum Chordata; class Mammalia; order Pholidota; family Manidae; genus Manis; species Manis javanica. The sequence goes on along the minus strand of NC_133168.1, from coordinate 11,022,962 downwards.
TATCTGGTAATGGTTAAAGATAAGGGTTAAAGATAATGAGTGAATGAATGAAAAAAATCTAATGGAGAGTGCACAGCAGAGATACTGGTCCTCACTAGACACCTGTGAGCACAAGCTTCAGTTGTAACAGCTGCAGCTTGGGATCAGGACCTTACTGATGTACAAATGCAAAAATCATGCAGAACCTACTGAAATGTGCCTTAATGACTATCTGAAGCAGAAACCAAAGCAGGTTGAGCTTCTGGTGGGCAGTACTCATGAGATAGTGCTTGGCTTGCGTTCCTGTGTTCCTGCTCAGTTCAGTATTTACCTATTGCAGAGATACAGGGCTGGAAGCCAGATAGAGACTGAGGCTGAATTAAGAAGGGACTATCAAGGAGTGCATCAAGATAAGGAATGCCATAAGGGTGAACTTCTAATTTCTTTGGGAAGTATGTTCCAAATACCTCTTAAAGAGAGATGATTTACACATTAGTGGCCTTTTCCTGTCTTCTCAAATCATAAACATTATGGTTGACAGAACAATGGCTCTCTCCAAAGAATTTCATGTCCTAACACCTGAAACCTTAGAATAATTACTTTGTATGATAACGTGAATTTTTTCAGATGTGATTAAGTTTAGCATCTTGAAATGGGAAAATTTTTATGGATGTCATCACAAGGATCCTAAAAAGATGGAGACAGGAGAGTCAGATACAGAAATGATTGGACGATAATAGAAAGCTGGCTCTCAAAAGATACGTAAAAATTGGTCAAGTAAAGAGGATGTTGAAATGAAAAGAGACAGAATTTGAGAAGACAAGCTGTTAGAGTCATGTGACATCCTGGAGGTGGGAAATGTTTTATTTGTTTTTGCTGCTGCTTGCTGTAAAGGAATATTTAAGTAAGTTTTGGGGGTATGAGCTGGGTTGAGGTGTACTGACAAAGGCAGTGTGTTTATAACCTTAATAAGAAGGTAATAGGGAACCTTTAAAAGTCTTTACATGTAAGGTTATTATGGAAATGTTTTACAATTCTTCATTGTAGGTGGGTTGTATTAGAAAGACTCCTGCAGGGAGAATAATTAGGAAGCAGTGGCAATACTTCAGTCAGTAGACAGTGGGGAACTTCATTAAGGAAGTCAATGAATGTAGGTAATAGGGGCAAAATTTAGGGGACATTTCTAGAAGAATTTTCAGCACTTCAGTGTTTGGAATGAAGAGAACTCATAATGATTGATGCCCTATATACATAGGAAGGTAGAATAGATATCCAGGTATGGCATTGCTGAGTAATTTAGTTAAATGTAACCATTGAATATTTAGTGATACTGATAACAGATTCCTCCAGAGAGTAAACTGCACCAGTTTAAAGCTCCTAAAATACATGATTTGATTTGGTTGAATTTTAAGACACGAAGGATAAAAGATAGATGAGTTTAGACAGTGGAAATCTATGGTATGTTTGAAATCTAGATGTAGTCTAAATGTAGGAGTTCTAGAGGAAGCAAGTATTTAATAAACAAAGTAATTGGATTAAACAAACTTTACAGTGACTAGTATACCAACTCAATTTAAATAGCTCATTGTACTAAGATGAATGCATTCTTTGTTTTTTATGTGATATATTTTTCATAATATAAATGTCACACTACTTATGTATGTAAAATATGAAGCTTATTGCATTTCTTTTACACTCTATTTTTTCTAGTAAACCAAACAAGTTCCAATGTTTAGGGAAAGAAATGTACTGTGCAGCCAAAGTCAGAAATAATAACTTAAATACAGAATTGGGGATCATCCCTGTCTTATTTAACTAATTCTGTTGATCTCATAAAGGTTAAGAGCCTTCATATGCTTATTATTTTTAATTACTTAAAAATAAAATGAACAAATTTGATACTAAAGTCACATGAATAATTATTAACTAATGCCACAAAATACTGTGACAGTGAATTGAATATGTTAATCTAAATGTTAAAATAGAATTTTTAAAACAAAAAAATCTTTCTATTTGAGTCTTATTCCAAAGTGCAAAAATATGGTCTCATAAATGTACAGAACTTTGAAAATATGTCACAATAGTTTTTAGAAATAAAATTTCTATTTGCTAAAGAATGAAATTTCTATAACAGTTGTAAGCATAAAGGTAAATTTTCCACAACATAATCTCATGACAGTCTCCATCGGAACCTATTTCTAAGAGTGTGGTTTTTTAAGTGACTCTTAGTTTAGAGGAATATCAGTTGAATCACACATAAATTACCACCAGAAATATCCATTCTATTTTCAAAGGGAATGCATGGGAGAGCAAGGGTGAAAATTCACCTCCAGAGAGCAAATGTGCTAAGAGCGCAACTTCTGGAATCAGACTCAGGTCCCATGCCTGCTCTTCAACTTTCTTGCTACATGGCTTTGAGAAGTTAACATTTTGTGCCTCATTTCCTCATTTGTAGAATGGCCTTACTAATAGTAACTCATAGGGATGTTGTGAAGTGCATGTGCTAGTATAGTGCCTGGTATGTAGTAGGTGCTCATTAATAGTAGTCAGTAATGTTATTATGATATTTTTTTTAATGATAAAGAAAGTGGATGAGAGGCAAGGAAAAAAATGATCATAAAAATAGCAATGAAGATAAGATAGATCACCCACAGGTCAATTATATTGATAACAGACTTGTCAAAAGCAATAATGGAAGTCAGGTAACAGTAAAATATTTTTGAACTACTGTAGATAACTTGTCTACGTAAAATTTTATACTCATCGATAATTGTTGAAGTTGTGTGATAGACACTTGGACTTTGTTATATTATTTTGTTTACTTTTGTATGTGTCTGAATTTTCCCAAAATAAAGCTTTTTTATGTCAAAATTTTTTTTAATTATGTATTCAGTAGAAGTATCTTTCAAGGGCAAGGAGGAAATAAATAATTTTTAGATGCATAAATATTGAGTGTTTATTGCCAAGGATATGTCAATAAAGGAAATTCTGAAGACTGTCATTCGGGAAGAAAATGATTCCAGGAGACCCAGATGGTTAACCATGAAAATTAAAAAAAATATATCATTAATCATGTAGGTAAGTCTCTATAAAAAATCTATGTATTGATGATGAAGATGATGGCAATGCCTAATTTGTGGGGTCAAAGCTAATAAAAAACGTATTAATTACAAAATAATGTATGTCCAGTTGGGTACAGTGACCATCTGCCTGACAGTTTATCCTGCTTTAGACTTTTTTTCCTGTCTCTTCCTTACTTTTCTGCTTCTTTTATTTTGCTACCAATAATCATCTACCAAATAAAATACTTCTGCTCAAAATTCAACAGCAGCAATAATTAGGACAACTCAAAAAACCACTGTGAGATACTAATAGATATAATTTAAAAGACAGATAATAACAAGTTTTCACAGTGGATAAACAAATGTGGTTTATCCATATAATGTACTGATACATACTATTACATGGATGGACCTTAAAACATTATGCTAAGTGAAGAATCCAGTCACAGAAAAACACAAATTCTATGACTGTGTTTATACAAAATGTCCAGAATAGCAAACTCCCCACAGAAATAGAACATATAGATAGATTAGTGGTTGTTTCTGGCCTGGGGAGTGGGAGGACCCGTGGAGACATTGCTCATGAGCATAGTTTATTTTAGGGTGGCCATAGCGTTTTAAAATGGATTATAATGGTGGTTGCACAACTCTGAATATAGCCATACCACTGAATTTACACTAAATAGGTGAATTATACTGTACATATTCTATCTCAATAAAGCTGATGCATATTTTTAAAATTAGTTATTTTGCAAAAATGAAAGCAAATTTCTAAAGAACTTGTGAAATGTTGCTCAGTCACATAAAAACATGGAATGCAATAGCAATGAGTAGGTTAGGCAAAAACATAATTAAGAAGTCTGATAATAAATATTATTGAAAACGCAGATCAAGTAGAATGATGGTTTTCAGGAGCTGAGCGAAGGTGTTTAGTGAGAACCGAGTTCCAGTTGGGGAATGTGAACAAGTTCTGGAGCTGGATGGGGGTGATGGTTGGGATACAATGTGAATGTATTGAATGTTGAAGTGTACAGTTAAGAACTTAAAAATAAAAAATTATTAAGATAGTCAATTTTGTTACGTATATAACAACTAATAATAATACATTAAAAAAGTAGATGGAAAGAAGAAAATAGAGGGAGGAAGGAAAGAAAGAGGAAAAAAAGAAAAAAAAGAATATGGGAAATATCTTTACTTTGAAGTCTGTAGCATCTAACACCAGGCAAAAACATGACAGATGCTCTATAAATGTGTTGAACTGAATTTAATGGGAGAGACTAAAGAAAAGAATAAAGAACTTCAAATTAATTGAGCCAGACAATTTGTGAGTACTTTACAAGTTATTCCATAATGGTTACAAACTTTATGTAGATATTTTTAATAAATACACCAAGGCTACATCTACTTAGGCAACAATAACCACTATTTCATGGATTTGATTATAGTGTATTATATTCATTTTGTATAAATGGCTTCATAAACCAGTTTCCCTTCAGATTCAAGATTTTTTTTGGTCCTATGTTCAGCTTACCTCACAATTTACCTGTAATTCTATGTTTTCCTTAAATATTTTTGATTTCATTAGAGGGTAGAAAAATTTAAAAATTTAGATTAATGAAAATGAATATATTCTGTGTATTTCGTTAAGGATTATTTGTAAAGTTGTAGAATTCCTAATTTCTAAGAAATTGACTTTGTCTTCTTTAAGTGTTAATTGATAATCTTTTTTTAAAGAATGAAAGAATAGTGAAAAATGAGTATGTTTCTATTCAATCCCAGTAACATTTTATATACTGTATGAACATAAGACATGACAAGCGTAGAGATTGAAGTTTAATAAAAAAACATGTGGAAATGAGTTACTGAATATATTTTTATTTCCCAGTGCTTTATAAGGTTCTTTCTTAGTTCCAAATATAAGTTTTATGGACAAAAATTTATAGACTAACTCATAGAATATTTGTTTGAGTTGAAGTATCAATGTAGTCTGCAGTAATTTTCTAAACAAAGGACATCATATTTATACTCCTGAAATGTACAACTACATTACATAATCAACAAATATTTCTGGAGCAGCTAATGTGTGCTGAGCATTGTTTAAAGGTTAAGCCATGGAGATAAAGTTTCAAATGCCCTTGACAGCCATATTTTAGTAAACTACACTCAAATAGGGAAATACAGACCAAAAATAAGTAAATAAAGTGTGTTCAATTAAAAATAAAAATTATGTAAATAAATAGGATATAGTCAATAAAAACAAACAAGCAAAGGCTCTGAAAAACAAAGATTGGTGATTTAGAAAGATAATGATTGGAAAGATCTTTTCTGAGGAGGATCCAGGAATGTGACGATCTGGTGGAAAAGCATTCTAGGCAAGAGGGAAAATCAAGTGCAAAGACCTCAAGTAACTATCTTAATCTTGTTTGAAATATGGAAAGACCAGTGTTCCTGGAATTTATCAAACAAGGGTCAGGGAGGTTGGAAATAAAGTCAGTGAAGTAGGCAGAGCTCAACGAGGTCAGGTCTTCTAGGCTCAGGGTAGGGAGTGGATATTACCTGACTTGGATTACAATGGAAAGCCATGGAAGTAGTGTAACTACAATTTGTTATCCAAGCCAGGACACTTTTGAGAGTGAAAGGAAGCTCTGTAAATAACGTTTGAGAGCAAAAACCTTACTCTCTCAAGCAAAGTGCAACATGAATACCCTCTACTGAACATTTCAAAGCAGAGAAGCAGTGTGATATGATTTATCATCCCAAAAGAAATTAAATTTTATGCATAAATTGGACAAAAGTTTAAGCAGGAAGACCAACTCGAAGTTATTGCTCATGTCCTATTGGCAAATAATTTTGCTTGTACTCAGCTTTATCGTATCTGAAGTGATAAGATGGATTCAGGTGTAGTAGGGTTCGGACATATAGGAAATTTTGATGGAGTAGATATGGCTTGTAAAGGAAAGGAAAGAATATGGGATGACTGGGTAATTTTCCCTGAGCAAATGGGTGAATAATGATACCATTAACATTGAGAAAACTGAATGAGAGAAGAGGACATGAGAGTTCATTCTAAGATTAATGTTATCTCCAGGAATAGAATGTTTAGCATATCTCAATGCTAGACAAGTGGTCAAAAAAAATCCAGGTAAAACTATTGAACAGAATCCAATAATCAAGATCAACTGCCTCCAGTAATCATAAGCAAATGTAGTAATTTTGAACATCCTTCTGGAGAGAGAAAACCCAATAAAAACAGCACAACATAAAATAAATACAATATTTAAGAACATTCCTCTATTTCAAATTTCAAGGAGAATACACAAAAAATAATCTCCATCTCTTCCTCATATGAATGCTAAAATATTTTTTAATGTGGTGTATCATGTTAATTGATTTGCAGATTTGAAACATCTTTGCATCCTTGGAATCATTCCTACTAGATCATGGTGTATGATCCTTTTAATATATGGTTGAATTAGGTTTGCCAATATTCTGTTGTGGATTTTTGCTTCTATGTTCATCAGGGATATTGACCTCTAATTTTCTTCCCTGGTGTTACCCTTGTCTGGCTTTGGTATCAGGTCAATGTTGTCCCCACAAAATGATTTTGGAACAGTTCTCTCTTCTTGTATATTTTGGAAGAATTAAGGAAGAACTGATACTAGTTCTTCGGCAAAATTTACCAGTGAAACCATTTGGTCCTGGACTTTGATTAGTGTTTCAATCCCTTTACTAGGAATCTGTTTGTTCAGACTTTCTATCTCATCATGATTCAGTCTTGACAGGTTTTATGTCTCCAAACTTTTTTTCCCTTTCTTCTAGGTGAGCATTTCCCATTTGGAATTATGTAATTATCCATAGTAGTTTCTTTTGATCCTTTGCATTTCTGTGGTATCAGTTGTAACATCTCTTTCATTTCTGAATTGATTTACCTTAGCTCTCTTTTTTTCTTGGTAATTCTAGCTAAAGGTTTGTCAATTTTGCTTATCTCTGCAAAAAAGCTCTTAGTTTTACTGATCTTTTCTAATGTCTTTTTAGTCTCTATTTCATTTATTTCTGTTTTAATCTGTATTATTTCCTTCCTTCTACTAATTTTGGGCTTTGTTCTACTTTTTCTAGTTCTTTGAGGTGTAAATTTAGGTATTCATTTGGAATTTCTCTTGTTTTAAATGCCTTGAGGCAGGCATTTATTGCTATCAACTTCCTTTGCTATCAACCTTCTTCTTAGAACTCCTTTGCTGCAGCTTATAAATTTTGGCATGTTACATTTCCATTTTCATTTGTCTCAAGGTATTTTTCATCAACCCATTGGTTATTGTATTCCTATATCTTGAGTTGTGTTGGTTCACAAACTCAGGAGATAACCAGTCCCCATACACAGAGGCCAAGGAGAGACTAACAAAATAGGCAGACCACTCCAGATCGGTAGGTGGTAGTTCTAATAAGCAAGGAAACTTACATACTAGGTTTGTCTTCATTGTTCACACAATGAGTAGATCTCTGAATCCGTCCATCAGAATCTTAAAAGTTTATACAGAAGCATTAAGTGGGTTCAGTCTCATACACAGTCCAGATGGTCCCAACACCTTACTCTCTCAAGTTTTGTCCTTGAAAATGGCTCTGGCTGTGAGAACAGGGGGCATAATGTACATTCCAAGGATAGATTATGGGATGAAAAGCCTCCAATTACCTGAGTCCAGCTTGTGGGTCAACCAGTGATTATGTCTTCTCAATGACCCAACAGTTTGTTTAAGTTATTCTATTTCCAAAATTATGGCAAGTACAAGCATCCTCTTGGCCAGATGTACAAAAAGATTTTCAGAAGTCTATAAGACATTTTACTTTTTAAAGAATTTCCTTTCTCTAATTTTCTTGTTAATATGATAAACTTCTGACAATCATATGTGGTAGATTTACAGAGCAGAAATACAAACAATGAGAAAGCATATTTAACTGAGTGATTACTATATAACAGGCATTATTTCAGGTGCTTTGAATGCATTATCTTACTTTGTCCTCACAATAATCCTGAGTTAGGTACATTTCCTCATTTGGAGAATAAAGCTTAGAAACACCAGGCATCTTCACCCAAGACATACAGTTGGTACACTGCAGGGCCAAAATTCAAACTGTGACTGTCTCCAAAATGAAAAAGCTTAATCACTCTTCATGCTCTTTCAAAGGAAAGTAAAGTGATAGAGAAATGGGGAAAAAATTGCTCATGTCCCACAGTGGCTTTGACACATACAAAGTATTGATGGAAATTGATTCAAAATTAGCCACAATTTAAGATGATGTCAGTTTCTCAAATAAAATCTAATGGAACCTATTTTTGCCCTTGATAATATTGTTCTTTTATCAGTAAGGGCTAAAGAACGAAAAGATCCCTAGTCATAGAAAGGCTTTGAGTACCTCTGGATGCTATTTATGACTGCATTAAAATGTGCAATATTTAAAAATGAGTCAGCCTGATTTTTTTCCAGAAAAATACCAAAAGACTTATTTATTGCTTTTGTTTAATTATCTTTTCAGTCCTACCTGTTTGACAAAATTGGCCTTCTATTTTGGCATGAAGTAAACAAGTATTAATCAATAAATTATACTTGGAACCTCTAAGGCATATTTCAGAATTAACAAGTTCTTTTTGCTCATTTATAACCATCTGCAATGGGATAAATTCAGCAGGTGAAAGGCCATTACCTACATGTAGATTAATCACATTAAATATAATGCCTTTATGTACCATTAGAAATGTTGCCTGAATAAATCGCTTTCAGTATCAGTTAGTAAATGGGCTGCCTGACGTATTTAACATCTCTAAAATTTTCAAGAATAGCCCTTAGATTCTTACAGTGACTGTCAAATTCAAACAGACCATAGCTATAAAATCATACCACGAAAAAGTTATTACTTACCACTAGGACTAGTGCAGTGTTCACAAGTATGGTTAACACTAAGTATAGGTGTGGTATGAGAGCTAGAACCAGAGCTCATGAATATATAAAGAAGTCATATTCCCTCCTTGAAGAAACTTCCAAAAAGTCTGAGCTGATTACCTCTGAGGAAGCCATAGAACCTGATAATAGATGAAATATCAGTGATCAAAGTTATCACCAAAATTTGTACAAAAAAAATGTGTTTCTTGGTGTGACCCATTGTGGATCGAACATAAGGTCAGTGACATTCTTGCAAAAAATTCATAATCCAAATCAAATGAGAGGGAAATATTAGACTAACCCCAGTGAGGGAAATTCTAAAAAATAACTGGCCTGTAACCTTCAAAAATGTCAAAGTCGGTAAGTACAAAGAAAAGCTAAAGAATTTTTCCTGATTAAAGGACCTAAAGAAATATGGTTAGTGAATGCAATAGGTGATCCTGGGTTGAGTCCCAGACCAAGATAAAAAATAACTATAAAGGACATTTGGGGAGAAATTGATATAATTTTAAGATGGACTGTGGATTACTTACAAAATAATGTAAGATATATGATAATGTAAGGATACCTTTGTTCTGTAGAAGTCAACTACTTCTACAAAAGTACTTAATTGCAAAGAAATCTGGCGTCTTCAACTTACTCTGGAATGGTTCCAAAAATATGCTTATATTTTCATTTTACATAAATATACATAACTTTATTTTTTATAAAAATGGGATTAAATATACTGTTCTTCAACTGGGATTTTTCATTTAATAATATATCTTGGAGATCTTTCCATGTAAGGATATATATTATAATTATTCCTTTTAATACTGTCATAGTATTTTATAGGCATTGATGGGTATTAAAGTAGCTTTGTTTCTTCAGTATTATAAGCAATATGTTATTAATCTTACACCCGTATCTTTATAAACCTGCCCTAGTACTTCCATAGGAACAGTTCTTAGAATTGTTAGATCAAAAGATATAAATAATTTAGACACTGGCAGATGTCACCAAATCACCTTCTAAAAATCTAATTTATCATCCTGTTCAACAGCGCATGAGTGTCCTATCTGCCCCTAAACCCTTCACCACTGACTATTAATCTTTTAAATTTTATCCAATTTTTATATATCATTATTGGTTTTGTTTTTGTTTTTGTTTTTTTTTAATTTTTTTATTTTTTTGAGAGGGCATCTCTCATATTTATTGATCAAATTGTTGTTAACAACAATAAAATTCTGTATAGGGGGGTCAATGCTCAATGCACAATCATTAATCCATCTCAAGCCTAATTCTCGTCAGTCTCCAATCTTCTGAAGCATAACGAACAAGCTCTTACATGGTGAACAAATTCTTACAGAGTGAATAAGTTCTTACATGGTGAACAGTACAAGGGCAGTCATCACAGAAACTTTCGGTTTGATCACGCATTATGAACTATAAACAATCAGGTCAAATATGAATATTCGTTTGATTTTTATACTTGATTTATATGTGGATCCCACATTTCTCCCTTTATTATTATTATTATTTTTATTTTTAATAAAGTGCTGAAGTGGTAGGTAGATGCAAAATAAAGGTAGAAAACATAGTTTAGTGTTGTAAGAGAGCAAATGTAGATGATCAGGTGTGTGCCTGTAGACTATGTGTTAATCCAAGCTAGACAAGGGCCTTAAAACATCCACGGATGCAGAAGATTTCTCTCAAAACAAGGGGGGCGGGGTGAAGTTCTAAGCCTCACCACAGTTGATCCCCAATTTCTCAACTGATGGACCCCCTGCGACTGTGCCTGTCTTAGGTTGTTCCTCCCTTGAGGAATCTTACCCGTCTCTGGCTAACCAGTCATCTTCCGGAGCCATACAGGGAAATGTAAAGTTGGTAAATGAGAGAGAAGCCATATTGTTTGAAAAGGTTAGCTTTTTACTTCTTTGCAGATTTATGCCCTGTGGCTTCTATGCCCAGAACTTGTCTCGAGGTATCTTTACCACCTGGAGGAATTATGATGCTCGGTAAATTCGATATATCATTATTGTTTTAATTTGGGTTTTACAAATTACCAGTGAGGTTGAACTTTTTTAAAATGTATGTATTGGCCATTTGTACTTACTTTTATAAAATGCCTACACTTACCTCTGGTCATTTTTTTCTTTTTGCATTTCTTATTGAATTATAAAAGCATTCTCTGTGTTATGATCATTACTCTTTTCTTGAATGTAAAGTGGAAAAAATGTTTTCTTCCACTGTGAGGTCATCATTTATCTTTTTAATGTTTATTAAGAATTTTAAGTTTTGGGTAGTGAATTCTTTCCATCTTTTCTTTATGTATTCTGGTTTTAACATCTTGTTTAGGATGGTTTCCCTAACCATAAATTCTTCAAAAAAACTTGATTTTCTTCTATTACTTTTTAAAATATTTAGATCTTATTTTTCTAGTAATTATATGGCATGAAGTAGCGATTGAAATAAAGTTTTGTTCCCAAATAATTATCATTCCCTATTCTATTTAACGGTTGATTTTTCTTTCTCTACTAAACTGAAATGCAATCTTTCTCATATATTAAATTCACACATAGATATTGGCTGTTTTTATTCTAACTCTTCAATGCCGCCAATACATTTCTCAAGTGAAACTATGCTATTTTAGCTCTATAGTAAAGTATATGACAGGATAATGTACTCTCTCCGTGCCCTGCTTTGTATATGTGGTATAATAGTAAAGAACACAGATTCTAGAGCCAGCCCTGGTCATAGTACTCATACTTTCTGCCCACTTACATGTCAGTTGAACTTTCTGTATCTCACATTCCTTATCTATAAAATTTGCTAGAGTATAGGGCTATTATAGTTATAGGATTACCAAGACTGTAGGATTATCATCAAATGTTACAAATGAGTTAATAGATGTAAATTTATTAGATTAGTGTTTATAATGTAATAAATAATCAGTATGTACTGCCTGTTACTATTATACCATTTTATTTTCTTTTTAAAATATAATTCTTATGCAATTTTTGATTTATATAAACTTCTGCATCAGTTTTCACATTTCCACAAATATTACCATTTATTTATACTTTGTTAGACAAGGCAAAGGGTGCTAAATTAATTATAATTAAAATACTATTGTGTAGCTTGGTATTGTTGAGCAATGGAGTCCTGTCTTCATGTGAAAATTTAAATACAGTCCAATATATCACTCCTTTTGATCTGGACTTGATATGATTAAACCTGCCCATTCTAACCACCGACAAAGAGCAACAAGGAATCTGAGCAGAATAGTGAAAATCTCTGCTCCAAAATAATTGTCTTATTGCCCAGCCTCTTAACACATGTATGCTTATTTCAGTGAACTGTGACAGAGCTACTGTGCTTTCTTATTTAAAGGAGGTTGTCATTTGCTGCACCTCATACGAAAAAATCCCTGGATGATATTCCAGAATTTGCAATTTCAGGAAAGAAGATAATAAGTGACCATCATTCCTACCTGTTCCAAGGCTGCATTTACTAAAGAGGCTTGAAAGATGAATGTGCACATGTGAAATAATTGTTTCTTTAACCAAATTCAGTAAAGCCTGTTTATAGACTCCCCAAATAACATATAGTTAGGTGAGCTGATATTATAATTATATCTACATTGCTGTGGTAGATATGCTAACCACATTCATCTTCTGTGTAAAATACACTTCCAGATTTTGTGGTCCAGTAGTGCTGTTACTGGTTGACTTCTTTATTTAATATAAACAGCTCCCTACACTGTAAACAAACTAATCAGCCTTTGTATTTTTATATTTATGTCATCATTCTGTTGAGCTAGAAATGAAATTCACTAATTACTGTCATAAATGTAGTCCATTGAGTACAAGGAATTATAATAGGCTGTATTTGTTCTATTGTTATACTTTGTTCAACCAAGTGACAGCATGAACTTGCATCTAAAACACAAGTTATTGTATACTGCAGGCCCAAACATAGGCTGGTTCTGGAATGTGAGCTGATAGTGCAAACATGGGATAATAGGGAATGGCTCTCCGGGTTCCAATGAGCAAGGCAAACTTCCAGTTCATCTGAGAGATGCACAGTCCAACACTGATCACAGCAATGTATCTATCTGTGAGTCTTAATAGCTCTGAATGAGCACATTGCAGAAACTCTGGCTGGTTAGCCAGTTATTCAGTGTTGCACACTACTTTGGCTGTGTGATAATAAAAGCAGCCACAGATGGGACTATTGTTTTGGGGTGATACCAGTAGTGGGTATCCTAACTCATTGTGTCACAAAACACAATGTCATGGGGAATAAAATGGATGACTTTCAACAAAGAGCTATTATGTTGGGCAATGTTAGGTATTTTGAGCTATTTGTGAAGATAAGTATAATAAATTTGAATTTTTCACCAAGGATAGTCTCCTATGTTTTGCAGTTATTGGATGGATTATTGTATATGTGATTCACATAACATGCATTTTACTATGCAGAGATTAAAATTAGTGGTTTCAGTTGAACAATAAATAGTAACTACAAAACTTGAAATCTAGAGTCCTTAGAATTTACTGAACTACTGAACTCTGAATATTTTCTCTGCTCTAACACATCTGCACTAAATTATATCCCCATGTGACATACACTTTAAAAATGAGTACTAAAAGTCAAGAGATTTGGCCAAGATCACAAGTAACAATGTTGGAACAGAATTCAAGTCAGTCTGTCTGATTTTGAAGCCTCTAGTCTAACTTGAAATCACACTTGTAACATAGTAAGTTCAATTATTCCTCCAATCCAATACAACTTAACATGTTAACTATTTTGAAAATTTATCAAAATACACTTGACCCTTTTTAAATTTATTTTTTATTGGAGTATAGTTAATATACAATCTTATATTGGTTTCAAGTATAAAACACAGTGGTTCAACAGTTACCTATATTATTAAATCCTCAACCCCAGTAGTGCGGTTACTATCTGTGAAGATAGGAAGATATTACAGAATAATTGACTGTATTCTCCATGCTGTACTACCATCCCTGTGACCAACTTATATTATGATTGAGAAATTTTGTGCCCTTTCATCCCCCTCCCCACCTACCCACCCACCCAAACTCCTCCCCATGGTAACCACCAGGCACTTCTCAGTGTCTATGAGCCTACTGCTATTTTGTTCATTCCATTTTGTTTTGTTTTTTAGATTCCACAAATAACTGAAATACTATGGTATTTGTATTTCTCTGCCTGGCTTATTTCATTTAGCATAATATCCTCTAGGTTTATTCATTTGTCACAAATGGCAGGATTTCTTTTTTTAATGGCTGAATAATATTCCATTGTCTGTATGTACCACACCTTCTTTATCCATTCATCTACTGATGGACCCTTAGTTTGCTTCCATATCTTGGCTATTGTTAAGTTGTGCAACAATAAACATAGGGGTGCATATCTTTTCAAATCTGGGATTTTGTTTCTTTGGGTTAGTTCCCAGAAGTGGAATTACTGGGACATATAGTATTTCTACTTTCAGTTTTGTGAGGAACCTCTATACAGGTTTCCACAGTGGCTGTACTAATTTACATTTCCACCAATGGTGTAGGAGGGTTCCCATCTCTCCACATCCTTGTCAATACTTGTTATTTCTTGTCTTTTGGATAATGGAGTTTATGACTGGTTTGAAGTGATATCTCATTGTGACTTTTATTTGCATTGCCCTGATGACTAGTGATGTGGAGCATCTTTTCATGTGCCTTTTGGCCATCTGTATTTCTTCTTTGAAGAAATGTCTGTTCAGGTCCTCTGCCCATTTTTAATTGGGTTATTTGTGTTTTTGGTGTTGAGGCATAAGAGTTTTTATATATTTTTAATGTTAATCTCTTAACAGATAAATCATTTATGAATATATTACCTATATTGTAGGTTGCTTTTTTGTTCTGCTGATGGTGTCCTTTGCTGTATTGAAGATTTAGTTTGATGTAGTTCCACTTATACTTTTTTTTTTTCCTTTGCCCGAGGATGTGCCCAGGAAAAAATTGTTCATGCTTATGCTCAAGAGATTTTGGCTAGGTTTTCTTCTACAAGCTTTATGGTTTCATGTCTTACATTTAAGTCATCCATTTTGAGTTTAATTTTGTGTATGGAGTTAGACAGTAATCAAGCTTCTTTCTCTTGAGTGTATCTGTCCAGTTTTCCCAACAACAGTTATTGAAGAGGCTTCTTTTCCCTATTGTATATTCGTGGCTCCTTTATTATATATATATTAATTGACTATGTATAGATGGGTTTATGTCTGGGCTCTGTTCTGTTCCATTGATCTATGGCACTGTTCTTGTGCCAGTACCATACTGTTTTGATTACTGTAGCTATGTGGTATAGTTTGCAGTCAGAAAGGTAATACCCCCAGCTTTGTTCTTCTTTCTCAGGATTGCTGTGGTTATCAGGATCTTCTGTGGGCCCATATGAATTTTAGAATTATTTGCTTTATTTCATTGAAAAATTCTGTTGGTATTTTGGTAGGGATTGAATTGAATCTGTAAATTGCTTTGGGCAGGATGGCTATTTTGACATACTAATTCTTCCTATCCATGAGCACAGGATAGATTTCCATTTAGTTGTGTCTTCTTTAATTTCTCTCATGAGTGTCTTATAGTTTTCATAGGTCTTTCACCTCCTTGGTTAGGTTTATTCTTAGGTATTTTATTCTCTTTGATGCAGTTGTAAATGGAGTTGTTTTCCTGATTTCTCTTTCTGGTAGTTTTTTGTTAGGAATGCAACAAATTTCTGTGGATTAATTTTGTATCAGCAACATTGCTGAATCCAGTTATTAGCAAAAACTTACAGCTTTTTGTTGTAGTTTTTAGGGTTTTCTATAGATAATATGTCATCTGAAAATAGTGAGTTTTACTTCTTTCTTAGCAATTTGGATGATTTTTTATTTCTTTTTCTTGTCTGATTGCCATGGATTAGGACCTCCAGTATTATGTTGAGTAAAGGTGGTGAGAGTGGACATCCATGTCTTGTTCTTGATTTTAGAAGAAAAGCTTTCAGCCATCAACATTAGTTAATTATGTATTGATCTACATAAATGGTATCATGCCAGGCAAATGATTATATAACTTTCATTTTGCAACTTAATTCAGTTGATTCTTTTGAACAGTTATATAATATAATAATGTATCTAAGTTTTATTTATCCATTCCTTTACTGATGACTATTTAGACATTTAGCTTTATTATTTCAAATAAATCTGAAGCAAACAGACTTCTGTATATCTCCTTGTGCACATATATGAAGTTTCTCCAATTATATTCTTGAATATATGTTCTTAATGGTCAGTGGACACACTGTCCATTAGTTATTATAAATATAACCTCTTGGTACAATGTTCGTTTGTCCAATATTATAGCAACATAGTATTCATCAGCAGTGTGCAAATAGGCCTTTTTCTGCATATTTGCCAGTGCTAAATTCTTTTGAAAAAAATTTTTGTTTACTCTATTATTGTTATGGACTTACTATGTCCCTACAAGACTCATATTATCCTCAGTGTGATAGCTGTTAGGAGATAGGGCCTTTTGGAGGTGGTTAGGTTGTGAAAGTGGAACCATTGTGAAGGGGGTAGAGCTCCCAGAGAGCTCTCTTTGCTCTTTGCTGTGTGAGGACGCAGTAAGAAAACAGCCACCCATGAATTAGGAAGCAAGTTCTCACAAGGCAGCAATCCTGCTGGCACTTTGATCTTGGATTTTCTGCCCTTCGAAACTGTGAGAAATAAATTTTTGTTGTTTAAGCCACCAAGTCTACGGTACTTTTGTTATAGCAGCCTGAATGGACTAACACACTCATAAATATAAAAATCTATAAAATATATGTATGTAAATTTTTAAAGTACAAAAACACATACTCCAGTACTTGTCACCAAGGTTAAAAGATACTACACTTTTGGTCCCTTAGAAATTGCATGTCTCTCTTAAATTGCATGACTGTCCCCCTCTGGAGTAACTTTTGTGTCCATCATTATCTTTTTCCACATAGGCTTTGCCATTTGAGTATGAATATCTAGTCTTGAAAACCTGAGTAGTAACGACACACCTAGATGTGTTAAAAGAAAAAAAGACATTGTCACTATTCGAGGAAGATTTTCAGGAGGTGCTCTGCTGATGGGGTTTTGAAGTCTGAGACTGTACAAGAGCCCTTGCTGGGGAAGTTAGTGAACAAGGTCATGAAAAACATAGGTTCATATCATGAGACCATCTACCAAGGCTAAAATAAGAAGCAGATAATGGGGGATATCCAACAAAAGGAATGGACAATTCTGCATTGACTGCTTCTTAGCTCCCTAGAGCCCAACTTTAGCTCCACAAATTGATCAAAGAAAAACACTTGGGGTTCCACTGAGTTTCTTCAATTGATTAAGCAAATAAAGCATGAATTTTGTCAGGACACGATTTAATGCAGCCAAGTAAGGTAAGACTCTGGGCCAGGTTCTACGTGGGCATTCTACCCTTAGGTTAATCAAAGTATAATGGCAGTGAAGAAATTGTTAAAAGTGGACTTTAATGTGTTTTTCTTTTTAGTTACTCTTCTCTAATTTAATCTGGGTAGATGTTCTCCTGGGTACTTTATCATTTTACTTCACTGTTCCCTGTGTTAAATCTCCTCTTTGATATATCCCACTTTAGCCTTTGTTTATTTTGAGCTTCATAAAGATACACTAATTTGGTTCATTAATACAGAGAGAACCCTTGATGTTAGAATTCAGCCTTGTCATCAGGCACTGGTCAGGTCCACTATAGGGACCCAAGCATCTGCTTGGAAGGTAGTGATCTGGAAGCATAGTAGCAGAGAAAGATTAGGGTCTCTGACTTCAATTAGTAGAGGAATCTCTTTTATTTTGGAATTATCTCTCTGTGCTTATTTCCATCAATTCCCTGTAATTTACTTAATTCACAGCATAAACTTTTAGACTTCTGTTTGGTTGAAGAAGCAATTTTCCAAATAGGCAAAGATTTTGCAGATCCAGGAATATTAACATAACTAACTGGCTTTTACCCACTCTCTTTCATGTCTGATTGCATGTTCCTTGACATTTTGGTAAGTTTTGAGAATCATCCAGAAGACATTGTCTACTCTTAAACTTTCCTCATGTCAGGCTTGGAATATGGCTCTCATGTGGCTGATAAGCTAGTTACCACTTGTCCATCAGCTTTCCAGCTTCCAAATGATGTTGCTCTTGCTTTTATTCTGTGTTTCTGATCTTTGTGGTCATCACCATAAGCATTGTTAAAGGCAGAGGTCAAATCTAAAGAGAAATAGTTTATTTTTGCTGAAAATGTAATCAAGTCAAAAAATTGCTGATAAATCCTTTATTTTTTCATTAGCCGTTTTTCTTAAATATTTTAAAACAGAATGCCCTGTATGAGACTCTATGCATCCAAAAGATATCTTGACAATGGTTGTTTGAATGAAGCACACTTATTCAAATGAAATTAAGTCATTCTGAAGTATGGGCATAGTTTGTAGGAATCTTAAATGTGAGTCAGAGAAAATTAAACAGCTGAAACAGGGATTCTTTCTGCACACCATCAAATGCTGGGGCAAAATAGTGTGTGAAATGCTGGGTAGTGTGCACAATGCTGGCACAAAATATGCTCTAGCATTCTGCAGAGTACATGATGAGTGGGGGGAGAAAGTTATGAAATAATAAACAGTGATATAGACAAGGTTCTCCATCATAAATTATGAATTAAATTGACAGCACTTTCTAAGAATATTCAGTGTGCTAGAGATTGGGGACCTAAAGGGGAAAGATATTGTCCATGCCTCTCAGAAGCTCACAGCAAAATGGAGGAAGTGGACTCTCAAATGATAACAGGGCTCACCGTGTGCCCAGGATGCTCCTGTCTCTCCCTAGAACATTCTTTTTCCTACTCTCTGTTTGATTGGCTCCTTTCTTGTCTTTTAGGTATCAGCTAAAATGTCACCTCTTCCTAATCACCTCATCCAAAGGAGATTCCCGCATCTGCCCCTTCACTATCATTATTTCCAAGTGTTCCTTCTTTTTCCTTTAAAGTATTAATTAAAATATGTGACTTTATTTTTATTTGTTCCTTTTCCCTTTCTGTGTCCTACCACTGGACATGGACCCGATCTCTTTTGCTTCCCATTTTATCCGCACTGATGGGAACAGTCTTTGATATACAACATATCAGGAAATTCAGCACCATTTCCTATCCAAACTTCTTAGCAGCATATGAGCTAAGTCTTGAAGGATTTGTAGAAGTTAGCCAGTGGTAAAGGGTATTTGGGGCAGGGGGGATAGTTTTCTTCAAACAGAGAGGTATGTGAGAAACTACAAATTATTTAATAGAACTAGAGTGAATGCCATGGTAATGAAGATAAAAAGGAACCAGAGAAATAGCATTCAAGAGGAAAGCTGAGCAAATGCATGAATTATTGCCCCATCACAAAAGCTTGAGCACGATTGCAATATTTTAAACAGAGGAAATATAAGAATAAATTTTTTATTTTACAAACATAAATCGAAGAAAAGTGAGTAGGGTAGATATGAGTAGGGCAAAGCTGCATTTATAACTATTGATATTGTAGTTATCCTCTAGAAAAATAAGAATTTTAACTTTATATGGAGTTTATATAGAGAAGAAAGAGAAAAGTTTTAGAATCAACCATATTTAGTGATCCGCTTGACACAGTGTGAAGGGCACAGAAAAATCAGAGGACTTTTTCAAATATTTGGTATGAACTGTTAGGTAGAAAATTGTGCTATATACTAAAATGAGGAAAATAATAGGAACAGTTTGGGATGAGTAGGGAGGGAAGACAAGGAGTAATGTCAGCTTTGTACTGGGATTTGCATGCATATCAGATGCTAACTGCATAATTGTTCCTGTATTGTATCACCTTTAAAAATGTTTTTCTTCATTTGGACCCTTCATATGTCAATTTCTAAATATTTGCTATATATATATTTCTCTTTCTGATTTGGTCCTCTGACACTCTGTAATGCATAAATGTTCAGACATTTAGAGACTGAATTAGAAAAATGTTAAATGAAGAAAAGATTCCAGACTTAGGCCTCTCCTAATTATAACCTTTTGTTTAAATATGAGCTCACCGACTTACAGAGAATAAGTAATATCATTGAAATAATTATTTTGCAAAGAAAAAATATGTTTTTGTTATGACCAAGAAAGACTAATAGCTTCATTATAAGCCTATTATTTTACACTAGCTGAATGCAAATAACGACTAATTCCTTTAACACATCTTAATTTTGTAAAGAAAACCAAGGTGCTAAGGTATTGTCACTTATTTTTATGCAAGTATAATACAGACAAACACAATATATTTATGAGAACTTAAGGTAGTAACTCAGGTATAAAGAAAATGTGCGTAACACCAAAGTACTTCAAAATAATTAGATTTGAGGCTATTTATATACATCAGGGGAGAACTTTGGAAAGGAATAAATTATTTCATATGCTCAAGGGGAATATTTTTCAATGCATAAATAATTCAAAGGCGAATATTTTAATATTTCTGTTTTGAAATTTCCCAACTTTGAATCTAAAATTCAAAGCAGATACTCATTTTTGCTAATCTAAAAATGGAACAAATGTGTCTATTTGAGAGATGTTAAGAAACATTTATATGAAATAGCTGGTGTTCATTTAAAAATATTAGAAGGTTGGATGCCATATTAATAAACAGGCAGGATAATGATTATAAAAAATTAGTCAAGTAATTTTTTTTTGTTCCTTTTATTTCCTCAAAACATAAGACAGGACATTAGACATAAGGACAGTCAGACAATTAAAAATAAAAACAGTCTGTTTATATATATATATACCTATCAGACAATTAAAAATAAAAACAGTCTGTTTATATATATATATACCTATCCTTTTCTGCCATGATGTCTATTGATACAAAATTAATCTCACTACTAGATTAACTCTTTGACTTCTTATATTTAATATCTGGAAGTTCAGCAATATAAAGTTCACATTTTACTTAAAATCACACTAACTTAGTGGATTAAAATTTTGGTCAAATATCCTCATTTATAACTTAAGCCTCTCCTAATTATAACCTTTTGTTTAAATATGAGCTCACCGACTTAGACGGAGAATAAGTAATGCCATGTTTCTTAATGCAATGTTTCTTAACGTCAAGTGATACCAGAATTCTCCGTACCCAAATCGATCTATGTATGTACTATACACATAAGCTTATTATGTTTAAAATGAACGTGAATTTTGGAAAGCATGGGCAAAAGAAAGGCAAATAAGTAAAATATGAATAACTGACAAAGAAAAAAATATCTGGGAAAAACTAAAATAAATGAGGTCCTTGGAGCAACGTTTAGTTACTGGCCTGAGGCAGAGAAGGTTTTATGTGAGACTGAGGCATCTTGTTGTGCAGAAATCAAGGTGCCTTCAAAATTAATGGGCTAACATAAAAACAACACACAAACAAGTTGAAGGATCCCTCACTGACTAAAGTCGAGCACCAAAAGAACACTACAATGGTCCAAACACAGTCTCCTCAATAAATTTGTTAGAACAACTGGATATCTACATGAAAAAAAAAAAAGAATCTAGACACAGACCCTCTCACACTTCATAAAAAAATTAACTCTAAAAGGATCATAGACCTAAATCCAAAATGCAATACTTTTAAACTTCTAGAAGACAACAAGAAAAAACCTGGATAACTTTTTAGAGAGAATATCAAAGAAAGAAGTAATTGGTAAGCTGCACATCATCAAAATTCATTTAACATTGGCCAAAACCCATAAAATGTACAATACCAGGGGACAATCCTGATGTAAACTCTCGATTTTGGGTGGTAATGACGTGTCAACGTAGGTTTATCAATGGTAACAAACGTGCAACACAGAGCAGGTCGTGGGAGGGATTGTGTGTAGAGAAAGGCAGTGGGTACGCAGAAACTCTGTTCTCCTCAAACTTTTCTGTTTAAGACCTTAAAATTACCTAAAATTTTAATCTTACTTGTTTTTTTAGAAAAGCTGTACTAGCTAAGTTTTTGTGGGTTCTTAAGGTCTGACTATGTTGTTATTCTGGGCCTAGGGGTTGGTTCATGGGTGCCCGCTGTATGATTAAAAAATTTGTACATTTATATAATAAACTTTTCTGTATTTGGTATGTTGCATAATATTTAAAAGGAAAGCAATTATAGAAATAGAAAAGAGAATAAGAAATTGGTTAAAAATTTCAGGAAAGTGAAAGTAGGGGATTAAGGAAAAGCATCCAAGTTATTTGAAAATTTTGAAGGTTTTATTATTAAACTTGTTTGTGGGTACATAAGTATGTCTGCCTTATTGTTTTTCTTTAACATAGTCATATATATGATCCATTTTACAACAAAATAGTGAATGTAAGTATTCTTTAAAGAATTTTATATAATATTTTTAACTTAAAAAGCTATTGGGAGGTGAAAAAGTTCAGATTGTGGATGAGGATAATTTTTTCAAGTTTTGTTGTAAAGAAGAGCTGGAAAGTGGGAATTAAAGTGGAAGAGGATAAAGATATAAATCGAGTTTAAAACAAAGACAGGAGATGTAGATCATATTTATAAGTTGTTGAGAAAAATCCTCTGCAGAGGGAATTATGATGAAGAACAAAGAAATAGAAACTGCAGAAAGAAGCCCTATAAACTAAAATAAGAAAGTCAGTGTTAAAAGGAAATTTGACCTTTTAATATAAATCAAGATGATTCTTTCACAGCAAAAATTGAAGAGACAAAAGACATAGGACCTTATACCAGTGTGGTTTTGGTGAAAAAAATCAGAGTTACTGTTGGTTTCTTGATTTTCAGAACAGTAATTTCCTGAGAGGGGAGGGAGGATTGATGTGGAGTTTTCGGAAATAAGAGGTTCTGACATTTTTGTCTGAGAGGACATTTATTGATAGGATTGTTATTATTCACTGCCAAATGGAAAAGGGAACAGCCTTTTTTTTTTTTGTAATTTGCCTAATGATCACCCAAGTCTTCAACATTCAAACTAACAGGATGTAAAATTGTGCCAAGGTTTCATATTGGCGATATTTTCAGTGCTAGTGTGATCACTGGTTTTTTTAAAACACTCTTATTCTACATTCCTTTTATTGATAGTCATATTGAGGATGTCTTCTTGAGTTCAGAGGCCAATATTTGCCCTTTGGGAATTGTTTTCTCATAGCATCTATGGGGTTTTCTTCTCCTGTTTTGTAAAAAGTGCTATGTTGTATGGATAGTAGTGCATTTTTAATCTACATAATCTTAATTTTTTTGTCCTTTCACACTCTTTATTATATTGATATGTTTTTAATTCATGATAATGAAGAAATATATTTAAATTATTTCCTAGAAAAAAAAACAAAATTGAAAGCCAAACTAATTGTATTTCCAAAACTCTTTATGATCATAGAATCTTTGTTTATCTACTGAAATCCAAGGATTGAAAGTTTCTGACAGACTCTATGGACACAGTAAGGGGAGTATATACATATGTAAAATTTTGCACATAGTATTATATGCACAATTTTATATCTCACAAGGGACCCCAATTTAAGAATCCCTTTTAAACATGGATATTAGTTTTTATATACTAATATAAAATAATATTAACATACAACACTCATACAATGTTTTGCACCTCTTTAAAAACAAGGTTTTCAATTTTTTTATTGTCTCTCTGTAATATTAAACCTAGAAGACTATTAATACTGTGGTCTCAAATTAGTAATATAAATTTACATTATTATTATATGGATGGAAATGGCTAAGACCAGAGGCAAGGCCATTTAGAACACTTACAATGGTAATAAATGAATGTAATGGTGGTCTGAATAAAACGAAAAGTAGTATGTTTGTATAGATTTTGGACTTCAAAATAAAGCACGTTAAGTCCAAGAGGAGGCCTGTTGGCTGTGCGACATGAAGCCTCACAGGGTGACATTATTTCAGCGAATTTACCATACTTTTCTCTTCTCTGGGTCTCATATACGTTTTGAAACCTAATGTTTTTTGAAACCTGATTTTATCAGCAAATCAAGGAAAAATGTTTCCCAGTGGGGAGTCTCACATGAACAAAGATAGCTAAGAACTTCAAAGTTACTTGTATCTTATATGAAAATGGTAAGAATAAAATGAGATGATATATTCATCAGCATATCTGGATCACTCAGTACATAATAACTTTACTGTTACTATAAACCAAGTTAATCAAATTAATTAATCAAATTAATTAAAGTGATTGATTTATCATTTTAATTAATTAATTAATTAAAGTGATTGATTTATTACTTGCCACTGAGAAATAGAATGGTCAAGTTGAATGAATATATTTACATAATCAGGATAAATAAGGAATTATAAAGGAATGAAGTGAAAAAAATGGTAACTGAAACAAGAGGTCTGGCTAAAGAATCTTCTGAAGTTCACTTTGGTTGTGGTGGTTTATTCAGATGATGTTGTGAGTTGGACTGTGTCCCTCGCAAAAAAAAAAGATGTTGAAAATCCTAACCTCCAGTGCTGCAGAATATGACCTCATTTAGAAATGGGGTGATTGCAAATGTAGTTAGTTAAGGTAAGAGGAGGTCGTAATGAGGTAGGGTGGGGTCCCTAATCTAATATGACTGTTCTCCTTAGAAGTTGACCGTGTGAAAACAAATACCCACAGGTAAAATGCCATGTGGCAAAGAAGGCAGGTCTTAGAGTTGGCAGCTGCAAGCCAAGAAATGCCAAAATTGCCAGCAAGTGACTAGAAGCTAGAGAAGAGGTAAGGAAGGATTCCCTGTGCTTAGCAGAGGGATCACGGGGACATTTTATTCTAGGTCCTCTAGCCTCCAGAGCTGTGACACAGCAAGTGTCTTGTTTAAGCCACTCCTTCTGTGGTACTTCCCACAGTGACTCTAGGAAACTAATATAGACGGGAAGACACACACGTTAAAATGTGGGGAAAGGTCTCCAGGAAGGGAGACAGTGAGATAGGGGAGAATGGAGCTTTTGATGGAGCAGGTTCCTGGAGGAGAAGGTAGGAAATGCTAATGCAGAGAATGACCTCAGGAGGAAGGACATTTCTTAAATGGTAGTGAGAGGAAAGAAGGAAGGTGCGGTAAGTCCTAATTATGATTCTTTATGAGGTGACTCCATCTCCTGATAATGCACGGAGCTCTGATTTTGTAGGAAATTTGAGAGAAGGGAGAAGATTTGGAATAATGTCTGTGGCAAATGAGAGAGAAAGCTAACAGGCTGTAGAAGGCCAGTCTCCAGATTCAACTAGAGCATTCATAAATGAATGCATTTGTCGTTTGGTTTGGTGTTGAGGAAATTCAAACTCATATTTTTGTTTTCTTTATCTACCCTACTTTAAAGAACAATTTGTTAATAAACATTTTGATTATTAAACTTTAAACCAATAATGGATATTCATATGTCTGGTTGCCTTCTTATGTCATCTGAGAAAACATTCATTAATTTCAAGAATTGTAATCATGTTGTTGATGCTCTAGATTTGTGTACCATCAGTAAGAAATGTGTAATCACTGAATTAAAGCGTCTAAAATCTACATAGCCAGAAAAGGTGGAATTCCCATCAGATCCATACATTTGCTGAGCCCTTGAGTTTGTTTTAACACATGTGGCCATTTATTAAGTCAAATGACTTACAATTTTACAGTTTGGTGTATGTAATGAACAGGTCTCTTGATAGATTGGTCAAATAATATTGTAGAGACAAAGTTGTTCATTAGCATACTTATGGGTTTATTAATATATATGAAAGCATCCAGTTAACACAAATATGTAATGATAAATAAGCCAATATGGAATTTTGAGAGGATTGTTACTGGTTTCTTGAGACACAGGTTTAGGATTATATTAATATCCATCATCCCAATCCACATCAATAAATAAATATCTAATTAGTTGTATGTCTGGGAAATATTAAAACGTCTCCATAAGGAGACAAAAACAAAGCTCAACATAATAGAAAATATAAATATTTAAAATAAAAGGAATAACAAACCATTAGGAGCAAGCATATATTGATAAACAACAAATTATTCTAGACGAAGCCTACATTATTTTCCATAGAGCTACTAGTCCCTATAAGAAATAAGGAAGTATAAGAATAAGAAAGTAATAGACATTCATAATAAGGATACAATCAGGTTTGATTAATAATTAAAATGGTGAACTAAAATGATGTTGTGTAGACACTATAAATTTATAGAACACTGTGGAAAAAAATACTAATTCATTTTGAGTTTTTTCCTAACGCTAGAACTTACTGGTCTCCATGCTCCCCAAATCCCTTCCCAAAGCTTTCTCTTCTGAATAGTGAGGTTGTATAGAGTGGAACTCTTCAACTACCTAAGTGCATTTGAAATCCCCTTCTACTGGTCACTAGTTATACGACCTTAGGCAAGTTTCTTTTTTTCCATGCACTACCATTTCCTTATCTGAAAAATGGAAATAGTATCATTATCCTTTAACATTGTTGTGAGAATTAAATGAGTTAATACATAAGAAGTATTAAGAGTAGAGCCTGGTATAAATTAAACACTAAATAAATATTAAAAATTGTGATCAACATGACCATATACTCTGCCTTGGCTAATAGCATCATCATTTGCTCAGTTGCACTAGAAATCGGAGTCAGCTTTAAGTCCCACCTTTTCATCACATATGTCTTAAATAATCTGGGAACATCTCCCTTAGTCTACATCTTAAATGTTCTGGCTTTAGGTTAAGTCTTCAGTCTATCACCTGGATAATCAGACTGGGTCTCCTAACTCTCTAAACCCATCTGCCCACTCTCATCTCTGCTTTTCACATCTCTTATACTTTCCTCCCCTTTTCCCCACCGCAGATTCCCCCACATCTAAACCTAATTGGGTTACTTATTTTCTTAAAAGACTTAGAAGCTTCCAAGATTAAGTACAAATTTCTCACCCTTTCACATCAGTTGCAATATGCAAGGCCACTGTTCTCCGAACCATCCCTGCTTTCTCACACCTCACTGTTCTGCACTATTTCCCCTCCATTCCCCACTTGGAGTTTCTTTCTCTCCCTTCTCTACTTAATCAGGATCCCCTTCCCTTCCCACCTTTCACAAGTCCCTCCTTCCTCTCTGACTTTTCAGCACAGCTGTTCTTTAATGACAAGAGCAGCAATAACAATCACTAACATTAATATATAATTATGTGTCACTCATGATTACAAAAACAGGTGTTACCTCATTAACTCCTTAAAAAATCCATAATATAGGTACTGCTCCTCATTTAACAGATGAGGAAACTGGTGCAGAAGAGTTAACTATAAAGGCCACTTGGCTGGTGAGATATGGAGCACACTTTGAATTCAAGCCATTAAGAATACTGCCTCCCAGTTATAGCACCCAAACGCAGCATATTGTATTATCATAAAAATATACAGCTCTCTCTTTGAAAATACAATGCTTTCTTTATATGGCATCTCCAGTGTCTAATTCATTATGTGGAACACAGAATGCCCTATAATTAATAAAAGAACAAATGAATGACTTTATGAATAAGAAGAGGTGAAATTAATAGCTAGTTTTCAATGCATTACCTTTCTGACCCTGTGAATATATATTATATAAATATTACTATTTTATTAACAACTATATTGAGGTGTATCAGTTATATAAAAATGCATATATTTAATGTATACAATTTTATGCATTTGAACATAAGCATATGCCTGTGAAACCATCACTACCATCAAAGTAATAGTTTCAATACTATTGGAGGAGAGCATAAGGAAAATAAAGTAGAAATTGAAGTTTCTGCTACAGTTGAATTCATGTTTATTCAGATCTGTAAAACTTCAAGTAATGATGTCAAAGAAAGAACTACATGTCTTGATTTACTCGTTTTTGAAGTCCTAAAGGCACCAGCCTTAGTGCTTATGCACACTTTGAGGATAGCCTCTTACCAAATTAGACCATTTGAATCCTAAACGTCTGACCTTTTTTCCCAAGGTTGCTAGATATGGCCACTGTAAAGGAAAATCAGTGTCAGTGAAATTGTTTTAGTCCAAAGTCAAGAATGTACTCATAAACAAATGTATACATTTTGTTCAGTTAATAGAGTATAGCTTGAGTACGATTTCTAAGTCATCTCATAGAGGTATTACAGAGTGGCCCCATTCAGCTGAAATACATGATTTGATTCCTGTTTAGATTTGTTCAGTGTTTTCCTTTAAGGTCAATGAGACCAGCCACATCAGTACTTCTCCACACAGTCAGATTTAGTGTTGCAGTATGCATTTCTTCATTTAGCCTCTGACTATTCAGAGGTTTTCAAACTTATTTTTATATGTGCCATTGATTTTTTTTAAAATGATTACATGAAATTAAAATCACACCATGATTCTTTTTATTAGCTTCTATTTATTGACTTTTTTAAGTTTCCAACCTTACTTCTAGAAAGGAGAGATACAAAATCTCTGTAAGTTTTATATTTTAGCTTGAGTATAGGTACTTTTGTGTTTAATTCTCTAGCTTTCAAATATATAGGGATTTAATTTGTCTGTTGGTTATTAAGTTCTAATTTAATTACATAGTGTCCAAGAAATACATTCTGTGTAGTATTATTTTTAATAGGCTTTTATATGGAAAATTTCATTAACTAACTTTCCATAAAACTTCAATTCTAAGATTATACCATAAGGAAATAACTGAGAACATACACGAAGATTTGCCTGCAAGTACTTTCTACACATTGTTCTTTATAAACAAAAATTTTGAGGAAAAATATTATTACATCACTAGTGAAAAAAGATAAAAAATAGATCAATCTGTATTTGTTAAAAATTATGATTAAAAGAAATTCAATAACATGGAAAGTTATTTTTAAATTAAATGAAATAATGCATTATAAAACAGTAAATTGAGTATGATCTTATTGTGTAGGTATCTGGAAAACAAAATTGTGGAATGTTAACATTTTCATTTGATTAGATTGGGAAAATTTTTAATTTATTTTTCTTATCTATAGTTCTAAATTTTCTAATATCTATTAGTTTTGTTTTTATGAAAGGTTGGTTTTTGAAGCCTTATATTAATATAAAGTATACACAGAACCAAAATTTTAAGTTTTGCTTGATTTGGTTTACCTTGAATATTCAGGTCAAAGTTAATGCAAATAGGAACTCTCCTTGGTTCTGAAGAAAGACAGTGGAAACTTTTGCTTCAAAATACATTACAATTTCTGATTTATTTAAAAACACAACATGCACGTACACACGAAATTTCTACTCCTGCCGCTGAAGCTCTTTCAGTTGGCTACATACAACCATGGACTATACAGTTTTGTTCAGAACTTTGGGTGACAAATAGAATTACTTCAGTACTGTGTAAAACTTTTGAAACAAATGCAGACTTCCATTATTAATAGACAATTTCTAACAAACATCAGACATTATCGAAGTGTAATATAACAACAGAAAATTTTCAACGTTCTGTAAAAGTTTTATGCTATGGGAGCCCAATACCATTTTTTGTTGACGTTTTTAATCTGATTAATCTTTACTTTGTGTATCATTACTCTTATAGACTGAATGAATTTGAAGTTTATTATTCAATCTAGCTATTTTACTTGTAAGTCAATGAAATTCAAAGAAGAGAAATTGTACTTACTAATCAGTCTGCAAGACAAAATATAGACATGCTGATTTAAAATATTTTTGACTCATATAAAATACTTGATAATACTGTAAATAAAATAAAATTCAGTTTTCAAAGGACTTTGAACCAAAAGATTATTAAATTTAAAAAACTCAGGCTTTAAAAATGTAGAATACAATGATGGTTTAGATGTAGAGAACTGAGGTATAAGCTCATATTTAGAGTTACAGTCTTTCTGGAATAAATAAATAAATTACAGTGTTATTTCAATGGAATATTATGATTCGGTGACACAAGATTATAATTTTGATATAAGTAGAATATGCAAAATGATCATATGATCTACTTTTTAAGGACATATATGTGTGTCTGTGTATGAACAGATATATAGTTATACCATTTGAACAGTGGAATCATTGGTGACTTTATTTTCTCTTTATTATTAATCTGCATTTGAAGTAATTTATTCTAAGTTATTTTTCTATAAACTATCAGTCCAATGACATGGCAGTTGCATGCTGGAGCTCTAAAACCACTGATTCTCTTTTATATGAACCATTAAAATTATTCCCTGAACAAACAAGGAAGGGACAGCAAAATATTTAGGGCTAGTCATAATTTCCTATTATCAGAAATCTACTTAAAAAAAGTTTCACACCTACAAGTGTCATCCAGTACTTTTCTGTTTTATTTAGAGAGGCCCTGAAAAAGCATGTTAAGGAAACAATACTGATGACAGATGATAGACAGGTATATGGATAGATAATATACCTAAAAGGACATTTAGTTGCATAAATAACATACGCAAATATGCAAATATTCAGAGTGGGTATACTCTGGGTCTTGACATTTGGGGTGATTTTTACCTCACTGATTTTAAATATTTATTATACTAGTAATGTGCATTACCTGAAAAGTTTTTCAATACAGAGTAGAAAACATTAGTCCACCCAGAGATTTTCTTTAGAATGGCCATAAGCAATAAATAGTAAGTAGTATCAAAAGTAGAATAATTCCTATAGCAGACAGCAAGCTGTCTACTGAACAAACACTTAATAAACACGTATCTGTTGCCCTTCTTAGCCTTTTTTGGAACTGGGTGTGGGTAGGTGACTTTTAATGAACAGACTGCAAGAAGTGGTGTGTATTGCTTCCCAGATTGACCCATAGAAACCTGAGAAAATATGAGCATTCTTCCCTCCCCACCCTCCATTTCTGGTAATCCCAATGTTCCTGGTAACCTTGAAATTCACATGTTAAAGCTAGTAGAGTAGCCATCAGTCTGCCCTGCTTTCAGTATGAATAAATCTCTAGGACTATTAGATGTGAAAGGAATAAACTCTTTTTTGTAAGGCACTGAAATTTTGGTGCCTGTTCAGTCTGCCTACGCAACACTAACACAGGCTCCATCTCTTTTTCCACTAGCCTTCATCTTTTTGAGTGAGAATTTTTTATGGTGTTACTTCTATGCCTTTTATTTACTTTTCCAAAAAATATGTCTGCCTTCAGTCCCTGAATACTTATTTTAAATGGTCTCAACTGTATGATAGCTAACAGAAATTGTTCAGAGTTTATAGAGTAATGTTGGCAGTTCCTCCAGCTTCAAAGCTGACAAATTATTTTTTACGTTCTTACTTTTATAAGGACATTCCTATTGTTTAATGAAAGAAGACAGGGTGTCTGTTCTTACATTGATGTACTTTACTAAAACTTTGATTTGGAATTATTTCTTCTTTTTTTCCTATGAATATTTAATTTTTCTATACCAAATATGAAATATGCAATTTCTAATGAGAAAAGGAGAGAAATGTTTCACAAAGTCAGTATTTATCCCGCTGTTCACTCATAGTATTGAATATAATTAAACTCAAGTTCAGGTATAAAGAAAATATCAATCATTTCCAATCTGGCTTTAATTTCTCATTAAAATCATCTGCATAGGTCACCACACCATGTGGCATAGTCACAAACATTGACAGACAGCCTGCATGCAGGGGAAGCTCTCTCTAATGTTCATCTTCAATTATCTAACATCGTCCAGATTTAGGAACTGAAAAGCTGTACCCTACTGCAAATCTTCTACGTATAATTACTGACACAATGTTCCTGCTCACGGGGCCAAAGTCTGTAGATCATTCAAGGTCCATCTCTACTGTTGTCTGCACAGCGAATGTTCCAAGATTCCTCAAACAAATGTACTGGATATCTCCATTCTTACAATCTTATTTAACACTTTTATAACATGCTTTCCAGACCAGGTCTTTCATCAGAGGAATGCTAATCTCTTCTGTGCCCCTTAGACTGAAGTTCCTGAGGTCATAGACTGTGTTACATTTGTCTTTGTTTTCTATACCTCTCAGCACCATAGAATATGTATAAATGATGCTGACTGAATTTAATGAATTAACATAGTTGAATTAAGTTGAACAAATATCCAACTTTAGTCAATATTTCTGCTTATAATCTGCTACTGAAACCTTGTTTCAGGACATTTCCAGGTGATAGGAGTGCTTCCTTCCTGGGGTAAGATATGGATGCTGGTGGTAAGAAGTACTCAGGTTCTGGATAGAATACAGGAAAAGGCAGTTATTTCTGAAATTATTAACAGGAATACCTTCAGGAAAACAAACAAAACCTTGAACAGAAGTTTTAGTGTCACAAAATCAGGAGTTTTTAGATTTAGCTACATGACAAGTAATAGGATTGATAGGATGCCTAACTAGTTTTTCAAATAGTTTGTCATTGATAAATATATACCAAGCTTCAAACACCTGACTGAAACTATGTTGCTGGAAAAATATACATTCATAGTAACAAACTCTTTATAGTAAAAAAAACAGCTGCACTGTCAATAGCTCTATCCATGATCAATCCTGGAAGTAATCTCCACAGTTCTTTCGGTTTACTTGATACACTGAGCTACTTACAGTGATAGATCTTTTGAAATTTTATGATCCATCTTGAGTAGTCGGTGTTGTTGAGTTGTCAGGTATAAGAGTTATGTATACTCCACAATATTTGTCTTATCATAGAAAGCTTCAACTTAGGAAAGAGGTTTATAACTTTTCTTGATCTATTTTATCTCCCTGAGTTACCATGTTTTGTTTCATGTTTCAAAAGCAACTATAATTGAAAAGGCAGCACATTAAAGTAACAGTGAAAATCCAGAAATGGTATTTCATAATCTGGATATTGTTAAGCTACAGTTTCCAACATAGGCTTAAAAAAAAACGGAGAGAAAGCCATATACAACATATTTTTATTATTTATCACTAACCTTCACCCCAATAGCAGTAATTTCTGCATTGCCGAGTCTAAAAGGATTTTGTTTTCAAAAGTTGCAATTGAATATGTTGATATAATACAATGACATATTATTCAGCCACAGAAAGGAATGGAGTTCTGATATGTGCTACAGCTTGGATGAACCTTGAAAGCACTATGATGAATGAAATAGTAGTCCAAGTCCAAAAGGGCCAATATTGTGTTCTTCCACTTAAATGAAATATCTCAAAGAGGTGACATAATAGAAGCAGAAAGCAGGTTAGAGGTGACCAGGGACTGGGTGGGAAGGAGGGAATGGGGAGTTAGTTACTGCTTAATGGTGACAGAGTTTTTGTTTGAGTTGATGGAAAAGTTTTGAAAATAGTGAAAATTGTGAACGTGATTCCTCCCACTGAATAGTACACTTAAAACTGGTTAAAATGCAAAATTAAAAGAAAAAAAAATTGAAACTAATGAGTGATGATGGCATGACCAAAAACAGCAAGACATTGAATCAAAAAGAAAAAAAAAACCCTCTAGACTTTGTGGAAATAAATAACTAGTCTTTGGAATCTACACTATAATTTTAAAAGTTCTTCTCCAAATATCAGGGTTGGATTTTTAAAATTGGTGGAAAAATTATTGATTAAAGAAATTAAGGATTTACTTGCAGGGGTGGAATATGAATGATTTTATAATGTTAAAATAGAAAGAGCTGCAGCTAAATTACCATAAAGCAAATATGACTCAATGCCATGAGATTCAATTTATTTCTTGAAAACCAGCATTCTATCTACACATGGTATATGTGTTTATTCCTTCATGATATAACATAATATATAAGATTATATAATATAATGAAAGGCCAGCCAAACTGACTAAAGTGCTTACATGTTCATCTGGGCAAAAGGTTCTGTGTTTACATAATTCTTTTCTAATCTTTTCACTTTTTTTTTTTTACTGTTTTTGCAACACTTTTATGCCTATATACTATGAAAATGGCAATTTTACAGTACAATTCTACGTGGCCACAAATTGCACAGTCCAACTTCCCCAATTTTCTCTCCAGAGGGATGGCTTTGGGGTAGACATGCAAAAGTGAAGGGACTCCAAATAGTACATATATGAAAGTAAGAAGTTCAGAGAGATCTATGCTTTAAACCCCAACTCACTATTTATAATTTATATGTCCTTTAGCGTGGTTTAATCTCTCTGAGCCTCAGTTTTTCCACCTCTATAATACAGCTACTTATATTATGAAAGTTTAAATCCAAATAAAAGATATACCCAGGAGTAAGTTAGACTTCAGAATATCCATTTTTCATCTTGGTAATCTAGATCAGAAAGCACTGATTAAATTCTAAAGTCCAAATTAGCTATCTACTACTTTCCTCAATCCAGGCAAAGCAGTTGGGCAGTTTCAGCACTTTCCATAAAGGACAAAACAGAAAGAGTGTGTGTCATATGCAAACAGGCAGCCCCTAGAAGAAACTGTCCTGCATGTGCTGAGTTCTAGTTTCACAGCTCAGCAATACTGTTTCTCTTTCCATGAGAAGTGTGTGAATGGACAGGATGGAAGTGAGCCCAGCAACTTTCGCTTCAATACTGTTCTTTCCTGGAAAGTAGCTACTCAGCTGTAAAGAAAATCGCCAAGTGAAAGACAAGAATTAGTTTCTAATACCAGTATCATTGGATACGGGCAAGGACTAAAGAAGGTAATAGTAAATGCTTAGCAGAGCACAGATAATATAAAAGAAACTCAGTAAATTGTCGTCTGTAATTGTGGTGCTTTATTATTGTTATAATAAAGCCTGACAAGTCTGAAATGAAAGTTGGTCAAGAATTTGTCTTAATGTACGGTGGGTCTGTTGTTCCTTAATGTAGGAAATCCAAACCTGTCAATCAATCCAAACCATACTGTATATTCCCTCCACCCCATTCTCTCTAACAGCTTCATGTCGCTTTAAAGTTCACTGCTAAATTAGTGAATTTCTGGTCTTCTAGGAGGGGTTATAATTCACTCTCCGAGTGTCCTGCTTGCTCATGTAGATTTTAGCTACTCAAAGATTCTACTAAATGCAGACTAAAGTTAGAGTAAGTCTTCATTTAATAAAGGAGACATAAACAGATATTCATAATTTAGAAGGGTTTGGAGGTAATCCAATTTAATTCTATTGTATATTCTTCAATTTGTTCACACTTTTCTTTTTATAATGACATGATTTCTCTGACTCCAGAGATGTATGTTTAGTGAAAACTTTTCTCTGAGTTCTCATTTTATCCTGCCAAAAACTCAAACTATTTTTTGACTATTAATTTGAAATTATAATTAATATGAGGTCACCATCACCTTCACCTGGGCACACCAACCCTCACCCCCACTTACCACTGTTATAAATGACACTGTTTTTCTATCGTATTACTGTCATAATGTAGCAGTAGGTTATTCAAAGGAAAAGTTATTTATAATTTTCAGGTCCAGTTTCACAACTATAAAATGGCCTTAAACTATGAACTGCCCAATTTTTTTGCCAAGAATTATTGGATTAACTTTGTCAACTGCATATTCATTCATTGTTTCCTCTACAAATATTTCAGAAGTATTTCTTCTGCTATTTATTTGTGATGGGGCATTAAACATATGCCTAACAATTGCTTTTCCTGTGGAGTCTTCACAAACTCGTAAGGGAGATAGAAACCTTTTTATATTGTAAGGAAGGCAATGCTGAGTAATAAGAGTGGTGGACAAAGTCATACGGGGACACAAGGAAGACAGCTGGTAGTTCCGCCCTGGGGGGCTGGGTGATGTCTAGAGGGCCGACTGGACTGGTCACTTCAGTTGCTGCTCCTTCACTGTCTATCTTTGATTTCAGCATATTTGAACTTTTCTTTCCTCATTTTCTCTGTGTTCCCATATTTACACCTTCGGCTATGTGTTCACTTTGAGGACTGCACAGGAAAAAATGTCTCAAGACTCCCAGTTGTGTTTCTTGGAAACCTGAGATTTTATGAAGCTATTTCAAGAACTCTACAAATATTTGATTTAAACAGATGTGTAAATCTGTATATATTTATTAAGAAACTCTAATATAAAGCGACCTATCCAAATTTCTATGTAGAATGAACACATTAACTTTTCAGGCAGGTTATATTATATTTTTTTCAAATATTGGGATAGAGGCTCTTTTGCTATTTCTCTGTGTATATATTTGAATACATGTATTTGTTTCTATTGGTTAAAAAATTACATCACTGCTTATGTTTTAATTAAGGACTGCTTTCAAGAGTGAATAAGTAGTGCACTACTAGAATACATACACCCCATTCTCTCTATAATATCACACAAGACTCAGATTTAGATGTTGTTGTGATGTTATAAGAATTGCACACAAAAAGTAAATAAAAGGAATTGTAAAATATGGTATAATAGATCATTTTAATGCTCTGGTCCTCTGGTCTAATTTTAATATTGTAGCAAAATGTATATAAAACTACCCTTAAAAGTAGAGATGTTTGTTGGCTATTGGTTAGAAACTAGAATTGTTTTCTGATTAGACCATGACATTTCTAAACAAATTAAACCATAAGATCATTATACTGATGGGGTCATCATGACAAAGCAATTTGAAACATACTGATTCAACTGATTTGCCAAGTACTATCTAATACACCCAGTGTAGTGGTTGGCATCTATTAGAGCCATTCACTAAATAAATCCAGCTATTATTCTGGAAAATGGTAGTATGGAACTTCTTTGTGCACTTGGTATTAGATATAACCATGGGATTTGCATTAGTCAAACAATACAAGAAGAACCTATGGTGGGGTGGGTGCTGTTACAGTAAGACAGAACCACTGAATATCTCCAAAAAAAGCAATGAAAGTACAGTCAAAAATTATGAAAATCAACTTTTTCAGAACTTTGGAAATTAACCAAGTGCTTGCAACAATTTGAGGAGCAGTTATCAAAGAACAAAAATTCCTTAAGAACAGAGTTTTGTCACATTTTAACTTCTATTCCAGTTCCCTTATCTCAAGCTTTGAGGTGGTCTTGAAGCCAATAGCTCTGCAAACACACCAGCTGTGAAAACCAGCAGCACAGCAGCCACTGGGGGGGTGGGTAGACTGTATATGAGCTGCACAAAGAATCCCAGCCCCAGATAATTTTAATGATTTGATCTGTCTGGCTTACCTCAAAAAGTTCCAGTCACAGGGATTTTCTTTATTTGACATGACTCAATACTCACACTTTTTCCCTGGGGTATTTGTTGAAAACAATCTTATTTAACACTTTTTGGTGCCTTTTCCCTGGGGTATTTGTTGAAAACAATCAGTGGTAGCTGATCAACATCATATCAGCCTGGGGCAATGATGAAATTTGGGGCAAGCAAGAAGCTGGACCAAAATATTAAAATGGAGATCTGGTGAATGATATGTATGTCTATACATATCATTTGAACAACTTCAATAAATTCCTGAAGATCCAGAAGAATCTAAATAAACATAAATGCATATAAATTATATAGTCTCATAAACGTAATGTAAGCATAACAGAAAAGGACATTTTATGAATGAGAAATATAAATATTAAGAAAAATGCATATGATAACAAAGTCCAATTTCACCCAACTCTTCTGGTGGCTGAGATGTTGCAGAATACGTAGAATTGGTACCTAAAACCACTCAAATCTGGGAGCTGGAATCACAATTCCCACCTGTTATGTCATCTCCCTCTTCTCCCTTTCAAAACTAAAGGTGAAGCAGCGACACATTAAGTAGATGGGGATTGTACCATTATAGGGCCTTCGCCTCTCTCCCTGCCAAGTAACTGTTACACCATAACATGTTATACCATGTGACAGCACGACCATGAGACCATGCCCAGTAGATGAAAAGACAATATTTTCAACAAAAGGAGGACTTACCTTGCGGAAATGGTAATATCACAATCTGAAAAATGTTTAAATACTCAAATATACTTTCTACACCGAGAAAACATATGCAATGATATCTATGAAGCAAGCAAGGCAGGTTCTGTAAAATAACAAGTGGCTATGCATCAAGAAGAGGCAATTTTGCAAAAAAACCAGAAATTTTGCACAGAACCAAATCAAGGTTTGTAGAGGGGAAGTATAATTATTGACATAAACAATAACAAAAACCCCTCAATAGATAGGATAAACAGAAGATCAGGTTTATTTACATGGAAATTTGGTAAAGTAGAAAATCAAATTAAGAAATCACTTCAAATGATAACAAGGATAAAAAGATGAAATTTTTGAATGAAAACTGAAAAGAAATAGAGGCTAAATTCAAATGTTTCCACATTGGTTGTTTTGGGGGTGTCAATACCATGCATGTTTTATTTATAGGATTCCAAGCAAGTTTTACTCATGGCTATGGATTATTAGAGCAAAACGATACAGAGTAGAAATAGTAAGAAAAATATATGCTTCTTCTGAGTCCTTCTATGTCTCAACAAAGAATGCGCTTCCTCTCTAGCAGTGAACCATGGGAACCTGTGTGAAATAACTCTGGCCAAGGAAAATCACTCCAGTCTTCAGGGTCTGAGGTTTTAATGGGTCTGGCCACCTAGGCAAATCCTGCTAAGCAACCAATCGTGGTAATTGACACTGAGGACCCCCAACAATGAAACCAGGTACACATGATCAATCTTGATTTTTGTGCAAATGAATCCCTGACAATCTAGAATACCACAGTCCATTCCTCTAGGTGTGTGAATGAATATCTGTAGTCATTAACATAAAGAACTTTCTGAGGGCCATTGAGCAGCCACTGGAGGTAGACTGTAAATAAGATAAAGTAAGGTAGACTGTAAATAGATAAATAAGAATTGCAAAGAAATTGTGAGTCGGTCCTGGAACCAGTCTTACTTGGAAGCATGCAAGTATTGAGCAGCTAACTATGCTATATTAACTCTCCTCACATTTATCCAGTAGACAATTCAGAAGAAGAAAATGGAAAAACACCAGGAAACAGTTTTTAAAAATTAACTGTAATTTCCAAACCCAATTTTTAGTTGGAAAAATCCTACCAAGTGTCAAACAGTATAAAACGTTAAAGTGACACTTCACAGAAGGATGAATAGAAAAAAAAAACAAATTCCTAAAACTGAAGAGTAGGAAAAGAGAGGTTGCTTAAAAATAAAGAAACATATAACATTAGAGTTCCTACCAGCAATGTTGGAAAGAAGAAAAAATATGTCAGTGTCATTTATCTGAGGAAGTGTAACAGTGGACCTAGAATTATAAACTATAATAACTTCATTTTTCCATAATTCAAGGGCAAAGATAAAATAAATATCCTTTCAGAAATATAGGGCCCATTGGAAATATACATATAATACATATTACAGTTTATGTGTAATATACAGTATATATAAAATATTGTATATATAAATTACATAATTATTATACATATAGTTAGATGTAAGGACTGTTATATATTGATATATAAATTATATGTAATATAAATATACAACATAATGTAAACTGTATATAAAATATATTGTATACAGAGTTTCAATGAGCCTTGTATGTCCGAAAGAATATTCATTTTCTTTGTTATTGAATACACACACACACACACACACACATATACACATTTAGATAGTAGTTCAAACAGATTATTCAGCACAGCTTTGAAAAAGATAGTATGATGAATAATAATTGAAAAAAGAAATGAATAAATGTTATTGAAATTTGATAAGGCATGGTTAAAAATATTTAGTAATGATTAAATACTAAACTCCAAAAGGGAACAATATGAATGCAAGTGTGATAAGGAAAGAAGTGAGATGGATTAACATGAGATGCTGACGTGCTTAAGAGGATGGGCACATTTTTCTCTCAGGGCAGGATATTGCCAATGATAAATTTTTATTTTTGATATAACAATTCAGTCTAAGATATTGATATCAAAAATTTGAAGATAACTACTGGAATGAAAGTGAATCTGGGAATCATAAGAAATATAAAACAAAAAGGAAATAAATGCCAAACCAATACAAAATTGAATGGAAGTCAAGTAACTCAACAAGGAAAAAAATAAAAAAAGAAGTAACCATAGTAAATAACCATAGCAAAATGTGATGGTCCAAAGATAATATGCTTCATGAGTGTGAAGTTAAACTCATCTTCTAAAATGAAATTTCATGGTATCTTACAAAGGTATTATACATATATGTCACTTATTAAACACGTGGGACGCAAAAGCTCAGAAAATTTTATATACATTGATTCAATACAATATACTAGCCCAAAACTAGCAGAAACAAAGCTGGTGACAGTCTTAATATTTTAAAAAGGAGAATTCAGTGAAAAAAAGGCCATGTAAAAAACAGAGAAGAATCCTAAACGCATCTTACTAAGAGAAAGACGTCAACCTGAAAAGTCTACATACTGTGTGATTCGGGTGTGATGCTCTGGAAAACACCAAACTATGGTGACAGTGAAAAAAATCAGTAGTTGTCAGGGCTTCGGGGAGAGGGAGGGATGAATAGGTGGGGCACAGAGGAGTTTCAGGGCTGTGAAACTATTCTGTATGATACTCTAATGATGGACATACGTCATTAGATATTTGTCAAAACCCATAAAATGTACGACACCAAGAATGAGCCCTAATATAAATACAGGCCAAGTGATAATGACGTCAACAGGCTCATCAATTGGAGCAGAATGTAGATAGCGGGGGAGCTTGTGTGCAGAGAGGAGGCCAGGGGTATATGGGAACTCTCGGCACCTTCTGCTCAATCTTTCTGTGAACTTAAACTGCTCTAAAAAATAGTCTATTTAGAAAAAGTGAGAGAGTGCACTAATATATTACTGTTATAATTTGAAATTATTTTAAATGGGTAGTTTGCAGTATACTCAGAATTTGCAAATTGATTTTAATGCTTAGCAGGATTTTAATAATAATGCAAAAAGAAAGGAGGTCCTGAAAAATAATAATGAAAACCTTGAGAAAAAGGGGCAAAAGATGAGAACACCACCTTAATAAATCAACACAGAAGTTTATTATTCCAGAAAATGAAAACAAGAATTATATTCCTATCATAAGCATACTCATTTTTTAATATCTTGGGAAAGCAGATAAACACAACAGATAACATTTATAAAGTACTAATTTTATTCCAGGAACTCTTGCTAAAGGTATGTATGCAATAACTCTATAAATCACTGTAAAACTTTCCATAAGGTGGATACTGATATTTTATTTTGATTTTATAGATGAGGAAAATGATAAAGTATGTTAATATCTTTTCTACTAGAGAAACATCCTTACATTCTTGAAAAGAAAACACACACTTGTTGATGGCATTGTGCTTTTTTAAGGTGTTTATAGGGTACATTTGTTAAAATTTTAACTAGGATTTTCCAGTGATGCTCCTAAGTAAGACTGATCTGGCAAGAGTACTACAATAGTTAATCATTAATATCTTATTGTCTGTACATTTGAACTCTCACGAATCAAATGTATTGACTCCTATTAATAGTGAATTTCTTGCTATCTTCTTATAGAAATATAATTTCTGATGTAGTTATGTTGGTACTGTACTATTTGGCACATAGATAGTCATAATTCTTTTGTATACATAGCAAGGTACCCATAACTGTAATCATAAACTATCTTTCTTCACCTTGTTTAACATGTCTTTGGTTTGTATGACATCTTGTCTCTGATTAAGATTGCAATTCTTGCTTTTCTTTGTATGCATTTGCCTGGTATATGTTTCCCTATCCTTTCATTTTTCAAACATTCTGAGTTTTCTTCTTCTGGATATAAGGCTAAAATTCTATTTTGCTTTGTGATCCAGTCTAACAATCTATACTTTTCTTAGAAAATGAGACAACCTTGTTTACAGTTATTGATATGAAGGATATGTTTTCTCTTAGTTCTGCCATATTGCTTCATGCTATGTTTATGTCTTTTAGCTTCGTAACACTCCTACACTCTGTGGTCTATTTTCTCAATATTTATGATTTTTATTTTGTCCTTTGTTATTTTTATAATTATTCCTTTAAGTTAACTGCATTTCTCTATTTTTATAGACTATATCTGCTAGTTTGCTAAAATAAATCATGATAAAGATGATAAAGATCCGTGTTTCTTGTTCCTCCCTGTCTCCCTCCTTACTACATGATTTATTTAATATTATCTTAGCTACGGTTTAGTTTTATATTGTTAAATATGTCACACTACTTATTTCTCAAGTGATTTTCTTTGACTCTTGACAATTAGAAATGCTTTCATATCCCATCTTCTTTTACTCTTCTCATCCAAATTTTGTTTAGATATATCATTTTTACATGGTCAGGATCTATGAAATTTGCATACTATTATTTTGCTCTAATCCGCATATCCTCACATTTCTGATCAACAGTTCAATACATTCAGTGCTTACAATCATACCTCGATCCAGGACGCCTCTTCTATTTATCTCCTATAAAGCTAAATTCCATCCTCTATTTTGAAGACAGGTTCATGAGAATAATATTCCTTTATTCTTGTGTATTCAAAACTGTGTCCACCTGTTACATTTGAAAGACTGGCTAAAAATAAAATAAAAAAAAACCCTTAGCTCTCACTTTATTTTCTTTGATATCTTACGAGCTTTCCTCTACTGATGTTGAAAGACTACTCGGCTATGAATGGTGTGAAGAAATGCAGTGAAGAAATCTGAGGCCAGTCTCAATATTTTCCTATACATTATTGATTGTTTCTGCCTGCATGCCCGGAAGATTCTTTATTATATTTTAATTCTAGTTACTGTAACATGGAAGCATCTTATGTGATGACAATTTTCCCTGACAATCACTGAGTTCTTTAAAAATGAAATTTCAAGTCTTCTTTCATTTCAACAATGTTGCTTTCTTTAACAATATATTGCAATATGTATTTTTCCATTGTTTTTCTTCTTTGGGGTCTCTAATGACATATGCGGTGGATTACCTTTGCTCATCTTCTCCATCTTTCACATTCTCTCTAGTCCAGTTTCTCTCTTTATTTGCAATTCAATTGCTAGGCTTTCTCACCTCTGCCTTTTTTTTCCTTACTGTGTTTAACTCAGTATGTACTTTACCTTGTAATTATTCCACATTCATTCTTAATTTGTGGTGGTTTTGTTTTTAGTTCCACTTCTTTCCTGCATTACACCAGCTTTGGGTCATCAGGTCCTTTAGTCCCCTCAACCCAAGTTCTCGCATTTGTGCCTCGTGGTTTTCCTTCACAGAAGCAATTCCTTCACTGTCCCTTTATGAAATATCATGGCAGAATGTTAGGACAAATTTTTCAACTTCTCCAGGGCAACACTGTTTTAGCATGCATTTCTCAACAATTGGTACAACAATTTGATGCTCCTCTGTAAGTCTTGTCCTATATTATTTTTGTATTGATATTGTGCCCATTCTTTTTTTATTACTCATAATTAACCAAGTTACATTTTTCTGCTTTAGGTTCCTGGGAAACGGGGAGAAGAAACTAGCCATGTGCAGTTTACAAAGGTTCCGTGTTCTTCGATGATGAAGAGATCAACTGCTTTTTGCAAACATCTCTTCTGTTTAACCTTTGTGTAGCCCTCCATTACTTCGGACAGGACATATCCAAGTGGGCTTTTATCACCAGCCCTACTCACTCCAGTTCTCACACATTTTACTATAAGAGGAAAGGGTTTGGTAAATCCAGATGAGAAGTCACCTTCAAGAAGTGTACCTATCTTGGGTTTTGTGAGATTAACCACAACTTGCCAGGCTTCTTCCTGTCTTACCTTTGTAGCTATAGCCCAGTTTCAGTTCCTGAATCTATTTTTATAATGAAGGGAAAGAGTTTTGCAATACAGAGTGAAACTTTCCCTTGGAGGAATTATATTTGTATTGATGCTTTCTAAGATTAGACATCATTGGCCCCACTATCTTTCTCTCCTTACTTCCTTTTCTGTGACTTTTGGTTGATCTCAGCAGTTTTGTATCTTGTACATACATTTTGGAAACTGCAGATTATCTATCTCCTGATTTTGCTGAAAAAAGAATTCATAGTTTTAAAAAAATTTCTCCTTGTTGCTTTGGTGTATTTTTCCGAAGGAGAGAGGGAAAATGGCTGATTTTTGTTATCATTTCTCCAGGTCCTGTTCACCGTGTGTTCAGCAGTACCAATCGTGTGTATTACACAGCACATACATGATTGCTCAGGAATCTCTACAACCTCCAAGATATTTGTTACTCTCTATTTTTTCCCACCAATAAAAACAGATGTTTATTTTTATCAATTAAGGCTCATCAACATTTTCACTCACCTATAACAAATTCAATTGTTTTCTTTCACTGCAATAAATGTTACTTTTGCCCCTAACCTCTTGTTCTCCTTTTTTTTCCCAACAACTCAGATAAGAAGTGGCCCAAGCAGAGCCTAATAATGTATATTCCTTTACCCCTACTCTTCCTAATGCCTATAATTTAATTAATAAATGTTTCTTCTTTGGGCTTAGTTTATTATTGTTATCGTAGTCACCATCATCACATCTTAGTTAAAAAACACTTCAGTAGGACCACTAGACCTCAAGCTTCACGAGGGAACAGTTACAAGTTTTCC
Organism: Manis javanica; assembly: GCF_040802235.1. Classification (NCBI taxonomy): domain Eukaryota; kingdom Metazoa; phylum Chordata; class Mammalia; order Pholidota; family Manidae; genus Manis; species Manis javanica. The sequence goes on along the minus strand of NC_133168.1, from coordinate 10,978,470 downwards.
TCAATATAATAGCCCCAGACCCTAACACAGTACCTGCCTACCGGGGTGCTTATTCAATATGTATGTTCAATAACTAGATAAATGATATTTCCTTCACTCACCAGTCTCTTTGTCACCTGTACAGGATTTGTTCAAAGACAGGGTTTTCAATCTTTCTGATTTCAGAATATTTCAGTGTGAGAATTTTTTAAAAGGTCAGTGTTTAAAAGGAAGTTTTTAGTATTATTTATTTATTTTGCTTCCCATGTTTTAATGCATAACACAGTGTAACACTAATACAGATGTGGAAGGAAGGACAAGGAAATATCACAGGGAGAGAACACTGTGGTAGAGGTGACAGAAAGTTTTCACCCAGCCTGAGAACCTAAACTGAAATCCAGCTCTTCCAGCTGGAGAACGGGAATGCCATTTCATCTCTCATCATCCTGTTCTTGTCTCTGGCCGCCAAGTAGCTGGGGAGTGAGGTGTTAGAAACTTGTCTTGCTGTGCTCTAAATGCCGCCCCTTCTCTTTGCTTTGCTTTAAGGCAGTTTAGTTTGCATTTTGTTCTTTACCTTTTTGCAATCATAAAAAGACTATACAGATACTGCTACTACAGTTTCATAATCAAGTAGAGGAGGAAAATAGCAAAAATTCTCAAAGAAGGATTACCTTAGGAAAGAGAGCGTGAGGAATATCTTAAACAGGGATGAGAAAATGGAAATTTAATTCTTGGCAACCACTCCCTGCCCAAGTAACCACTTGTATGTAAAAATGCTCAAGCCCGTAATGTAGACGCCACTGAGACGGTCGAATGAGGTATAGGTCTTCAACAACCATTTTCCTCCTATGAGTAGCATATGGTGCATTTGCATATGCAATGACCAACATCTGAACAGTAGCATATGCCTCTTAAACCTGAGGTGTATTAGAGGAGTTTGATATCTGTTGCTCTTAATGAAGAGATGCCTCTCTCATTCAGATTATCAGGTAGACGTGAAAACAAATACTTTCATTGGCAGATATAATCCCCAGGAAAGATTCTAGCAAGTTGAAAAAATCCAGACCATCAAGTCATACTTCATCACCAATGTTAATTTTTCCTCATCTGAATGCATATGGGAAGAGCTAAAAGCTTTTCATCAATATTTGGGTAGGCCTTTGCATTTAAAATGTTTCTCCATAATGCAAGTACCATTTAGAATGCACCTATTTTAATTATGTACATGTGTTATGCAAGACAAACAGGTAAAATAAAGTGCCTTTTTTCTCTAAAGGATAAAATCCTTTAGGCTTTTAAAAAGTGACTCAACTAACTGAAAAGACAACTAAAATTACCCTACACGCACGCACACACACGTACACATGCACGCGCACACACGTACACACATGCAAACAAACAAAATCAGAAATTCTTGCTTTCCAAGGTGCTCACAGGGAATAATTAATCACTGTATATATTGTTATTTGAGGGGAGTTATTTTTCTATTATATCTTTCATACATTTTATCTGTCTACTTGCTCCTTGCCTACTCTCAACTGCCATGTGAAGATTATGAAACAAAATTATGGTTCATGCAAATCAGTCAATAATGTGCCAATTGTTTTTATATTTACTGAATGTGTGGATTCACCCCCTCTACCTTGTGTGTACAGGCCCTCAATATAATATCTATTTTTATGTGACTCTTTGTAGTTTGCAAATAAACAGGATGAGTTCACAATCTAACAGAGCAAAGAAAATCCACAATAGGAAAGCAAGTCCAATCTTAGGAGAATTTGGATAAAAACGAAACGCTCTGTAATAAAATGATTGAGAAATATTTGAATTAAACGTGTTAAATTGTGTTCTAATTTTTTAGGATGTTGGGAAACAGGAGAAGGAAAACCAAGACAGAAGGTGATGGGCTGTCCCTGTGCCCTTCACACTTAAAACCTTCCTAAGTCACTGAGAACGTGGTCCCAGGCAATCGGGCTTAGGACGTATTTTTTTCTTCTTCTTTCTGCTTTTTTTTTTTTTTTTCGTTTTTACCCTGTTTGTTGCTTAACCTGGCCGCAAACAAACGCCACCACCCCCGTGTGGACAACAGCTCCGAGGTGCTGGCGGTGGTTGCCTGCACTGAGCTTCCTGCCAGCGCCTTCTGGCTGGACACCGTGTGCCAAAGAGCGCTCGGGGAAGCAGACAGCAATAGTGGGGACCACACCGATGTCATGGATGCACATGCATGTTCATAACCTGACCGGGAAGGGAGAGAGAGAGAGAGCAAGGGCCTGAGGATCCCGGCTGGGGAGCCGCCGCCATGGGCCGGCGGCGCTCGGTGGGCGCACAGGTGCCTCAGGCCCGTGGCGCCGGGCGCGCTCGCGGCCGCCCCCCGGGTCAGCATTCTCCCCTGCGCTCTGAATGCCGGGCTTGCAGCCGAGCCTGGGACACCCGCAGCCCGGGCCGAGGGAGGAAAAGGGGCGAAGAGGGCGGGCGGCCGGGGCGGGGGGCACGCGTCCCTTCTTCCCGGGTTCTCCTCCCGCGCTCTTGGGGTCGGCCCTGCGCGGGGCTCATGCACCGCCCCCCGGGCGGTCCCGGTCCCCGCCCCGCTCCTCGCCCTCCCCGCCCGCGCTCCGTCCCTCCCTCCCCGCCGCGCGCCTCCCCTCCCCGCCCCCCTCCCGGCGGCAGCGCGGCGGCCGCGGAGCCGGCGATGGGCAGAGCGCGCGCGCCGCCCGGCAGCTGCGGACCCACCGCGCTCCCGGCCCGCCGCGTCCCGAGCCCCGCCGCCGCGGCCGCCGCCCGGCGCCCCCCTGGCCCCGGCCCCGCGCACCGGACCGCGCCGCCCCCGCCGCCGGCCCTGCCCGCCGCCTGCGCCCGCAGCCCCGCGCGCGCCCGGCTGGCGCCGGCCTCCCCGGACGGTGAGTAGCCCCGGGAGCGCAGGGCGCCGGGCGCCCGGGCTGCGCGCGGAGGGGACCCCCGGGCTTCGGGAGGGACCGCCGCCCACGCGCTGGGGCTCCTCCGCCCGCAGGCCGGGGCTCTCGGGGGGCGCCGCGCCGTGGTCCCCGAGGGCCAGTTGGCCGTCAACTCCACCTGCTGGCAGCCCGACCCCCGCTCGCGCCCGGGGGCGGCGCTTTGCGGCTCCCGCGCTCCCCCCCCCCCCCCCCCGCCCCAGGCAGGGTCCCCCGCGCCCAGGGTCCCCGCGCTCCCCCGCCGCTTCCCCGCTCAGCCGGCCCGCGCCCGCCCGCACCTGCGACCCGCTCCCCGGCCCGCGCTCACAGAGCCGCTCCCCAAGTCCGGCCCTGACCCCCCTGCCCTCCTTTCCCAAAGCCGCGGCCCCGCCGTACCCCTTCCCCCCCGGGGAGTTCTGACCTCCTTCCCTCGACGCGACGGTGCCCGGCCCTCCCGACAGTCGCCCCAGGGAACTGCCACCGACACGCGGGGATCCTGGATGGCACAGTTAAACTTTGCGTGCTTCTCGGCACCTGGGCTGCCTGCAGTATGATCAGACGTGGGCCAAGAAAGGCAAAACACAAGTCTTTTGAGACCTAAACTTTTTGTTATTGTTGTCTTCAAAAGTACAACTATTTACGTTGATCACACTGGTTCTATCCTTTGAGAGGCGTCTTAGCTGATGGAGGGGACGCTTCTGTTTTATCTGCGCCTCGAAATCAGCCTTAGTTTCAGGCTGAGAACCCTGCACCTGTCTGGGCGATGCATCTCCTTCAGCAACACCATGAAAAGCTCAGCTCCTGTAGGCTAAGCAGCTTTTCCTTGAAGGAGAAGATAGCAGCACCCTTTAAAAATCTTTTGAATTTGCAATGAGCTGAAACCTTTATTTTTCTTTAGGGGTAAGTGGCTAGGAGAGAGGTAGAGTAGGACCCCAAAACGTCGTTCTGAAAAGCTCCTGCACTGTGGGAGCTTGGGGTGTTGTGTAGTATCTTATCATCCACACCCCGTCTTCCTATAGAAGTTTTCTTAGAGCAGCAGCCCTTTCTTCTGAAACCATGTTTAATGTTTTAATATTTTTAGTTGGTGTGAGAGAGGAGTTGTGTTCACTGAATGAATATAAGCAAAGGAGGTGAAGGAATGAGTGAGAACAGGAAGAGACATTGTAAACATTGAATTGTATTGGAGTCTTAAAAAAACCATCTTCACACAATTTATGATTTAGTGTTTTAAAGAAGTGATGTGCATGTATTCATTTCTGCATATTTTATCTCTATAAAATCCTCGGTCGTAGCTCTTGTGTTCTAACTAATGCAAATAAGAGTATTCAGAAATAAAGGTTAGAAACTTTAAAAGTACTCATTTGAGTATGTGGTGTGTGAATACAAATTTTCTGGTATTAATAATATTTTTTTTCAATAATTTTGAGGAAACAAGAACTAAATTAGCATTCTTGCTCTCCACAGTTGAGGGAGAAAGATGGATGCTGCCTCACCTTAAGCAAGTGTCTGCCTACACAAGAAATAAAAAGGGGAAGTTGAGCAGTTGTTTAAAGGATTTGTCTAGTGAGGATTGCCTTCGAATCTTGCCTTCCCCAGTGTGAGGGATTTTTTAAATTTTGTTTTAACTCAGACTGCGTCCAAACCTTTATTTCTTTTTTTCTTGTGTAGACACAGGCAGAAATTCAATAAGCAACTCACTGACGGGAGATGGTTTTAAGTACATGTGGAGAGCTGCATCTAAAATCAGGAGGGGCTGTGAATGACCACATTGTTATGTTTCTAAATTTGGAAATTTTAGTTGGTTAAAATAAGTGTTTGACTAAGAAGAATATGCAAAACTATTTAAATTTACCATTATTGCAAATACTTACATGTGGTCATACCAGGTAGCTAAAAAGTAGGTAGGTTATGAGTTAAAAGATGATCTAATTTTTTTTCTAAATGCTTTTACTCTTTGGATAACAGGAAGCGCTTGCTGTATACATGTCCAACAGTAATTAATCTGTTTAGAAAAGATACATCCAGTTGAACAAAAGGGAAAACAAGGAGCAATGGTGACTTTGATCAGTTATTGCCCATAATTGTGTCAATGACAAGTGCAAGACAATGTAATCTGACATAATTCTAATTAACATCAAATTCTAGGTAATATCAGAAATGTTGCAGTGTACTTTTTGTAAGGATGCATGCTTGTATACATGCAATAATAAAATGGTCTCAGAATTGCCTATGAGAATGCAAATAATCTTCTGTAAACTGTGACAGGAATTTCTCTTAAGAAGTCTTGGTGAGCTGGAACTCAAGATCTTCCTAAACTTAATGTCAGTATCATTATTAAGGCTAGGCAAAACAGCTAAATATTATAGTTGAGGAGATAAGCCATACCAATATGTGAAGGGGGGATCTTTGAACATCATTAAGGTCCATCTTATAATACCCATAACTATGTGCCACCTAGAGGATGGGGTGAATCTAAAAGGTTTACAGTGATAAAGAGCAATGAAAAGTTGTGGAAATGTTACAATTATTTTACCAATAGACAGCTGTTAGCTGAATATTTCATGTGAAACCATTTTTTGGTTTGTCTGTGGTGAAGATGGGGAAGGCTGAGGAAAAGAAAGCAGGTGAGAAGGGAGGGAGAGAGAGAGAAAAAAAGGTAGAAATCTGTGGATACTTGCTTAAATCCTTTACTCAAGTAAAGGTAAGTAAATACAAGTTCTATTTTGGTATTTGGAATAACAGCTGTTTTCCAACTTGGATTTTAAGAAATGTCACCTTAATTACAGCAATAGAAATACAATTTTTGTGTGTGAAGTGATTCATCTAATTTATTCAGTAAAACCCAGGAATTATAGGCAAACTATTTTATGTAAACTAATTGACCTGAATAAAGTTCTAGACAGATTTAACAAATAAACCTTGAAAGAAAACAAATGCACATATTCACACACACCTGAAATTACAATATCTTCAAATAGAGCCAAGTGATTTAGTGTCTTCTGAAGGCAAGAAGATTCACTTAAGGGATAACTACAAAAAATATTTTCATAACTTAATATATAACTTTCATATTTTCCTATTTACATTTGTGAATGTATTATTCCATTTTTTGGGATTTTTGTGCTATTTACAAATTCATTAGAGTTGTGTATTACAAAATGCTTCAAATATTGAGTTCAGAAAATCCCCAAATTACACTTATAAGTATCAGATTATTACATAAAAGTTTACAAATGGCTTTATTTTCTATTTATATTCTATAGTGGAAGGAGTATTTAACAAAAAGCACTCTCTAAAAGCAAATAAGCAAAACTGCTATTTCAAAAGTAACATTATGATTCCATCAAAGATTTACAACAGTGCTATCAAAGTGATACTCTCATAAGATCAACTCTAAGTCCCTCAGAAGAGAAATATTTAGATTCTATAATTTTACATGTGATTGTGAAATTCACTTTTATTCATTTAGCTAGTTGGATGGAATGGTTGGCATTCTTTATAGAAGGCATCACAGAATTTAGATACCTGTTAGAGGACATAGAGGCCATTCCATTCTCATCATTTTACTAATAACTTATCCAATGTTATTAAGTAGTTAATAGGAATATAATTAGAATACAGGTCTCAGGACTCCATGCTGTATGTCATTCTATAAAGTAAAAATTAATTTCCCCCCTTATTTTAAGAAGGAAATAAGGGAGAAATCAGTTCCAGTATTAAGAAAAACTGAAAACGAAATTAAGTAAAAATAGCATTGTTGAAAGAAATGTTTCTCTGCTCACTCTTTCCTACCTCCAGGTTAAAACTTGGGAAATATTTTAAATATTTAAAAAATTTAACTCTCATAGGCCCACCTAAAAGTTAATATTTTTGCTAAATTTTATTTATAAATTCTTCATTCCTATGGTACAAGTTTCTTTCATGGTAGTTGTATGCCATGGATACTTCAATTTTAACCTTTAATAGACAGTTCATTGAAAAATATTCCTAAAAACATATTTTGATTTGTGTAAAGAAAAGGGGGAAATAAACTTACAGTTTCATTTCCATGAATACTGAATCTTTTTGTCACCACCGAGAAAGTTTGTGCATCCATGTGTTCTTGTTATTTTGTCCCTGAAGTCTGTGTGTGACTAGCTCAGGTGATCAAGGAAGATGAATTTGTTTCACAAAGTTTGCAGTTTGCAATTGAATCCTGGCACTTCCAGCTTTCTCTTCACTGATGACCAGGCAGATCGGTGACAGTGAATAACTAAATTAATGGGAGCCATCATCATTACTGGGTGAAAAATAGGCTTTCAAATATATTCCTGGTGATGCTGGCCCATCAGTGTCATCTCATCTAAGAAGAGTAATGCCGTAATAGGTTGATATCTTGATTACAATCTATGATGTGGAAGGATCCTGAGCTCTCTGAGTCTACGTTGATGGAAGTTTGGGGAATCTGTGATCTGGGACTGCTGGGTGGCTGGTTCAAACACTAAGGAGGAAGCCTTGTTTGAGGAAATGGCTTGCTTTAAACCAATTAAGATGCAGATTTAACTGAAAGGAGAAATATTTCTGAGGCTCTCATAGCCTAACTTTTTGGAGTGTAATTCAGCTTCTACTTCTTGAGGGCCTTCTGCATGGCAGGAAATGGGTGGTAACAGAAAGGAGAATGAATATGGCATCGGTTCTGATTCAAGCCGTTTACAGTAACCAGGAAGAAACAACGGGACCACAGTTGGCCTTAGCCTATGTCAGACACCATGTTCTTGAACAAGGATGTCTATAGAAAAAAAGACTTAATTTTCCTAATATTCTTTGCCAAAATGGATGGAGGTATGCCTTGACTAAGTCTTGGTGCAAAAATATTTTATATATCCTTACCAAAGCATGTATTTCTTGCTTCCCGTATTTAACTCCAACAAAGTTTTTTTGATAATGCAGAAACTTATTATTCTGAACTGATGTAGATAATACCATACTCATGAATCCAACGGTTGATTCAGTCTTCATAGTTCATAGGGTAATTTTTAAAGAAAATGTAAAATATGTCTGAAATATCAAGTTTGTTTTTAAGAAATCCAGTCTTCAAGGAACATTCAAATGGAAATGTACAGAAGACAGAGGGAATGGAGACAGTGAAAAATATATATACTACCTATTCCACATCAAATGTTTACAAACTACTTTAACCAAAACTATTTAAATTTACTGGTAACTTTAAACCTGTCTACCCTATTTGCTCTGATAGTGACCATTTATTTACTGAGTAGGTAAAACTGTGTGATGCGAAGGAATATAGTGATATGTTAATGGATGGTAGTGATGGCTTTACTGCCTTGTTCTGCAGGAGACAACTGGGCTAATTTAATTGCCAATTCCTGCCGACTTTTGAGACCCCATGAAGGGTCTGAGATTTTATCCTCTAAGGTGAGCATAAATAATTGATTCAAGTCCTTGTACAGGAGGGGCTCGATGAGGGCAGTCAATCTAACTTGTCCTATTTGCCCACATCAACAGCCTGCTGGCATTCATCTGTCCCAGGGAAGGGCTAAGCAATAGTTACAGAAGTGGCAGTAGGAAGGAGATTCAGAGGTGTTGACAGGTATTTCACATGAGAAATGCAGAAGCTGGGACCATCCTCTGCTGTTTCTAATACATTTCTTGCTAAGATTAAGGGGGGCATAGATCAAATCATGGTCAGAGCTGTCTGGCAGGGGATGGCAGATTCAGCAGAAAGTTAAATTTAGGACCCTTGCAACAGTTGGGGAGAGGCATTTTTTTTTCATGTAAAACTGAGATGCCAGGAAAGCCAGGCAAGCTGAGTGCTTGAACACACGGTTTCCGTTTGGTGACTGAGGTCTGTAGGATGCTTTCTCACACGGTTAGGCATTCAGTTTGACCCACCCCAAATGAAAATAGTGGGCCAGACAGTTCACAAGACTCCGTGGTCAGGTGTTCAGGTTTGACAGGAGCTCAGTAGCAAGCAAATAGCTGTTTTGCAAAAGAGGTGTAGCTAGTACAGTGTACCCTGCATGTTAGGGAGATGACCTAACAAAAATGGGATTCTTCAAGTAGAAGCTGTCTCCCTTTTCCAGAGGCTCTAGTCAGCATAATTACTAGTCACAGAGACATGTATCTCACAGGTTTACTAGGGGCCCTGAATGTAGAGCACATGGCATAGCTTAATGGAAAGTTTCCAACACGGTGTATTGATTTGGGCCACAGTCAAAGGATGCTAATTTTTGGATTAGCTGATATGAAGATCTAAGTAGAATGTCCAAGGGAAGCACATGTTGTCGCCAGTAGCCAAGGAGTCCAGTACGATGCTGGGCATCTTTTTTTGTTGGTTGCAGTTGAATAGACAGTATTTTTTTAACTGCCCAAGGGATTGAACATCGCAAATCTGCCCATACTGTCTAGGAAACTTTGTCAAGCCGAGCCTTGAATTTGTCAGGATTTAACAGCCACCCAGCTTGTGTAGGTGTGATAACACCACCGCCAAGGTATTGCTAATGGAAGCTTCTGACATCGTCATCAACAAAATTTCATTATATAGTTCAAGCTTTGACACCGAAAGGTAGAGCCACTCATACTATCCACCCACTGATGACAAATGTCAGCAACATTTAGGTACCTCTGGAGGTAAACTGTAGAACTTGGGGGTGTGGATGCGACTATAAATGTATATTGTTGGCCGTGACACATGAAGGGGAATTGGTGTTTGTCTTCAGGAAGCTGTGGGATGGGAAAGAAGGCACTGACACAGTGCAGGATAGTATAACATTTAGTCTGTACAGTGGACTCAATTACATGACCAGTTGGTGACAATCCCTTCTAAGCTTCCAGTTCTTTTTTACTGGACATACAGGGCTGTTGTATTAAGATACTACATCTCTTAACTCTTCATGTTATCTTCAAATCTGTAATCGGGGCTGTGATTTCCTTTTCTCCTCCTGAGATTTTCTACTGTTTCTGTTGGACCATCCATGAAGAAAGAGGGAGAAGACTGGAAAGGGATTTACACATTCCATTAGCATTTCTTTCTTCTTATGGCCTTTTCCCAGTTGTGATCATCTTTTCAGGCACTCAATAGATGATGAAATATAAGCATATAACACATTAATTCCTACTGCATAATCAGAAGTAGAAACAATAAAAGTAGTGCCTTAAATTGGCCCCAAAGTTTCCACCCTGAGCTCCTGTTCGCTTGTGTTTCCCACTGTGAATTCTGCCTAAACCCCATTAGCTGAATCTGAGCGTTCTATATATATGGCAAAACAGCAAGTTGGGCGTCCATATGCAACATCATAGAAGTTGGATTCCCTCTCTTCCCTGAATTCTCCAGCATGCTCCGGGGGGTGCACATGTCCTTTGATCCCTGCTGGGGCCTGTAGTACCTTGACTTCTAATCATGCTTCTCTTTAAATCATAGGTCAAGGTAGAGAGGCAGAGAGGAATCAGAGCAGGAAAGAAGAAAACCTTCATATGTACTTTCAGTTTCACACTATAGGGCAATGGCTCATGGCATAACCCAATGCACTTCAAATATTTTTGGTCCCCCAGTACTCTATGTGGGGGAGCCAGTCCCTCATGGGGGATACTTTCTAGTTCAGTCTTGGGAATCCCTGCACTCAGAAACTATTTTCACATTGCTTTTTGCTAATCAGCTTATGGTTGATTCAGTCTTGGCTCAAACAGGGGTGAACTTCTTAAAGGAATGAATCCACCTTAATTTGGGATATTAGCTGCCCCATTGTCTATACAACATCTCTTGAGTTCTCAGTAGTTTCCACATCAGGGCTGGTGAAGTGGTAGTCACAGTGGTGATGACTTCAAGAATTTATTTAGATTGATTCTCTTTCTTATTATCCAGTTGGTCAACTTCATCAGAATTCTAGATTCAATCCAGGGCAGTAAGAACTGCCTGGATTTTTTCTATCTATCTCAGGAAAATCTCCCCAAGAAAGAGCTCCTTTACAGAAGCCACACCCACTGTAAAAAAGTCATATTTTACTGTCACTTTCAAATGGATTTAAGTTTAGTATGAGAGAATGAAGGAGTATTTTAGCCATTAGACAACATACCACTTTCTATTATTCCTTCACAGGTAATATGTTCCATGCATCCTTCTTTCGCATGTGAACCAGTAAAAGTTCCAGTGATTCCAATGGTTCCCATTATGGAGTTTCCCCTTTCACACTAAATAAATGTGAACATTTCTCTATTTTCTGAAGTTAGGAGCAACCTTTTACTTACCCAGTGCAAATCTTGGAACAAGTTGTAACCAGTGCCTCAGATCAGAGGCTGGCCACCAGATTGGTAAGGAAGCCCTTCCACCTACAGGTGAATTAGCAACAGAACAGTATTTTGGCAACTATATTTTACCTATTTCCAATTGACCTCAATTCCTCTTCATTAACAGGCAGAAAATGTGGAGCCCAGTTGACTATATAATTTGCTACTGATTCCTATAGACTTCTCTCAAATCCCATTAATGGACTTGTGAAGCCCTCATCTCTCCTTTTCCAGAAAGAACACTATGTCTCTGTCACTCTGTCAGCATCCCATCCTCATCACCAACCCTATCAATAACTCTGAAGGGTCTGAGATGTTAGTCTTCTTTTAAGCTGACTCGAAAGCCTTCCACAGATTCATGATGCTGGCAGAAAACATGAGACTCTTTGGTCAGAGATAGAGAACAATTTACTACTCACAGCAGTAGCGGTAGTAAGAGTGTCAGCATTTTTGCACTGTTTCCCTAAGCCCCAATTTCAGTAAGACAGCACAGAGCAGACCAAATTGTATGTAAACATTACAAGAAATGGACCTTGAATGTAAGGAATACAAAGCTTTTAAAGCAGATGGTGTGTGTATTTCCCTTTGCGCTAGAAGGAAATGCTATTGCTATCTTCGAAGGCTGTTCACTTTACACACGTATTTTAAAAATAGTTCAGAACAAAAGCAGCCAGAGCTTCTTTCATAAGATGTGCAGAATTGTCTCCCATCATGACAGAAGATTTCAGTAACTGCTGGTTTTTGTAGGTTCCTTATCTGCGGTATGATAGATGTTCATTCTTGCTACTCCCTAAGAATTAAACGTGTGAGACCTGAGATTGATGAATCTCTCACTAAGACAGAAACCCAGAAAGAAAAGCTTGAAGTAAATATAGTGTATTGAAAATGCAACATTAGACTCTTAATTTATTGTTCCTGACTATGTAAGTAATAATGTAGGAAATATTAAGGAATTGAGAATTTCTATGTCAGGTAGTTAAAAAAATTGAGCCTAAAACACAGGATATAAAAAAAATTCGGTTTTGTGTAATTATAGTAGATTGTAAATAAAAATCATTAAACAAAAAGGGGGTATGTGCATATTTCCCATGGCCTTAATGTTTCTCAAATACTTTATTTAATACTTTATTCTAATACCAGTTTGAAGGGTGCCTAAACTTTTCTAAATAATCAAAGAAAAAAGCTCATCACTGTTTATTTTGCTTAATTGTAGACTGTGTCATAAGACTGAACATTGCTGTCATCTTCTCTAATAGACATTTCCTATACCCCAGGCTGGAAACATATGCCCTTCCTCTGTATTAAATAGGGTAGTGCCCAGGCTTGTTTGTACCATATTATGACTTTACAACATCACATCTTAGTGCCTAGTTCCCCAACTGAACCACGGTGGGTATTTATGGAGGTGAACAGAGGGTAACATGCCCATTTTAACCTTACCATCATATATTTTAGAAAATTATGTCCCCCAAGGAATAACTGAATAGAAGATGTGTAGACTGAGCTAGAATAATCTTTAAGAGTTCTTATGATAATTGGTTCACATAGCCATGTAAATATCAAAATTCGGATGCTTCTGTCTAGTTTTGTGATAACCTGAAGCATTTAAAATTACTTCATATATATTGTGAAACTTTAAGATTCTGTAGAGCTTACATACTTTTAGAAATTGAGCGGGGACCACAAAATAAAATGTAAGGCTTTGCTTAATCATCAAAAGTTTGGGAATCACTGATTTATATTATCCAGGATGGATTTTTCTTCTAACCCTCAGAAGTTTCAAGTCTCTGACTTTTCTTCCCCCTTTATCCAAGAGGTTGACTAAAGATGAGCCTACTTCTCTGTCACCTTTTTGTTCTTTCTTCATTTCTTTGTGATAGAACATTTTTCTGTGATGTTCAAACGTCTGCTGCTCGTGCATGCCTGCTTTGCACCCCACCCCTGTCATTGCTGCTCTTATAGCGAGTGCTACCAACCCTGAAGTCTGATGCACTTCTACCCATCCTTTTTCCTCTAATTTTTTAACCTCTGTTGCTCCTATGCTTCAACTTCTGTGCCTCTTATTACTTGCTCGTATTCTAAAAGCAGCAAAAACATGAACAAAAGCCTTTCCCTAACAGACAGCCTCTTTTCCTTCTGTGCATGAACTTGAAAGAACAGATGAAGTGATGGGCTCTCTGGCTCTTGCGTGTTTGCTGGTTGTTCATGGACTGGCCGTCTTTACACTTCACTTCAATTCAATGGCTCTATTTTTGTTCCAGAGTCATTTTTGAAGTTTAAGAATTCTAAAATTTTGCTTAGCTGAATTTTTATTGTTTTCCTGATAGTAAAAAGGATTTTGGTAACTGTCTTGTCCCTACATGGCCTTGTTACTTTAATAGCAACATTAACAAATAAATACTTTAGAACTGATGAAATTTACATGTTATTTAGAAGAAGAAAAAGGATGTAGTGAATCAGACACAAGACAGATAAAGTTTTATGGGAAGCATGGAAGGTCACTTAATGACTTCATCTGGCTCCGTGGACACACTGCATTATGTAGAAGTAATGAATAGATCTGTAATAAGAAAACTGGGTTTGTATTTCTGTCTGAATTTTTATTAGCCAAGAGACCAAAGTTAAATTTCTTAATATCTCTAAGACTCTTTTTCTCCTTTTGTAAAATTTTTGTGTGATTATTGTGAATGTGGAATTAGATAATATGTAGAAATCCCGTAAACACTATGAATTCTCATTCAATAAATGCTATGTTTTCCCTATACTTAATAATTTGGAAAGAAATAATCATTTCAGTCTGTAACAAATGAAATGAGTGTATTTTCCAATTAGGTAATTAGCAAGTGACATTCACTCTTTCAGGCCACTAGGATAATTTTGTACATTTCAGAATATTATATAGTAATGCAGCAAGTAGCATATAGTGAACACAGAGGAACTAATTCGAATTATACTTTTCATGGCAAAATTAAGCAGACTCTTGGAAAATAAATTCTGTACTTTAATTATTATTACATTATTGTGGTATGAAATTTTTCTCCAAGAATCAAAACTCGTGAACTGAAGGATTTTTGTTATATCCACGCTGAACAAAACTGGAAGGAGTGTTTATCCCACCCTAACAGTAGAGAAGGGCAGGTGAACTACAAAATTACAACTTTTCTCGAATCCATCAGAAAGCTGAGTTCAAAGGGCAAACCAATATCCGGAGTTGTTAACCCATGGGTAGATGTCTCCAGGGAAAAATAGGTCATGGAAATGGTGTAATATATGGCAGAGTATTAAGAATTGTCTTCACCACGGGCTAGAATGACACTGTAGAACCTCTTGTAACCCCTGACAAAGGAGAGTTTGTACTCACTATTTCTTTTATGTGGACCTCCATCAGGTACTTATAAGAAATACTGAAAGCAAGGTGTGAGTCAAGTGGAACCTTCCTTCAGTAAAATAGGTGCAAAGCCACTGCTGTGAAGGAAAGCACAAACTTCGATGACCTCCAAGTCCCAAGCTCCCATCCTAAGCATGAGGCTGTAGAGGAATTTAAAACCTTGTGTGCTAAGACTCACCTGCTAATGGGATTAGATCAGTGCCCCATATTAATGGCCTTAGTGTAGAAGAGGCATGCCCTGTTGCAGGCATAAATTGTTTTCATCAGTCTCAATTGTTTTACATTTAATAATAAATGACAAGCTATACAAAAATGCAAGGAGACAAAACAATCCATTGTCAAGAGTCAAAGCAATGAAGGAAACCAGACTTAGAATGATTGAGACTTTGAAGTGTCAGATACTTTAATATAATAATTATTAATATGATGAAGGATTTAATGGAACAGGTGAACAATATGCATGAACAGATGGAGAATTTCAACAGAGAAATGGAAGCTATAGGAAAGATTCCAGTGAAAATGGTAGAAATAAAAGGAAATATCACATATCATGAATTCCTTGAATATGCTTATTACTAGACTCAGTATCTCTGAGGAAAGAATCTGTGAGCTTGAAGATGGTCTTTAGATAATAACCAAGCTGATAAAAAGAAAGGAGTAAAATTTTTTAAAAAGCAGAACAGAACATCCAAGAGTTCTGACATAATACTAAGTGGTCTATTATACATGTAATAGAAATTCTAGAAGAAGAAGAAAACAAAGCATAAGAAATAGTTGAAGAGAGAGAAGAAATTTTCTTTAAAAACCAGGCAACAGTCTAGATGTTTTCCTCAGAATTAAAAAAAACCCGAAAGTTATCAAATCACATTTCCAAGAAGTCTGGAGAACTCCAAAGAAGATAACTAAACTAAATACACATACACACACACTACATATCAAATCCAAACTACAGAAAATCAAGAATGAAAAGAAAGCAGGAAATCTGTACGACAAAATGTGTTTCAAAAGGGTCTTCATGTGGTAGGAATAAGATACCGGACAGAAACATGGATCTACATAAAGACATGAAGAACCACAGAAATGGTAAAAATAAAGGTAAATATAAAACATTTTTAAGGTTTTATATTGCTCTGAAAGATAATTGCCAAAAACAACAATAATAGGTACCCTGAGCGTTTGTGAAATATATAAAAGTATGTGTCAATGACACCTCCAAAGTTGCACTCTTGCAGCCATGACTGTTTCACTTTATTTTGAATTCCTTGCTATTTGCACATTCGAATGCATGTGCATAAACAAAACAAATAACCTAATATATTCAGATCACACTTTGCATCATTCCAAAGTGTTGATACACATTATTTTATTTTGATCTTTGGGATAAAATGTTTTGTTACTGAGATAGGCTTTTCCGATTGATTAGTAGTTAAGAAAATGTTAATTCAGAGTAGTTACATGGCTTGCTGGAGTGGTTACTATGTGTTGGAGCCAAGACTAGAAATCATAGACAGAGGCCGCTTACCTCCATGCAGTCAGGGGAGCCGCGTCCTGAGAATAGAACTCCGTGCAGCAACTTGGCCTGCCAGAAGATTATCTGCTCCTTACCATGAACTGCACACTGTTTAACAGAGGGTGTATTCTTAGGTGATACTACAGAATATTTGTACCCTAGTAACTCTTCAGGAAATGGGACTTTGACCCCCTTCGTCTAGTATTCATTAAAATCTTAATTGTGTGCATTAACATTTTTTGAAGAATTGGCTATTGCCCCAGGCAATTGGTCCAAAATTTTACTACTCCCAGTTGCCAAGCCGACAATGTAAATGAACGAAACAGGCCTAGTATAAGACACTGAGTCACAGTGGGAAGTGGAGAAATGAAGTGATAGCCTTCATCAAGACAATGGTGTTACTCAAAGCATGTTTTACATGCCAAGACTATTTCGCAAGGTGACTCTTACTGGACCATAGTAAATGCAGAAACTGAGAAGCACTTGGAACATATTATAGAAGTTGAAAGTAATTTATGCCTATTAAATCTAATAGACAATGCAGACTTGCATTTTTGTCTTTCTTTTTCTCTAATAATTTATTTGTAATTATATTTTACAAAACACTTGATTCATGAAGGATAGGACATTTAAAAAAAACAACACTGGTGCTTCACTACAATCAGTTTGAGAGACACTGGTTCCTAGGCATTCATTCAAACTAACTAAATAAAAGTGATAAGATAAATGCAACAGAGCTGTAGCCAAATTTGGCCTAAATGGCTTTCCAATGTCCAATCCTGCATTTAGAGATCTAAGTTTGAGACCTGTGGACCAGGAATGCATTGTTCTAACCTTTTCCAGAACTAATTTCACTGAACTAGGCTTTAATATAATGTTTTTAGTTTACACTGAGCCCTATGGAACACACTGTTGAATTAAAATAAGGATATTATTAAAAAATCCAGTTCATTATATTATACAGGGTCCTTTTATGGTAATCTGCAGGAGAAATGATTCTCACACATTGTTTTGCAGAGGGGTCATACTGATTTTATTAATGATCTTACTGAATGAGTAATTCTCTTTGGATGGTTGCTAGGAAGCTCAGAGTTAGATTTCTATCCCTAAAAACTATAAAGAGGTTTATGGTACATATTTTTAAGTTATATGATTTAATTCATGAATGATCTTGCTTAATTTTATGTCTCTGACTCTATTCAGTCAGTAATTTTTTTTCTCATAATGCATTTACATTTGTAGCAAAGACAGACTAGAAAGATGATAGGTGGTGGAGAAGGGAGGCAGGTCCACATATACTCAAATATGCTTGTATATGCATATTAAATATCTGAGGAGACCTAAAGTACATTAGTTCTTATTTACATTGTACTCTTCTTGATAACCTAATTGAAATGATTCTGTGAAACATAGGTTGAAAATTTCAATGTTAAAAATAAATGTACTATAATTGCCCATACATAATAAGTAGGCAGTTAAGTTTACCTATGTTTTTTTCATTCAGAACTGTCCATTCTTAACCAGGAATGAATTGTGGAAGTCACTTCAACACTATCTCCATGTTCATGAGGTCTCACAATATTTAAGGTTCCCGACTTTAAGTCAGGCCCTGTCTGTAGGCAGACTGTGTAACCAGAGAGATAAGAGCGTCCTACTGGGATAATATGCTTTTATTTCTAATAGCCACCTGAGGAGCAGATGAACAGTACCTATTATTATAGCAATTGTAAGAAAACTTCAGGCAAGATTTGCATCCTGTTCAACTCGGCACAACAATTTTGTGATTCCTAGAAAGGAGTTTCTATGCTGCTATCCAAGAAAAGAATCCAACTATTAAAACAATTACATGTGGTTTTCAACTGTCTACATTGGGAATTGAAATTCTGTATAATTAATTATACCTTATGCAGATAAAAAGGAATTTCAAAGCAAACCACTATTCTGGTAAAGGTACGAAAAATATTGAAAGCCCATTTATCAGTATTTCATAACCATTGCTAAGCTTTGTTCTAAGATTTTGAATGTATCAGGTTGAATTTCACAGGAGAAAAAAAATATTTATAATACTTTGTAGCTTATGTGACCTCACCTCTGAGACTCTAAGATTCACTGCGAACTTCCTGATTAATTAAAGCTGCTAAAAGCTGGTGAGCTTTTGTTGAATAGAAGCATTTTCCTAGGTGCTGAGACTGAGCTACCTCTGAAATGGAATGTGGCAATCATAGATAGAATAAAAACTGCTTATAAAAGAAAAGACTCTTCATTCAATTGAAACAGCAGGGTCCAGAAATCATACAAGTCACAATTAATTACCTAGCCTGGAAATTGTCCAAATCCCTGGAAAACTGCCCAATGTCAATTTCTCTTCTTCCTAAAATTATTCTCCTGATGCACACAAAAAGTTTATTGACATAGACCAGTTATAAATAGCCCAGAATGTATTAGAAAGTTTATTTTTCAAACCAAATAATTACACGGATGAGCTATCTAGTTTCTCAAGTTTGTCTTTTGATGCACATAAATATGAATTCACACATACACACACTCAAATATATATACACATATATACATATTTATACATACAAACACAAATTGCCAAATGTTTAGATATGTGTATCAATGTATCATGTGCAGATACACACATGCAAATACACATACATACACCTGTAACTGTATTTACACATAAATGCACACCTGCATAAATATATATACATAGACACACACACATATGCTTGTTTAACTTATTTAAATATTCTAAATTCAAAGAATGTCAATTCCCAAATTTGCTAAAACAGGAAGACAGTAAAGATAAACCTTATACAGAGCAAGATGTACAGGGTAAATCTAACTTGAATTTGTAGCATTTTTCTGGTATTCTCTTATCTCCATCTTAGTTCTTGATCCTTGTGGATATTTCCTGTCCTTCCATAACTTCCTCAAGTACTTCTACCCTCAGAATGAAACAGACCCAAGGCACAGACAGTCTCTGCATCTAAATGGGAAAGGGTAGAAATATATCATCATGACAACTATTCAAAGTAGCACAAGAATATATCATCATTATCATTGTTGTTAAAAGATAATTGTATGTGACATTATGGTTAGGTACTATCAAGCCCTATTACCCACTTGCACAGTCCCTGATTTACCTAGGAAGTGATATTCAATATGGAATCTAATCTACAGAGGAAAAAAAGGAAGAAAAAATAATAAATCAATATTTAAATGGACTGTAAAGTATAATTCACATAGAGAAGGAACAATGCTTGTTCTTAGATCATTTACTTGAATCATTGTCTTTATTCAGCAAACATCTATTAAACTAGTATGTGAAAGTTTCACAGCAAGATAAATGCTCTAGATTAGCAAATGAATAAACTGGCGCGAAGCAATTTGAGATGAAACAGAACAGACTGGTTCTTTACCAGAGTCTTACTACTCATAGGAACAATTCAGTTCTGTGATTACAAAACTACCATCTACCTCCTTTCCCCCTTTTCGCCCTGAACCCAAACCTTGCCAGTGCATTGGACCCAGACTGTTTGTTAAATAGATGCAAAGAAAGTTACTAAAATTCTCCCATGGAGATGAAGAGAGAGAAATTTGCTTTGTTTTTCTTGCTTTTTCAACTTTTAAGTTTTTAAAAAGATTTGTTTCCATAGCAGCTGCCTATGATTTACAAAGAAGAAGTGTAACATAAATGGAGTGGAAATTAGAAGGTTATCAATGGCTTCGATAAAAGGAGATAAGCAAATAAGTAAGAGGGCCTAGGCAAAGTGAACTGCAGTTATTTTAAGAGCTTAGATTAGAGAGGGCTGAGCAACTATCAACTCAGTTAACTCACAGGCAGCCATAGAGTTACTAAAGATAAGAAATCTTCATGGGAAATAAAATGATGCAGCCATCTTATCTAATATATTTTATATCCTTTCTAGAATACCAAGAGGCACTAGTGCTGCAACGATTAGGAGAAAGCAAGAGAGAGAGAGAGAGAGAGAGAGAGAGAGAGAGAGAGAGAGAGAGAGAGAGAGAGAGAGAGAGGAGAGAGAGAAGGGGATGGACTTAATTATGGAGTATCATTGAGTGAATATTGTTGGTATGAGAAAAGATGCATGAACACTTTAAAAACATCTTAGTTCCTCCCCTATTTCTTTTCTTGGCCCAGTAAGTGACATTCAGCAATATGCATGAAGATTCTTACTCTGCTTATTTAATATTTACCTCCTTTGCTACCCATTATCCTAATTTCTTCTTTACCTTATTTGGTAGTTCTTAGTCCCTATCTCTCGCATACTTCTAATACATTTAGTTTCTCCATTTTAAGAAGTCATTTTGGACATATAGGAGTTCACAGTTTTGCAGACCGATGTGGCATCTGTCGAGGAGAACTTCAAAAGTGACCTTTGTTTTAGGCAGATATCATATCAAAGTTCAAGTCTAATATCTGCAAATTAATACTTATGGTTTTAAATTTTTTATGTTTTGAACCAAAGCATTTGCTCTTCAGAGTAGAGATTCTATATAAAACTAAATAGTTTAATACAAAGAGCTAATTTTCATCTCCAATAAATCCTTTTAACTAATATGTGTTCTGATTTTGAAGGGTCCTGAACAGATTTCCATGCTGAAGGAGTAATAATTTATGAAGAGAAAATGTGTCTCTGAAATTTGCTAGTATGACTAAATAAAACCTACAGCAATGTTAATTTGATATATTGAGTTTATCCATGGATTGCATTATCATTAATATACTGCATGCTTATCAGGCATAAATATTAAGTGGTTCACATGAATAACTGTTAGAATACTTTTACATCACCAAACTGACTTCGGTTTTTCTCTTCCCATTTTGTCCATGGGATCATTAGTGATCAGAGCTTCCTCAAATACCATGTCTATTTATTCAATCATGATTATCATTAACACAAACATCATAACATAGTGTAAAGAAACGCTTCATCCATGGATAAAACAAAATCCAGTGTCTTAAGTTTCTTTCATTGTAAGTCTTTTCAGTTGAACCATGGAGCTGAATTTATGATTAAAAACCCTTGCTGTGGTTTGTGTATATTTTGGGATATGATGAAGATACAAGAGAAAAGAAAGCACCTCTGTTCCATTCTGACAGTCATCATCTTCGTTTCTGCTTTGCATAACATTTATTTAAAACAAATTTGAAAGCTGTGCTTTTCAAACTTTAATGTTCACACGGATTACCTGAAGCTACTGTTAAAATGGAAATTATTACGCAGTAGACGTGGGGCAGGACCGAGCATTTCTAATAAATTCCCAAAGGAACTGATAGTCTGAAGTAGAATTTGAATAGCAAGGTTCTATGGAACTCTGAAAGTAGAGACTATGTATATCAGTGGTTCATAACCAGAAAAATAGCAATCTCCCAAGCATTCATGCACAGGTTTGAGTCCCAAGAAATCAAATGCAAAATTTTTATATGTGGATATAAGCAGTTTTTCTTTTCTGGAGAATTCATAGTTATCAAATTTTGTGAGAAGCCTATGACCTAATTAAGATAAGTGGCTGCTGATTTAATCTCCATTTTTATATGGGTAAACTAGAGTCTAAGGAGCTAAATTATCTGGTTCACACATTTAATTACGAAGCTATGACTTGCATCCAAGTCTCTGGTGCCTAACCCAGGGGCTTGTAATGGCATCAGATG
Organism: Manis javanica; assembly: GCF_040802235.1. NCBI lineage: Eukaryota > Metazoa > Chordata > Mammalia > Pholidota > Manidae > Manis > Manis javanica. Next base: position 10,956,703 of record NC_133168.1, on the reverse strand, counting down.
GCCTTTGAAACTCTGATTAGGTAGAAAGGAGGTTCAGTAAATTAATGAATTAATGAAGGAGCAAATATACAAGTGGATATGAACACATTGTTGTAAATGTGTTTTTGTTTTCTTAATTTTTTTCTTCCAGGGAAAAGCATACTTGGTCTTGATGTAGACTGGAGGAGAGGCTGATACTATCAATGATATTTAATGTGTTTGATTTGAAAGAAAGTGGAGAATAGCAAACTCTTGAAAAAAGGAGAATAGAGATAGCAAAGACAATTTAAAGATTAACCCCTCAATTTATCTGAAGTTCTGTCTGGCTAACACTAGGGAAGTGCTTGGTCATTAATCTCTAGAGTGAAAATAATCAGTTTCTGCACGTTGAAATAAAAACCTTTGAATCTTCTCTCCAGAAAAATGTACTCACAAGCTAGCTCATGTTTACATTAGCTATTTATGCCTGTTTGTAAATACAGAATAGCAGAAGTATAGAGAATTGTTCCAGTCATAGGACAATCATTTAAAATGGATTTATAATATCAGTGAAACCTGCATATCAATATGCCAAACTTTAACCTGGACTGTATTTTTTAATGTATTAGAATTTTCCACACAGGATCGCTAAATAGGGCCTAATACAGACACTTGAAACATACCTGAGATACATGTTCTCACCATAGGTGTGTGCGGCTTTGAAAACAAAGCTATACTTTAGTGCCTCTCCAGAGGTCAGTGGACTTCAAGAAGTGCAACATGACAATGGATAACCTCAGATGGAAGAGATGCAATATTTATAATCATAACATTTTTAAGAAAGTATGGTATCCCATTTAATTTCCAGTTATGGAATCAAATCAGAAGGGCAATGGTTTTCAGAGGAAAGATGAAAAAAGGTTGGGAATATTCATCAGAAAGGATCCCCTGTCATATCTGGGCCAGATGAATGCACTGTTATGTTGGAATCCAAAGACTTGAGTAACTTTAGAAAACTAAGGACATCTCAGGCTTATGTTAGCACAATGTTCGGCTAATAAAGCAAACCACAAATCACTCTTTTTTACTCCCTCTTTGCCAGTATACACCTAAACTGTAAAGTTAAGTTGAAAGAGAAAAATGTTGGAAATTATAATGACAGTAACTCCCTTAAAATGGCTCTATTGTAGTTAAAAGGTGTTTAACGAATTCAGAAGCTCTTCGGCATTCCTAGAGAAGTAATTATCTTCCAAAATAGTAGCTGAGGAAAAAATATGTCCAAGATGATCCCCACTAGCTGCCAGAGATCTATTTAAAGTGCACATCTGACTAAATCCAGTCTACTCTTCAACATTCATCTGTGATTTTTAATTGACCTCAGGATAGTTTGAATAGCTTGAAATGGCCTTGAAATCTTTCTTGATCTATTTCTTGTTTATGTCCCATATCTCATTTCCCAGTCAGTTCATATTTTAAGCTTTGGTAATACTGACTTGAAAGACCTTAGCACCTATCTATAGGAAATGTGTCTCTTCTTCAGCTCATACTCTATTTGTAAGTGGGGCACCTTTTTTGGTCTGGTTAATTAACTTGAAACTCATGTGTTTCTCTTCCAGGAGACCTTCCCCAAATCACTAGCCTGGGATAATTGATCCTCACCCCAACCTCTCAATATTGCTACCTTAGCACTTAATGTATTATTCTAAAACTATACTAATGTGTCTGCCTTTCCCTCTACATTTTATAATCTCTGAGATAAGAACTGTTTTTCACCTTATATTCTTCTCACTAAACTCAGTAATGGGCATATACTAGGTACTCAGGACATGTTGATTTTTTTTGTTCAGTTTTATTGAAGTAAAAGTGACAAATAAAATTGTTGAGACATTTAAAGTGTACATCCTGGTAATTTGATATATCTATACATGGTGAAATTACTCCCTTAATCTAGTTAACACATCCATCACCACACATATTGCTTTGTGTGTGTGTGTGTGTGTGTGTGTGTGTGTGTGTGTGTATATGAGAGAGAGAGAGAACATTTAAGTTCTACTCTCTTAACACATTTCAACTATATAATACAATGTTTTCAACTACAGTCACCATGCTTTACATTTGATTTTATTCATCCTACAGCTGAAAGTTTATACCCTTTAGGCAGCCTCTCTTCCCTGACCCTGAGCCCCTGGCAACCACTTTTCTATTCTGTTTCTATGAGTTAAAAAAAATAGTTTTAACATTCCACATATAAGTGATACTATACAGTCTTTTTATTTGTCTGGATTATTTCACTTAACATAATGCCCCCAAGGTCCATCCATGTTGTTGCAAATAGTAGGATATCCTTCTTTCTCTTGGCTGAATAATAGTCCCTGTGTATAAATATATTAGTTACTGGTACCTGGCACGTAATAGTTGTTTCCATATCTTGGTTCTTGTGAATAATGTTGCAGTGATCTTGGGAGTGCAGATATCTCTTCAATACCATGTTTCTATTTCCCTTGTATATATATCCAGAAGTGGAATTTCTGGATAACATGGTAGATTTTATTCATTCCATTTCTTGAATTTGACAAGTTCGCTTCCATTACAGCCCCTGAGCATGTGATGTTTTCTTTGTTTGGAGTCTTCAACTCAAGCATTACCTTCTCTTCACAGAGACTATCTCAGACCTTTACCCAAAGTAGCCCAACTCCTTGTTTATCAGTCTCAGTCATAATACCTGTTCTGTCATTTTCGTATTATTTCACCCTTTGAACATTTCTCGTTTATTATCTATCTTTGCTGCTAGAAGTAAAGCTCCCAGAAAACAGAGATCATGTTCTGCTATGTGTGTTACCTAACACAGTCCAAGCATGTAGCAAGTGATCAGTAAGTATGTGTAGACCTGATGGAAAGAATATTGTATTTTTTTTTACATATTGGGTTTTCTTATAAAATATGTATTGTACAGGGGTTTCTTGGATTACAAATATGTGAGAAAATCATACCTCTTAGACTTTTAAATTCAAACTATTTCTCTGCCTCTTACCCTCTCATTCTTTCTTACTTGCTTTCCTTCTTAGTTTCAAATATTATGATATACCTATTACATGCCAGGTACCAATAACTAATACATCATACTACATACAATGACCTAAATACAATATTTTGAATATCTAACTTGCTCTGAATATTGTATGCTATCTTGTTGGGCAGAGATTATAAATGACTTGTTCCTTGTTATTCAAATGAATAACAGTGCTAGTACATAGTTGTTTAGATGCTCTATTTTAATGTCCATGTAGGAGAATAAAACACACACTATTTGAGACTCTGAAAAATTCCAATCACAAACAACAATAAATTCATTTATTTATCCATCAACTCAGTAGTGCAGTCATGTGCTCCAAATAGAGCATTACCTACAACTGGCGTTCTACAAGTGCAAAGACACCCCAGTGCAAAACTATGGCAGGTACCTGGAACACATGTAGTCAACATTCTTGGCGAATAAAGTAGGAAGTAGAGAAAGAAGGGAAGTGCTGGGAGGTAACAGTAAGACCCCAAAATACCATTAGTGATGGACAAATGAGCTTAAATTTTATTTTATAGGTGGTGACTCCTATTCTGTAGGATCCTGGGACTAGGGTAGAAGGTTGGAGAGGGTAAACCCAGGTATAGTAGCTCAGATGAAAGAGATGAGGAGGGTGAGAACAGGGCAGTGTGGATGGAGAAGAGTCCGAGTTAAAAAATCCCTATTTGGGGGTTAGTATCATTGGAACTTGAAAGACGCAGTGTGGAGTTTGAAGGCCAAAGAGGAATCTGTGATGTTCCCCTGGCTTTGGCTTGGTGGTGACATTCATAAAGATACAGAAGGGGTTCAGGTTTGTGGAGGTTGATGTCACAGCAGTTTTTCTGTACTTGAACTTTATCCTTTTTGTTTGTTTTTGTTAATGTGTAAAAGGTGTTATGGGATGTTGGAAGGAAAGAGAAATCAATCCACCAGAATTCTCAGGGTTTGAACTAAGGTGTTTCTTCTTTGCCTGTTCCCCCACCATTAGCTGCCCAGGCCTCAGTCTTTCTGCTTGTCTCCTGTAACAGCCAGTATATCTCCTAATACATGCCTGTGCCTCTTTCCAGTTTTTACTTCTCTGATCAACCTTGAAAAACACCTTTGTAAATGTTACTTGTAGGCCAGTATTTTTCTCATCTACTAGACTGCTGACTTCTTGAGCTCAGGGTTCATGTGTGCCATGAAGCAGCCACCAAAGGGTGTGACATAAAATAAATATCTGATGTACTGAATTCTTATCTAGGTGTTCTCAAGCCACGCAACCAGGACAAAGGATTCTTTTATCACTCCTTCTTCCCTATTGTGCTTTGCAGAATATATGATTTGTAACCTGTATGTAAATAGAATAAACCTTCTATAAATAATTCAGAATTTAACATAATCTCATTATTTGTCCCTGAATATAAATAGATATCTATCTACATTAAGATAAACAATTTTCCATACGGGTATCCTTCCAAAGTCAGGTTTCTACAAAGCAAAAGAATGGCAGTCGTCATAAAGAAAATAATGGGAACAATTTTCTGGATAATTCAGAAAAAGAAAGATTTACTAAAAATATCCAAGTGATTAAACAGAATTATTTTTGCCTGAAATTGATCTTTACTTAGTTATCTGCACATAGGGAAGGAATGACTATATAGTTTATTCCACCCTTTGATGTCATATTCAAAAACAATAAATAGCAACAAGAGGAAGATAAATCACTAAAATATCTAGAAACTTTCTACAGAATGCCAAATATTTACATGATTGACTTCATTTTTTTCTTTTTTAAATTGGAGTTTTTAAGTATCTGAAGTATTTTTCCTTTATTTCTAAAGGAAAATCATAATTCTTTCCTGGTCACAATACAATCATTGCCCAAACAACTGGCTCTGATTTCACACCGATCTGTCCTTTAGGTTTTAGTCACCCAACATGTCTCAATCAGCAGAAAAATAAACAAATAAATAATCAGAAAGTTACAATGAGAACATAGAGATTACAAAAAAGAGCAACATTTTATAAAAACGTTTTATGGGTCCATTCTCTGATGCATGGCTGAAGTGGGAGTCGGGGCATAGCGATGCCTCTGAAACACCATCATAACCAACAGCTTTAGACCTGAGTCACACAGCAGAAATCCTGCCCATAGATAAAACTATGAAGATCCCACATAGGAGTTAAGAACGATGCCTGCAACCCTCCTACACTGCTGGTGGGAATGTAAACTAGTTCAACCATTGTGGAAAGCAGTATGGAGGTTCCTCAGAATGCTCAAAATAGAAATACCATTTGACCCAGGAATTCCACTTCTAGGAATATACCCTAAGAAGGCAGCACTCCAGTTTGAAAAAGACAGATGCACCCCTATGTTTATTGATGCACTATTTACAATAGCCAAGATATGGAAGCAACCTAAATGTCCATCAGTAGATGAATGGATAAAGAAGATGTGGTACATATACACAATGGAATATTACGCAGCCATAAGAAAAAAACAGATCCTACCATTCACAACAACATGGATGGCACTAGAGGGTATTATGCTCAGTGAAATAAGCCAGGTGGAGAAGGACAAGTACCAAATGATTTCACTCATATGTGGATTATAAGAACAAAGGAAAACTGAAGGAACAAAACAGCAACAGAGTCAAAGAACCCAAGAATGTACTAATAGTTATTACCAAAGGGAAAGGGACTGGGGATGATGGTTGGGAAGGGAGGGATAAGGGCAGGGAAAAAGAAAGAGGGCATTACGATTAGCATGTATAGTGTTGAGGGGGCATGGGGAGGGCTGCGCAACACAGAGAAGACAAGTAGTGATTTTACAGCATCTTACTATGCTGATGGACAGTGACTGTGAAGGAGTATGTGGGAGGGACTTGGTGAAGGGGGGAACCTAGTAAACATAATGTTCTTTCTGTAATTGTAGATTAATGATGCCAAAAGAAAAAAAAAAAGAACGATGCCTGCATCTTATAGCTTCTTATTTTGAATAATAGATGCTAAAAGTTGTAAGATTCTTTAAAATTTCACACTCATTAGTTTTTCCCCCATTTTATTATGAAAAATGTAAAATATATAGAAAATTTGTAAGAATTTTATGTATGCCCACCTAGATTCTCTAACTAGCATTTGTTTCATTTGCCTGGTGCTTGGATATCTATCTTTTTATCCCTCTGTCCATCTGTCAATTTATTTTTTTTCTGCCAAGTAAGTTATAGACATCAGTGCACTTCATCTGTACATTTCAGCATGCATGTCATGAACTCATAAACTAAAGTTCAATATCTGCTTGTTCTTCTTTTCTCTTTTGAGTTATTTAGTATGGATTGGAGAGATGGATGTTTTAGAGATGAATCAAATCTTAGATATAATGAGGCCCTAAACATAGCTTTGACAATAAGAAGAATAGCTGACACTTATTGAGCGCTTAGTGTGTGTGACAAATTCTATGTTAGATTTTAGGTGTATTAACCCATTGAAGTCTCACATCTCTAAGAGGCAGATCCTATTATTATGCCCATTTCATACATGATGAAATTAGAGCCTGAAGCAGGTAACAATTAAGGTTTTGTTTATTAAACTCCCTTTTTACAAATAAAATATGCACTGAACACCATTGAAGCCTCCATAATAGTGGTTATCAGACATAAGTCTGTGGACCCCTGTGGTTCTTGATTAAATTTTTATGTGTATAGCAAGATAAAATACATTTAAAAAACAGTGAGTTTATATAAACCTACTTTTGATCAATTCATAGTCCTTTTTTATAAAATTATAACTCAGAATTGTTTGATGTTAAATTGCATTGCTTTTGCTAAATTACGATAACAATAGATGGCAGGTTTATTTTGTTTGCTTGGGGTTTTTTTTTATTGCTCTTACCAGGAAAGGAAGTATCAATATTATCTTATTTGAACATTTCCTGGTCCATACAAGCCCCAAATCTGGGAGCTCTTGATTATTAGATGACTAAATTAACAAAGAAGTCTTATACATGGGACTTCTTTTATTTAAGAAAATTAACAAAATTATAATTATTAATTACCCAAGAGGAGAGCTGTCATGAGTGATGAGTAGCATATTCTCTTTTAACAGGTGGAAAGACCTCTCCCACTCTACCTTTTTATAATCTCACAGAGCTCAAGTCAAATGATCTCTCAGGTTTCTGTTCTGACACTTGACTAGGGGTATTTTTGTTTTAAAGAGCACAAGATAGAGAAGCTACAAATACATTTTTAAATGACATTTCAAATATCAGTATCATTAAAAAAATAATTTTTTTAAAAAACAAGATTTTTGTTGCTAATCTGATCAAGAGTTACCAGTCTCTACAGATTGAGAACTCAGCCACCTTGAAAGAAATCTGTTGTTTGTGACTACATTTGGTTCTCTCTGCTTTATTGTCACTTTAGCCCAGGCTTACAACTTCCCACAGTAATGTTGACTAAAAAAAAAAAATCATAGTAATTGTACTTACATGACTATGTTGGAAAGAAGGGGGACACAAGTACCACGGACACTATAACTTACGTAATTTTTGTTCACAAACCACAATCAAAAGACAATGCATATGTGTATGAATGAAAGCTTTTATTCTTGGTGATTTTTCCATTATCTACAATTTGTCTCTACATTGAAGGAATGATTCTTTGAGCAAAGACCAAGTGAAGGCAGTGTGACCTAAATAATTGCCCTAAACCTGACTCTGATTCCTCATTGAATTTTCTGAATTTAGTCATTTAGCTTTTGTTGGCACAAAGAGACAGACCTTATTTAAACAGGCCCAACTGTATTTGCAATGGCTCAGATTTGAATGGAAATAATCCAAAAATCCATCTCTTGAAATGCACAATCAGGCCTGATAAACTAGTGTAAAATCCAAACACAAAAATAAACAAACTTTACTTTCCAACAGTGCTGCTGAATTAAATATAGTCTGCATTTTTTTCCTATATTCTTGGATATTTGCACTGACGTAGAATCAACTAGAAAATAAGTATTAATTGAAACTCTTGGATTAGGCTCTAGAATCTTGGTCAGTAGGTTCAGTTTCTTTTCCTGAAGTAAACACTGCTAAAATCACATTATTTAGAACCACATTCTGTGCTCAGTCTTCATAATAAAAGTTCATTTATTTAGAAACGCCCCTTAACATTCTCTAATTACCATGCTAATGAGTCATGAATTTTAAGTGTTACTTTTACCATGCTGTAGGTATAAGAGCACTGTATAAATTATTTAAATTAAATAATAATGACAGTCTTCGTATAAGTAAATTTACCCTGTGTTTTTAGCATTGATTACTGCTAACATGTACAGTCTTATATGTTGTACCTACCATATGCATCTTTGAAAATATTTGACATGCCAGGTGACTAATCTCACTTGATCAATGAAGGCACACACAATACAGAAAGTCAAACTCTATTGGGTGTTTGACCGTGAAAGAGGTAAGATGGGCCAGGCTTACTTTCGGAAGCAAAGTGAGCAGATCATACCAGAACAAAGTCACCTGTGGAAATGTCAGAGCAACAGTCAAACTGGAATGAAAAAAAAGTGGGTATCAGGGAGAAAGAAAAGAAAAAAATCAAGAAGTAAGAGAAAGCTGAAGCAGGTCAGGCTACCAGGAACTTTCGAATGCCAGACAGAACTTGGCCTGACTGTGAGACGCTGGTCTAGCTGTTTCTTATTTTAGGTTGTTTCATGTGCAACATACATCTGGTTTATGAAATCATCATCTAATATATTCACTTTGTTGATTCCTAGGTAGTTATTCTTCAAGCACTTGCTTCATTTTTGAGCATAATCTTAAACTAGGCACAACGCTAGGTACTAAGATTGCCTGAAAAGCCCATGGACTGACAAGTAAGCAATTATTATTCAAGATGGCAAATATCGTTTGGGATTTGGTGAGACATAAAGCGCCGGAGGTTCCAGGGATGTCCAGGGATCCTGTCCATGGCTGGGTATTTCCTACAGAGTGAAGGGTACTCAGCTATGGGAAAATGGGGGCTGAAGCCCTGCCTGAAATCCTGCCACGCTGTGCAGCCCAGTCACACTGGCAAGGTTACTGCCACGCCACTGCACCTCAGTTGGTTTCTCCTTGTGTAATCTGTCCTTTACTAAGGGGCACATTTTTGTAGTGTGCCCAACATAGCTTAATGTAGGAGGAGGATGTCGGGTTGACCCTCTAAGAGGCCACCCCCAGTAAAAAATGCACCACAGCCTGGGGTCTGATGTTCAGCTCTCCAAATACGTCAATCTGATCTTGCTAAAGAAATGAGTGTGTCAAGAGATCCAGCTTTTGAGCAGCTCACATTCTTTCTTGGTATATATGTATGTGGCTTAAATGTTCCGTTAGTGTCTTATTACATGTGGAATAGTGTTCCGATCTCTTGATAAGCTATACAACAGTGTCTTTCAAACTGATTGTTGGGATTCATAGGAAAAAAGGTACATTTCATATTGTGATGCATGTACACAAACACACACATGTATACCTGCCTGTGCACACATACCTACCTGTGCATATACATACATCATATTTTATGAACACTATTAAGATAAGCAATGCACTCTGAGTTTTCTATTTTATTTTCTGGTTTTTTTTAATTGTTACTACTCACTAAATTGGTTTCAAGACACACAAATTGGTCACAAACCACAGTTTGAAAAACATTGATCTATAGCTCCATGAAGCTCAACTCCGTCTAAGGATTTTACACTTAATGTCCCTTTGCCGTAAACTCCTCATCCAGAGATCTCTGCGGGAATGGATCCTTCTTTTAAGTTTCTACTCAGGTGTCACTGTTTCAGAGAAGCCTGCCTGCATCACCCAATCTAGAGACTTTCAACTCTATTGACAGTGATTTCTTTCATTTATTTGTTAACTAGTTTACTTTATGCTCCTCCCCCATGCATGAATATACAAGCCCCTTAGGAGAGGATAGTCCATTTTCTCCTCTGCTGGATGCCCATGAAATGTAGCATGGTGACAAGTGATTAATAGATACATATGCTTTGCCTATCATATGGGTACATCTGCTCTAAAATTCCGAAAGATTATTTTGCAATGAGTAATAATACTATTTGGAGTCCACCTGGAAAGTATTATCAGGAGATCAACTGTATACTCTCTTTAAGACAATGCTACATTAAAAAAAAAAACAAGTTATGATCCAAATGAGAGGAGTTAGTCATGTATTTTGATTTTAATAACATCAAAAAGAATACTTCCTTAATACTAAGTACTTTACCTTCTCTAGTTACTGGAAAACCTTGTCCTCGAAACACAACACTTTCTTCTTCTCATAGTACCTTAATGGCAAATCTAAACTCTGTTTGGTCTCCACTTTTCACTAAGTAGAGTGGGATCCAAATTTTGCATGGCCTGAAGTTTATACAGTTTAGAGGCCTTCTGTACGAATAAAAAATTACAAATACAGCATGTCTTCCCAATGCCACCCAACAAAAGAAAAATGGGGTGAAGAAATGATAAGAACAGTAGTGTTGACCAACTGCAGTGGGAATATTCCACTTATGCACATTTTACTACAGTGTGTGATTCTCTCAGCCCTCTCTCAGGACTTTGGAAGGGACATGCAAGCGATGAAGCCAATGATGTTTAAGTGTCGTTTACCTTATAGCATATCTGCCTTTGGGCCATGGTGTACATTTAGTCATAGAATATTTTTTCTACAGTAAAGTTGTTACATTTTCCATTTACTGAATTGAAATCACATCTTCTTTCTTCCTTCTTGAAACCACTAACAGATTTAATCAGAATTGTGGCCATTTCCCGAATGTTCCTTCATAGTCTTAAACCTCCAAATTTTGATTTAGTTCCTGAGATAGCTAATTACATTCATTGCGTATGGATTTTGTGATTTTAATTTCAGAAAGGAATGTATTTCTCACACATGGGCAGGAACGTTTTCTGTTCCTCTCCTCAGCTCCCCAGACCAATAAGGACTATGATAGAAAACACACAGATACTATATAAGAAAATACCAAGGGAACCCAAGATAGACTACAGGCATTAAGAAAGAAATCCTAAAATGTCTGAAGAGTCATTAGATGATTTATAGAGGATATATATTCAATTTCCATTTCTTTTAGGCCAAATTATCACAAATTTAGTGGCTTAAAACAAAAATTATTGCATTACAGTTCTCTAACTCAGAAGTCCAACACAGGTCTCAGGGTTTGTTTTCATTTCTGGGGTGTCCAGGGGACAATCTGTTTTCTTCCCTTCCCCATTTTTCCAGAGGCTGCCTGGATCTCTTGGTTCATGGCTTCCTTCCTCCATCATCAAAAATCAGCAACGTTGCATTTCTCTGACCCTTTTCCTGCACTGATATCATCCTCTGACCACAACTGAGAAGGTTTCTCCATTTTTAGAGACTCAAATGGATAACACTGGGCCCACCAGAGAATTCAGGGTATCACCAACCTTAAGTTCCTCGACTTAATCATATCTGCAAAATGTCTTTTGCTGAAGAGGTAACATATTCACAGGTTTGGGGTTTAACATTTAGACCTCTTTGCAGGGTGGCATTATTTTGCCTACTTTGGTGGATAAGTGAAATGGTCAAGAGTTTTAGAAAGAGAAATCTGGCAAAAATGTTGCAGTAAGCTTGGAAGCCATTAAATGGCTGCCACTTTCTTGTGATTCAAGAAAGAAAAGACGAGGTTTTTGATGGAAATATTGGTGGTGTGAGAAGAAGGCTTTGCTGTGTAATCTATTTATGAAGGGTTGACAGCGAGGAGTGAGGGATGGGCAGGAGAAAGAAGCTACTCCCAAATGTCTGTCCAGGGCAGAGTGGTGAGTGGCGGTTGCCATTCATGACGTAGCAGTTCCATTCTATGAGAGGATACTGATTGGATGATGAGTTCATATTATTCCTCTGAATTAAGATGCCTGTGATACTTGTTCCACATGAAACTGAGGATGTGCGCATCCCCATGGACCTAAAGCAAGGGGAAAAAAAAGATGTGTATCAGAGTTTCTGATTAGGATATATTAATTCGACCAGCAAATACTTCTGAACACCTCCTAAGTTCCTGGTGTGGGAAATAGAAAGGGGGAACTGAGCAAATACAATTGGAGCTAATCCAGCGTCCACTTTTCCAGTATGGGTGGTAAGAGACAATACAGCTGAATGTTAAAGAGCACAACGGCTCAGCTTTGACTGAATCGTGGTTCTGCTACATTCTTCCAGGGTCACTTTCAGCAAATTACACAGTCTTACTTACTGAGCTTCAGTATCCTTTTATCTAAATGGAGTTTACTAATAAAATTATCTTCTTCATGATTTTGTTGTGAGTTAATACCTGCAAAGTTCTTAGAACAGTGCCTGACACAAAGGAGCTTTTAAAGAAATACTAATTGTAACTATGGAAAGACAAGGAGGCAGTTATACAAAGGGTATTTATTCTTGAAGTAAGAGTTTGATTAGTCTAGGCCAGAAAGTAGTGGGTAGGCAGTAGAGGGGGACATGAGGAGTTTCAGTAAATAATTCTCACAAGGGTGTAGCTTTCTCAGTGCTTTTCTCTGGAATCCTTGGTTCCCAGGCTGCTATTCTCTAGCCTTTTTCTCAGAGTCACACGAGCTAGTAACATTCAGTCTCCTAGTATGCCAGTCACCATCATGCCACAACACATTACTCACTGATAAAATTCTGATTTAAATTGCATAGTAAAACTACTTGATGCACAGTTTATATATCTCAGCCTAATAAAGGAATTACATTTCAGTCCTATCATTAAATCATTAAACAACACCTTCATATTTCTTCCATGTCTCCTATAAGGCCACCCTACTTCAAAGTCAGCATCCAAGGGAAACTATCAAGAATAGGTTTGAAGAGGAAGGGATAATTTAATACTTACCCATTTGTGAGACAGTGGAAATAAATGGGAGATCTACCAGACCATCGGCCCCAAGAGTGAGAAACACAAATTAGAAAACAGTTTGACTTTTTATCCTTTAATCTTAATTATACCTAGTTTTATTATTTCCTTTGGGTTATGAATTATTCAAGCATCCTCCATTTTTCTTTATAGAAAAAAGAGAACCAGAGATTTTTATGTAATAAAACTGTGGTGAAAGGGTGAAATCCTCCCCCCATTGGCATAGCTAATGTGGACCAAAGAGTTACTATGTATCAAACACTATGTGGAAATGTTATGTGTCATTTATTCTTCATCATAATTGTACAAGGCAGGTGTGATCTTATTTTTAAAATGAGGAAACTGAGAATTAAGAATCCAATATATGACTCCAGACTGTATTTGAGATACTTTTTATTTTGGTTTATGATTATCTTATTCATTCATTTCTGTCATGTTTATTGCACACTGTATGCTAGACAATTATAAGTAATAATTCCCTTTCTTAAGAAATTTTCAATGTTTTTTGTTGTTGTTATTACTCCAGGTTGACCAAGATCTCCAGAAATCTTAGAAAAGGATTCATGGTGCAAAACTAACTATGTTGTTCCCATAGAACAGCCTCACAATATACACTTGATGGATTTGGGAAAATCCATCAGTGATAAAATCAAGTACCTATGAGGTGTTCAGCACATGCTGGAAGATCTAGTCTTGATAACACACGTTAGGTTGGGCAGTCCATTTGCAGGAGAAACAGACATGCAAAGTTAAGTGACTTATTTGAATTGAATGGTGGGCACAGAATCGTCCAATGTGCCAAGAATGTTTGTCTCTGGAAATAGTGAGAAGATGGCTATGGGCTCAAATAAAGGAGGCTATGCGGGATTCTCTATGCCCTCCTTAGTTCTTCACAGTGTATATTGGCCTATTCAAGATTATAAGAAACTCCTGTAGTAGTGAAACATATTAGGATTGTTGAAACATATTTAGGATTGTTGAAATCCTTAAACATGTATGACCATATAGACTAGATAATAGAAATCGCACCATTTAATCCAAGCACCACACGTCCTGTTTCACCAGGGCCAGCTACATAATTTGTGGGGTCCAGCAGGTACAAAATGAAAATGTGGAGGCCTCTGATCAAAAATCAGGAAATATGCACCAGTAAAGGTATTAAACATATTTTTTTCCTTTCTCCTGCAGTTTGTCTTTAACACATCAGGGTGTTTATTTTATTATTTGCTATTCGGTGTGGTTCTAGGAAAGAAAAATTGTTAGCATGTTTTACTATTCATATTTGTATTGTGTAATGCCACAGCGAAAGGCAAATTATCAGGACATTTAATTTGCATGAAAAATCACCAAAAATCGTAATTCATATTTCGTAGCTCACACATGCATACATATTCCATGCTTACTAGTTTGCACAAAACTGTCTCAAGCATTTTTATTTCACTTATGTACATTTTACCAACTCTCTCTACTTTCAGCTTACTCATGGATAAGAAAGAACTGAAACTTACTTTTACCTTTCCTTCTGTCACTATTTTTAGTGTAAATGGTTGGCTAATACAGAGAAGTAACAGGAGTAAGAAGGACTATGATGAATTCCCTAGTTGTCTGTGTTTCTTAGAATAAAATTGCCTTCTGACTGCATTCAAATCAAGTTCAGGTTCAAATGGAAACCATGACCTCTCTGCTATGGGTGCCGCTCCCTCCCCTTACCCAGATATGACACTTACGCCTTGAACTCACGTTGAGTCTCACTGACCTCGCACAAAATGTGGGTCCAGCAGAACTCTGTGCTCACGGGACATCAGAAAGGCTCTATGCAAAAGAGCTGCAGGGAATGGTGGCTGTACGTATTGCATGCGTCTCTGCTCATATTCATGCCCCATTGTCACCCTGGACTTCAACAGCAAACAAGTTTGAAGATAAAGTCATTAAAAACCTCGGCAGCAGCAGAGCATTCCACCCAATATGGAGCTCTCTGAGAGCAGGGCCCTGCGTGACTGCATGGGTCACAATCCCATGAAACTGTCCCAGTGTTTAACCCAAGCAAATCTGAGGTAAAATTCAGTATTTTTAAATTATCGAAATGCCGCTTAAAAATGTCTAACAGAAACAATGCTCTGTTTACCATCATTTCCCTCAATTAAAAATGCAACCCCTGTTCCAATCCGTGGTTTAGTGTTCTAGTCGTGAGCAGCTCTGCTCTTCATTATTTAAGCCGGTGCTTTTCAAGCTATCTCAACAGGAAGAGTTTTTTTACTCCCAATCCATCACCAACTGATGTTTTTGCAGAACACAAAACCGCGTACTTGAATATCTTAGTCATGTTAAATTGTCTAAAAGTATCTAAAGGTCTAGTCTCTCACACTTTTTCTTAGCGGCGCTCCAGAACAAATAGTTTGCATGCCATGTCACGCTGTGCATAGCGCTGATATAAAGGACATTACATAATTGTATTTTAATAGTGAAGATGATTTTTTCATGTTAGTTCTCAGTAAGGAGTTATTAAGATACATACTAAGATAAGATTAGAAATATTATCTCAGTCTTTTAATTCAATTATGGATGATAGAGGGATGCATTGCCATCGTGTGTCTTTCTATTCCATGAAACAGTGTTAAAGGATTTAAAAAAAAATTCTTGATAATCCAGACACATGACTTAGTTCAAGTTCTCTTTTATAAACAATAAAATCTGTTACTTAAAATTTTGCAAGTCAGTATTATATATAAGTACATGATTTTTCCTTTGATCAGAATTCTAATAGGGAAAAGCCAGCGCATACCTACTGAATGTCTCTGGTAAAGGGCTGGTGTTTTCCCAGTACTTTGGAAAGTGTGATTGGACTGAAAGGAGTTACTAAAAAGAATGAGAAAGTCTTGTTACCTTTGTCATGCTTTCTTCCAGTGATATTTATTCTCTGCAGAGTTTTCTGCTCTTATTCCCTCCCTCTTGCACCCCTGAGCTTTTTGGAAAATTTATCACAAGTTTCCAAGTGTTTGGCAAAAATTGCTATTAAGCACAATTCCTTTGATTCAACTCCCAACAGAAACAAATAAAAAAGCTAGACAGCCAGATCTTATACCTTCCCTCACCTGGCCAGGTTGCCACAGAAAGAAAATAGCATCAGAAAGGAGACGTCTGAAGGAGTTTCCACGTGGAATCAACTTGACTTTAACTCTTGTCATGTGTTTAAAAGATGTCGGGGAAGTGGTGGATTCCTATGTGTAGTACTTGTTCGAAATGAAAGGCTTTTTTGCTTTTTTAATACTTAAGATACTTTGTGAAACAGCAACAAAGAATCTCTGAGAAGTAAAATACTTGTCAACTTTTCCTCATGACGGCAGTGTGTGCAAGGCTACATGTGGAGAAATTAGAGAACAAGTCAATATTCAGTAAGATAAAAAAAATTAAAACTATAGAAATAAAGTCTTGAAAATAGTCTTGTGTCTTCACTCAGTCACTACTCAGCTGCACATACCCCAAAGTCCAACCATCAAGGAAAATTTACCAGAAGTGAAGTAATTTTTAAATTCTTTTGAAACCAAGTAACAAGTCAGATTAATTAGTAAGGCCTTTTCTTGGCCCACAGAAAAATAATATCTACATGGATCTAAAAGATCTCAAAATGACTGAGAATTTTTCCATTTCCATAAAATTAATTTATCTTATACTCAGTCTTCAGAATTATCCTATATTTTAGAGATTTTTACATGTCTAAGAAGCATTAAAAAAATTCATTTTTCCCAACCATTTGGTCACTTTATTTGCTTTTGTAATTCAGAAACTTTTAAAATAGTATACCCAAAGTATTATTAAAACTGTGACCACATTAAATGGAAAAAAGAGTATTTGTTTCTTTTTTCTAATAAGGAAAAAAAGCAAAAAGAGAAAGAAGAAAACTCTGAGCCATTCAAACTGAGGAAAATAAATTTGTTTGTAAGATTGAAGTAAATAACCCTTTAGCACTAGCCAACACATCTTGTGTGGCATTTTCCCACTTTTGCAAGGTTCTCCTTGGAAAGCTGTTCAATATTTGATTGGGTTTACTAGTAGCATAAATTTTACATGGTATTTATTTCTAGTATTAAATTATGGTTCTAGGGAAATTGTGCAGCTGTGTTCTTTGTGAACATAATAAGATAAGGGATGTAGAATTGATAAATCAGACCCACTGGGTTTATTTCTAATTTTTAGATATGTTTAATAGTGCTATATAAAGCACAGGCTAGCATAAGGTGTCTCAAAGTAGGGTTGCTGTGGTGAGTGCTTTTGCCAGAAGACTAACTTCTTGGCTGGTTTTAGGGCCTATTTCATCAAGCTATCATGGCTGTTAAGGCCATTTTGGCCTGGAGGTCTCTATTTTGGAGGATGGGCAGACAAACTCATCCACTCATTCAGTTCATCAGCTCTTCTTTCCTGAGCCCTTCCTCTGGGCTGAGTACTGTACTCAGTACTGGGATTATAACAAGTATGAAAGAGGCAGCTACGGCTTTGGCCTTTATGGACCATATAGTCAGGCAGCTATCTACTGTTTATCAGACACTGTAACTCAGGATCAAGCCCACATGTTGGTGTACAATATGAGATGTGCCCTACAGAATTCATTCATTCACTCAGCATTCATTCAGTCACCAGTTTTGAGGACCTGTTATAATCCAAACACCCTGATAGATCTTCAAACTACGACAACTGAAAAATTCCTTCTGCTCTTGAAGGATTTCCAATCTGATGAAAAATATTCATAAAAAACCCACAACTATCAGTGTTTTAAAACAAAGGATATATACTGTGAATAATATAAAAAAATTAACAAATAAAATAAATTCAAAGGTGAAGCACCCAGAATACCCGAAGTTTAGGCAAAAATACTTATGTCAGCAAGTAGAACAGACCCCCCACGTATTGCCTTTTGACCTTAGGCCTGGCCCTGACCTCCTGGTGTTTCAGTGCACATGTCGGAAACAGGGAAAACATAGTGTCTGCCTCATAGCGTTTAAAAGTGAAAATTTAATGAAGTAACACAGATAATGTAGTTATAAGAGTTTTACATATAGTAAATACTAAAATACTGATTATCATTTTCATTTTTAGCTGTCCTGATTTTCTGTTTTGTTTCCCTTTTCACTAGATTTGCAAGGATTTTCTAAATTCCTTTATATTGTGTCAAAAGATTGTGCATCTTGGTTTATTTACTGTTTGTTTCCTAATTCATTGAATTCTGCTTATATTTAATATTTTATTTTTCCTTATTTTTGCTTTATAAATTATAAGTGGTCTGCTTAGTGCATTAATTTGTTTTCATTCTCATTTAATAATGAAGACATTCGTTACAAGTTTACCTTAATCATATCATATAATTTTCATGTGCAATATACTTATGCTCATTAATTTACAAATAGAAGTGATTATATTTTTAATTTTTTTGACTCAATAACTAAGGATAATGATTTAAATCTATACTTAATGAATGTTTGGGATTTTACTTTTTTTTACCTTTTCCTGGTTAGAAGACGGATTAATACCCAATTCTCATACATTTTAGTTGAAAATCATAGCGTGTGCAATTTTTTTTTTTTATAATTTAGATTTTCTTTGTCGTGTAGACTTTTTAACTACAAATACTAAAGATATTTGGGAAAAAAACCTTGTTCTATGGCACAAAGTTTAGTATACAGTTTTTATATTTCTGTTATAATTTATTTGTCAACAATATCAAAATACCGAAATAATATCTGAAATAGTAAGACTCACATCTAAGAAACTCAACATTCTTAGCCGTAAATATGGACAAAAGTTACATCTGTTGATTTTCTAAACTTATACTTGAAAAGTTCAAAATAAAACCTCTTATTTCTAAATGTTAAACTGAGGTAATTCTTTGCGACAGAAAATTAACATAAGCCCAGGATGAACAGCAACAGATATCTAGGTACTGCTGTTGGAGAAAGCTGACTGAGATATAAAAAGAGGCGATGTCACTCTGGAAACCTTCTCCACTTTTTGCATATGTCCTTAAAGTGACCATATATGAAGTAATCAGATAATTTTCTCCTTTTCAAGAGTTAGAACTAATTACAAATAGATTCCTTTGGTTCATGTACAAAGGCAATAATGATGTATTTCTTTGTGCACTGGGAGTCTGTTCAAGACATGTCCAAGAAATTGCATGCTTTTCTTGAAATTTCTTAGTCCTGACTTCACACTTAACTAACAGTGGGGTTCTGGAAGGCAGCACCAGAAGGAATCGAAGGTCCCTAGTTACCCTAAAACTGCCTGTGGCTCTTCTCTGAAAGGTTCTGTTTGTCTTTCCATCGTCCCTATCCAATCCTGCTCTTGTCCAAAGTCTGCTGCCGCCTTTCTTCCCTGCATTCCTTTGATAGTCCTTCCTTCGTAAGTCCAGCTTAAGGTCTCTGTAGTTACCCTGAAACCCCTGGTGTGCAGTGCCAGGGAGGAGGTAAAATGGTAAGGGGCAGGGGTGGAGGTGGGAGGAGAGACATGATAGCCCAGTAAGTGACAGCAACCCAGCCTGCCAACTCCACGCTCTGCCCCCTTTTTCACCAATAGAAAATAATCAAATGAAGATACGGAAATACTTTCTCAGCTAAACAAAACAGTAGTCATGATGGCTCAGTCATCTGGTGAGAAAGACAAAGGAAAACACTTTTTATTTCTTTCTAATTGTTTATATACTTCATAGCATAAATAATAAATGGGAGAAACTGACAGACAATATTCACGAGGCTCGTATTTCTCTCAGATGCGTTTGAACGTCTTACGACCTAAATGATACAACATACAGCTAAATTTTGAAGTAACTGTTAAAGCTATTTATATATACTAGACAATTTTCTCAAGGTTTATTCTTTTTGTCTCTCAGACTCTCACTAGAGCTCCATCATCAAGTTTTAATTCACACGTGTGAATAAGCCTCTGACCTCTCCAAGCATTTTTAAAATCTGTAAATTAAAGACATTTAAAAGGAATTCACATGATCTCATCTGGACTGCCTCGATCTTGCTTGATATTCTTCAGGGTTCTTTTTATAATGGGTCAATGGCAAAGGGGCTGAAAATGATCTCCTTATTTCGGCACTGGAAATGTGAGGGATTTTGCGTTGCTTCAGCTCTAGTCTGTTATGCTACTCCCGTTTGTTTGTAGGTAAAAACTTTTCCCATTTCCCAGAAGGCAGTACCTTCTGTGAATAGATGCTTTAGACAAGCATTCATTGTTCAGAGAGCTTGATTCCTCAATGAGCAAGAGCTATGGCATTATAAAGATGCCAGTTTAATTTTTTTTTTTAAAGCTTGAATTTTTTAAAGCTAGAAAGGAACCCTCACTGTCGAAGCAGTCATGAAAGAAAACCTCTTTTCACAACCCCTGGAACAAGTGGATGAAGAGAGTAAGAATAAAAGTGCAAAGACTGGGAACCTGGCTTTTTTCCAAGAAAGAGAAAAAGCCACAGTTAGAAAAAGTAATTGAACACTTTGGAAATCTCTTTGAAGACCTAATGCACTGGAACTTTTTTAAATGAATAAAAGCTAATGCATAATAATTCTATGTAAGAAAATATAAATGAATGTTTGAAGTACTAAGTAATGAATTTATAAATGTTTAATGTAGTGAGACCAAGAATTAGCACCCCTTACTAGTATGTGTTTAGCATTAGCAATGCTGTCACTTGGAGGAGACAAATGAAAAACCTGGCAAAGTTTTACCTCTTGTTATTCTGTGTCTTGAATCCTTTGCCTCGTTCATGGTGATATTAGCTATTTTGATCACCCTTATTCAGTGGAATCACGTGCACTTACAAACTGAATTTTGAACATATACGGGGAAGAAAGGTAAAATAATTGACTTAACTGCAAAAAATATCCTACTCTTTTACCTTGCTACGTGTAGTATTTTTTAATAAAAAACAGTATGGGAATCATCAATACTTGAAGAATTTTGATATGAAAATGAATGTGTGTAGAGGACAGTGGAGCTTGAGATCTAAAATGGAAAGGGCCTTTAGAGTGTTTGGCATGCTGAAGGGGAAGAAGGTTTTCTGCTAAATGTGGTTAAGATGTTATGTTTTTAGTAGATGGATTAGGTGCAGGCAATCTTCCCGAAATATCCCAAGGTTTTTTTGGTGCCAGCTTTCTCTAGACTCATTTCTCCATCTCCATCTGAAGTGACTCCTTTTTCCAGAAGTCAGAGAGTAGTGCTAGGCCCAGCACCTGTTCACGTGCACAGCTGCGTGTGCACATACCAGCAGGCCAATTATCTTTCTGCTTTGGAGCAAGGATTTCACTCTGGGCCACGTCGATGCTGCAAACGAGTAATAGCTACCTAGCACACAGGTGTCTCAAAAGGAGGAATAACATTGGTATGGTGGAGCAAGACACAATACTGAATCAGAAAAAATTAAAAATAACAACAGGAGTTTAGGATTGGAAGGGATTTTTAAAAAATCATTTAAACCAATTGTCCCTCTGATTACATCATTCATTACTTCGAGGCCTTTTTCTGATTGACGTTACCTTGGAAGACTACTAATTTCTAATTCCTGTTTTGTATTTAGTTCATAGAATGATTTCTCAGCCTGCCCTACAATATCTCCTCTATATGGAAAAATGTTTCCTCAGTTTTTTTACCAAGTGTGAAGACAAAGCGAGGAGACTGATTTTCTTTTGTGAGTCATATCCGATCTCTAAAACAAAGTTCCTAAAATATGGATGCCAAAATACTCTATCTACATCATGGGAGCGTGCTTGGAGTAAGCTTATGAGGTTGAATATTCTGATGGTTTATCAGAACTCATTTTTGTCTCATATATCAATAATCACATGCAGAGCTTTAAAACTAAAACTTAGTATCTTTAATACCAAAAGAGACATAAAAACACATTGTGTCTCTTGTTTGCATAGAACAATGGCATAAATTCTTTGTTGGTCTATCTCATTTTGTGAAAGCAGAGTCTGACAAAATTTCATCTTGTTCTCACTCAATTATCTAAACACAGAGAATGGTCCTGAATTAAAACTCTTTGTCTGGTGTCAAAGTGAACAGATGCAAACTCATTTTTAGAGGGTATTTCTTGGGAATAAACTGTTTAATTCAATAACTATCTAATCCCAGAATATTCCACATAATATTCATTTTAAGTACCAAAGAATATTTCAGCAATAGCATTTCACATACTAATTTAAGTTTCATTATACAACATAAAACATTTAGAACCATTAAATTAAGATTATTTTGACTTCAGTGCTCCCAACATCATTAACATATTAATATAATATTTTCTAAATTAAGTATTGGAGTAAACGCATATCATCTTCTTTCTATTAATGGTTCCTGGGAACTTGCAGCAGCCTCAGCATTTACAGAGACATGACTAGCTTGACGTTTGTTGAACCTGAATCACCGAAATCAGTTAAGAAGGAAGAGCTTTTATAACATTGAACCAGGGAGCTAAAGAAAAAACTAAATATTGTCATTTTGTTTTGTTTTGCTTTTTTTTTTGCAAAAGTGCTATAAAAGACCACAAACATAGGCATGTGAGTATGCATTAGAGTGAATTTTATATCTAATGAGCATTAATCTTGAAATTCGTTATAAAACCTAAGGGTTTTTAGCATGGAATTACAGGAATACTTGACAACATATAGCTTCTACTGTCTCATTTTAGAATTTGCGTATCATGGTACATAAATATTAATCTACTTTATAATGATGTTGAAGTAGACTGTACAATAAATTTTAATAGATCATTCTTGTATTTAACCACACTTACTGTTAAGAATGGATTTTTTAAGTATATTTATTTTATTGACATATACTTGATACACAATCTTATATTGGTTTCAAGTATGCAACACAGTGGTTCAATGGTTACACACATTATTAAATCCTCACCCCACTGGTGTAGTTCCTACCTGTCAACATGGGAAAATGTCACAGAACCATTGGCTATATTCTCCATGCTGTACTTCCATCCTTGTGACAAACTGATACTATGACTGAGATTTTGTGCCTCCTACTGCCTTCAGCCCCAGTGTCTCCCCAGAGGTAACCACCAGTCATTTCTCAGTGTCTATGAGCTGTTAAGAGTGAATTTATCATCTATTCTTTTTTATTGTCTCATGGAATTTCTTAAGCTCTTTTCTTTCTAGAAATGGGTAAATTCTGATAACCATACCATATATTATTATTTTAGAAATCCTTAAGCTTTCTCTTCCCTAGACGTTTTTATAGCATTCTTAGTATCTCATAGATCTGGTTTTACAAACTTTCACCCTTTATATTGGTCTTCATTTCATATTTGCCTTTACCAAAGAAGCATTTTCTTATCTGCTTAGAATAACCTGCTTTTTATCATCTTAGAATTATGCAAAATCTCATGGAAAATTTTTTGTATATTATTATTTGATCTCTCTCTTTTTCTTTTCTTTTTTTGTGAAGCTGGCTTGTCCTATGATTCTGTGATCTTTTTCTCTCATGCTGTGCAGCTGCCTACCAACACCGGTGCTCCTGTCCTTTGCTCCAGTAGTGCCTCGCTCCTCCACATGGTTAATATTATTTATATTGTAATCCTTTCCTCTGAGATGCTTATGATCTAACCATATTTAACTATCAACAAACTCAAAAAGCTCTTACCTTTTTCTGTTTTATTAGAAGCACTCTCCCAGAATATTTCTTCCCAAAAAACTAAAAAGATAAAAGGAACTAACGCTGCTGTTGCATTCCAGAAAACACAAACATTATGGATTGCCTAGTAAACCAGAGATATTCTGTCTCACTTCCTCCACACTTTGGAAGTCAAGTTGATTGTAGTCATTCCCGTGGAGTGGCTGAATTAATGTAGTAATTTAATTTACCACTTTACCACCATTATTAACAGTGTTATGATAGTGCTCAAAGTGCCTCAAGGTAAATGATCCCTTTTAATACAGGAGAGGAAGGAGTTGAAGCTACAGGCCTGTGATCCATTCACTCCCATTATGAAGGAGCAGAAGTGAGGATTCTGGAGACAAGGGTGAAGAGCAGGTCTTTGGGTGTGATCCTGGGAAGAGCTGAAAAACTGACTTCCTGGTAAATGAACTAATGCTATTTGTGAGAAAAGAGATTCCTGGTATAGGATTGTTTCTGAGAAATTAACCTGGAATCTGTGGATTTATGGAGAATGGGAGATAGGGAAGTTTGTTGACCATCCGAGATATCAAATATTTGCAGGTATTTTATAACCTAAACACTGCACTGCTGTGTGGACAAGTAAAGGCAATGAAACACTCAGGGTTTCAGGCAGATGAATCATGGATCCCGTGGGTATACAAAGTGGGAAGCAATCAGTGTTACCTTTGGAGGGAGAATTTGGGGAAGGATCCTGCAGATGTCATCGATACTCTCTGCACAGTAGATGCACCAAAATACCTCAGTCAGTTTCACTGAGAATAGGATAAAAATTTTTTTTTAAATGTGAATGTACATTCAGGATAGAAGTAATTCATAGGAAAATATCTATATAATTAAATTAAAAAAATAAGTAATTCTGTTATTTCAACTCACTGGAAAAGCCTCAAAACAAGACATTGGTGTGATCCAATGTGTGAACTAGCCAACTCTTAGTTACATTATCAGGGTTGCTGCATATCTGGATCCATTTACAATTTATAATGGCACAACTGCTACCAAGGTGCAGGAGATTTGGGGTTAGAGATTCAGAAATACTGACATCAAAATGGAGCAATTGCCTCCTACTTCTGGTAGCTCATGTTAACCGCTCTGGAGAAGTTGCTTGTCCATACCAGCTGTCTATGATAGGAAGCTCCTCCTATACCTTCCTACTGATGGGATTATCATGGCATTTGACCTGAAGTCTCATAACTCCCTGGGAAAGAAGTTGTCTATGAGCTGAGTACTGCAACAAAGCCTGTCTGCTGGGGATGAGTGCTGAATGGAGGTCACAGAGGGCATAATACAGGATCAGGTGGAGAATGATGATGGTTCCTTTGAGGATTGATCATAGCACACTGGCCATCCCAAGTAGGATGTGACTGACAAGTGAGTACATGGTAAGGACAGAACTGAAAAAAGTGAGAGGGTTGTTAACATCATTAGAAAAAGGAGCTCTTAGCAGAATCTTCTCACTTCCTACTGCAGAAATGGCACAAGGTCTCTGCATTGAAGTAACTGGCTCCCAGCGCACCCATTTAGCTACATTCCAAATATGTATACATATATGTAAAAGTAATTCTAATATGTGAAAATGTCCAGGTCTTGAGTCAATTTGATTTATTCTCTATGATGTTTTTGTCTTGTTTGTGACCAAGTTACTACTAAAGCCATCCTTCACTTTAGCATTCACCTTAGAACACACACCCACTCATGCATATACACACATCACTCTCTCCCCTCGCCAGTTCAGTCTGCATTAGATATTTCAGAGGCTGAATGACTAGAAAGTCCCACGATTGAAAGATCTAGTGTCAGCCAAGGCAATGAGGAAGATCATCTATTAGTTATGAAGAAATGCAATATAGAACAATCTTTCTCAAAATACCGTTTTAGACTGACTATATCAGAATCTCCCAGACCCAAGAATTTCTTAGCCTGCAAAAATGTAGATTCCTTAGCCTCAGCCCAGATTTGGAGTAGGAATCAAGAAATCTATATTTTCAATAAGTGTAACTTCTAGATATAATGATTAGTAGAAAGAACACTGGATTAGGTGTTTCTGAAAGAGTCGCTGATATCACATGAATGCTTTTCCCTTCTCCTCATCTAAGCAACCTTGAATGAATAATAAAAATGTTCTGGGCTTTAATTTCCTCATCTATAAAATAAAGCGATTAAATTGTATGGTCATGGCGGGCTAGTTAAGGTCTTCCTAGTGCAATTCATTGTTTAGCTGTTCAGTTTAAATGTTTTAAAATGTACTATTCAAACAAAAAAAAATGCTGTCTTAGAGATTTTGTCCTGCAACTCCACTTTTCTAGTGTGCTCTAGGAAGCAAAGAATACATTTAGTGAAGGAAATGCCAATGTTTACAAATTTCTGGCAACTTGGTCAGTTCTCTAAGGAATTGGCGATGTAGCTACTCCATCTAATACAATGGGATGTGATCAGTATGTTAATGAGCAAAATATTGTTGTGTCTCTTTGAGCTACAAGTCTATGGACCTTCTCAGGACTTTAGATACAGTTTAAAGAAATTTGAATTTTTAAAAAATATTAGTATTGGCTTTGCTTTCTATAACAGTTCCTCTGTAGAAAACATGCGGGTCAATAACAGCCTGAAAACTGCTCTAGATCTATTCTTTTTCAGTTTTTTTTAGTTCTAAGTCATGTGCCTAAAATA
The DNA here is from genome assembly GCF_040802235.1 of Manis javanica. Classification (NCBI taxonomy): domain Eukaryota; kingdom Metazoa; phylum Chordata; class Mammalia; order Pholidota; family Manidae; genus Manis; species Manis javanica. The sequence continues at coordinate 10,930,446 of NC_133168.1, read as the reverse complement.
CTTTATTTGTAAGTTTGGTCTTATATGTCATAAATTACAAATTTGATAGGAAATCTTCAGTGAGAAGACTTAACAATTATGAGCTGCAAGACAATGGAAAGAAATAGATTGTTGCCACAGGATAATGGCTACTGACTGTGAGATAAATGTCAAGGCAAAGTCACGGCAAACTGGCCATTTATCAAAAGTAAACATTGAAGAAAAGTAGGATACATTTATCAAGCAACTGTTCTTGTCTCAAAATTTTGTTTTTCTCATCCTACCTGCTCTGTGATTTAGATGCTGTCATTTCACCTGCCACATGTTTGTGCAGTAATTGACTTGGGTCACTGCTGCGTTAGGTAGGGTAAGAGAGCCTTGATTTTCAAGTGATGATTTTGTCTCATCCAAGAAATAACCTACACTAAAATAATAATTAGGAAGTTAATTGATATGACTTAGTGTTGGCTTCTTTTTTCTTTCTATTAGATTTTTTTATGCCATCACCTATTTCCTAAAAATGATTTAGTAAGGCCTACTTTAAATGCATATTCAATAGATCAGTAGGATAGAAATTCAAACAAAAAGTTAGAACTAAGAAGAATTATGCTCAATATTACTTTAATATGGGCATAATGATTCTAACATGTATACTGATGGCTTCTACACCTCTTATGTATGCCCTAATGTGTGTGGCCCACTGAACTACAGGTCCGATACTATCATTTGACATTATCGTATGGCAGGTCTGTTGTCATCTGTACCCTTCACCATTCCCAAGTTACTCTAAAAAGGGGCTACCATTTTCTACTTCAACATATTCTTGTATGTTCCAGCCATGTTGGTGTAATTTGGAATCTATTTAACTTCTTAAAACAATGGTACCTAAAGGCCAACTTTCTCAAATGGAGAGCAAGCCCTCAGTAATTAGTATGCTAAGAAATCATGGTGAACTTTTTGCGTAACTGATAGAAGTATAAGTATATATATTTTAATTCCAGAACTACTTGAGAATGGCATTTCTTAGAGTATAGCCACGGCAAAGAATTTCCTCCTCTACTCCCAAAATATTCAAAGTATGCTCTATTCCTTCCAGAATCGTGCTCAGTTCTGCATTTTGCACACTCATCCTCTTTTGTAGGAGAGGCTGATCCAAATTAGTGAACCTCATGGGCCATAAAATATGCTTACCTAAAACCTTTTAATTCCATCATTCATTGCTTCCTTCATTCATTCATATGTTCAGGGAAAGCTTACTAAATGAATAGCTTCCAAATGCAAGATACTATGCATTATTAAGGTCACAAAAATATAGATGAATGAGACCCAATCTCTCCATTAAGAATTCACATGCATACACACACACACATACATGTACATATATGTTTAGGTAAAGGACAAGTATTTTCAGTATGACTGGGAGTGTATGTGTGGTAAGGTTGTAGGGCAAGTGGGAAATGTTCGGAAACATAAGACAACTTTATATTATAAAAGAACTGGTATACTTTACCACAAAATTTGAATTTTATCCCATAGGGAACAAAAAATCACAGAAAGATTTTAGGAATGATGGAATCATGCTTTACTCTATTGAAGGCATCATGGAAATGATAAAATATTGGAGATTGTAGATCTTTGCCACATTTTAAGGAAAAGTTGACGGTTGTTTGAAAAAACAAAGGGGTACAAGAGGTGATGAGATGGTCATTGGCTAAGGATATATGAAGACCAAATTTACAGGCCTCGGTAAATTATTTAGGAAAATAAGAGGAAGGAATGACTCAGAGGTGACTCTGATGTTTTTATCTTGGAAGCATAGAATTGTGGTTACAAAGTAAAACAAAACAAAATAATAGACTTTGTAGTGAGACTATAATGCTGATTTCACTACTTTATTGTTTCAGTGTCACCTTGGACAATTTGTTCAAATTGTGCTTAATTTTCATACTTGTAAAATAGGTATAATACTTATTTTTGCCTCCTAAGATTGTTGTGAGGATTAATACATCAATTCTCTTAAAATGGTGCCTGGAATATAGTAAATGTTACATAAATGTTTCTTATTACTATTATTATTGTAGAATATTATCACTAACATGATGTCATTACTGAAAATAAAGAATACCAATGAAGACGATGATTTTGAAGAAAAGATGAACCGATTTTGGACTGATTAAACATTGTAATTACACATCTAGACAGAAATGACAAGTAGGTCATTAGAAGTACAGTTGTGGAAGGAGATAATAGTATATAAATATGGAAGTCAGCCACATACAGGTCACGTTTGAGGCTATGAAATACTTTGGTTTGCTCATGGGGAAATTTTTTTTAAAAAATAGGAAAGGGGTGAAAATTGAGAAACAAATCAACCCTCATGGAAATACTAATATTTAAGCAGTGGGTAGAAGATGAGCGAGCCTGAAGATCAGTCAGAGATATAATGGAAGAATGTGGAAAGATGGGTGAGATGACCTAGGAGATAGATCCCAGTAAGAAAGGAGATGAAGGAAACTGCATTGTCCACTTCTAAAAATAAAGCCTCAGAGTGCTCATTGGAATTCAATAAGTGATTATTGTGAATCAAGTAATTAACTAATTTGATAATTGGGAAATCACTGGTGACATAGCAAGCTATTTTCATCCTGCTCCTATCACATTGATTAGCATGTGAATACATTGAAAATAAATATTAGACTAAAGAAAAGCAATTTAAGCAATGTTCAGAGTTCAGTGGGTCAAGTTATAAATGGAGAAATGAGGAAAGCTATGCTTTGATAAAAATTAATTGTGACAGATTTTCTTATTAAAGTGAATTATCTGCCATTGAATTTTGCTCCCATATTATTATTCACACTATTGTTAGGGTAGATGAGTCAACTAATTTTTCCCATGGTCTGAGGAAAGAAAACATTCATATATGGAGAACCTAAGAAAATTGACTACAGAAAAAAGTAATTTTTTTAGTTAAATCATCTGGATACAAGCAAGTTAAAATCCAAAGCCTTCCTGTACACAAGTAATAAGCAATTAGATATTATAGTGAGAAAATTATTTACAGGAGCAAATGTGAATTATGATCAACAAGAATCACCTTAACAAGAAACGAATGACATCTTAATATTTTGTTTGGCTTAATGAAATGAGTAAACAAATTCTGAAAGGAAAGATAGGAAAAAAAAACATTTACTTCCAGATTTGTTTGTATATTTAATTTTCCAATCCCAGTAAAGTACCTTAAGGAAATTAAATAATCAATCCTATAATTCACATAAACAACTCTTGATAAGATAATTTGGAGAGAAATAAATAACTAAACAGAACTAATTACTAAGGCACATTTAGAAAAAATAATTGAAACTTAGAAATCAATTAAGGAAAATCAAAAATCTCATTGGACACAGTTCATGAATAAATTATAAATTATTCATTAATTTAGAAACAAAGGCTAATGAAATAAAAATATTTAACTTCATTAATAATGAAAAATATGCAAGTGAAAAGCACAATGAGAAATATTCTTTTACTTTTTTGATTAGCTGAGATATGAGGGGAACATATCCTATTATATCTGACAAAAATAATAATATGCTTCAAATGCTTATATTCTTTGTCCTTACATTTCTATAAAGTTACTTTAAGGAGGTTGAAATATAAAGAAGACATTTATTTAAATATACTTATTAAAGTGTTATTTATAACAGTAAAATATTGGAAGCAATCTAAACATCCCACAGAACAAGAAAAGTTAATTATGGCAGTTATATAATATTATGCAGACATTAAAATTATAATTACATGGGAAATCATTACAAAAGTTTCATTAAAAAGCTAGAACAGAAATATGTATGCAATTTGATTTAAGCCAGAATGTTATCCTAGATATTTTCTCAACCATTTTTCTCCTGGAATCTGTTTTATGCATTGCTTTACTAAAGATACAGTAATCTAAATAGAAAAATTGAAGTGTATGTAATTAGAGGCTTATCAGATACCTATTAGTCTGCTCATTCAAGTTCAGTACATATATTTAATATTACTTTTCAGATTAAAATAAATATGAGCACTTTGCAAAATTAACTGACCAAAATAATATTGAAGCAGTGTTGGTCAATTGAAGTAGCTAATGCATATATAATACAAATTCTTTGATATCTAATTTTGCATTTTTGAACCAATTGAAAGTAAATAACTTTGAAAGGTAGTAGGGTTTCTAGAATCAGAGCAAGTGGCCAAGTTCTGACAACTGATCGGTTTAAGGTAGGAAACTGCAGGATGGAGGTATTATCTGGAGGAGCAGGCACCAGACAGCATCCTTAAGTCAGGATGCACGGGGACCTACCTCTGGGAGCCACTTACCTCAGAAGGGATTTGTTTTACTTGTCTGGCAAGAGATTTATTCTAGGAGGTGGGTATTACAAGGAGGATGGGGTTGAAAAATTGATGCACGTTTGAGAATTTAAGACAATTCTCACCTAATTGACTGGCTATCGTGGTTATTAATTTTCTGCGACTTTTCTTCATTCAGATAAACGATCACAAAGAAAATAATTCTGGAAGTAAAAAACGGTTTCATTTATGTCAAATCAAATAAGTAAAAAAATGAAGTTTAATGGTCAATTTAGTGGAGTATAAAGAGAACCAAGCTACAATTCTAGACACCAAGAAGCTATTCCAGTTTAACCATTATAGCATAAACAGACTTGAGCAAGACTCAACAGTTGTTCTAAACTTCAGTTTTCTGTAAAAAAAGGATTTGTTTTTAAATTTTCACTAAGGTCCCTTCCATTTTTATATTTGCATGACCTTAATTCTGTAATAATAGCCACTCTACAATTATAACAATAACAATAGCTAATTTCATTTATCCTTACCATTTAACTAAGTGTGGTGCCAAATGCTTTCTGTACATTATTGTATTTAATCATTGTAATTAATTTATAAAATAGGTTCTATTGTTAACTCCATTTTTAATGAGAAACTAGAGGGTCAGAGAGGTTAATTAACTTGCAAAGGTCATGTAACCGCTATTGGCAGAGTAAAGATTCAAACCCAACTGGCTGCAAATCCCAGATTCAAAACCACTATACTGTAGTTCCTCTTTATTTCTACAATACTTCATTCCTGCACTACAAAAGCACATTAACAGCTAGTCGCCAGCATGTGATATGTTCATTAAATTCGCTTTGCCATGTAGGAAGTTGTATCTTACTCCTGTTTTTCTCTGCAGCATGTAGTAGATTGTTTTGCAGATATATCTTTATTGAATACACTGAAAGCAATTTTTTCTCCATGTAACAAATAATTGGGATCTTTAAAGAAGTAAAGGGGAGAATCATGTTGAAAATTAGTAGTCCCTAATGGTTTGACATATGCAATTTGCTGTAAGCTTGCCATAGACTTCAACATAGTTTTAACAGTTATTTATGTCTTTGCCATAACTTTTCATAAGAGGACTGTATTTTTTTCGCTCTCTGAATAATGAAGTTCACTCATTAATTCACTAGGGAAAGATAAGATTTTTCTGAAACTATCAATTTGTACTAATTTTTACTAAAATATTTTGCTGTAAGATGCACAAATGTAGCAAGCAGAAGAAGTTTATGGTTACTCTGGATATGAGTTAAATTGGCTAACAGACACTTTTAGTATTTTGAGCACATCATAACTATATAAAAATAAAGTTTATTTGGCAGACACATTGAGGCTACACCTACCTAGGCACTAGAACTACAAAGAGGCACCAGAGACTCTTCCTACCCTTAGGAGTCTTTCAGTCTATCTGGAGAGACACACACACGAACAGTCAGAAAAGAAGACAAATGCCAAAACTTGTAACCAAAGCACAGGGAGCTGCACAGCGTTTCTTCCTGGACATGGTGGGAGGACGGCAACCAGGAGATGCTTCACGGATGATGAGATTTGTTTTGCTCCTTGAGGAAGCATTGAAACGAGGGAGGAAAGCATTACTGATAAACGTGTAGGTCAAGTAAAGGCCTAAAGATCTATGCGTGTGTCGTATTCCATATAGGCAATGTAGATCTGAATATCAATAGGGACACTGGGTTAGAGAAATGGGCTGAGCATCATCAATATCCAGCTATTAATTAAACTTTTTGCATAGCTAGGATTGGGAGAGAGTTAGGACTGGGAAGGACAATAGGAACCATAAACATAAGGGGCTCTGCTGAGGAAGAGGGCTGACGAGGTGGGCGATGGTGATTTCTCTCATCAACCCGCCCTTTATGTTCGTTCTGTCTCCGGTGCTACTCGTTCTCTATATGACCTTGAACAACACTCCTTCGATTCTGACATAACTGTCGTGTGTAAAATGAGAGAATAATTCTAACTCATTCATTCCCAGCAGGACCCCCGCAAAGGTAGTGTCGGAGTTCTTCAAACTGAATTGCAACTGCACGTGATTTTCAGTATTACAAAATAACAGTATGCATTGCAGTTTGTCCACTGACTTTAATCCTTCAAAATTTAGGATCTGTAATGAAAACAATGAAATAATCCTTACTGCTGGAAATACATCAAACCATTTGCCCGGAGTTGCTAGAGTCCTTTCCAGTTCTGAAAACTTGATTCTTCTGTAATCTCAGTGAATATTTGCAGCAGTTGGTTTGTCACATAGAATTTATACTGCACTAAACAATATTCACACTGTCCCCGGTCCCGGGAATATGGCCTGCCTGGCAGCTGCACATGGGCCAATAGCACTGCAGTTTACATAAAATGCGATGATACCCGTTTTCTTTGGTTTGTTAAAATACGAAACACAGCATTTAAAATTGAGAGTCAAGTCTTGAAAGGAAGGCAAATGGCCTAATGCGAGAAAGAGTGCGTCGTGAACATGAATTTCCTGAAGAAGCCTAGTTTATTGGTGTCTAGTTAGGAGTCAGATTTTCTTTCAATTTTAAGACTCTCTGAAGAAACCCAAATTAGCCTTCTGGCATATCACTTTTCTTCTTTGTAAAGTGATAGGTTCATAATTGCTCTCACCCAGTACTTCATGGAGATTTCCTAAAGATCATCTCTCTGTTGTTTTGAATATTGAAGTCAAAAACAAGGTTATTTAAAAACAATGTGGTCTTTCGCATGACTCTATCTTTTAGAAGGAAATTATTTTAACAACTAAAAATTCCCTCTTGTAGTCAAATCAATTATCTCAACTGTATAAAACACAATCAATAAATTATTAAGACTTTAGTTTTCGGACTATATATATATGTATATTAGCAGAAAACTACTACATCACATACACCAGAAACACAACACAAAGTTGGTTATATCAGGAGCCAAGCTTGAAACAAATGATTGTGAAAATTTCAGACAGTGGGGAAATAATCAAGGCTGCGTATTCTCCTCAGATATGTCACTGACCAGGATTTAATGAAAAGAAAACTTGAGAAAGCATGGAATCCCCAAATTTTAACATTCTGCCATTTCATATTTAGCATCCGGAGGAAAGTGATGGAAATTATGTGCTTTGAAAAGGAATCCTGCTCTTCTGACAAATAAATTGATTTCTGGCAGAAGCAGGTTTGGCAAATTCGAAAACATTAAAAGATGCATAATTTTTATTTCATTATTTTTTAGTGTTTCATTTATTTCATTGTATCTGGAAAGAACTAAGGATTAAATATTGTAAAGATGAAGATATTCTTGTAATGTAAGTGCAAGTGAATGTCATGGAAATTAAAGCACATTTTAAACCTCTACGCTTTTCAAACCGCCAGTCTTATTCGGTCCGTTACTTCACCTGTCGAATATTATTATCAGTTAACTGATTCTTTAAATTTCAACTTAAGTCCACCGACTACTTTGACAGTAGCTCAATGAAAAAGTCCTGTAGGATTCTAAAATTTAACACGTGCATTAAGTTAATTAAGAGAATGACATTTCTTTTCTCTTGCTACATGTTTTGCAGGAGGGATTAACAAATATTTATAGACCCAAATAGCCTGTTGTTAGAGCAACCTTTGTTCTTCTACCTCTTAAAACATACCAGGAAAGGATCCTTACACAAGCTATGCTATTCACACTGTGTCACTGGCCTATTATTTACTATAAATAATGAAATGACGGGGCGAGCGGTCTGAAGTGAGCTGTGACTCAGGGCAGTCAGTTTCTTGGTAGTTAGCACTTCCATGGGATTCAGAAATAGCCCTGATTTTAAATACCTTTCCTTAGGAGTGGATACCAAATAAAGAATGCTTGCATTTTTACACCAAATAGCAATTAAAAAAACTGTGGAGAACTTCAGTAAATACAGGAAGAATTTTCTTTTGAGGTGGGGTGAAAGAAGGAAAAAATAATAAGAATTATTAAGATGTCTTTACAAAATGCCAAGGGTGATAAATTCACTTGATACACATCTGGAAATTACCTGAGGACTTTCAAGTGGCTGCTGAATTAATTTATCCTACCTGTGAATATACATTCCAGTGTTTCTTCATCCAAGAAGGCAAATATTGACATACTTTTTGAATTCTCACCTGACATTTGTTGTTTAGTTAGACCCATTCAAAGGACATGAAGGTTTCCCCAGCTGTCTGAAAGAGGAATGTGGCTATGAAACCTTTGGTAAGCAGAAGGTGTAAAGTGAAAATGTGATTACTATTTCGTAAAAGCAAAAATCCTTTTAGGATTTCTCTCTGTTGGCAAAATAAAAAAAAGTACTAATGGAGGTCTTCTGTAAAAGTGAAGGGCCTAAAGTGAACTTCCAGATAGTGGGGAAAACCTGTAGTTAGGGCGTGGCAATGAGTGAGACACAACTGGCAGAGTGATCTGTTGTTGTTTTTTAAACAAACATCTGTAGTTGGCATGTGCTTCACAAGTATAAAATAAATGACTTAAATTATTGGCAATGTAGTATACTATTTGATATATAAAAATATAAATGCTTAACTACCAATAAAAATGAACGATTAGAATGGGCATGTTAGACCATTGTTTTGTGTTTGTGTTATTATTTCCCCTGGGCCAGCTAAAGGGCTTCAAATGGTAGTTATTTAGTTTTCACATCCACACGAAGTGCTCAGCAGCAAATACTGTTGACTTTTCTTCACAAATTGGAACACTTTTGTCAGGCTTATATTCATGTCAACAACTAAACCCTAACAAGGGAACCTTGATTATTGGTTCACCAATTACTAGCTCTTCATTCTTTATTTTATTAACTTGGAAGATTTTGACTCAAGCAATATACTAACATAGCTTAAAACCAGTAAGTAGTACAAAAAGTCTAGTGAAGAAAAATGCAGTTCCCTCCCCTGGTCTGTCTTCCCCAGATCGGCACCTCTGTGATACAGTGCTCACAAATACACATACCAGACGTAGCTCCGGTACAGTTTTCTTATGTTACAATAAATTAATTAGTCAGTGTTTATGTTAATTTTTAACTGTGTTATGGTAAATGAGAGCAGCATCCTTGCAACACACACACACACACACAACGTCCCTTATACCCAACCTCCTAAGCTACTAATGTTACAAACTTAAATTTGAAGTCAGTTTTTGCATTATTATGACTATGTAGATTCTCAGTCCTGATCTAAGTTCTCTACTATCTTTTCTTATCAACTTTTTATCATTCGTGGAGTTAATTTCTGTTATTCTTAAGTTTCCAGCTGATCAAATGTATTTAACATAATTTTTAAAAATTAATAATTATCAGATAATCTATCCAGTCCTTTCTTTTCCACTTGTAAACTTTCCTCCTGGACTTCTACATTTTTTTTCCCCCTTCACACTCAATTAGTAATTTGACTGGTTATAGAATTCCCTGTTGACCACCACTTTCCCTCATCTTTGAGTATCTCTTGATATCCATTGTTTTCTGCTGAGAATTCAGAAGCTGTCCCTTTTTTGAGTTTCCTTCTACGCAATCTGCCCCCACATTCCCTTTGTACCCTTGATTATTTACTCCTTATCCCTGGAGTTCTGAAATATCAAGACAATGTCCATTGATATGAATTTTTCTTTTTTGTCTTAGGGATTCAATGAGCACTTGAAACCATCCTCTTAGTCATTTTCTTGTTGTATTTAAAAATAATTTGGCAAGTATTTCCTCTTTGTTCTATTTCTGGAACATTTTTGAATGACATGTTTGGACCTTCAGAATTAAATCTAATTGTTCAATTTTGTCCGTTCCAACATTTTTCCCTTTCATTTTTATCTTTATTCTGGGAGATCCCTACACCTTTGTTCCCAACCTTTCCTTTTTTTAATTGAAGTATAGTTGATATACAATATTGTATTGGTTGTGGGTATACAACACAGTGAGTCAACAGTTACTCATATTATTAAATCTCCGCCCCAACTTGTGCAGTTACTGTCTGTCAGTATCGGTGTTACGGAAACACAGACTCTTCTCCATGCTGCACTTCCATCCTTGTGACCAACTTACATTACGGTTGAGAATTTTTATGCCCCGTTATCTCTCTCATCCTCTGCACCCACCCACCCACTCCAGCCTGTCCCCCATGATAACCAACAGTCACTTCTCAGTGTCTGAGTCTATTGCTATTTTGTACATTTTGTTTTGTTTTAGATTCCACATATAATCAGGATTTTAATATTGAAAATATTGGCAAGAGCTTTTCCTTGCTCATTGGCTGCTCTGGTTTTATAAGTCTGCTTTTGTTTGACAGATACATCATTTTTTATAACTCTGAGATATTACTCTACTTTTTCCTCTCATGATCCTTCTTCCAGTACAGTTGTTTTGCTCTCTTTCTTTCATGCTAGAGGCTAACCAAATGTCCCTTGATCCTTAGTTGGACATTCATATTTGAAAGCAAGGCCAAAGATAACTGAAGCCCTTAATGTACAGAGAGAATTTATTTAATGTGCTTTATTTTCAGTGAGCCAATCAGTGAGTGAGTTGGTCTTTGCATTGGGAGACATCAGTCTTTAGATTCTGCCCCCTCTCTTGGTAATTCAGTTTCTGAATAGAAGACTCCTCAATCTTCTTTCAGGAGGCACATCCCTGTAGGTGGAGGGGTGGGACCAAAGGGCCCCACCAGTATATTTTCAGACCCTCATTGCATCCCTGTATTTAGCCTTGACCCTCACTTCCTTTCTTTGATCCTCCCCACCGTTCTTTGTCCCCAGTTTCAGAGCCACCATGGCTTAACTTCTGTTGGTAGGTGCCTTGTTCTGAAAGGGGAAAACATGAGACTAAAAACACCAAATCCACATGTATTCTTTCAGTCAACCCTCTATTTGCAGTAACTTCAAATGTCCAGAATCCCATATGCCTGCAAATACTGAGCTTTCCAGGATACTATGGATACCAGCTTTGGGTCATTGCCCTTCATTCAGGTATCTAGATGGAGGCTTCCTTCACGAAGGTAAGTCAGTTACTACTCTTCCATTTTCCCTCTATTTTTTCTGAAATTGCTGAATCTCTCAGCTGCTGATATTCCTGTTTCTATTGTCTTTGAATTCTTACAAACTTTTTATTCTTTTGCAGTCATTTTGGTGAGGTTACCAGAAGAAGAGAAAGTAAGATCATGAGCTCAAGCCACCATCTTAATAGAATACTACTTTATTAATTATTCAGAATATTGGTGCCTTCAATTTGCCTTTTAATACATAGATAAATGTTGCTGAGGACATTTAGGGTGATAGATCCTATCATTCTACCCTATATTTCTTGAGTAAATATATGACCACTGTCAGCCAAAGAAAGATGACCAGAACTGGAGTTTTAGTCCATAACCTGTGTGGAAGGATTAAGAACTGTCCTACAATAAAAAGTTACTATGGAAGTTCATTGGCATAAAGAGAATGGCCATGATGTATTTGAATATTCTAGGAGACACTAGTTGCTAAATTTAATGAACCCTGAGAAAATACACCACTGTGGGAAAACAAAAATAGATCCAGCACTTAAAAACTGGAGAAACAGTAAAACTTCTCATCAAAACAGAAACTCTCACCTTTACAGAGTACCTGTCAATGCTATTGTTGTACTATAGGAAGTAGATTAAACCCAGGCCATTAAATATCAAAAGAAAGAAAAATCACAGGTATTTATATCTTTGAGTTGTTTTCAGAATTGTAATTAAACAAACTATGATGAATAAAATATTCACTGAACAAACATATAACATTTTATTTCTGTTGGTTGCTGTGATCTATTTCTCAGTAGTTCTCAAGAATACAAATTAATTATGCTTCTAAAACAAAAGCCAGAAAGAATGACATAATTTTTGAACAGCTATTTGTTAAAGGATATATTAGTGTAGTTTTGTATAACTTCTTTAATACTTCTCTAAAATCTAAGACCTATTTTAGCAGACCTTATATAAGAGCAGTGAAGAGATCAATAAAATGAAATTTTCAGGCTCATTTTTCTATAGCTAGAGCAATTTAGTGAAACAATAAAGGACTGAAGTGTAGCGAAAACAAAAAATCTATTTGCTGATTTATTAAATACATGTATTCTCTGCCTATTGCACAAACTAAATTGTTGCAAGTAAATCACTACACTGAGAAAATTATGATTGACCAAACTAAGGGATTCACATGTTATGACTATTGAAAAGATCATTATTTTGTATATTCAACCTTGAATTGTTGGAGAATTGCATCTTGACTATGCCTCCTCTTTCTTTTAAAATCTATTCTTCCCTGAAGTGATTGTACCCAGTTCCACAGTTTAATATAACTACCATTTTTATGCCCTTGACTCCTAAATTTGTGTTACCAGTCCTAATAAATCTCTTTGTCTCAAAACTCATATAGCCAACTACCAGCTTAACATCTTCTTGGATATGTGTATTATTATTATATATTTTAAATGGCATGTCTAATCAGAAAGCTTATTTCCATTTCCCTAATAAACATATTTCTCATTTGAATAATCAGTGGAAATACATATCCTTCTTTTCCAAGCCCCAAACCTGGGATTCATTCTTGATATCATCACTTTTTAACTCTTTTTGTACATGCAACCCATTCATAAGGTCTTGGCAGTAATACCAAAACATATTCAAATCTGTCCGTTCTCTCCATCCTCATTGCTAAAATCTTAATCAAACTACAGTTATTTATTTTTATTTCATTTTGTATATCTGTGGAATATTTCATAAAATGAATGTATGAAGTGTATATGTAAAGTTTAAGGAATTTTTTTTTCAATTAACATCCAGTTTTAGAAATTGAACAATATGAATTAAATACCTTGAATGTCTTCACTGATTGAAGTGCCCTCCATTTCTCCCATAGGTGACCTCGACCCTAAGTCATATGCTCACAATTTTTTGCTTTTTAAAAGTCTTCTTTTATACACCTATCCAAGATAATATATTGTTTAGTTTGATTCTTTGGGGACTTTTAATAAATGGAGTTGTGTGGTATATATTCTTCTGCAATCTGCTTCTTTCAGTATCTTGTGAGATTTGTCTTGTTGCTGTGTGTATTTTTATAGCTCTTTCTATGCACTTTCATTGCTTCACACTAGGCAATTGTTTTAATATCTCACAATATACATATTGATTATAAATTGTGTAAAGATTTGGATGGTTTCCAAATTTTTCTTGGTGGTTTATTGTTGTCAGTTCTGATTAGAAGCAATGCTACTGTAAGAAACATTCTTGTAGTGAGTCTATTGTGAACATGTATTGGAGTTTCTCCAAAGTACATGTCTAGAGTGACAAAACTAAATCCTCCATTTTTCATATTTTCAAATGCAAGGGATTAAGCCAAGCTATTAAATGTTTTTAATTTATTCTCCCATTAACTTTGGATGAGAGTTACTGTTGTTCCACTACCTCACCAATACTCATTATTGACTCTAATTTTTATATTTTTGGCAATCTAAAGAGTACAAAGAAACATGTCTTTGTGATCGAAAAATTTACATTTTCCTAATTAGTAATGTGGTTGAGCATCTTTGCTTACATTTCTGGCCATTCATGTCCCTGTTCTCTGAATTGCATATTTGATCATTTAAGTAACTTTTTATTGATTGCCCTATAATTATTGATTTGTAGGAATGTTGTATTTTGAGCAATATAATCTTTTGTGCACTGTAATTTTGTAAATATTTTCCTTCAGTTCGGGTCATGTCCTTTTACTATCTGTATGGTATCTTCTGATAATAAAAAATTGTTTTAATTGAGTTAAATTGAGCTTGGACTTTTTCTTTTTAAGAGAACTTTTGGACTCTTTAAGGGAATTTTTCCAAACCTGGAGTCATAAGGACATTCTCCTGTATTGTCTTCTAAAACATTTATTTAAATGTGAAAGTTTTGACTTTCACATTTAAGTATTTAATATCTCTAAAGACTAGTTATGTGGCACATGTAGAGATCTAATTTTATTTTTCCTTTTGAAAACCTGGTCATCAGTTATTTTTATATTACTTGCTACACATAAATATTATTTGGTTTTGCGATTCCATGATTTTAGTCTATCCTGGTTAATTAATAGCCAAGACAATCTATTTAGAGAAAGGCAAAGCCCGTGCATGGTCTTAATGCATTCTGCAATAAAACAGTGTATGTGATTCATGCATTCATTTAAACAACAATTCTTTTAAGTGGCCACTTTATTTTAGACATGCGTGATGAACTAGTGCCAGCACCATTCTTTACAGGTCTTTGCTTTGCCATTGACTGCTGGTGTAACCAATCCAGTGTTCATACACATGTGAATCTATTTTTAGGCTATCCCTCTTTTGGCTATTACTATCCCAGATAACACAGTGTCTTAATTATGCAGCTAAAGCTTTATAATGAAATGTCTTTATGTTTTTTATAGAAAGTTTCTTTACCTGAGCTGCTTCTAAAGAGTCTTGGGTAATTGTTGTACCTTTATTCATCTGTATATATTCTAAATGGTTTTCAATTTCTTAAACAATCCTTTAAGTTTTTTAAAAAATTGCATTGAATCTATAAGCCAGTTCTGGGAAAATTACATCTTTAATATAGTCTGCCTTCTCATTCAAAAACATTGTATACTTTGCTACTTATTTAGGATTTCTTTCATGTTTTTTCATAAAGCTTTATAATTTCCCTCAAAGAGTTCTCCATGTTTTATTTACTTATTTGTTTGTTTGTTTCTAGATACTTTATGTTCTTGGTTAGATTAAGTTGGAGGGCTTTTCCTGGTTATCTAATCTACCAAAGTCCTAGAAATAAGAAACCTTCCAAAATTTCTTAACTGGAATATTGCAGTAGCCTCTTAACTGGCTTCTCTGATTCCACTTTTGTCTCCTTATAGCCATTCTCCTCACTTTCTACTTTCTGAACATTTTCTTTGTTTATTGTTTGATGTGTTTGTTACCTGTCTTCTCTCAGCGGAATTCAGCTTTCCAAGCACAGAAAATTTGTCTTTTCTGATCAATACATGCATGTCTAAAATAAAGTGAGCACTTAAAAAATTTGTTGTTTAAATGAATGCATGAGCCACGTACATTGTTTCACTTTAGAATGCATTAAGCCCATGCAAGGGCTTTGCCTTTCTCTAAATAAATTGTCTTGGCTATTAATTAACCAAGATAGACTAAAATCACGGAATTGCAAAACCAAATAATATTCATGAGTAGCAAGTAATATAAAAATAACTGATGACCATTTGTGTATTCTATTCTGCTTTGTGGATGCATTCATTTACAACTGCTCTTTGAACCTAGGATAACCTAATTCTGTTGATCACCGATCACGTATTTCTACTTCTCATCCAGTGTTCCAGCCCCTCCGTTGTATCTTTGTTGAGTGGCCATGTGACTTCCACTTGATTACCTTCAGTAACAGGCAGCACACTCTCTCCGCAGGTGTCCATTCCATTTTCAAGCAACTCTAGTTATGATACAGTTCTTCATACTGAACAGAATTCTGCTTCGCTTAAGTCACCATCATTGACCTGGTACTGAACATCAGAGCCTCACAAATTTAATCTCTTTTAGTATGGTAGCTCTTCAAATATTTTAAGTAATCTATTAGGTATACTACTTCTTTTTCTAATTTAGCCTAAACATCTCTTTACTTTCATACATACATTCTTTCAGCTACTATTCCTGGAATGTCTACCCTGTACTACTAAGCATAGCAGAAATGTGCAATTTGAGAAAGCATTTCTTCTCACACGCTATTATCTGATAATTCCCAAAATGAATCTTTAACCTTTTTAGATGTGCTTGTTATTGAACAGATACGTAGTGGAGACTTTGGCCTTCCTAATTCTACCTACAATGATGGGACTGTTTTACAAAAAGTGCATTAGCAACCTTGAAAATTTTGAAAAAGAGAGAGTAAAGTGTTTAATTACACTAACACTTAGACTGTATAGAAGATCATATCCTTCCATCTCCTTTTTATTTTTATTTTTTTAGGAGAACAAGGTAGAGGCTTTTATTTAGAGATAAAGCACGAAGACAGAGCTCCTGGCTCACACCAGGAGGGGACAAGAGAGTCCGCTCCTTCCATCTTCTTTTAACATTCAAAATAATTTTGGGTTGGTTCCCCAAAGAATTCTGTGAAAAAAATCATAAATTTCTCAGAAAGACCATCTGTTATATTTCATAAGTGTTATATGCTTTTTACAGCTATAGACTTAGCTCTCTGACTAAGAAGAAAGAATTTTTGGATAATGAAGTGAAACAAAAAATTGTTTTTTGCTTATCAGTCTTCAGTTTTGTCCCTAGTCATCTTTGTCAGTTGAAAATACTTATCTGAGTTTCCCAGGGTAGATCACTAAATGTATCAAAGCTTGACCCTAGCTGAATTAAAGATAATAATTCTTCAGAGTGCAAAGTTAACTTTATCACACCCATTTGAGACTGATTGCTCTAATACTCAGCTATTAGCAATTTAGATACTTAACATTTGGAAACACAAGTCTCATAGAAATTGGACTGAGTTGACTGAAAGTACAAGAGTCATAAAACTTATAATCATGTAACTAGTGGAGAAGATTTATCTTATAAACTGTAGAAATTGTCTTGAAGCCACAGATTCTCAGAGCTGTCGTACCTCAGACACGTCCCCGTATTATGGTCTCTAGTCCCTGCACTGTTCTGATCGCTGACCCCTCATTTGTTTCTCCCACTCCCCATAGACATTCACTCTAATGTTTGATAGATGCCATATATCCCTGTCTATATACGTATCCTTGCAATATACACAGTTTTGTGTGTGAGCATATTTTTTATTACTTTCCATAGAGGATATTGTGATACAGTGATAGCTTGTCAGTTTCTTGATTTACTAAAGAAGATCTATTTAGTAGCTAAATGTGTGAATTCCCTTGTTCGACTATCTTAAAGGCCTCACTAGACTACACAGAGCATATGCACCTAAAATTTTATTTCAGTGCAAAATATATTGGTATAACAAAAGAAAGAGTCCTTTGGTGACATGAACAAATCAGAATGATCAAACCACAGTAGACCAGTTGCAACCATCAGTAAAGAACTGACTCTGAGGGCCCCCAATAATACATCATAAATTCCACTGCCCTTATCTTGCCCAAGTGTAGAGACCAGATGCCTATTTGCCGCCAAAATATAGTTTCCCAGTACAGCTATGCATCAACTCCATCTCCAGAATGTGCATCTAATTTATTGTTTCTCATTACTTGATAGTAGGTTGCGTCCTACCACGAATAGCACTGTGTTGTACATATTCATACATATTCTCTTATAGATGTATTTGAGTTTCCCTGGTAAACTCAAGTGTCAGATTGCTGGGCTATCAGCAGGGCAATCATAACCTATCTTCCATACTGAAGTAATTTTGAGCATGGAAGAGGCATTATTAATAATTATGCTGGAATAACAGCATGAAACAGAACCTGGGCAAACCAGGATATATATCGTTTGATCATAGTTGCACGCATACACTTAATATACTAGATTCTTCTCCAGAGAGCATTAAGGTACCTGGCTTCATACTTCCTTGGCAACACTTGGTATTTTCAAATTTCTGATTTTGTATTTTGACATGTTCAGTGTTCCTTTCATTTGCATTTATCTCTACATACTTGTTAGCCTTCCCTTTTTTTAATTTGGCATTCACCACATTTATTTTTTTCTACTTTAAATTTGCACAGGGTGTCAGATTTAGATTTATAAGTTCCTTTCCCTCAATTTATAACCTATCCATCAACTTGGTCTTTGAACAGAAACCCTTAATTTTCGTATAGTGAATCAATTAGTTTTTTCCTTTAAGTTGTGCTGTATTTAATTCAAGAAGTATTTCTTTCTCCATCTGAAGGTCACAAAGAAATTATCTTGTTTTTTTTTCCATTTTCAATATGGCTTTGCCTTTCATAATTAGGAATATAATCCAAGGGAACTTTAATTTTGGAATTAGCATAAACTAGGGACCGAACTCTACTTTTTCTCTATATGAAAAGCCTGTTTTGACCATAGACTTACTGGCTTTGTTTCTAACTTAATCTTAACTAAGATACCTTTATCTACCAAGCACCCTTGTATTTTCTGTTAGATAATATTTTTCTCTGCTTGGCCTCTCCTTTTAGCCCTCATACTGAAAGAGCAAACTGCTTGCACTCAAGTATTAAGAAGCACATGGTGGTAGCAGGACCCTGCTGTCACGGATTACAGGTTTCCTGCAATTCAGATGTGTGCAACCTGCCAATTTTTGGTTAGCACCTGTGCCTTCCTT
Organism: Manis javanica; assembly: GCF_040802235.1. Lineage (NCBI taxonomy): Eukaryota > Metazoa > Chordata > Mammalia > Pholidota > Manidae > Manis > Manis javanica. The sequence goes on along the minus strand of NC_133168.1, from coordinate 10,911,820 downwards.
ATAACCAGCAGAGGGACATGTGCTATCTCAACACATGGGGATCAAAAAGAAGCCAATTATGCATGTGGGTGAACATCAATTCTGAGCTTTTGTTCTTCCTGTAATATCAGTTTCTGAAAATCTAGCCCTCGTTCTTAGAAGAGTAAAAGTACCCTCCCTAGATCCAGAAAGTAAAGCTGAAGGTTTGCTTTCTTTTGGATTATTTGAATATGTTTTTTCATCTATTTTATTTTTGCTTATTAGCTAAAATCCCCCTTTTTTTGCATTAGGATTGGTAGTATACACTTAAGACTTATCACAATATGCCTTCAAGTAATTCTCTATCTCTTTATATATAGTACAAGAATTTTAGTATACTTGACTTCTTTTTTCCCCACTACATTTTGTGCTATTGTTGCCATACCTTTTATTTCTCCCTATTTATAAGTCCTCTAGTATGTTTTTGGTGGTTTTGCTTTAAATATTGAATATTCTTTTATAGAGATCAAAGTTAACAGAAAATTATTGCTATTACTTACATATTTACCACTTCTGATTCTCTTCATACTTTGGTATAGATTCAAACTTTCACCTGGAAACATTTCCTTTCTGTGAAATAATATCCTTTAATATATCTTGTAATAACAATATGCTGGTGCTGAGTTTTATTTTTATATGTCTGAGAAAGTCTTTGTTTCTTAAAGATATTTTCCCTGGATACAGAATTCTGGTTTTTAGTACTTAAAAGATTCTCCACTGTTGTTGACCTTCCATTATTTCTGATGAGAAATTTTCTGCAATCCTTTTCTGTGTTCTTGGTACATAATAGATCTTTTTTCTTTGACTGCTTTTTAACATTTTTGCATTTCATTTTTAAGAAAATTCAGTGTAATACAACTTGACATAGTTTCCTTTATGTTTTTATGCTTAGAGTTCATTGGGCTTCTTGGTTCTACAGATTTATAACTTTCAGTAAATTTGAAAAGTTTTCATCTATAGTTCTTCAAATATTTTTTCTGTTTCTTCCTCCCTTTGAGACTCCTACTATGCATATATTAGGTGGCTTAAAGTTTTCCAAGAGCTACTGATGCCCTGTTCGTTTTTTATCTTTGTGTTCCATATTGGATAGTTTCTGTTGTTATGTCTTCAGTCTCACTGTGTTCTGTAGTGTCTGACCTGTAGTTAATTCCGTTTAGTGTATGTATTGTCATCTCAGAAGTTGTAGTTTTATCTCTAAAAGTTAAATGTGAACCTTTAAAAAATATCTTCTACATTTCTCACACACTGAATTCCTTCTCATCCTTCTCAAAAATATGGAATATCCGATTTTCCTCTTAATTTGCATGCTTGCCTATTTCTTATTGGATGGCGTGTATTGTAAATTTCACTTTGTTGGCTGCTGAATGCTGTTGTATATAGATATTATTGAGCTTAATGAAGGAGCATATTTAAGCTACTTGAAAACAGTTTAACTCTTTCCTTTGAGGTTTTTCTTTCAGGTATTTTAGGTAGGACCATCACAACCTTTATTCATGGACTAATTTTGTTCTCAATGCTTTTCTGAATATTCTTCCTGATTTCCCACAATTTATGAGATTTTTCCACTCTGGTTGGAGTGCAAACTATCTGTGGTCATATATGAGCTTGGGAGATTGTGTCCTCTCTTTTTGGGGGGTGGTTCTTCTTCCCACCATGGATAGTTCCCTCCATGGATACATATTGGCTGATTAATTTTCAGCAGAATTACCAGAGGTGACCCTCTGAATAACTCTTGATATTTGCTGTGGAATACTTTCCTTTTAGATAATCTCCCCTTAGAACTCTAACCTACTGACCTTTCTGAACTCCTAATTCTGTCTCCACAAAGCTGGAAGACCGCCAGGCCTCACCTGCATTCCCTTTCCCTGTGCTACACACAGCCTGAAACCCCTCACCTGGCAGCAATAATGGGAGAAGTTACAGGGCTTGTTTTCTTCCTCTCTCTCAGGGATCACTGTCCTGCGGTGCCTGACACCCAAGGACTGAAACTGTGGTTTGATTTTTTTTCTCTTTCTTTTTGTTGTCATTGCAGTCTAGAAGGTGAATCTGGTCTATTTTCCATACCTAGGCCAAACATGCAATAAGGGTCTGGGTTTTTAATACAGAAGCAAATTTTATCCTTATGGGGAGCTAAAGTGAGCCTCCAATACATTGCCAGGAGGCAGAAATGTCTTTCTACCCAATGATTTGTATTAAAATGCTTCCTTGCCAGCACAGAGAACTGACCAAGCTGTAAGTAGGAAAGGATGAATACCACCACTAAGCTTTCAACGTGTAAGGGTGTGGCCCCTGAATACACACTGTCTGTGTGGCATTGCATTACTACGTGAAGGGTAAGTAAAATTTAAGGTAGAGATCAGTTGTAGGTACAATGATGAACATTTCCTAATCATAGAAGGAACAACCCACTAGGACAATAAATCAAACATAAGCCTGGGTATTCCTGAAAAGGTAACCTAAAAACATGATTATTACAGAAACTTGGACAAAACCACAAATAGTCAGGAGATTTAACACACTCCTTAAAAAACTATGGAAAAAAAAAACTATGGAAAAAAGTTAGTGAGGATACAAAAGTTTTGAACACAATTAAATAGAATTATCTAATGAATACAGACAGCACTTATATTCAATAATAAAGAATTAACATTTTTTATAAGTACTATGGAATATATATAACTTTCTATGGGCTAAAACACAATAGATAGTATCAATAAATTTCCAGAATTACATCATGTATACTTTTTCTTATCATAGCCAAAGAAGTAAAAATAAAATCATAATTTTTGAAATAAATGTAAAAAATCAACTACTTATGAATTATAGAATAAATCAGAGTGGAGATTTAAAATATTTTTTCTGAATAATGGAGTCGTTTTTGAAAAACAATATGATGCAACTTGACCAATACTTAGAAAAAACACTAGTCTTTAATTCCTATTTTAGTAAAAAATAGAGGAAATTATTCAGTTTTATAAGCTAGAGGAAAATAGGACATATTAAAATGCATAATAAAAAGAAATAGATAAATAAGAAAAGAAATAATGGGATAGGAAAAATAATAAAATTCATAAAATCAAAAACTGACCTTATAACCCATAAAATCAAAAACTGAGCTTGAGTAAAAGAGATGTATCTGGTAAGATTGTGCAAGAAAAGCAAAAATAAACAATATTTAGGATCAGAAAATGATGTTAATATCGTTATAGTAGATAATTTTAAAGCCACGGGATACATTAAAAATGAACAATTGTTTGGAAGAACAAAGTTACCACAATAATACCTCTCAAGAGTTATTCTCATTGTTCATGTTTGTACACAATAAAAACAGCTAAAAGAAAAAATGATAATTATACCATTGAATTAAAATAAATTCATAAGTCCTTAGTGGTAGTTTCACAGGAAGAAAATGAGAGAAGAAACTGTCTTTGCATTAGAATGCCATCTAATAAAAGTAGAAGAAATTAAATTAAAAATCACCATTTTGTAATCTCTATGCAAATCAGCTGATTGAAGCAAAAATCTTGAATCGATGGTGAAACTAGTAAGCAAGTATTCTGATGAGAAACAAACTATTTATTACCATCTCAAAATATCAGTCTGCAGATTACTTATTCGTTTCAAAAGGGAAAATGCGTTTTCACGTGAAAATGTACAGCCTAACATCTTACCCAAGTGATAAGACAGAGCTGCACCAATTGAAGTACAACCTGACGTTACTTGACTCCTAACACGATGCAGGAAGAGGTGCCAAGTATTTTCTATATCTTGCCGTAAATGTTTAACCTTAGCTTAACCATGAGAAATTAAAATGTGGGATATTTTGTGAAATTCGTTACTGTATTCTCTTCAAGAAGTTCCAATTTTGTGAAATAAAACAGAAAACAACCCAAGAAGTCAGTAGGATCATTTTAAAGAAGACTGAAAAGCCGTAACAGTCAATAGCAGTGCATGAACCTTGACTGTACTCTAGCTCAAAAAATAAATCAGTTTTAAGTGCATTTTGGATACAATTTAAAAAATGATATTAGAGCTGCACAGTATATGATATGCCATTATTATTTATGACATATGAGTTCTTTAGGAGGTACAGTAATGGCATTGTGGCCATGTAGGGGAATGCTCTTTTCCTTAAGGTATTATCCTGAAATATTTACCTGGGAAGTGTCATATATCTGCAATATGCTTTCATGTAGTTAAGGAGAGAGAGAGAGAGAGAGTAAGAATGAGCAAGAACAAGCAGAAAAGAGAGAGAGAGAGAAAGCAAACCTGGCAAAATGTTAACCATCAGTGAAGCCAGGTGAAGAGTGTCCAAGTGTTCGTTGTAGCGCTTTAACCTTTCTATCAACCTGACAATTTCCCAGATAAAAAGTCCGTAGGGACGGACATCAAGATTAGATGGTTTTATGAACATGTTTTATTACATCTTTAAGGATTTTTTTAAGTGAGAAATATTTTAAGAAATAAAGTTTCCATAAAATTTTAAAATGTGAGTATAAATGTGAAACAAAATTAGATCAGGACAGTTTGGAGAATGAAAATTTTAGTATATTTCTCTAACTGTAAATACAGAAACGATATTTGATAAAATATCAAACTGTAAGCTAGCAGTTCAATTACAAATAAACATTATGGTCTGGTACGGTTTATCCTAAAAATGCAATGAATTTTAACAGTAAACAATCGACTGACACATTTACCATATTAGCAGGTTAAAGAAAAACCTTGTAATCATCTAATAGTTTCCAAAATATTCTTAGAATCTACTACTAAACTACAGATATAATGATGAACTAGATCTGCATACATCTTCATAGAAGTAGCTCTGAAAACATAATGTTAAGTGTACCAATAAAGTTGTATTTGATACTACATGTGTGAATTTTTAAAATGAACACAAATAATGTATCATGTTTCTGGCTACATAACTTAAAGCAGAAGTATAATAACACAAATGTTGAGCATATAACTGTTACTTGTAGTACTCCAATGGCTTCTCATAACTCCCAAGATGAATACCAAAGTCTTCACTGTAGATCCTGATGCTTTACATGATATGATTTCTATCAACATATCTTAAATTGCCACATCTAGAACTTTCCGCGAACTCTGTGTGCTCCAGTCTTGTATGGTTTCTTTCACACACTTGAATGTGTCATGGTTCAACTCACTGTGGAGTCTGTACATTTCCTATTTCTGGGATATTTTAACCTCAATGCTCTTCCTTTGTAACATGTGTTTACCTTTCACTTCTCATCACATTCCTCACTTATTCAGGAGACACAGGTAAGATTCCCTCCTTTTACGATATTGCTCTTATAATAGTCCTTCCCTCTGGGACACTATGTCAGTTGTTATTTCTCACTTATTCATGAGGTTGTATGATTAAAATCAGTCCTCCCATTAGGTTTTACCTCCCTCACCTAAAATCAGAGACCACATCTTGTTTCCTAACCGGTATTTCCTGGTATGGTTCTTGCATATTAAAGGTGCTTCCCAAATATTTCTTAAAGTGGTGAATGAATTGGCACTTTCTTTCATAAAATCCGTCTGTCTTTATCATTATCACTTTGCAATGTTATTCTTTCTGTGTATTATTCTATGCTCTCATTTCTTCCCCATGTGACTAATGCAGTTGATGCACTTTGGATATCCCTGTCTGGATGAGAGGGGATGGATACTGTGATTGACATCTAGAACCATGGGGACTGAATGGAGCGTTTCTCAGGCAATGGAAGGGATATGCTAACCTCGGCAATATGTATTATATATGTATTTTATATATATTATATACATATTTATATATAGTATATATAAATGTATGTCAAGAACTTGGATAGAAGAAAGCTAATAAGTTATATTATGAATTACGGTATATAACAGAAAAGATCTCTGCAAGAAAATCTAGGGTTAAAATGTGCCTTTCTTCATGTCTATATTATTTACAAACATAATCCTTAACTCCTCCCAAGAGTAGAAACGGCTTCAAAGATATTAAGTGAATGAGGATCCACAAATAATGTATTTTTAAATATTGTTTGAACAGCTGTTTAATGAAGAGTGAAAAAAATGGCAGCTTTTTTCAGCATTTTCGTCTTTTCTATTTAACAGCTATTTATTGAGCATCATGTGTGTGTAAGACATGGAAAACGTGCTGTGAAGCACAGGATAAATAGGAAACAAACTGCCTTCGGAGAGCTTTGCATGTAGAGGGAACGGGCTTTGCCCACATAACTGCAGCACACGGCACAGGCTAATAGCGACTGCGACTCCTGTGGGTTAGCCTGTTCAGTTTTACCAAGGATTTTACACATTATCTTTTTCTTTAATCAAAAGTACATCACAATGGTTCAACAGTCCTTCCACCCCTCCCCTTCTCCCTTGGTAACCACGACTCACTTCTCAGTAGTACTTATGAGTCTAGTGCTGTATTGTTCCTTCTGTTTTGCTTTGTTTTTATATTCCACAAATAAGTGAAAACATATGGTATTTGTCTTTCTCTGCCTGGCTTATTTCACTGAGCATAATACCCTCTAGCTCCATCCATGTTGTTGAAAATAGCAGAATTTCTTTTCGTTTTATGGCTGAATAATATTCCGTACTGTGTGTGTACCACATTGTTTTATCCATTCATCTGTTGTTGACATTTAGGTTGTTTCTACATCTTGGCTATTGCAAACAGTGTGGCAATAAACATAGAGGTGTATATATCTCTTCGAATCGGGATTTTCTTTTCTCAGATAAATTCCTAGGAATGGAATCTCTGGGTCAAACGGTATTTCTATTTTTAGTTTTTTGAAGATCATCCATATTGCTTTCCTTATTGCTTTGAACTAATTTGCATTCCCACCAGCAGTGTAGGAGGGTTCCCCTTTCTCTGCATCCTCACCAGCATTTGTTGTTCCTTGTCTTTTGGATGGCAGCCATTCTAATTGGTGTGAGGTGATAACTCATTTAATTTTCATTTTCCTGATGATCAGTGATGTGGAGCATCTTTTCATGTGCCTGTTGCCCATCTGAATTTTTTTCTTTGGAGTAGTGTCTGTTCAGGTCCTCTGTCCAGTTTTTTGATGAGGTTATTTGCTTTTTGTGTGTTGAGACATGTGAGTTCTTTATATAGATTGGATGTTAACCCCTATCAGATGAGTCACTTATGACTATATTCTCCTGTACTGTAGGATGCCTTTTTGTTCTACTGATGGTGTCCTTCGCTAAACAAAAGCTTTTTAGTTTGATGTAGTCCTACTTGTTCATTTTTTATTTTGTTTCCCTTGCCCAAGGAGATGTGTCCAGGAAAAAATTTCTCATGCTTATATTCAAGAGATTTTTGTCTATGTTTTCTTCTAAGAGTTTTATGGTTTCATGAGTTACATTCAGGTCTTTGACCCATTTCGAGATTACTTTTGTGTATGGTGTTAGACTAATCCAATTTCATTTTCTTATATTTAACTCTCCAGTATTCCCAATACCAGTTATTGAAGATGCTATCTTTCCTCCACCATATATCCATGGCTCCTTCATTGTATACTAATTGACCATATATGCATGGGTTTATATCTGGACTCTCTATTCTTTTCCATTGATCTGTGGGTCTGTTCTTGTGCCAGTACCAAATTATTTTGATTCCTGTAGCTTTGTAGTAGAGCTTGAGTTTAGGGAGCATAATCCCCCCAGCCTTGTTCTTTCTGAGGATTGCTTTGGCTATTCAGGGTCTTTTGTGGTTCCACATGAATTTTAGAAGTATTTGTTCTAATTCATTGAAGAACCCTTTGGGTATTTTGAGAGGGATTACATTGAATCTGTAAATTGCTTTGGGCAAGATGGCCATTTTGACATATTAATTCTTCCTATTTGTGAGCATGGGCTAGATTTCCATTTTTTGGTGTCTTCTTGAATTTCTCTTATGAGTTTCTTGGAGTTTCCAGAGGATAGGTCTTTCACCTCCTTGGTTAGGTTTATTCCTAGGTATTTTATTTTTTCTGATGCATTTGTAAATAGAGTTGTTTTCTTGATTTCTCTTTCTGCTAGTTTGTTGTTTGTTAAGGAATGCAACAGATTTCTATGCATTAGTTTTGTATCCTCCCACTTTTGCTGAATTCAGTTATTAGTTAGTGTTTTGGTGGATTCTTTAGGGTTTTCTATGTAATATCATGTAATCTGCAAATGGTAAGAGTTTAACTTCTTTCCTACCAGTCTGGATGTCTTTTATATCTTTGTGTTGTCTAATTGCCATGGCTAAGACCCCCAGTGCTATGTTGGAAAAAAGTGGGGAGAGTGGGCATCCTTGTCTGTTCCCAGTCTTAGAGGAAAAGCTTTCAGGTTTTTGCTGTTAAGTATGTTCGCTGTGGGTTTGTTGTATATGGCCTTTATTATGATGAGGTATGTATCCTCTATACCCATTTCGTTGAGAGTTTTTATCATGAATGAATGTCAAATTTTTTCAAATGCTTTTTCAGCATCTATTGAGGTGATTATGTGATTTTTATCCTTCTTTTTGTTAATGTGGTGTATTATATTGATTCACTGATTTACAAGTATTGTACCATCCTTGCATCCCTGGGATAAATACCATTTGGTCATGATGGATGATCTTTTTGATATATTTTTGGATTCTGTTTGTTAATATTTTGTTGCTAATATTAAGATAGTACATATTATCATAATCTGTATAGTAGTCCTTCAGAAGAAGATACACATTAGGGTTTACAAATGAATGAATTAAGAGACAGAGAAGTTAAGAAATTTCCCTATTGTTACACAGTGACAAAACTAGAATTAAAATCCAAATCTCTATGACTCCTAAGCTCTACTTTGGTGCATTGCAAACCGAGTGTATAAATGTTTTTTGTGAAGCTAATGAGCCTGAAAAAGTATGTATGTCTCTCTACTCTAAACTAGTGTCCCCTCAAACGTGATGCTGTGCTGTGAAAGATCCCAAGGTCAAACAAGACAGGTTTTGGAAATGCTGCATGTCATATACTTAAAAAGCTCTGGAAATATTTTTAGTAAAGAAGCAGCTTTTTGATTGATTAACTCAGCACTTCTCAAAAGGTACTTGAACAGAGAAGTCTTTTTCATGTAACATATTTAGGGAAGATGTTCCAGGCTGGAAGGAGGTATAAAGTCTTTTTTTTTTTAATTATAATGCAGATCTGTGTTTCAGGAAGATGCTTAACAGTGGTCCATGCTTTGTCTCACTCTAAGCTTCTGCTCACGTTATTCTCTTTGCCTGAAACATTGATGTCCTTTTTGGTGAATTCTTATTTATGCATTAGTTCAAATGTCAGATCATCTGTGAAGTCTTCTGTTAACCCTTCACCTGCATACTTACACATGTGTGTGCACACAGGCATGTACAGAATAAGCAGCAAAACTTACAAATGTAATAAAATTTTAAAGCCACTCACCTTTCATGAGCATTGACCATGTTAAGACCTGGTTCAATAATCACAAATTTTATTTAATGTTCTGATCATTATTTATTATTATTATTATTTTTTATTTTTTGTCTCTTTCATTTCCCTCCAGCTCACACATCATTTCTCTGATCCTCCTTACAGAAAACTCCTCTGAAGAGATGTCTACATGGCCTGGCTGTGATTCCTTCCTTTCTTTCTCCTTTGAATACAACCCAAGCAAGGTTCCCCCCACCACTTGCCACAGTAGTTTTTATCTAATATGCCAACAACACCTACTCTGATAAATCTGGGCAAAGTTTCAACACTCATTTTACTTGAATTATCAGCAACACGTGACAAAGTTGATCCTTCTTTACAAATTCAAACCTTTCTTCTTCTCTTACCTTCCAGGGTGATGCACATGTCTTGTTGTCGTTAAACAGCACTGGCAGCTCCTTTATTGTCTAATATGCTAGTTCTCACCTCTACAGGCTCTAGAAGCTGATCTCCCTGGACTTTTCCAGTCATTCCATTGGCGATTTCATCACATTTCCTGCTGAGCGTTGTGGCTAAGAGCACAGACTCTTGGGCTCAACTGTCTGACTTTAAAGCCCACATTAAGTACTTCATTGGATGTGTAACTTTGGTCTAATGATCTGTCTTACCTCTCCTCAATTACCTCATCTGTAAAATCTGGGTTTATAACAGTGCCTGTGCCATGGAATTATTAGAGCATTAGTGAGTTAATATCTGTAAGTGCTCAGAATAATGCTTGGCACTATTTGTGTTCACTGATATTATTATCTATACTCTAATGACTCATAAATCATATCTAGTCTGGACTTCTGCCATACATTTGTGAATCATATATCCAACTACCTACATAGTGTCTTCACTTGGAAATGTAACATACATGTCAAATTTATTATGTGTAAAATGGAAAATCATCACTTTTAGCCAGGGTGAACACAATAAATGGCACCTGCATCCAGTTACAAAAGCTACAAGACTCGAAGGCATCCCTGAGGCCTCTCTTTCTCTCAGATTATCTATCTTTCCATCAAATCTAGATTGCTCTGCCTTCCAGATAGCTAGAGTCTTACCACTTCTCACCACAACCATTCTAACCCTTCATCTATGACCCCAGTATCCTTCACCTCAAGTATTATACTAGCTTTCTAATTCATCTCTCAGATTCTATCCTTGGGCCCCTGTGGACTAAACTCAAAATAGCAGAATGGTTATTTTAAAATAGAAATCAGATCGTATCACCCCTCTCATAACCTTCTGTTGACTTCCTACCTTACTGATTCAAAATTGGAGTCCTCAACAATGGCTTAAAAAAACTTCTCAAATCTGCCCCATCCACTCCCTGAAACTCTCTAATCTCCTCTACAATCTTCATTTCTTTAATTCCACTCCCACTGCTCTAGCATCTTCCCAGGTCATCAGCAACACAGACAGGCTCTTTTCTCAGGGTCTTTGCACTTGTCATTCCTTCTACCTGGAATATTCTCTTCTCAGGCACCTACAGGGCTCTCTCCCTTCCTCCTTCAGATCTTTTCTCAAAGTACACCTTTCCAAGACCTGCACTGACTCTCCTACTGAAAATGGCAATCCACTCTACCCCAACCCTCTTTCTCTACTTAATTTTCCTCCCTAGAACTTAACACAATCTGGCACACTATAGCTTTTATTCATTTGTTTCTTTATTATTCGACTCCCCATCTAGTTTATAAGCTCAATGAGGGGACACATTTTTATTCTGTTTGTTCCTTGCATATACACAGTGCTTAGTGGAGTATATGGCATATAATAGGCACTTGAAAAATATTTACAAAATAAGGGACTCTCCCCTCATAATGGATGAAGAAGATGAGACTTATGGAGATAAATTATTTGCTAAAGTGATCCAAAATTTGCCCAAGTTCTCCAAGATCAAATGGATTAAGGAATGCAGGTCGGCATGTAAACTGCACATGCTTAACCAATACCAAACTCAGAATAATATCGGGGCAGTCATGTACATGTTCCTTCTCCTCACTAGAAGGTGCCTTCTTTGAGAGAAGGAACAATTTTAGTCGTCTTGTGGCCCTGGTCCCTAATACAGTGCTAGGGTCATAGAAGCAGTGATTTACCGCAGCAGCCCCCAGATCAAGAAAGCCATCATGTCCCTCTCTTCAGTGACATTGGAATTAGCTTTGATGGGAGTATTTATGCCATGGATATCACCAAACACTACAAATTGGAACTTTTTCTGAGAAAGCTTTTTGTTAAATACTTACCTGCATACCACTGCATAAAAGATAGTTAAACAAAAGTTTGTTGCATGAGTGAATGAATTAATAAAATGTATAGGGGAGAGATTATAGGTCAAAACATCTTTTAGATATTTACACTGATGATGTAGAGGAGTCAGAAGAAGGTGAAAATGGGATCAGTAATGTCCAATGAACCTTACAAAACAAATACAATAAAAAGTAAAATCCTTGAGATAGAACACAATTCAATTTCCTACTCTATGGGAGAATTTTATATACAAAGTCTTAAAAAGGGATATTCAGCAACTACCCAAAATAAGACTTTCTGATGAAAGGGAATCCAAGGTAATCAGTTATACTTCTGTGATATTAAAAAAAAAGATACATATTTCTTCCCAAGAATGGCACCCTACATGATGCATTCTCATTTTGTGTTTCACCATTAGGTGTCTGTGAAGAAATCTCAATCTTCCATTAGACAGGTGTTTGCTGTGCTAGAATGAGAGGACCTGGAGAGCTGGATATTTGTCTAGTTCATTTCCTGTGGCTAGCTTGTTCCTGGCACATTTTGAAGGAGAAAGCAAAGAAAAAAATAAGACTTGAAGATTGAATAAATGGATGAAATGAATAAATTGTTATTTTAAATGCCTATTACTGCCCTTAGATCTCTTTCTCAGAACACCTCCCATTTTTGTCAACTATTTATTTATAAAGCATGACTTCCAAAAACCTATGATTTTCAGATCACTGTCCTTTGATAATTTTACACTCTGCACCATTTACAAGGTCAAATTCAGTTTCTTGATCTGTAATAGTAAGGGTCAAGCTATTTTTTCCCCTGGGATATATAGTCCTTCGTACAGTTCAAGATTCCATTAATGTGCCAGGTAACTTTGTTATCACCCATGATCCACAATGACATTTCATTTAGCTTCAAACTCTAGATCTTTGTCACCTGAAAGACAATTAATAGAGTCTAGTTCCATTTCTCCACTTCCTCAGCAGAATTTTATACTTCCGTGTATTTTCACTACTGAATTCCATTGTTAGTCTCAATCCACTGTTCTAATCTGTGGAAGATGCACAACGTTCTTTGTAAGTTGCATAATATTGTGCTTGCACTTTCCAGTGCGAGTCATCCCCAGATATATTAAGTAAACCTTAAATAATGTATCACCAAGAGTCGGTTTTAAATGATACAAAGAAATGTTCAGTAACAGAGGCCTCCTGAAGTTTGGCATGGATCCATTAATCAGTATTGGTAGGAAAGTTTCATCAACTGAAGACTCAACAAGTTACCCTGCAATCCTACCCACATCTCTTCCTTTTAACTACAAGGGTATCTAAGGAATTATTTCAAATGTTTTACTGAAATCCAGTTGATTGAGATGAAGCATCATGACATCCATGAAACCTTTCCCTAAGATTCAAATACCTCCATTTTGTTTCCATGACATTTTTGCAAATCCCTATCTTATTATAGTCTCTTGCACACCATACAAAATTTCCTTTTGTATCTGTCTCCCCAAGTATTGTGAAGTCCTTGGAGAACGAGTCTGTGCCCTCCTTTATCTCTCCCTTCTCAGAACCTGTGCTTAGAAGTTATTCAGGAAATATTTGTCCAACTGATGAGTAAATACTAGAGAGATTCTTACCTTACTTTATGTTTTCTCATATGTATGTAGAGTCCTATGTAAAGGTTGCAGTTTGCCCTGGACTTATTCTAGGATGCAAATCACTAAAAATAATTCACAGTAATTCGTGGGTACTGTTCTGTTCATCTCTTTCTGCCTCAGTTAAAACATTCCTACTATTTTTAAATTCATGCACATATGGAATGTGTGACTTGGTTTTATGACAAGAAGATAATTTTATCCTTTTATAGCTAAAATAGTACATGCTTTTGTGGTTATTTCTCTCTTCTTCCTTTCATACTGTACCTTTTGTATTTATTTTTTAAATGTCAGAAACTGTATCTCATTAACACTCTCCAGGGAACAGTTGCCAATATTTCCATTCGTAGATCTAATACTGAGTGCCTCCTTCCAAATCATATGAAAATGATAAAATGCAACAAAAATCACAATGTTCCTGAAATTTTAGACAGTCTAGCTTACAATATTTACATTGAACTTTCTGTTCCATGACTGATACCAATGAATTTATTCATGCATTTGGAGAATATAATGCCATTACCTTTTTTTATTATTATTAAGGTATCATTGATGTACAATCTTATGCTCAGGTTTCACATGAGCAACATTGTGGACACTACATAAAATGCCATTATCTTATGCCTGCCTTTTGATGGCCAGTTACAGATCCTTTTTCTCCAAAAGCAATTTATAAGGAAATACTAATAAAATCTCCAGTAATTAGTGCCTACCACAGACTGGAAAACTCAATGAAAGGAAAAAAGGTCCCTTATGTGCAACATTTATTAATTAAACTCTAACCTAACCCTTGCAATTTTTATGCAGTCTGCAGCAGTAAGGTCAGTGGAAGACCAATAAATCGTCTTCTATTTGTTAGTCCATTCTGCAAATGCTCACATTGACTGAAAATTGATTCAATTCATTTGTCATCTAATATCAAAGAGGGAAAGTGATTTTCTTTTTACTCATTTTATCATTTAACATTTACACAGAAAAACTCTTCCAAGGAAAATCAGGGGAGTATTTTCAATAGCAATGGGCTCACCAGAGGCACAGCATGGTTCTCATTTATTAACCATTTTACCATAAAATGCCTTCAAAGAAACTTATTTTGAATTAGAAACACTAGTAATTATCTATATTGGACGGATGCTATATTTAAGATGCTTTTTTAGAGTCCAAGACTACAACATGAATAATATAATTGATGCTCTAAAAAAAATCATAATCCAGTGAAGAAACTGAATATTGAGAACTCACTCATTAAAATACAAGGGAACTTTGATTTTGAAATGAAGTAATGGTGCAAGAGTACAGAAGATCCAATGATGAAATTTTATAAAGTGGAAAACATTTGACTTATGCATAGAGGATCAGCATAATTTCACAAGTTTTAAAGGAGATTCTAAGCCAAAGCAAAAATAGGAGCAAGGGTTGTGAAAATATCTAAAGACATAAAACAATTGGGAAATGGAGTACAGCCTTATGTGACTGGGGTAAAGTAAGGACTGATGATAGATGAGCTTGGAAATGAAGATGGGGATTAAATTTTGAAGACCTTCCTTTCTATGTTAAGTTATTTGAACTTTAGCTTCCAGGCAATGAGGAACTACTGAAAAATTTGAATGGCTTGAGTTAAACCTAAGTATCTATGTTTTAGAAAGTTTTCACTGGTGACAACACAGAAGGTGTAAAATCTGTAATTGCCCTAATGTAAGTGACAGGGCTCTTTGTTGTGATAATGAAAGTGAGATTGAAACGAAGAGAAAGATTTATTAAATATTAGAATTAGGACTTGATGTTAGAATGAAAGTGGATGTTAAGGAAAATAAAGATGCATCAGGGTTTATGCTCAGTATTATTGTTTATAATTCCTTAAGCACAGTTAAATATTTCTTACCTAAAAATTTAATTACTCACTTCAGGTTCTTGACCAGAGTGTTGTTCTTAATTCTGATAATTCTAAATCTATAAATAGCCACATAATTTTTTTCAGTTTATGATACACCTGTGTCTGTGTGTATGTGTTTTACTTTACCAAAAGATGTTTAAGAATAATTTTTCAGGAAAAAAATGAAAAAAAGTTTTAAACATAAAAATGTGCATTTCTTTACATGACCAACCATTTCATTAAGGAGGTCACAGCTTCTCTCCTTGACTTGGGGAGAAGAGGAACAGTCTTTATCCTCCCACATTCTCCTTTTCTACAGGTCAGGTCACCATGAATTCACATCTTTTTAGCCTATGATGAATGAAAAAAAGGTTTATTACCCAGATATGTTTGACTAACTAATAATTGTTTCAATTCATTTCATACCATGTGTGTGTGTGTGTGAGTGTGGTGAGGGATATGTATATATGTGTATGTAAAACATCAAAAGGTAATAGGGGGGTATTTCAGTAAAACACAATAAAGTTTTCCTGATTTATCATGCCAATTACATACAAATAAGTGCTTCCTAATATTGCATCTTTACACAGAAGTAGGTAATGGTGTTGTGAGATTCATTGTTTCTTACTTGAAAGTGATGTATGCTAATAAGTAGTGTATCGTCAAAGGATGATGTATATCAAGACCACATTCATAAGAATGATGTGAGAACTGCATATCAGAAACTTTACATATAAATAAAGCACCGAATTCACCTAAGTTTAAAAAGCTGATTATTATGTCATAGCCATTCATTAAACAGAATAAACTGGTATAACTTTATGCTTCATACGGGGATAATTTTCTTTTCCTTGTTACTTGGTTAGTCCTTTCATGCAAACCCTAGGACTTATCATTGCTTTGGGTTATTTTTAGCTAATAAGATTTTCATGGTCAGGTACTTCTCTTGAAGAGCTATAAATTCTTCCTATATAAATAAAGCTGCCCCAAATCGGCAGTGAGTCTATTTTTGAGACACATGTCATCTTTTACTTAGAGTTGTATATGTGAGCAGCCTTAAAGTTAGAGCTTGGCTTAAAAGTACATATGACTCATTGAATTTAAAGTCTAGGAACATGAAATCTTATGCTATAAATGTAGTCGGGTTTGATACCCACATGAAATAACACATAGAAATTGTGTGTTCTCCCCCAGTATACTAAATTTGCAGGGAAACATTTTCACATTACACCAGAGTATTGTTTAAGCTTATATTCCTCCCACACATCTCACTGCACTAGAATATGTGACATGCTGCTCAAGCCAATAGATGTTACATATTAGATGGGAAAGCACTTTGAGGAACTGACAAGGTGGGAGTGACTAGAGCATAACGAACAAGGCCAAGGCATAGATTCCCTCTTGATTCCCTGAGGCCTTGGGCTGTTGGAAAATGACAGACAGGGGAAGGTGCCTAGGCTACCTGCTTTCAGCCTGGCAACAGCAGCCAAGGCGTGAACAAAGAATAACCCAAGTAGTGACTGGGGGCAGGGGAGGGAGCCCAGTAAACATTTTAGAAATAGTAGCGTGCAACAACATGATTTGAGATTTTAAGTTCAGGCCAGGCCACTATATACATGTGCTTTTTTAGATACTTCCCCTCTTCCTCTCTGTTCTCAGTTCCTATCTCCCCGGTGAATTCTTACGCTTCTTTCTTGTTATTTAAGAACTTAGCACTACAGCATCCCACCATCACCCCAACTGCTCTCCCTACTCAGGTCCAAATTAAACTTCTAAGGGATGTGTTAATTTTACAGAACTACCATAACAAATTACCACCAACTGGGTGTTTTAAAACAACTTGAGAGAGAACATTATTCTCTCAAAACTCTGTAGGTTAAACATCCAAATCAAAGTGTTTGTGGGGCCAGTAAAGGGGAAAATCCTTCCTTACCTCATCTAGCTTCTGGAGGTGGCCTGCAATCCAGGATGTTTCCAGGGTTGTGGCAGCGCCACTCCAATCTCTGTCTCTGCCTCCACCTGGTCTCTTTTATGGTGTGTCTTGGTGTCTCTAAATTTCTCTCTCCTTGTAAGAACACAAGTCATTGTGAGGTAGAGCAGAGACATGGGACAAGCATCATGATTATCTCTTCCTGACTATGATGAAAAATGCCAAGATATAAACAGTATTATAAGAACAAGAAGGACTCCATTTTAAGGCTAAGATTCCATTTAAAAAAAACAGGGAATTAGGAGGTAAGATACCCAACATATTCTTTGGTAACCAGCCAACAACTGACACTGTCATAAGGCAGGGCAGGCAGTCCCAGCTGATAGGCTCCTAGTGCTTGAGGGTGACCACTATCTCAGAGAACGAGATCAATAAATTCCTTGTGTTAACTTTATCTTACAGAATTATCTAGAGGACTGACTGTGGATGGTGACATAATGTCTCTCACCAGAGACAGACATCATGAGACCACATGTCAAGCCTATGTCCCTTCCCTCCACCCTTTTCCCCATGCCTGAAAGTCTTAAAACACAGAATCCTAAGCCTCTAAGTGCACCTCCTCTCTGAGGTGTCCTGCACTACCCTTTCTTTGAGTGTGTACTTTTTTTTTGCCTTAAGTAAAGACTTCTCTCTGCTCAACTTACTGTTTTGTCTCTCTGCTCTTCCAGTGATAAGTGTCTTTGTTATTACATTATTTCATTTTCTAGACTTAAACACAAGTCTTCACTCTGTCTCTGTTCTACTCCAGATAACTAGGGAGGGGCTACTGAGATCTCTGATTTGCGCTTGCAAGTTACCGTTGTCTGGATGACCTGGACAGGACTGTAGCTGTACAATCTCCTTTCTTTGCCTTTGGGAAGTTCTCAAACATAGTCTCACTCCATCCAGTGCTCTGTGGCTCCCCCAAAATCCTGGGGTGGTAGGGGCTTAGTTCCCATGCTATGCAGCTTCAAACAGACACTGGATATGAGGTGACTCTGGTTTCAGAAGTTGGCAAGGGATCTCCTCTATGCCGAGCAGTAGTTCAGTAACCTTCCCTGTCCACCCTCTGTTCTTCCTTGCTCTCTGCTGTTTGCAAAGCAACTGCCATTCCCAGCTACACTTGCTTTAATGAATTCCTTCCTTATCTACACTCGTCCAACCTGTTCAAGAATTCTTTCTCATCCTGAGTCAAGAACCCTCCCCAGTCAAGGTTGAGGTTTCACCTAATGCTTTTTCACCTAATGCACAGGGAGAGACCTCCTCAGATGCAGCTGTCCAGCAGCAATTGGATTTAGGGCCCATTCTAATCCAGTGTGCCCTCATTTTAACTTTACTAAACCTGCAAATAAGGTGCCTTTCTAAATAAGGTCCCATTCATAATTCCTGGGGGTTAAGACTTCAACAGATTTCTTGGGGGACACAATTCAATCCACAATAAGGGAAGCTAATCTCAGCTAGGTGTTTAGAAGGACTATGCATCTCTCTGCTTACATAAATTCATGTCAAAGTCAGAATAACTTTAGGGTTTGTTTGCATTTTTAAAGAAAGACTTTGTAACCCAAATGTATCAATAGTGAATAGATTAATAAGAATCAGAGCATTCCTAGTGCCTGTTTTCCTTTCATAGCTTTCAGCTCCTCACCTTCAGCAAACCCAAGGCTGAGTGAGGATCTACTTTTCTACCCACTCACCAGAGTGGATCAGCTGCAATATTAAGAGGAAATACTGTGCAGAAAATTGGATTGTGTATCTTATTTCCTTTTCCTTTAGTAATGTTTTAACTTTTATGGTAAATATTGAAATATATTTCCTTTGGATCAAATTATATGATAATGGTTTTATATTTCATTTTGATTTTCCCATGTTAACATGGATTTAGATCTGCACCTTTCCCATGTATGGTCCATATATGAAGGACATATATGAAAAATATGAAAGGCATTCATGTAAAAATTTTGGCAACAGAAAACCACTCAAATGTAAATGATTTTGGTAGGTATGGATTTTCTTTTCTTCCAAAATACTTCCTAAGTGTGAATGAAAGGAACAAAGTAAGAATCTTTGCAAAGTTTAAATCAGATAATCTGGATTCTTCTGTGCTTGTTTAGTAGAAATAATACTGTGAATAGCTGTGGGAGACTCACTCCTGGATGGGGTAAGAACAGAAAAATGTGGTACGTTTATTTAAGGCATTAAAATCCTGAAATTCAAGTTTTAAAATGATTGAAAAGGAGATGAATGCATTTTAAAACAAAATGTATGCAATGAGTCAGACTACAGCATTGTGTTAAAATTGCCCTACATTCTGAACAGTATGATGTAGTTCACTTTTTTAATAACTTGGTTTATTCATAAATCATATGCTATCAATACACAGCTCAAACTATTATATTTAATACAGCACTTGCAGCTAAAACTAGAATGGATTCTTTTTTCCCCAGAGCATTATTTGTTTGAGAATCAGAATTAGTAAAAAATTCGGATTTTTAAAAAATCTTTTATCAGTTTAAGCACAACTTTAGATAAGAGGAAATACCTTACTCTAAATTAAATTGCCTTGTTATAAAATATTTACATTTTTTTGTTATGATTACTGTTTCTTCTTTGTTGATTACAAAAGAAAAATATGCTAAATTTTGCTATTTTCGTTACTGATTTCCCAAAAGACTTTGATCTGCATTAAAAAGCTGCAGTTTAAGTTTTATAAATAAAATTATTTATAGGCAATTTACACTCAAGAAAAAATTTAATGGTTATATAAATAATCATATACCTTTCTATAGCCCCTTTTGTTCAAGTGTTTGGAACACTCCGGACCTGACCTAGCTCTCGTTTTTCACAGCATGGTCCAAAAACATCTGCAGCCAATTGCACTGGGAGGTAGAGGGCTTGGTATATGTGGAAATTCTGCATCCTACTCCACTCTTATTTATCAGCTTCTTTGGAAAGGTAGTTCATTTTTAATAAGCCATCCAGATGATCTTATGTTTATTAGTTATTTAGAACCCAGGATGAGACCAAAGGATCCTAATCTTTTCAATACTGATGATCTCTAGGCTTTGCAATATGGTGGGAGAACCTGTTCAGAGAACATGAACTTTCACAGAAAATTATCCAAGGGACAGAAGAAGAAAGCAAGCCTGAACCACCCCGCGGTGCCCCTAGAGTTCTGGGATCCTGGTCAACGACAGCGGGCAGAATGCTTGGGACCCAAGAGAAATAGTCACGGGGTTTTCTTACCGTCCTCCTTTTTTCCTCCCTCTAATAAATTTGCTATTTTTATTATTGATTTTCCAAGAGACTTTGCTACAGCTTCATTTCCTTCCTTCCCTTCCCCTCCACCTCCCTTTCTCTCTTCTCTCTGTTTTGTCAATGCCTTCTTCAATTTTGTCGAAAAAATGGGATGAGGGGAAGTCATCCAGAAGATGGCAACAGCTTATCAAAAACCCGCCCTCCTCTCTCATTCCTTGCTCAATCTCATTGGACACTTAAAATGCGTGCTTACAAAGGGAAGTCCAGTTTTTTGCTGCTATAGTCATAGACAAGAAAAACAAAAGAGAGAGAGAAGGAGGGAGGGGAAAAAAAGAAAGAATGTGACCAACCATCTGTCCCTGGTCCATCTCCCATCTTTGGTCCTGGTTGGGCATCTCTCTCTAGATGAGTGTGACTGAGGATGGATTTAAGTATCCTACAAACTTTATCTTGACCTTACTTCATATCACCCATTTGCAGATCCTTCTTCTAGGGAAGGTTTCAACAAGTAGAATCAGAAATCAAAACACCATCTGAACAAATAAGAAATGCACTTGCTTCTTGGGAGCAGCCACTGCTGCTCAGCCCAACACTCCACCTGTCCATCAGAAGCTCCTGGGCTACTGGAAGGCCTGTCTCCCTAGGCCTGTCACATCACAAGTTAGGGTTGAGCATTCATGGGATTAATTACCCTAAGACCACCTCGGAGCTAGAGAAATGATCACACACTCCTAAAATGTATTCAACAGATGTTACTAAATATAGACAAGTTATTCATCTACTATGTCGTACACTTTTGATAAAAGAATACTTAGGTTAAGATTTAATTTTAAAGACAAGACAAAAATGCCAAATCTATTCTCCGTATTTTGATTTATCTTTAAATGTATTTGAATCTAATAATGAAACATAAATAAGGGGGAAAAGCACTAAATTGTAGAAAAATTAAATTCTTTTCCAAGTATAAGCCAAGGCCATGTGTAAATCCAGAAAGAAATCTGACTGAATATTGCTTTAAAATATGCTGATTTCAGGAAGAAAAAAAGTTAGGTGTTTGGGAGATGATGGGAACAAGCAATATGAGGTGTGTGTGTGTTTCTGTGTGTCTGTGTGTGCACTGAGTGTAGGACACCAGACCAATACCTTCAGTAACCTCTGGGAGACTTATTAGGTATGTTCTACACCAAAATAACATTTCTGATAGAGAATAATTCACATACCACAGTTTTAGGAAGCACTATCTTAAAGAGAAAACTAAACCTGCACTTTATTTTATTTTAAGTTATTCCGTAGTTTGAAGATATTTGCTATTGATTGGGGTAATGCATGTCAGTGAATCAGTTTTCCACTGTGTATTAAATATAATCTCTTTCATTACAGAATTAAAAATTTAATAAGGTTTGGAAGCACTTGCCTCCAGGCGTATCCAATAATGTATGTGGACAAGTATCTTCGTCTATTTGGGCTGTTATCACAAAGTACCGGAGACGGGGTGGCTTATTTGTTTTCGCACCGTTCTGGAGTCCAGGATTGTGCAGCGGCAGTTTGGGAGTTTGGTGCGGGTTTCCGGCTTCATAGATGGCCGTCTTTTAAGTGTGTCCTCACGTGGCAGAGCAAGGGTACCCCTGGGTCTTGTTTATAAAGGCACTAATCCTATTCATGAGAAATCTACCCTCATGGCCTAATTACTTCCCAATACCATCATCTTAGGCATTTGGATTTCAACAAAAGAATTTATTGAAAAAGTATTTATTCTATTGTATATTCAATTGACTTTAGTAATTCAGTACCATTTTCCTAAACATTAAAAGAAGTCGTAAATTGTTACAAACAAAGGACACAACAAAGATTTGCGTTTGTAAGATGCGTGATTTCTTTTAGGGTTTTCCTTTTTTTTTTTTTCTGGTTATTTAGCAGCATATATAGTACACCCAGCACACATTTTACTAAGATACTTTTTCTTTCTATTTCCCAACAGGTTTAGAATGTAATTCAAGAATTTTATAATACAGCGGAGTAGCTTAACACCTGTCTATGTGCTTCCCATGGTATGTTCTCCATATTGTAAGTATATATTTACTTTGCCATGTTAGCTTCATTGTGGGAGAAATATGTTAATTAGGACTTATAGATAACTCAGAGTGATTCGGAAAATTATAAGCTAAAAACTATCCAAAGTATAGGATACTTTTGGAAGTTTATCCGGTATGAAGAAATGTTCTGTAGATTTAGATTTAAGGTTGTATCGAAGTTAAAGCTTAACATAATTGTCTATCGTGGTAGAATAATAAACCTGTGAAGTTTAGTTACATTTTTTATAAATACTATAATTAATATCCTTAAGATTTCTATGCCATTCTTTAGTTTACTAGAAAATAATTTAAATACTGGACATGCAGAATGTTATACTAGAGCATTAAAATTTCTTGAAATGGCGCTTTAAAAATATAATGTATCTTATCATTTCAACATCAGCTTGATTTCTTCCTGTATTAGTTATCTTTTCAAAAAATGGTTTTAGTTTTGACTGGATAATACCTTTACCATCAAATCATTCATGTGTGTGGGGAGGGTGGGAGGTACACAGTTTCTTTATAAGCTAAATAAAAAGGAGAATGAAAGTGGTCCTTGTTGCTAAAGAAGCTTTTACTATTAATTTCATATTGTGGAAAAGTAAGGAGAGAAGTGAAAGGCTGGAATACTATGCTTGGTTTCTGAGTTCAGAAGTCCTAAGCATAAAGAACGAACACATGGCAAGGGGAGGTAAGGGAGGCAGCCCGGCCCCTTTTTCCTCAGAAGAAAGTAAGCCAAGAACTGCAGCCCTTCATCAATCAGAAGCATTCCCAAAATGTATGGCATGTTTAGGGCATCAGGAGATGCTGCTCTTATGAACACCTGGCCCTGCCTGTCCTACAATACCCATCTCAAGCCTCACTCTCCATCTCCCAGCCCTTCCTTGTGGGAGCCCCTGTCTGAGGATGTAACATCTATCACAGGGGACTTGGGACTCAGCCTGGTCCTTCTCCAGGAAGCAGGAGAATGAGGTGAACCTGATTATACAAAAGCAAAAAATAAATGAACTTATTTAAAATGGCTCTGCCAAAGACTATTTGTAAAGAGTGGACATACAAATTTCAGACTTGTAAATGACATATTTGATAAAGGATTTATATCCAGAATATATAAAGCACTCTTAAAACTTAACAAAAAGAAAACAACAGCCCAGATTTAAAATGGGTAAAAAATCTGTACCTCATTAAGGAAGATGTGCTGATGGCCAACATCATTAGTCATTATGGAGATGCAAATTAAAATCACAATGAGATACCACTAGACATCTATTAAAATGGATAATTTTTAAAAAATCTGTCAATACCAAATGCTCCCGAGCATTCAGAACTACAGGGTTCTCATTCATGGTGATGGGAATTCAAATCGTACTGCCACTTTGGAAAACTGTGTGCCAGTTTCTTATAAAGTTGAACATACACTTACCATATGATCCAGCAATCCCACTTCTAGATATTTACCCAAATGAATTTAAAACTTATTTTTAACACAAATCCTATATGTGAATATTTATAACAACTTTATAATCGCTAATGTATCAAAATAACCAATGTTCTCTTCAATTGGTGAATGGATGAATAAAATATAGTTTATCTGTACAATGGGATACTACTAAATTATAAAAAAAATTATTGATTCATGCAATATTATGGATGGATCTTAAGTGTACTTTGCTAACTGGAAGAAGGAAGACCCAAATGCCTAAATATTGTATGATTCCATTTGTCTAAAATGCTAGAAAAGGCAAACACAGGGACAAGAAACAGATTAGTGGTTGCTGGGTTTAGAGATACATGAGAATTAATTAGCACAGGGGAATTCGAGGGATGATGGAACTGTTCTGTGCAGCACTGTGCTTCTGGACAAATGACCATGCACTCATCAAAGCCCACTGAACTGTGCAATACAAAGAGTGAGCTACGGAGTATGCAAATTAAAAGTAAGAAAATAGGACATTGGAATATCCTAAGAGGAAGTACCAACTGTGAAAATGAATCTAACATAATTAAATGTAAGACATACCCTCACTGAAAGCCTTGTGAAAATGATCTAATCTGAGTAACTTGGAAAAACAGTGATTTGAGAGGACTAAGACTAGAAAGGATAATGATAAAGAGAAAAATTCATGTAGGTACACATGTACACCATTTGTATTTTTCCCACGGGAGCCCAGGTTAGTAATCATGAACTGCATTGTATGTACACTAGGGTGGAACACAAGAGTAAATAAATTGTTGATAATGGGAGCTAGGTTTCTCATTGTCAAAGAAAAAGTTACCAATGAGCAAAGGAAAAAAGCTAAAATTAACCTTGTAGTGCTAGATTAGAGACAGAGATATCAATATGAAGTCATTTTTATTTTAATATACATACAGATAGCTACAAAAATAAACATGAATATGTGTGCATACACAGTAGATATACCTACATCTCTATTAGCTCTACTAACTGATAGATCCTAGAAATACTAACACCAGAGTAGCAATGAGGATACTTTATGCCCAGATGTTAGTTTCTAAATACCATTCTCCAATAAAAAATAAAGGAACCAGAGCCTTCAGGAAAAAAATGATTCTAGCCATAGGGCAGAAAACACAGGATGATCTTGAGGCATCTTCTAGTGCCGGAAAGTGAAAAACTGGTAAAAAATAAAATAATTGGCATACGTCAAAAGGACACAGGAACCAACCAGAAAAAGTCCTCTGTGGCCAAAGCTGACACACAGAATAATACAATAATGCTTACATTAAATTGTAACCTAATGAATATCAATGAATCCAAACTGATATAAATACATGGTCAAATAGATACATGATAAAGAAGGGGAAAATCTTTCTTACAGAAAAATTCCAAATAGTGTATGTAGATACTTCACCCACCTCCAAGGAGGTGAAGCTTGATCTTCTTCCCTTGAGTGTGGACTAGACTTCATGACTTGGAGAGTCTGGAAATGGGGGGAAGAGATTATTTTTTTATGGAGACGCATGGCAGTACCACCTTCATTGAGTGATCAAGGTTAATTTCCCTAAGATACGACATGTTGATGCCATGTGCCAGGGTAGGATGTGAAAAGGACACCTCACTTTGGTGAATTCTATCCCAAAACCAATAGCCCCACTCTAATCCTGAGAAAAACATAATACAAAGCCAATTTGAGGGGGCATAGTACAAAATGCCTCACCAATACTCTTCAGAAGTTTCAAGATCATGAAAGGAAAAACTAAGAAAGACGGCCCAGAGATGAAAGAGGCTTTCTGACTTCATGCAATGTGATGTCCTAGAAACAGAAAAAGAGCATTAGTGGGAAAACTGGTGGAATCTGAATGAAGCCTACAGTTTAGTTAATATTCCTGGGCCAGTGTCCTTAGTTTTGAAACACATACCGTGATCATGTTAACAGTGGGACAAGCTGGGTGAAGGGGATTCCGTGTACATCTTTGCAACTTTTCTGTAAATTGCAATTTATTATAAAATCAATCTTTAAAAATGAATTTTAAGCTTTTAATACTTGGTCAGTGTAAATCAACTTTTAGAATGGTTCTTCTCATATGCAAGTAAATCTACCCCAACATAAACATAGCTTGACATTTTTGTTTACTCTGTTATTAAAAATCTTTGTTCTTTATTGACAAAAAAATGTTCTTTAATGACATAAAATTTGAGAATTATAAGAGCTCTTCACATATATTTGCATCTTTTTACAATTTATAATATTTAAACCATCCAAAATTATGGTTTAGTTTTAGTTATTTTATGGCCATTTGGCTCTGCATTTCTTTGACAATAGTGGCAATCATTATGATTGGCTATAGTTTTTATTACATAAATGGATATATGTTCAGACAAAAATAATCAATAGATGGCCATGATAACTGTAGGCCGTTCTAAAATTGGAATAGTTAAGGACTTGGGTACCTTAACTAATACAATTATAGTATTATTTCTCATGGACAAAATTCCCTTACACTTTTTTAAGAGTTTAAAGATTCCTTTATACACATCATGACATTTTAGCCTTACAGTGAGCTTGGAGTACAGCAGATTCAAATAACATTTTTCTTTATAAACAAGGAAAGAAGTATCTGAGAGGTTAAATGCCTTTGCCAAAAGCAGACAGCTTATGAAAGGTTGAGCATCTACACAGAACATACTTTGCTTAACCCTTAATTCTTTGCCTTTGTACCATGTCATGAAATCCACACATATAGAAATTTTGTTACTGTTAGAGCATCTTCTTGTTTATATTAATTTCCAGAGATGACCAAGCCCTTTTCCTTAATTTAAATGAAATTTTAACAAATTATACCTCACTTAAAAAAACAATGTTATTTACATTTAAAGCCAAAATCTCACCTGAAATACCTGTTCTCTGTAGAACTTCAAAATCTAACATAGGCTATTAGATTGGAAATTGCTTTTTCTAAGCCAAAATAAACTAATTTATTTACATTATATTAGGCATAAATATGCTTTCACCTTAAGGAAATCTAATGTGTGAGAACCAAAAGTGACAAAATGCATAAACTGAGAAGGTATTTTTTTATTATTAAAATGACTATTTCTCTCACAAAAGCATTTATCATTTCTTTTCTTAATCTTCCCTGGTACACTTTAGTTAGATTTATACGTAGTATTTCAGAAGAAATAGATATATTTTATAAAGCAAAGCAGACGTACCGTTGGATATTGAGATCCTTTCCTTTAATACTTGCATCACTATGCCTATCTGCTACAATTTCTTTAAGAGTAATCTCATAATCAATGGGCAGTTTTAATATGAGGAAAATTTACAGTGTTCTGTTATTGAGAAATCAGTCTTTCTCCCTATTGCTTTCCAATCACAATGCCAACTTCTAGGGGAACTTATTTTATTAGGTAATTTGAAAATACCTTATTAGTCTATTTGAAAAACTTCTTGCAGATGAGAGGATGATGAACAATAGAAAGACACACCAAAAGAAAAACATCTTCTATACCTTCAGATAATAATACAGTAGGAACAGAAGACAAATGCAAAATCAAGGTGGCCCATGCAATGCTTAAATCTCATTTGATACCTATTACAATGCATAAATATGTACTGGAAAGATATCACATTTACCTCTTGATCTTATTTGAATGTTTTCACTATTTTCTTTTTTCTGATCTAAACCCCTTCTACCATAGTAAAAGCCTATTTCATTTATGTTTGGTTGTTCAAGAGGTTATTCAGTAGAGTTCCTTTTTATAAGACTTGTCCCTTTTGTATGAAGCCCTCCTACTGTACTGATGGTGAATAATAGGTACTTAAAAATATTTGCAGTATTGAATTTCTAGATAAAATACCATTGAGCACAATAGTGTTCTTAAGGAAACGAGGCTTAAGAGGTTAGGTAATTTCAGGAGTAATTAGGGTAGGTTGGGTGGGACCAGACACGTAGGAGGCTTCAGAGTCCTGGTGTTTGGGTTGATCATTCTGTATACAGTAGAAAGTGACTCTAAGTGTCTCCCATCGTACCCCTGACCAAGGAGAAGTAGGTGGAATATGGATGGTAGACGAAGTATGGGTGGGTGGAGGAGGACGGATGGGTGGAAAGACAATCTGTTCTTCTGCCGGAGTCCCCTGGTGTCTTCTGTACCATGCATAATGTTTAATCCAAACATGGAAAGCTTGTTTAAAAGAACTGAGGAATTCAGTTGTTGATAGAGATCCCATAAAACCTGGATTATTTGGAAGCAAATTGAGGATTCAATATTTACCCCTCTGTGTCCAGGAGAACGTGCAGCTTTATTTTGGTTGCTCCCCCGGTTTACTCTTACCTTGATGGTAGGGCTAAATCAATGCCTATGGAATACTGTACCTATAATAATGACTATTTCATATGCTTTTCTTTCTTATCCTTTTAATAATGTGTCTTTATTTTGAATATGCAGACATAAGCAGTTCTAGACTATACTTCAAATTGTATGCTCACGGGAAAGAATTAGTAGACAAAGATATCTGGAAAATCTGAATTTATTGTGTTTGAATTATTCTTAAATTTTTATTTTTGGTGACTCTGATTTCCCTGTAGCTACACTATAAAGAGAAAAGAGAACACTTCACAGTAAACTAACTCCTCTAGGGAAAACACTGTGGTGTGAATATTTATGTTAGTAAGTACTTAGAATAGGAAGGAGCAAATAAACATACCATAAACTTTTATTTAAAACCATGCATATAACCCTGTGGGATTTCTAGCTATCCTTATAAAATAAATAATCATTCTATAGCTTTTTGAAGTTCAATTTTAGTATTTTCAACTATCCCTATCTTGGTTTTCTTTTATTTTTTCCATTTAACTTCTTATCAAAAAAATTAATCTCCCTTTTCACTTTTTACACCCCACCATTCCTTTTAAAGTCACATTAACTTTGTACTCAAAACACAGTAGGGTGTTAATTTAAAATTTGTGACTTTAAATTAATGTCATTTAAACTCCAAAAATGAATATAGTAATTTCTCCATTCTTAATGTTTGAAATATCATATTATATCTTAAAATAAATCTCTGTGTTGCTAAAGGGTCAAATCTGGCATATTCCCCCTTGGTTTTATGGATGTACAATATCAAGTCTTCATTATGCTTAGAGCAGAAATTGAAGATGGGAGAGCCGTCTGACACGACAAACTGAGGAAACTTAGCAGTAGATCTTTAAGGTGGACAAGGTGAGTGGTATGCTGGATACCCCAAGAGAATTTTAGGAAAGTGGTGGTCTGTATTCCGTATTAATGTGTGTGCGGTGCTGTAGTGTAACACGTCCCCATCTCACTTCAGGTATACCTGTGACTAAGCCTTGTGTGGAAGATTCAGGGCACTTAAGGGGTTGCGTTCCAGTTCCACATCTAAATCAAAGGAATCAGAGTGAGGGGAACATTTATGGTAGATGAGACGTGAATGAAATTTGGAAATCTCCAGGGTTAAGAATTCCTGTCACTAATAATCAGTAATTCATCACACCCTTGCAATTCTCAGAAATCTTAGGGGACATTGGAATTTCCATAGCATATGGGATTGTTGGCTAGAAACCTCAAATACGAGACCACTATTTACATTTAGGTGACTGCTGGTATTGCACAGACATTAAAGCCATATTTTAAAAACAGAGTGGAAATACACTTCATCTGGAATCCAGCCACTGTGGAAATTCAGTTGCTCATTTCCCTTTATTCCCACTCTATGTGTACACCTAATTTTACATGGTATAATTATAATTTTGTGTTTTGATTTGTGCTCATGTCAAATCATAAACACTCTAACGCATATACATTATTTTACAGGTATCTATAACATGATTATTCATTTAACTCTTCTCTTATTTTGGGGTGTTTGTGGATTTTCATATATATAGACACTTCAATTTTAATATTTATTAAGTGTTTTTTTCCTTATTTTGGATCATTTTCTCTCGCAGAAGAAGTAAAATTCTGGGTTAAGAGTCTCTACATATTCAGAGTGTACTAGGTATTTGGCAATGCCAAAGATTTTAAACTTACTAAATCCTTAATTTAATAAAATGAAAAGTAAAAATAAAAATAAGACCTATATTGTATAATTTTTTAAAGGATGAAATGCAAAAATGCTTGACAAAGATTATGCAGAATGACTGGACAAGTTTCTAGAAAATAAACTGTACAGGCAAAGGATATGACTGCATATTTTCTTTTCAAAACTTCCACAAATTGTGTGCAGCTTCCATAGTGTGCAGCTGTGAAAATCAACTTTCAATATCTTAAACAACAACAAAAAAACCCATAAAGCTGAATTTATTGCCAACATAAGGAAGGGAAAACTGCTGGTCAGACAGACACTCTCAGATCATAGAAGACCAATGTTACTTTACAGGGTTTGGGGTCAGAGTGGAATTCAGTGAGAAGCAAACTTTCAGAGAAACTGTATTGATGCCATTTGTAGAAACATGGTTTCTCAGGTGAGAATGTCGTTCATTCATTGATTTTCGTAAGCCTATTTTTTCAGAGGAAGTCCAGTTCTGATCAACTGGGTGTTACAAGTTAGGATTGTAACTTGTAATGGAGATGGGAATGCATGTCCACTGAATTGTGTGTCTGGGTACTGATCAAATTTGTGTAAAATCAGTTCTGACGATTTTTTTTTTAGAGCTATGTAACCGAGTAAGCAGGTTTAAAACTGGCTGTGGTCGTCACTTGCTACCACAGCTGCAGAAATCACAGTTATTTCCTAGGAGTGAAGGAATATTTTATTCTCCAACTATGTTTTCAGCAATCATAAGAGAAAAAGAAATTTCATGGGGAAAACGATTGAGGATGCCAAGAAGGGCTCTCTGTAATGAAGACAGGGAAATAACTAGATGTTTGTCTTAAATGCAATCTTCAGCATCAAACAGTGGAATATATTTGGTAAGTTAGTACCCATTGGAAAAAGGAATGGAACTCAGATGGAAGTTATGTAAGTTAATAAAGCTGTCAAAAAAAAAACCCTTCTTATTTCACTATTAATACATCATAAAATTTTACATTTTCATGGGATCATAAATGTCATCTTTTTATTAAACTTTTTAATTCATAGAGCTGCTTTTCTCTAAATTTTAACTCACCTAGAGTGTCTTTGGTGTTTGGTTTTGTTTTTTTGCATCAACTCCTCTCTCCCTAAATTATCCTCTTACTTGCTTGTATTTCGTCATAGAATGGCTTCTAGTTTCCTCCCAGAGGGCTGTCCAGCTCCAAAATCCTTTTTTGGCTGTCATCCTCCTTAATTTTATTCTCCTCCATAGTTAACAATTCCGAACTTTTTAAAAAATGACATTCAGTTTCTAAATAAACTGGCTTCTCTGGTTTCTACGTCCACTCCTTCTATTCTTCTACCATCTAAAATAAACTCTCTTCCTCTCTTCTTTGGGCTAAATTTTCCAAGAAAAATGTAAGATCTACTATTTTCTCCCTTTTTCTCTCTCTCTCTGTCTCTTTTGTTGGAGAAGCATGTTGATAGTTTAGGTCCAGGTTAACTCTTTGCAGATGACGCCCGTATCTTCCATCCTGCCACTGTTCTGCAGCCCATTCCTGCACCATTAATAGATGGTTCACTCCAGCCTGACCTCATGAAAAGGACTTGTATTCTAGGATTAGACAGAATAGCGAGAAATTTCCATTTCTTCCATTTATTGGCTGTTATTGCCTTGAGTAAATACTTTAAGTTCTCTCCATCTTACTTTCTTTACCTGTAAAATGTGAATTCTAGTACAGAATAATTATGACAGTGTAATAAATTATGTAGAGGAAACACATAGTACATTGTACCCAGAAAAAACTATATAAACGGCATATCTTAATTTGTTTATTTCTTCTTATTTTTGCATTGACTTCTCCTCAGAACTGCAGAACCAAGAAAAACTGATGAAACTTAATGTCAAAAGCCCAATTTCTTGGTCTGTCAGAATGTTAAGCAAGTTGATCTATATAATTTTCCTGTATTGGTAATAATAATAATTCTTCTTCTATCTTAACCTCCTGGTGAGGATGAAAAATTGAAGTGCAATAATGGTTACAGAAGTACTTATAATTGTTATAATAACAACATAACATTTTTAATTTTGGCATTGTCTCCCTATAAATCACTGTATTGGCACTTAATATATGGGAGCATAACCTTTACAATTAGCTGCCAGAGAGTTCATATTATTCGTAACATTCATCCAGGGAACTGCAGCTCAGATAGATGAAGCAGTTGGGCCAAAGGCACACAGCTCAGAGGGCACAGAGCTAGAACTGAGGTCCTCTGAACCTCCACCCCATCCTCAGAGCACTAAAGCTAGTGCAAATGGTCAAAGTTACATTTCCTTTCACTAAATATGATCCTTGACCATCACTGGAGTCATATTCCATCACTACCCAGCCCCTTTAAAAGACTTCTGTTAACTCTTAAAGGCATTTTAGAGCTAGATTCTGCTTTTATTTATTTGAGATTACAGCTGCTTCGTTTTCCATATCACTATTTGGTAGATCTCTTTTGTAATCTCATTGTTCAGTCTTCTACTAAATGCTATAGGGGACTGAAAAAGAAAAGAGAGAGAGACAGAGAGAAAGAGAGGAAGGAAGGAAAGAAGGGAGGGAGGGAGGTGGGAAGGAAAGAGGGAAGAAAGAAAGGAAACATACAGAAGGGAAGGAAGAGAACATACAGGGCTGGTGCTGCCTTCCAGGGACACCTTCCCTGGGTGAAGGCGAACCTGAGCTCCTGGTTCCCCCGACCCCATGCCGTTGTTGGGGTGGACCCCCCCTTCCTCCCCAGGAGTGCTTACAACGCGTGTCTCTCTCCCAGGCACAGGCTCAAAAGGTTCCAGAGCTTTTGGACATCATTCTTTGCTTCCCTAAGACTTCAGAGGCTTTAAAAGCACTCACTCAACTAGACAGAAAAATATTTATATGTATATCACCCTTACGCTATTCTGTAGAGCCATAACATATTGAAAATTATTAACTGCATGCAGTGAGTTAGGCTACCATGAATTTCAAACCCTTGTTCTCTGCCTCTGTGTACAATTAGGAAATTGAGTGTAGTTTCTTTATATACATATATTTTTATTTTAATGTGTACTTGAATTTATGTCATTTGCTATTATAAATATATTTGATCTAAATCAATTCCATGGAGGCAAAGACAATGCCATCCCTGCATTCTTTAACTCTCACTGATTGAGAAATATAAATATATGATGAAAATGAAAATGAATAATCATCTGTAAGAATATTAAATAATTGAACAGAATTTAGATCGGAGGATGAAGAATTACTAACCTAAATAATTCATGAAAAACTATTTTTATGAACAATTGTAGATTATTAGCTTGAGACATTGTAATTTCTTTTGTTAGAAACTTTTTTCTTTAAATAATTGTGAATAGCATAAGACAAACTGAAAATCAATAAATTTAAAAAGTAAAAGGCTTAACTCCATGATTACCAAAAACTTCAGGATAACAACAGATACTGTAAACGCATTTTTTATTATTTTGTTATCATTAATCTACAATCACATGAAGAATATTATGTTTACTAGGGTCTCCCCTTCACCAAGTTCTCCCCACAAACCCCATCAGTCACTGTCCATCAGCGTAGTAAGATGCTGTAGAATCACTACTTGTCTTCTCTCTGTTGCACAGCCCTCCCCCTGCCCCGCCCCCACACATTATACATGCTAATCATAATGCCACCTTTCTTTTTCCCCACCCTTATCCCTCCCTACCCTCCCATTCTCCCCAGTCCCTTTCCCTTTGGTAACTGTTTGTCCATTCTTGGGTTCTGTGATTCTGCTGCTGATAAACACATTTTTTTAATTTAAAAACTTATATGATATTTGCAAAAATTATATTAGAGGCCAAATTTCATAAAATGTAAAAAGGGTCTACAAATAAACTACAAAATGGGACAACACAATAAAAGGGGGAAATAAAGTCTGAATAGTTATTTCATAAAAGAAGAAAAACAATGATCCACCAGTAAAGGAAATAATGCCCTCCTTATGAAATAATAAACAGGTAAATGCAATTTGTGTGATTTCATGGGATTTTTTTATTAGTATAATTTTAAAAGGCCCATACATTGTCAATTAATAGAGGATTAAAATGTGTAATGGTATATGCAGACAACCATTGAAAATAATTTGGTGGATAGTCAGAATCAAGTATCCAAGTCAAATTATTCAGTGTGAAAAACAAATGTCAGAATAAAATAGCTATAATGGCCTCAATTATCAAAGAAAAAAGGCATATGTGTGTGTGTGTGTATGTATATATATATATGGATACATACAAATATATAGAAAGTTACTGAAAAAATTTTAGATGTATATATGCCAAACTGACTTCCTTCCTTGACTTCCTACTAATTGAGTGAGTTGAAACATTTAAACTTTTAGCTTTGAGCATGACATGTTGACTTAATATTTGATGAAGCACCTAAAGTTAGATCTGGAAAGAAATATCTCAGTATTAAAAACTATATAAAAGAGCTTCTGAAGACTTGCTGTCAGTCTTACTAGATATCATTGGAAGTTTAGATTTAATTTTACTAAGAACTAAAATGCATTAGAATCTGTTTCTCCTTGGGTCAGATACAAAGAGCATCATCCTCTTTGCAGTTATGAATTGTATTATGTCTTATTATGATTTATTGTATTTTACCACTATATTTTAATTGTGATAAACATTTGAATTGGCAATCCTTTTGCATACTAAATATCCATTAAATAGTCTGCAAATGCTGAAAGATTGATGACATTCTTAGGAGTATCTTCTTCACAGCCCTTATATGTTATTTTAATGCTTTTTATGTTCGTAAGAAAAATATTCCAATTTTATTACAAAGAAATATAAAGAATTACCTACTGTGGCAAATTTGTGCAGAAGGAGGTAGGGGACATTGCAGGGTTTTAAAGCAATAGGAAAAAGAAATCAATATGATCATGCTCTCAAACCAAAAGCAATTGTCACATTTCACAAATATTTAATTTAGTATGACTTTTAATATGACTTGTGAATATAAACTTATTTTCCTCTGTCTCATGTCCTAAATTCTTCTTTTCACATGTTTTAATTTTGGGAAGACACAGCGATCTTACAGTATTCCATGGTAGCTGTCAAATAAACCATTTGTCAAGGAATGTGTTTTTGGCCAATTGTATTCCTTATGAAAAACGAATCTTAGATTTCTTTTTATTCTCCAGAACCCAGTCAATACCTATTCCATTCAAAATATAAAGGATTTTAATATCATTATCCAATAAAAGGAACCAGGACTCTTCAAAGAAACAGCTGATTTTCTAGGGCTGGAATGAGGAATACACAAGGTGAGCCTGAAGGAATTCATCTGCCAGAAAGTAAGAAGCTATTTTAAAAAAATGAAAGAATGGGGCCGATCAAAGGAACCAACTGAAGGAGATCTGAGTAACATTTAATAGAACAATTTTATCAACAAAGTACTACGATAGCATTACATTGTAATTTAATGTATACAATAAATAGCCATGAGAGCATACGTATATGAATAAATGATTCAATAAGTAACTGAGGGAGAAAGACAGATCTCCCAAACAGCAAGAAGGCTTAGTTTCTGTAGATGCTCCATTCTCCGGGAAGGGAAATGTAACTACCAGCTCCTTAAAGCCAGAAAGAGGAGCTGTCCAGTGCTGGAACCTGATAAATACTAACTACCTCAGCCAGTTGATAAAACTCGACATCAAGTAA
This sequence comes from Manis javanica, assembly GCF_040802235.1. Lineage (NCBI taxonomy): Eukaryota > Metazoa > Chordata > Mammalia > Pholidota > Manidae > Manis > Manis javanica. The sequence goes on along the minus strand of NC_133168.1, from coordinate 10,876,068 downwards.
CAAATCATGCTGATAGCATGTACTTTTGGTATAATGTGATAAGAATGGCACCTCTCCTCTTTGATCATCACCCCAAAACCCTATAACTTCAATCTAACCAGGAGAATAATATCAAATAATCCAGATTGCAAGATAGTTTACAAAATATCTGACCAGTACCTCAATACTTTAAAATCACTAAAAATAAGGAGACTTTGAAGAAAAGTGTCACACAAAGAACTGCATAAGAGGACATAGGACTAAATATAAGGTGCTGTCCTGGATGGGATCTTGGAAGAAAAAAGGACAGTAGGAAAACACTAAGGAAATCTGAATAATATATGGAGGTAGTAATAATGTACTGGTATTGGTTCAATAGTTGTGATAAACAAGTCAGGTAATGTTAAGACATTAAGAATAAGGGAAACTAGATTTGGAGAATACAAAAATTCTCTGTACTATTTTTAGAGTATTTCTTTAAATGTAAAACTATCCTGAAAGTAAGCATGCTTCAAAGCTTATATATAAAGTCAACGTGAAGCTGCAATCTAAGGAGGTCTACAGAGCATACCAGGGAGGAATGAAAGAAGGAAAACGTGTCTCTGTGCTCATAAATGCTCATCTGTTCAACTGCTGGATTGTTCTCTCAGTTTATTCTGGTAATGGATAGGCTACATACTTGTCTGCACCTCTGTTGCGTCTTTGGATGATAAGAACTAAAAGGCACAGACCCTACCAGCTTTGAATGAGTCCTGCCCTCTCTTGATTAAAAAATAGGACAGCAATAGTTTTCCAGTACAGAATGGGGTTACTATCTTTGGGGAAAATGACTTTGTAGGGGAGGAAAGAGGTGTTTTAAAGTCTATAGAAGGAAGAGGCAAGATAATCTTACCAAAGGTGGGATTTTGCCTGATTTTTGTTCTTTACTCTTTTTTTTATGAGTTCTATTTTTTCCATTGTGGCACTATAAAAATAGATCTGAATGCTGACAATGAAAAATGATGGCTTCCAAAAAAAAGAGATGCCTTGGAATATTCTAGTGGAACAGAGCCCAAGCATTTATGTGTTCTTTTTTTTTTTTTAACACTTTAACTTTACAAGTCAAGAGAAATTTGAAATACCACTTCCTAATGCAAAAAAAGAGAGAAAAAACTATTAGCACAGATGGTTAGCGACAAGGTTGAGGACACAATTAATAGGCTGAAATTATATTGGGGTGTAGTCTGTCACCAATGCAAAAGCTCTGGCAGCCATAGTCAGGACTGAGTTGGCTTCATTAATAAGGTACCTTTCGCTTCCTGCCTGTCTGCTTTTCATGTCACTTGTCACTGTAACATACAGACCCTTGAAAGAGTCTATAAATGAATTCTACTAAACAAGAAAGCCTATCCTTTCTGCAGCATGTATTATTTATTTTCAAGTAGAAATTTTCTCTTTCAGGAATTTTTGAACATAGTTTGAAGCAGTCAGGGAAAATTTCAGAGAAAAGGTGTCACAATAGCTAGATACCATTAAAGCAGAGGTCATTCTTTCAGAAAAAAGTCAACAACCACTTATTGATGGTTTTCAATGCAGAAAATGCAAATCTCAACTTAATCTCCATATTTTAAAATAAAATGTCCAGTGTCTAGACATCAGCATTAAATGTACTAGACAGCAAGGCTTTTTGCCTTAAAAGCTACTTCCATCACTGGGAATATTCATATTCTTCATCTTAGAATTTAAATATCTTAAGTCATACCTTGCATTATACATGAACTTTCTTGATAGAAATGCAGTTATATTTGAATGATAAAAGAAAAATGTTTTATGTCCTATATAAACCTTAGGATTAAGTAATAATTAAGAAACACTTCGATTTCTGGAAAATAAAAGGAGTTTTAACAGAGCACCCATTTTTCATTGCTAAAGCTAGACAAATACAGTTTTATGTTTATTTCCTGAATTAAAGAGGTTTTTAAGCTATTCCAAAGGTATTGTGTTGTGACAGGTTATTGAACCACAATATTGAAGTAATGCTTTAATAATCAGCTTCTTCTGAAATGTATTTTTTCTTATTGGTTTTCATTCTTTAGCAATATTGATCCTAATGACAAAATGTAGACACAATATATAGGCTAGTGGATCATTTTCCCAAATAGTGGAAAATGACCAGTTCTAAGAGATTACTAAATATTTCATGAAAACAGAAAATGTTCCATGATCAAAAAAAAGTCTCAGAAATTTTGCTTAACATAGTCTCCTCCAAGTTTCTTTGAATTAGCATATGAAATATTCTGGTAAGTCTTGTAAAAAGAATGTCTGCCAAAAATATTTTGAGAGAAGTAGGAGATTATAGAAGCAAACAGCATCCAAATTATGAAGGATCTTCTATGCCTTGCTGAAAATTTTGGAAATTTTCTAAGTTTTCTTTTTAGAATGGCCACTTTGGTAGCAATCTGAAGGGTAGATAGAGACCAAATTAGGGCACTTTTCAGAAATCAAAAAAAAATGAACAAAAGTAGTTACAATCTTACTGGAAAGAAGTAGAAAGATAAAATGTATATATTACACAGAAATGGCAGGATTTGAGAATTGGCTGAATATTAGAGATTAGAATTCAAGAGTGAATTGAGTTTATGGTTTTGGTGCTTAGTGGATATTGGAGCCGTTTACTAAAATCAGACACATAAAAGGGGGCATAGGAAATGGATGAGAGAATGAATTGTCATATATGTCAAATTTGAGGTACCTGTAGAAAATTAAGAAACAGAATCTCAGTGTAGGTTGGGTAAAGAACCATGGAATGGAAAGAAAAGACCTAGGCTACAGACATTCTAGCAAATAGGTGGTGAAGTCATGGGAATGGATGAAGGCACTCAAACACAATAGTCAGAATCTAAAATACGGAGAGCGTAACTTGAGATATAGACAACTAAGAGAGAGAGAACTAAGTAGACTCTACAGGTGGAAAGACGTAAGTGGGCAGGGTCTTAGGACCTAAATAGAGAGGATCAAGACAGAGGGGATAATTATCAATACGACAGAAAAGGTCTAATAGAATATATGTGAAACAATGTGCACTAGATTTATTAATGAATCAATTGTTAGCAGGCACAGTTGGCACAATTTCAGTGGTACAGCAAGGCAAAAACCAGATAAATGATTAGATGGGAGGTATGGAAATGGAGATAGCAAACGTAGGCAACTATTTAATGACAGTAAGGAGAATGACAAGATAGTGACTAACAAAGACATAGATGGAGAATGTTTGTTTTCTTTCTTTATTTTATGTCTAAGGTGGGAGAGGTCCAGCAAAGAGGAAAACATTAAAATATAAGCCAAGGGATCAAATTCAGATTCTTGAAGGTAATTCAGGAAATTTTACGGAAAAGAATAGCTGCCAGAAGGATCATGGCACGTTATTTTGTTTATGCATCCTCAAAACGTTCATTAAAATACACATACTTTGTGTAGGGAACAGTATTTACACATTAGCTCTATCACTATACATTGTGCTAATGCAGGTTTCTCATTATTACTATTATTATTTTCTCTTTAATGCTATTTTTGCCCAAAAAAGAGCATAGCTATAGGACAGAATATTCAGGATTATCATGTTTGATATCAGAATCACAAATGTAAAATCATAGCAACATAGGATTTTTAAAATGTTTTCACATTAACATATAATCATGTGACCTTGGTAAAATACTCTGATATTGACAAAACAGATATATTGCCTGCATTTCAGAGAGAGGGAAATTGAATCTGACTGAAGTTTAGAATCTTTCCCTTAATGTCATAAGTAGTTAATATAACAATTAGAAATGACATCAAGACCATTTTAACTTCAAAGATGTGTTCTGCCCACTACATTGCCTTCTGACCTAATATCATGCATTTTTGGTAATTGTGTGACCTTTAACAATTACTTAACCTCTGTAAACCTGAGGCCCTGACCTGAACAATTAAGGCACAAAGTGCCATTTACCTGGTTAGGTAATTATGAGGATGAAAAGACACACCAACTCTAACAGTTTACCTTTGTGCTGAGGAGCATAGCAGCCCTCGCAAATGCTACCTGTGCTATTCACCTAAAATTTCACTTAGAAAAAGGAGAAAAATTTAGAGAAGTTGAGGAATCCATCAGAGACACTGATTCAATAAGCATCTGTAGTGTGTGTCTTATGTGCCAGGCAGTGTGCTGGGAATTGGAAACACAAGAACACGAAGGCATCACTCTTTGTCCCCAGTGGTTGCTTGTCCAAGGAAGGAAAATACCCATGCAAACTGATACGTGCCAAATATGTCAGTCATCCAGCTCAAAACAGTAGAGGGGGTGGTGTAGGCAGCAAGCGTGCTATGGCCAGCAAAAAGTCTCAAGGTTTAGGAAAGGTTTCCTGGACTGTAGCATTCCAGGCAGAGAGGAAAATGGGCAGAGGCCAGGGAACAGGCACTAAAGGTGAGGAAGATAAAGGTTCCAGTGGGATAAAATGAACCGTTACACAAGGAGATAACTTTTTTTTTATTAAGGTATTCTTGATAAACATGCTTATGAAGGTTTCACATGAAAAACAGTGTGGTTACTACATAAAGTCCCCCCCATACCCCATTGCAGTCACTGCCCATCAGTGTAGTAAGATGCCAGGGAGGCACTATGTGTCTCCTCTGCTGCACTAGACAAGGAGATAATTCGTTCAAAGCAGTATGTCATGTAGTTCCTCCTTTCTTCCCTCCCTGCCTTCCCTTCTTCTTTCCTTCCTTCCATTCCCTCCCTCCTCCCCTCTCCCTTCCACCTGGTCTTCCTCTGTCTCTCTCATCTTCTTCCCTGTATTTCAGTACACCCTCTCCCCATGCGTCAGCTTCCAAATCTCAGGCAGACCACATCCTTCGTTTATACTGGTGCTGAGCACAAGCAGCTGTTTTATCACCAGTATTCCTTCGACAAGATTATTTAAAATATAAAAATAGGAACCTGGTGGGTGGATTGAAATTTTTTAAAGGGTGGCCAAGCCATGTGTCTTTTTGAACAAAAGAGTAAAGGGGGAGCCCTACTGTCCCCATTAGACACTAGGAAGGGGCCACACGACAGAGGATAGTGAATGAGCATCATTCAGAGGCTTCAAGCAGATTCCCCATCCCTGCGCCATCCTCCACCCCAGTCTGCTTCGCACTTGACCAGTTGTCATATTCTCTGACTGTGCGCCTGTCTCAGAAAGCCTTAGCTTACAGGATAAAGAGGTGACACTTTGCAGACAAACAGTGAACTGTCCCTCTCAATCAGTGTGCCCCTCTCTCCAAAGTGGGTCCCCCGTTTGCCCCCCTCGCCTTCGGTACGGACACGCTTCCAGCCACACATGCACACACAGCCATAGGAACCTGTGTACTGCATCATCTGCGGCTCTCACTTGTGTGGGGAGTTAGTTTTTAAATTCTCTTTCTTAATGCTTTTTTTCCCAATTAGTTGAACAAATGATGATATTTGTTTGCAGCTTCCAGTATTGCCTGTAAAGAACACCAGTTATTCATTTAGGAAAATTGCTTGATCAATGCTATGCAGGGCTATTACATCGTTTTTTTTCTGCTGACAGGAGAAATGGAGTGATATGCCAGATTGAAACAACTGGAAAACAGATTGCTGAATTAGAAGTGAAGATATAATTAGATGCACCCTCCAATAATTGGTTAGAATTGGAAGCATTTAAGTCTGTACATAATCAAATATTGCCTGAAAGTGTTACAGCATACTTATTTTATGCTAAATAGATTTTTATGGAAGGGCAATAAAGGAAGAAATATGCTTGCTAATTTGATTAAAAAACACAATGGATCTCTGTTATTTCAGCTACTAAGATTCCAAATAGGAGGAAGCTGATTAGAAAAGAAAAGAAGAAATTAATTTCATATTTGAGATCTATTATCAAACATTGTACATTTTTAAAGTGGAATTATTCATAACAATTGAAGATGCATCTTCATAATTATCTCAGAAAGGAATAGATGTATTCCTAGACTCTCTTTTAAAATGAAAAAAAAAATCTGAAGAAATAATAGCACTCTATCAGCAGTACTTTTGGGAGAGAAGATAATTTATGAACTACATAAGCCCATTTCATAGAAAATACAACAGAGATTCAGAGTTCCACTTGCTAACAGCCATCCCAAAATAAAAATCTGTAGAGTCTCATAACTTAAGAACCATATCCATTATCTGCTTATACTACTTATAATTTCTTTATTATATCATAACTATTAGTGAACACATCTTTTTACTTTATTATTTATTCATCCACTAAACAGATATTACTGAGCACCTGCAGGGTCGCAGGCAGTTTCAGGCACTGGGGACACAGAGAATGTAGAAAACAAAATTTCCTACCATAAAGCATTTTGCAATCTATTTTTAAGTGGACAATGCAAAACATAAATCAGTAGAATATATCGCACATTAGGTAATACGTGCACGCCTTGGAGACATTACAGGTTCAGTTCCCAACTGCGACAATAAAGTAAATAGCTCAGTAAAGCAAGTCAAATTCATATTTTGGTTTCCCTGTGTATGTAAAAGTGATGTTTACACTATGCTGTAGCCTATTAACTGTGAAATACAATTACACCTAAAAGAATGTACAGACTTTAATTTAAAAATACCTTATTATTAACGAATGCTAGCCATCATCTGAACTTCCAGCGAGTTATCGTGTTTTTGATGGAAAGTTGATGGCTGCTGACTGGTCAGGGTGCTGGCTGCTGAGGGTTGGGGTGGCTTAGGCAATTTCATAAAATAAGACAAACTGAAGTTGGCCACCATTGACTGATTTTTCTTTCACGAATGATTTCTCTGTGGTATGAGGTGCTATTTGACAGCATTTTAACCATAGTAGAACTTCTGTCACAACTGGAGTCAATCCTCTCAGGACGCTATAGCTGCTGTATCACTAAGTGCATGTCATATTCTAAACTCTTTGCTGTCAGTTCAACCATCTTCACAGCATCTTCACCAGGAGTAGTTTCCATCTCAGAAACCCACTCTGTTTGCTCATCCGTAAGAAATAACTCCTCATCTGAGAAAGTTTGATCTTGAGGTAGCGACAATTCAGTCCCATCTTCAGGCTCCAGCTGTAGTTCTAGTTCTCTTGCTGTTTCCATCCCATCTGCAGTTCCTTCTTCCATGCTAGTCTTGAATCATCCCCCAAAGTCATCAGGAAGTTTAGAGTTCTCCAAACTCCTATAAATATTGATGTTTTGACCTCTTCCCGGGAATCAGGAATGTTCTTACTGGCATCTAGAATGGTGAATCCTTTCCAGAAGGTTTTCAATTTACTTTTTCCAGATCCATCAGAGGAATCACTATTATGGCCACATACATGGACAATATATGTCTTCAAAAATAAAACTTTTAAGTTGAAATGACTCCTTGGTTCATGGGCTGCAGAATGGGTGTTGTGTTAGCACGAGAACGTTCATCTCATTGTCCATCTCTGTCAGGGCTCCTGAATGACAAGGCGTATTGTCAGCGAGCAGTAGTACATTAAAGGGATCTGAGCAGGAGGTCTCAATAGAGGGCTTAAAATATTCAATAAACAGTGTTGTAAACAGACGTGTTGTCATCCAGGCTTTGTAGTTCCATTTAGAGAGCGCAGGCAGAATAGATTTAGCATAATTCTTAAAGGCCCTTGCATTTTTCAAAATGGTCAATGAGTATTGGCTCCAACTTGAAAGTCATCAGATGCATTAGCCCCACACAGGAGATTTCTTTCCTTGGAAGCTGTGAAACCAGGCATTGACGGCTGCTTTCTATCTATGAAAGTCCTAGTTGCCATCTTCTTCAAATAGAAGGCTTTCACTTACGTTGCAAATCTGTTGTTTAGTGCAGCCAACTTCGTGAATGATCTTAGCTAGCTCTTCTGGACAACTTGCTGCAGCTTCTACACTAGCACTTGCTGCTTCACCTGCATTTTGCTGTTGTAGACACGGCTTCTTCCCTTAGGCCTCACTTTTCATTTCCTTGAAGAACATTTCCTTGGCGTTCGCAACCTAGCTGTTCAGTGCAGGAGGCCTAGCTTTCAGCTTGTGGCTCCTGATATGCTCCCCTCACTAAGCTTCATCATTTCTAGCTTTTGACTTAAAGTGAGAGACACGTGAGTCCTCCTTTCACTTAGAGGCCATTGTAGGGTTATTAACTGGCCTACTTTCAATATCGTTGTGTCTCAGGCAATCAGGAGGCCCAAGGAAAGGAAGGGAGGAATGGCCAGTGAGAACACACACCACGTGTACTAAGTTCACCATTTCTATGAGCATGGTTTGTGCCACCCCAAAACGACAATAGTGACATCAAGGGTCACTGATCACAGGCCACCATAACAAAAATAATAATAATGAAAAAGTTAGAAATATTGTTAGAATTGCCAAAATGTGATACAGAGACATGAAGTGAGCAATTGCTGTTGGAAAAATGGCACTGATAGATTTTTCAATGCAGGGTTTCCACAAATCTTCAATCTCTACAAACCACTGTATCTACCAAGTGTAATAAAGCAATGCCCAATGAAATGAGTTACGCCTGTTATAAATGCTGGGGAAGATAAATATGTAAAAGAATACCAAGCGTGGGGATGACTTTTAATTTTAGAAAGAGTGACCAAAGCAGACCTCACTGAGGAGACTTTTGAGTGAAGATTTGAAGGAAGCCAAGGAGCTGCCCGTGCGGATATCTGAAGGTAGCTTTTAGGCAGATGCACGAAGTCCCTGAGGGGGACAGGGGGCCTGGCTTGCTGGGCAACTGTGAGAAAGCATGTGGTGAAGGAGCCCAGTGCAGATGTGGCCAGGACAGGGTGGGGGAGTTTGTCTATGCTCTTAAGCCCCTAGGTCAGAAGATCATAGTAAAGATTTGACTTCAAAGAAATGACATGGAAAACTGGCTGGTTTTGCGTAAAAGAGCCTTGATCTGCCTTACTTCATTAAATAGCAGGGTTTGCTGAAGACTGGGCAGCTCTGTACCCTTATCCACGCGGCCTAACATGGTATCTCTATAAAGGGTTCAGAAATATGTCTTAAGTAAATCAGCGTTCCAAAGACACGTCCCACTTCCTTTTTTTAGTTGTACCCCATCACTCGCCTGGTTTGTAGGCAACTCAAGAACCTGTTTATCTACTTAGATATTTAGTATGCTGGCAACAGTGGAGAGTGTTAATGATGTTAGCTACCTTTTCCACACCAAATCTAAAGATTGGCTCTAATTTAAACACAGAAAGGACCAAGTTGGAAACTACAAAGGAAAACAGAATGGGCCATATCTTTATAATCCAACTTAAAAGCCTGTACTTCCTAAGAATGGGCTGATTTGATGAGAGAAAAAAAAAATTCTCTTGGTGATGCACCCCGCATATGGTAACTATTCTTTGCGTTTCCTCCTCTGAATTTACATTTAAAGAAGAATAAATTAATTCTGGAGTGCCACTTCATCACAGAAAGAAGCCAAAGGGCTGCCTCTAAATTTTTTTTATATACTTCCTCATTTTTTTCCATGTTAGCCAGAGAACAGCATTACTATTTGGCGAAAGTTTTGTTTTATTAAAAAATGATAAAATGATTTTTAAATTTATGTCAAAGAATGTGTCAAGGAGTCAGCTAACTATGTTCCTGGGTCAGCTCCAGCCATACTTTTGCTGCTATTAATTGACAAGCCCTAGGGTGCACACTAAATTCTAAACTGAAAATCCTCTCTTTGAATAGTTATAACTTAATCAAGCTTGCTTTAGCTCTCTTACTATTTCATAATGAAATATAAAATGAGTTACAAGTGCCTGTCTTCCAGAAATTAAATAAAGAGCAAAGAATTCACAGGCCAAACAATAACAATCGATATAAACAGAATTACCTGTTCACATGAAAGATAAAGCAATTCTCCCTTTTCTTTTTCTTATCCAATATCAGTAGCACAGTCTCTTCTCCCAACTTGTACAAATACCTGTTCTCCTCATCTTTATACTAAAGCAAAAGAAAAGGTTAAGCAACTGTGGAATATAGAAACACTAAAGATATTGGTGTATTTTCTAAGAAAAACTGTATTTCAGGAAGTTTGTGACTGTAGGTCCTAAGCCTAAAGACAGAAATAAGACCTGTTCATATATCTAAAATCTGTACGGACATTTGCCACTAGTAACAGCCTGAGTGAAGATTTCTCCTCTCCCCATCCTTCCTGTGCTAACTGAAATGATGATTGCCCTGGGGAGCTGGTCAAACACCCATCTCATACAAAGTGCTAATGGATCACTTGATGATAGCTAGCCATAATGGACTCAGACGTGCATAACTAATCTGCAGGAATTCTTTGAAGGAATTAGAGCCATGCTAGATAAAAGATAGTCAAGAACTGAAATATAGTTAATATTTTAGGGGGGAAAAAAAAGTCCATTTGATATGGTTTCACATGAGAGTTAAAGGTGAAAGAACCAATGAGCATGGGATAAAGAGCACCAAAGGGGAAATTAGTTTTAGAGACAACTACAAAGAGAAGCCTTCAAAAGAAACATTTATGTTTAAAAAAAAAACACTGTTGAAGCTGGGCAGCACATGTGCAATTAACTGAAGGCCAGTGCTTCATTAAAAACCACTTTTAACCCACCACATGCTTCACAAAGCTGATGATAAGTAGAATTCTTTCTAACTGCTTATCATACTAGACTAATCAATCACTTAGCTAGAAATGTGAAAATCTAGCTTCTAGTCACCGAGTCCCTCCTATCTCCAAAATTATTTGATTCTAGTAATTCCATAGAGCTTTGGGGAGTCTGGAGATTAGAAATCAGTCAACAGCCACCATCAAAGACCAAATAATCAAAAAGGAAAACGTAATCAACAAGCAAATCCTATCACTGAGGTGAGTAAAGTATGAATGTTCTGTAGTATATAAAAAACAGATTCAGACTGCGGGTTTCTTCAAATATTACAGTCAAGCTATAGAAATGTGCTATGAAAGCTATTTATTCCTGGGTTCTTGATAACTTCACTAACCCTATGAGGACAGTTAAATATTCCAAATCCTGCAGTGGCCTTGAGGAAGCTCAGTCTGTAACAATTTTGTATTGCCTAAGATATATATATCTTATATATTGCTCCAGGTATATATTTTGCATTAGGGTTGAAAACATTAAAATAAGAAAAAACCAGTAACTACTTCTGTAGTCACATGAAGGAACAAAAATGTAAGCAAAAATAATATCTTTATTCTGATGCTGTATATGCACACAAATTCCAAATAAAATGGTCTCTGCTTTTATGTGCCTGTGCTTAAAACTTGGGCTATTAGGCTTGGAGCTACCTGAGCAAATAGACTGCTTTCATTATAGAATTTCCTAACATCAGATTACCCAGTCAGTACTCCATGAATTTTTCTTTAATTGAATTTAGTTCTACCAGCACTATAGTGCCTTTGTTTTAATGAGGAATGTAATTACTAATTCAGATGACATGTAATCAAGTTGAAGACAGACAAAAAAGTCTCTATTGAAAACCACAATGGAACATTTGGGGGATAAAATTAAAATATTGACTTAAAACTTAACCCACCATGCTAATATTTTAATGCTGAAAACAAATGTCTTCTCAGAATAACCTTTCATGAAAAAGTACTCTCATTTCACTAAGTCAAAGAGATTCAGTTGCCTCGGATCAGGTCTCCATCCTCAACCCCAAGCAAAACTGTGTTATTCACAATCAACAGCGGAGCTGAGAATAAACCTTACAAAAATATGGACATTGCAAGAAAAAAATGCAACTGTGAGTTTCATCAAAAGCAAACCTTCCTTGCCCGAATCCTTCATAATTATACTTAATTAATCTTTCATAATTATACATAATTAATCTCTCATAATTATGCCAAAGATTGTTTCTGCCCACGTGGACTTTGAATTTTCTAGGAGGGATAACACATATCCCACAATACTGGAGATAAGGTGGTATAAATTAGACACTTTCATGAGGATTCAGAAGAAGCAATCAGGGATCAAGGAGTCCTTGTAAAGAAAGCGGTGCTTTTTGAAAAGCTGGGACTTCACAGTGTAGGGACGGGGTTGGGGGGAAGCACGGATGGAGCGCAGTGCAGAGAGACCCACGTGAGGAGAAGCTGGGGGTGAGAAAGGGGCGGGGCCTGGGCTGAAGACGCCCTTCCTTTCACCTGAGCCTGTATAGGGTGTGGAAGGGACCAGTGTGTGCTAAGGCAGAGACGGTGGAGAGCTTTGGAGCCTGACGTGGACCACAATCATCAGACTTGCATGAGGCATGGCGCTTTGAGGAACGGAGGGGCAGGACAAGAGCTGTGCTTTAGGTTTACCCTGGCAGCAATGTATGAGCTGCAATGAAGGAGGTGATGCCAGTTTAACAGAAGGGCAGTAGCACGCAATCCGGGTGCCACTGCAAATGGACTGCGTTCCACCTGAACTGCAGCAGGATGACCGCCTACCTCTTTCCAGAAGATACCAGAGCTGAGAACAGAAAGACCTTTCTACGCTTGCTGTGTGGAACTGGCCTGAGAACAACAGCGGTCATAGAAGGCCCGCGTAGTTCTCCAGGACTGGAAGGAGGGGTAAGAAAACACGCTAACAACTCCCATTTTGTTCCGGTTTTAGGTTTCGAAGTTTCTTAATAGCGAGGTACTTAATTCATCTTGAGATTGGAGCTATGCCACTGATAGCTGCTTTCTAGTTATCATTATCCATGTGGCTGCAAAAACAGGAAAGGTGTGACTCCATAGTTTACATTTGCAGAGAGCAAATAGAAAGCTGATTGATATTTTGGATATACAATTTCCAAAGTCAGCAGACTTGGTAACAGCAAGAAAATGTTTTAACCTGAAGTTATTTGAAGGCTAAAATAGATGTTAAATTTACACTTTAAAGGAAAGTGAGAAAATCCTGGCTACCTTGAGGCTTAAATGTTTTGAATAAACTGGATAATGAGTCACCCTTAGCGTAACTTCTCCTTCAAGATGAGCCTTACTCCATGGGTCAGGCCATTACAGGGTATTTATAATAGAAATTAGGGGGGGGGGTTTTGCCCCCAGAACATACTGCAATGTCTGAAGGAGATAATCTCATTTTAACACAGAGAAAATAAAATCTATCAAAGGGAATAGAAGAAATTGTTCTCGCTTTTCTTGTCTTTTCTGACTAAGGTGAAATGGAATTGTTTGCCTGTTATCAGATCGAATGCAGGCACACATTAAGGAGCCTAGCCTTCCTTGCAGATTTTATCAGGTACAGACATAAGTTTTGCCTTCAATCTTGCTGTAGGGCACTGAACATGGCCTCAGAGCACATCTATATGCTCCTTCACTTGCCAAAGTTAGGCTGAACAAAACTCCCCTAAATTCTCAAGAGACCTGTTACACAAAGCTAAGAGCAGAGTTTTGTTATAGACAAACTCAACTCTCCTCATCTCTTATGAGCTTTGAGTTCCAACGAGGATATTTTGGACCTCAGGAATAATTTATCCTTTTACTTTCTTCAGGAAGCAAATCATAAAAGGAGTTACAAGACATAACTGTGAGCTTTGAAACTATTTTTAATCAGCAGAGCCTGCTCTTTATCTTAAAAGGATATCTCAAGCTCCATAATTGGAGATAGAAAAAAATGGCAATCTTCAAGAAATACACACAATGAGTTAGATGAAGTTGAGAAGCATTCAAAAAGGGATCAGAGGGCACTCATATGCACATGTCCACTTGATGCCAGAGCCTGTAAAAAAAATTTTAGAGATATATTTAGTGCCATTGAAACCATTTCTATCTTTACTTGGTGTGGTTAGTATTACATTCTGAGAAAGTATAGGGAAGGAGCTTGTCTTTAAAGCCTGGCACAGCTGAGCATTCTGCCTGTAGACACTGGCTCTTCTGTGGGCCATCTCGTCCTCTGTCATGGTTTTAAGCATTACACACTGTATTTGCTGATGACACCCAAGTCTAGAAATTCAGCCTATACCTGAATTTGCATAGTGACCTAGATTAACACGTGGATAGGCATCTGGGGGCCCTCCTTCCACTGAATTCCAAATGCCTACCCCACTGCCCATCTTTCTGACTGGATCAAACCCCTGCAAGGACTGGGGTATGTCTGATTTGCTCATCTTCAAAGGCCTAGTTCCTGGCACAAAGCAGCTGTTCAGTATTTCTTGAATAAATTAATCAATTGATTGGAACTGAATAATTCTGGATAATTGTACTTGCATAAAACATCCTGAAGCGATCTGCTCTCTAGCTACCATTTCAGATGAAATGTCTGCACTGGACTCATCTACATGTCTGTGTGCATAAGGTTCACAGCCCCCTGAGTCACGAGGTACTCTCCTTTTAAGACTGATTCACTGTGTGATTTTGCCTATGTCCACCAAGAACGAATAACTTAACATTACGGCCCATTCACTTGATAGAGTTGTAAATGGAGAATCATTGCTTCTCAGAAGACTATTACTGAAAATGAGTTCAAAGCAATCCCTGAAGAGCATAATATGAAAAGTGTTTTTATCCCCGCATTTAAGATTCAGTGAAAGCTGAGCTCTGTCTCACAGAGGACAGGCAAACTGCATCTGAGTGCCTTCTGGGAAAACTGTAAAAATCTAATTAGGAACAGCACTAAATGGCCACAGAAAATTTGGGTGTGATGGAGAGGTCATTAATTCTTCACATTAATAAAGGGAGTAGATTGCTTTAAACTAAGCCCATCATTTTGTCCTGTCTATTATGTGGATATCAAAGCAAGTACTTACAAAATATTTAGTTGTATTGTGTATTTCAAAGTTGCTAAAGGAGTAGGTCTCAAAAGTTCTCACTACACACAAAAAAATTGTACCTATGTGAGTTGATGTTGTGTTAACTAACTTTTGGTAATCATTTATACATATCCTTAAACACACAATGCTATATGTCAATTATATCTCAATAAATCACCGGGGGGGGGGGGCAAGTGTATCACTGTCAAAGGTAATTGGTAGGATAATTTTCAAGAATCCACATTCTATAAGTACATGTAAACAGTTTTGAAGACTACAAAATCAGATCACCCGAGACTTCCCTGTAAGTAAACAGTAGAGAAAGAGTTATGAGTACTTTTCTTCCTAAGTACGAAATTTAGAAATATCCTGCAAAGTCAGAGAAGTCAGACAGAATTAAGCTTAAAAAAATGCAGAGTCATATGTTTTCTACTAGAAAGTTGTCTGTATGCTGTTAATAACCATTATATCTCAGATCTCTACAAAAGTGTTCACTCAGACAAGACAGAAATAGTGGCATATTAAGTGACAGTGTGGGAAGCCCTAGCTGCCTCCTGAGGACACGCATGCACACCATGTCTTGAATTTCACTTTTCCAGAGTTTCTTTATTCTTTTTAATTATAAATGCTATAATCAATGCTGTCATCAAAAAAAGAAAAAATAGAATGGCTTTATTTCTATGTGTCATAAATTGATTTCCTGGCCCTTCCAGCAACATTTCTTTTGCTGGTAATGACCAGCAGCCAATCTCAATAGAGAAGGAAATTATTGAATTCCTAATTTTCCTAGAGGAGGAGCTACTATGTTTATCTTGTGTTTCTGGATTTGATTATCAGACTGTATGTTTCTACCTCATTAACCTAGTTTCAAACTGGTTTTCAGTGTGACAATGGGAGAAAATGTAACAGATGCTTTCAATCCACTGGTTAATCATGTTTGACATAATATTTGTTTCCATATACTAATGATGTACTTTATATTCCTCTCTAAATCAGAACTCAAAGTACTTTATGTTTATCAACTTAATAATATTTATACGGCTTCTTATATTTGGATGTTAACAAAAATGAAAGAATCCAAGAGCACAGAGTAGTAAAATTATTTTCCCCCTGTGGTGATCCATTGTTAATTATAAGCTTTCACTCCTGGTTCCCTTAATTGTCAATATAGCCACAAATATTTGGCCAAGTTTTATTTTTGAAAATTAGGGTTTTCCTGGGATATGTATACTTTGTTACTTGCAACAGTAAACAAAATAACCAAACAGTACTGAAGTTGTTAGTGGGGAATTATATCTGTAAAGATGGTTTGGTTATAAACTGCAGAGTACATATCTTAAGCTCTCTTAAAACGTAAAAGGAATTTATTAGCCACATAATTTCAGAGTCCAGAGGTGAGAGGATACAGTCTGGTGAAGTCTCACACAATTTACAATTTCTTTGCAATCATATCTGTTCTGTTTTCTTCCCTGAAGAGCTTCATTCTTACACTAACTTTTCTCATGGTTGCAAAAGGGCTGCTGCAGTTGCAGGCCTCACTTCCACACACCACCTATATTGTCCAGATAGGAGGAAAACTTCTCTTTTCCCAGTAGCCAAAAATTCTGGGCTTCATCCTGCTTGGACTAAATTAGCTCATGTGTCCACTTCTGAACCAGCCACTAAAGTGGACAAGTCCTGTATGTGCAGATTAGAACACAGGGCTGACACTGAATGAGACCTCATGGAAATGCTCTGTGGGGTGGAGTCAGTCCTCCAAGTGCTTGCCTGCTATGCAGTGTGGAGGGACGCAGTGCATGCTGAGGAGGCAGCGAGAGTCCCAGCAGTCGCCACACTCACCCAGACTTTCTGCACACTTCTATAGGCTCTTCTTTAAATCACAAAAGCATTCTCTCTACTGTATAGAAAAATGGCCCACCATCAGCAGAGCAAAGGACCTCTTAACTCTATAGTAGTTGAGGTTCACTTTCCTATAGCAAAAAAAAAACAAAAAACAAAAAAACAGCTGCCTTTTTTGAATGCCCTTAGCAACCTTATAAAGATTTTAAAACCTGATTTCCAGATTCTGTTTTGGAAATCTGGAAAGTTACTAATTGGGATTGGAGGGTAAAAAAAAAAAAAAAGCAGGCAGAGCTTTGAAAGCATCCTCGGGCCGGGGGACCACCACCACAGGGGGACCCCAGGTCTGTCTCCCACCTTGGCGACTGCACCGCACCTGGCTATTGACTGGATTGAGTTCATGAGCGGCATTGACTTGGTGGAAAATACCAAGTTCCTGGCTTGTCAGAAGTCCCTTGATTTTTTTTTTTTTTTGGAGGCACTTCACACTAAAATGTCAGATGAAATGTTTGCAGTAATACAATTTATTGAGCCCTCATCAAGCACGTGGTTAGGCCTTCTGTGTGCTTTATTGAATTAGTTCTTCAAATGATCTGAAGAGGTAGGAGAAAATTCCAAAGATAGTTAACTGATTCTCACTTCAGTATGAAACTTGTTCAAGGAACAGGTGGTTTTTAAGAGCAGTTTCGTTTTTAAAGGCAGTTTGCCATCCCTTGGAGTATTTTTACTTTTTCATAGGCATGGGGGAACCCATGATGTCTTCCTGCAGAGTGATCTTCATGGAGAAGCAAGGCCCTGACACATCATAGATCCTGTGGGTTAGAGAAAACTTTCAAATTCACTTCTCCGCAACTTGTAGTCGGGGAGCAGTTGTACATATGTAAGAATATGTTGAAGAGTTTTTAAAAAAGGCACTGCACTAAAGTATCAGCCTTTGCCCTACAGTGGCTTATAGTTTACTGGAGAGAAAGGAACGGACACATATTTGCCCTAATTAGAGAAGTTCAACGTCTGAGTTTTAAGGTGAACTACCAAGAAGTGTAAAATATTGGTTAGACGTGCACACGGATGTTTATAGCAGCTTTATTCAGAAGCAACCAAGACACCCTTCAATAAGTGAATGGATAAACAAACTGTGGTATATCCACACACAGATCAATGGAACAGAAGAGAGTCCAGAAATAAACCCATGCTTATATGGTCAGTTAATCTTTCACAGAGGAGACAATAATATACAACGGGTGAAAGACAGTCACTCCCATAAATGATGTTGGGAAAACTGGACAGCTACATGCAAAAGAATGAAACTGGACCATTTTCAGTATTACACCATATACAAAAGTAAACTCAAAGAGGATTAAAGACTTAAATGGAACACTGGAAACCATAAAATTCCTAGAAGAAAACAGAGGCAGTAAGCTCCTTGACATCAGTCTTAGCAATATTTTTTTTTTGGATATGTCTCCTCAGGCAAGGGCTGCAAAAGCACAAATAAACAAATGGGACTGTATCCAACTGAAAAGCCTCTGCACAGCAAAGATAAACAACAAAATAGAAAAGCCACCCACTGAATGGGGGAAGATATTTGCCAATGATATATCTGATAGGGGGTTAATATCCAAAAAATATAAAGAAATCACAACTCAATCAAAAAAATCCAACTAAAAAATGGACACAGGACATGAATAGACGTTTCTCCAAAGAAGACAATCAGATGGCCAACCGACACATTAAAAAAATGCTCCACATCACTAATCATCAGGGCAATGCAAATTAACCACAACGAGTTATCACCTGACACCTGTTACAATGGCTATTAACAAAAGATAAGAAATAAGTGTAGATGAGGATGTGAAGAAATGGGAACCCTCATACACTGCTGGTGGGAATGTAAAGTGGTGCAGCCACTGTGGAAAACAGTATGAAGGTGCATCAAAAGATTAAAAATAGAACTATTATATGAGCCAGTGATCCTACTTCTGGGTATTTGTCTGAAGAAAATGAAAACACTGATTCCAAGGTATATATGCACCCCTATGTTCATTGCAGCTTTATTTATGGTAACTAGGATATAGAAACAATGTAAGTGTCCATTGACAGATGGATAAAGAAGAACTGGTACATATATACAATGGAATATTACTCAGCCATAAAAAGGAATGATACCTTGACATTTGTGACAATACGGGTGGACCTAGAGGGTATCATGCTAAGTGAAATATGTCAGGCAGAGAAAGACAAATACCATGATTTTGCTTGTATGTGAAATCTAAAAAACAAAACAAAACAGAAACAGATTCATAGATACACAGAACAATCTGATGGTAGCCAGAGGGGAGGTGGGAGAGGGGAGATAGGTGAAATAAGCTAAAGGGATTAAACAGTAGAGACTTCCAGTTATGAAATAAATAATTGGCAGGAATGTAATGTACAGCATAAGGAATATAGTCAAAATATTGTAACAACTTTGTATGATGATAGCTGGTAGCTAGAATTATCACATATATAAATGTTGAATCACTATGTTGTACACCTGAAACTAATGTAATACTGTATGTCAACTACCCTTCAATAAAAAATAATTATTTACCAAAAAAAAAAAGCAGTGTCAAATGATTTATTATTATAAAAGTCTTTCTTACCTTTTGGGGAGAGAAGTTGCTCCAGTCTGAATTGTGGCTCAGTACCTCCGAGAGGACCATTATTTGGGTATAAGATCTTTATAGATGCCACTAAGTTAAAAGGAATCCATCATTAGTGTGAGGTCCTAATCCAATATGACTAGTGTCCTTGTAAGAAGGGGAAGAGAGACAACGGGACCCACAAAGGACCAACAGTGTGAAGAGACAGCAAGAGGGTAGCTACCTGCCAGCCGAGGAGAGAGGCCTCAGAAGAAACCAACCCTTCTGGCACCTTGATCTTGGACTTCCACCCTCTGGAGCTGTGGGAAAAGTAACTTGTCTTGTTTAAGCCCCCAAGTCTGTGGCGATTTGTTATGGCAACCCTAGCAGACCAGCGCAGAAGGGTTGATTGCTATTTGGACTATTAAATATCTTATTGTTGAAGCAATTAACTTCTAGTTTTGTTTCTTAAATGTCTTTGTTAGGTGCATTCTATTTCTCGTCTAGGACTTTTTCCTGTACCTAGTTACATTTTTTCTATAGCTGTATCACCTTGGAGACTAGAAAGCCAAGCTGTGTCTTCCCAGCCTTTTAATTTAAGGTTTTATGGTTTCAGTGAGGAGAGCTGATTTCACAGCAGGAAATAATTACTTTGCTGCTGTTCAAAGACTTCTTCTCTTACTTGGTGAGGGTGATTGTGTATTTCTCTTTACCAATGGAATATATAGAACAACTAGAAAGTATTAGGTATTTTTTCTTTTTTATTAAGGTACCACTGATACACACTCTTATGAAGGTTTCACATGAAAAACATTGTGGTTACTACATTCACCCATATTATCAAGTCCGCCCCATTCCCCATTGCAGTCACTGTCCATCAGCGTAGTAAGATGCCACAGAGTCACTATTTGCCTTCTTTGTACTCCACTGTCATCCCCGTGACCACCCCGCACATCATGTGTGCCAATCATAATAACACTCAATCCCCTTCTGCCTCCCTCCCCACCCACCCTACCCCACACATTCCCTTTGGTAACCACTAGTCCATTCTTGAGTTCTGTGAGTCTGCTGCTGTTTTGTTCCTTCAGTTTTTGCTTTGTTCTTATGCTCCACAGATGAGTGAAATCATCTGGTACTTGTCTTTCTCTGCCTGGCTTATTTCACTGAGCATCATACCCTCCAGCTCCATCCATGTTGTTGCAAATGGTAGGATTTGTTTTCTTCTTATGGATGAATAGTATTCCATTGAATATATATACCACATCTTTATCGATTCATCTACAGAAAGTTTTAAGATTTTACACTGGCCCAGGCCTAGTAAGTTTCTTTCCAATCTGCAGATACTTTTAGGATCTAAACTGTAAGCCAGCACAGCTATCACAATGATCTCGTTCTAATTTTGTTATTAGCTCATCTTTTCCCCATGGGGTCCTGGGAACCCTGTCGTTTCTGTTATTGTTATTTTTTTAAACACTATATATCTTTTCATTTCATCTCAACATAAGTTCAGTTCTTATGAAATATAAATGAAATCTCTTCTTTTTACGTGTGTCCTGCAATTTGGATCTTAAATATGTGGATCGTGACTGCCTGTATCTAAGGAACTGAATGAAGCATGTTACCATTAAATGAAATAATAGGCAGAAAATATTCGTTTGAAATGTTCTTTCTTTCCCTTGGCTCCCATTGAATTTGGGTTGCTTTGTTATTAGAGAAAAGAGAGAAAGACATAAAAGAAGAATCTTCTGCCTAGATCCTGGTCCCCAAAGGAACTGACCCTGGAGGAAGACATAAAATCATGACTCGCTCAGAAGGCTAAACAAGATCTGATTGCTTCGATTTGTTCTTTTATTCTATGTCTTTACCTTCACCTCCTTCAGCTCCTCATGTAATTATGAAGGGAGTATGACAGGTCTGTGCATAAGTAACTCAGAAGTCTGGTACCAAAATCACTAAAAATATCACAAAGGAGGGCCATGAGAGCCTCAAAATTTGTTAAATAAATGGTAAATAAGGTAAAATGTAAGATACTTGGATGTTTTCATAATCTTTCTGCTTTTCTGAGGAAATTCTTTGTGTGGCTTCCTCTTGGAAGAGATTGCCTAGTAAAACCCCCTGAGAAATGTGCACTGAATCAGAGGGAACAATACTCTCAGCTTTGGGGGTGTTTATGTTGGTTATAAGGAAAGTTTTAGTTTGAGTTTATTCTAGACAAATAATGGCATTCAAAAATCAACCAAGATTTTAGTAACTTTTTAAATGAAGCAAAAAAGAATGTAAAAGGATTTAAACATTTAAACCTCAGAAAAGCCAGTGAGGACTATAAATAATGATTTCAAAATATCATATAATCTATTTCCATATACGTATTTTCTACACCGAAATGAATCCATGTCTTAATGAGAACTACTCAGTCCTGCAATTATAATTTGAATCAGGAACACCTTAATTTAGAGCAACCACACCTTGCATTTTTTTTGCTAATCCGAAGATCAGCTGTCTTCAAATTTTTTACTATCTTCTCTTTAGAAATAAGCTCATTAAAGAAATAGAGAGATTTTCCCATAATGATATGATGAAAATGAAAGGAATATATTTATAGCAAATACAATTTTATTTTCTCTCGAAATCTGAAATTTCATTTATGCCAATTATATTATCCAGTCTAAATATCATAGTGGAACAGTCATTACTAGAAAAGATAATTAGGCATGGATTCAACAATGTGACTTTAAATAGTACTTTTGCAGCCTACTGCTCAAAAGAAAATATGATTGGTATTTAGCATAATTTTCACAGTACTGTTTGCCTTAACTTTATATTTCATGTGTCATGTTTATAAAGAAATAAGTGAAGGGGCACACTCTTGCTGACTCCATTTCTAATACATATTTTCAAAACAGGATGAAAGCTCAATGTCCTTTAATGTTCCTCATGTCATAATGGACATATTGGAGAGGAGGATTTTGTAGCATATGAGAGGTATATGCCATTAAGCTAGCAAACACTCTTCAATGAAAGTTAACCATTCTATGTTATCGTTATCATATTTTCATCTATTTTAATTCATGACCTGAGGAGTTACTAACTTCCCTCAAGTGGAAACCATTCGCAACAGGGCAAAGGAGCTTGTTCTCTGATTCCTTGATCACTCCTTCTCTAACTCTAGGAATCATTCATTAACCAGCTCTGTCCGTTTGGTGATCAGATATTCTGGGGAGACGTAAAGAAGCTCTAACCATCTCTGCTGCTTCTCAGACATTAGATTAACCAGTTCATCACCCCCAAATCCATGACCTCATGCTGTAGCATTAATGACTAAACTTTCCCCCTGCTTTTCCTGTGTCATCCAGCTAGGCTTGAATCCTTAGAAGTTTAGCCACATTTGTTAAACTGATTTTTAAGCCCTTGTTCAAAAAATATCTGCTGTATCCCTGGCTTTGTACTCGGAGTGATGATACACTAACCATTAAGTTGGGTCAAAGGGCTTAAACAAATTTTGAGGCTCTCATGGCCCTCCTTTGTGATATTTTTAGTGATTTTGGTACCAGACTTCTGAGTTACTTATGCAACTCTTCTCTAGAACTCCCTTCCAAAAATCATAGACGGGAGTGAGACATGAGAAATTAGAATATAAGTCATTAAAATGGGTTCTATAAAACTAAATGCATTGGTAGACCTATCTGCCTATGAGATGATTTAAAAGTGTGTAATTTGTAGAAATGTCTCCCAAAACAGGCTTTCAGAGCCAGGCTAATTACACTGACTGAATCTTTTTGACTTGCTCTCTTTTACTGTATATAAAGGCTGCTTATGGTGTTTCACATCAGCTTTTGTGCTTTTAGCTGTTTTATACTGGAGCCAGATTCCAAGTCCCATTCATCTTTCCATCATCTCAATCCTAAACTTTGCATTTTAATGTAGGGCCTATTAGGAGGCCAGAATCTGCTGGGTGAATGACTAGGTTATTCAAACATTATAGCTTTGTAAGTGAGTCTCAAATCAGTAGGATTCCGAACACATTTATTATTTTGGTTTAAAAAGTAACAAATGGTCTTGGTAAACTGCATCACTAATTCATGCTTTTTTAATGATAAAATTAAACATATATACTTTGTGTTACTCCCTCAGCTACTTTTCACTGTTTTCACTGATTTGTTGCAAATATTATTTCACTGGTTTTAAGTTAGGTTGTTAAAAAAGACAAAAATTAGGCTGAATATCAGATACAATTAGACAAAGGTAAAAGAATGCTCAAGCTATTTCTTAATTTCATACAAGCTTTCTGACTGATCTTTTGAAAATACTATCATGCCCTCTGTTTCAATTTAAAGGATGTCTCAAAGCTTAAAATGGTATGGGCACCCCAGTTTAGTTTTTGGCACACTGAATTAAAATTGAGAATTCTGGAATCTAAGTCAATGATAGAATTGGGGCTCTATCAAGAGTTGGCAGTAGGAGTGGGGAAAGAATTTTGAATGAAGTTCTAGATTGCCCAATCCTTTCATCTATTAATTATTTGTGCTGATGAAAGATACTACAGTTATGTTGTCTAGGTTTGCAGAAAAAATAGCTTTAATTTCCATCACTGACTTGTTTCTAATTGAATAACAAAGACTTTGTTTACCTGATTTAGGTAACAGATCAGCACAGTGAAATAATTGGTCATTGTAATTTGAATAATACATCCAGAAGTTTGAAAAAGATCTGTAACATGCTATAAACTTCTAAGGCATTGCGTATGAGATTGTTCATAGGTAATGATAAAAAATTGTCCAATTTGATAATTTACTGAATTGTCTTAAGTCCATCAGAAAAAATAGGGAAGATAACCTAATAATGTATATTGATGATTCTTAATATTTTTACCATCATAGACAGTTTACTCTTAATTATCTATGAAAATGGACTTTGGTGATAGCATAGGAAAATGAAAATGCAGATATATCTATAGGTACATTTGTAATGCAAATATAATCATCTTCCACAGCAACAGTTACCACATTTGGATTTGTCTCTCTTGGTGCTTGTTATTTACTTAATGTGGTGGAAATAATAATAACAATGATGAGGAGAAGGTGATGATGATCATAAGTGTGAGTACGTGTGTGTGTGTAAATGCACACACACATGTGCATGAGAGAAGGGAGAGCAAGAGAGAGAGAGAAAGAGGGAAAACTGAAAGAAAGATGGAATGAAGGTGGGCAGGAAGGAAGACCGAATATTCTGCTACTAAAATATGATCATGGAAAGACAAATTTTAATCCCAGGATAACTTTCATATATTTCTATAGGGTAAATTAAGAAGGATGTACTCCTTCAGTAAAGGAAAATATGGATTAGTTTAACTTTCTAACACCAGAGTACAAACAATGATCGGCCCAAGAAAAACCAAGCTCAAGGAAGAGGTGCTGTAGCTATCGTTAGATATAGATAGATACAGATAAAAATATAGATATAGGTGGACCTAGCTTAGATAGAGATACAGATATACATATAGGCATCAAGGTGGGTGTAGTTTATTTGGAAAGAACAATAAATAGTTTCAGTACTGGAGGTAACTGCCTGAATGTGGGTATGAATATACATGGACCTACAAATACATATGGGATCTGGAGACAGCCTCACACACTTCACTATACTGTGAAGTCACACTTTCTGTTAAATAGAAACCATATTGCATAGACAAAACGAAAACAGTACCTGTAACTCCTATCTTACAGTATATATATATAAAAAATACAGTAAATACCAGATGTCTCTAAGAAAATGTACTCACTCCCTACATGCTTTTATCATGGGATACAAATGAGGGTTGGTAACCATTTCAAGAATTTGTGCTGACAGATTTTCTGAGTTCCTTACTCTTCCAAGCACAATCCAGCCTGGAACACATCAAAGTTCTTAATTTCAGATAATATATTTCCAAGCCTAGAATGTTCATTTGGTTCTGTTGTTGTACATTTCATCTATCGAAATTCTGCATCTTTTCATCCAGTTTGTCCATCTTTTTAAAATCATAAAAGTGACAATTCTCTTGACCCCCAAAGATCACAAGATTCTTCAGCTTTTCCTTAATCCTCAACTTAAATAGACTCCCAGGTATAAGCTATCTTTAATGTTTGAAGACTATCTTTAATGTTCTGAATCTTATACCTTACCTGCATACCATGTTACGTTTCTCATTAAACACCTTTTGTAATAAAGTTGTATGTTCTCAGTAACATGCAGAGCCACAGACTGAACAATTGAGGTCATATAGCAAAACAGTGAAATGCCTCTCAGATGGCTGGCACCATTTCCTGGGGCCAACCCACCAGTTGATGCCAGCAAGACTGACCTCACCAAATTGAGATAAGAGCATTCATTGTAATGACAGAATCTTTTATTTGAGGCACAAATAACTGGAAATACCAGTTAGCAAACAATGTCTTTATCTTTCAAATTATTTGCTTGTATCCACTACACCTCAGGTAAAATATGCCAAATATCTAGAATGATAAAATGTTTTCAGCCAGTAAATGTTTTCTTTGAAAGCAAACAAAAGTATCAGCATGTTAAAGAAGTAAACCAATTCTTCTCCTTAAACTGTGACAATTGCTTCACAAATCTTTGCTCCAGTAGGATGTTGAATGACTTTCTTTTTCCAAGGTGGATTATTTGACATTATACTACTTCAGGGACATAGCATTTAAAAATAATGTCTAAGAAGCGGAGAAGCGGTAACATAAATCTGCATTATTATGATTTGCTGATGGCTCCTTGCCAGGTATGTTACCAAACCTATCAAACCTGAATCCAGTCTCCTGTTGTGCACATCTGAGCACCGACATCGGGATGTAGTAAAAGAAAGTAGGGGTTTATTACAAGATGCCAAGTAAGGGGAACGGGTCATTAATGCTCTAAAGTCCCAAACTCCCTGTTGGCTTACAAGCAAGAGTTCTTAAAGAGAAAATTCTATATGTGTCAGACAGTGGGATCACCTTGAAGATGTCTTCTGATTGGTTGAGCCTTAGGTCACCAAGAGATATTTCAGGAATCTTAACCATCAATCTTCTGGCTCCAGTTCATGTGGAGTCTACCTGCTTGGGGTGAGCATGGGGTCTATCTGACAGGGTCTCAGCTCCTGGGAAACATCTCGGGAACACAGGTCAAGACGTTATCTCTTGAGGGGAAACTGAAGTCCCGTGACCCTGATTTACATCTAAGCTAAGGTATCATTACTCTTGCCTCACCTGCTTTTCCTCTGCCCCTGCCCGCACGCACCGCCCTCATCACTATCTCATCCGATTCCCACACTCCGGCTTGGAGGACTAGGGGGCCACTGTGGAAGCAAACATCTGAAGGGTCTTACCAAGGAGGGGGTTTCTGCTTGGTTTCAGGTACCTCCAACAATAAAAAGGATCAAAAGCCATAAAGACCCACCAGAAGAGACTCATAGTTATTTGGTTATTAAAATCTTTGGCAGAAATTGTGACCATGCATAAAAGATTAGGGTACCCTTTGATCTGTTCACTGGGAAAGAAAAGTCAGAAAGCTGTGGCATTGCTGGGAAGTCGGCCAGGCTTTGCTACATGTGCAAGCACTGGGGCAGCAGGGGTAGTAACATGCTGGGTGTTTGATAAATCACGGTGTCCCTGGGGCCGTGCTACGGCGGTGCACGCAGCCTGGGAATCAGTTCTGAGAGCAGCCTCCAGCATGCCCCTCTGAAAACAGGAATGCTCTCTGAGGCAGGTGAAGTGAATAGGATTTTGTTTGCTTAATTCACCAAATATTTTCAGGTTCCTTTAGGTTCTGCAGACCTTGAAGTCTAAGATTCTGGAGTTCCCTTGGGGATGCAGGGGGTGTTTAGGGCACTTTGCCGTACAGAAAAACTTATAAACTTTTCTTGTACCTCCTCCCAGCTTTTCTTCAGAGTGTGTCCTGTTCATTCTTTTCTGCAGTTGTACCTATTACCAAGGGTCAAATGCCACATGTCTTCCTTTTCTTCCTGTTATTTCCTCTCATGACTGCCTTCTTCTCTTCTGGTTCTTCTCCCTGATGGGCTTGTCATAACCAGTCACTGAAAGTATCCCTTTCACTTTATTTGGGAAATTGTCCATTGATATCACATTGTGAGTATTTGGCCATCCACTCTTCAACATTTCTCAATTATTTGCATAACCCCTTATAAATCAGTGGCTTTTCTTTCACTCTCCCACCTCTCTGACTCTTCTCTGACTCTCATACTGTTTTGGATATGTCTGATCATCCAGAAGCTATACCCCATATTCCTGAGGTATTACCACACATAAAATACTATGATCTGAGAAGAAGGTATATCAAGTCTGTTCGTAATCTGTTGTAGGCACAGCTGTAGTTAGTTTTGCGGGTAAGTTATGTTTAGATGCTTGCAAAGAAAATTGCCCTTAAAAGCAAATTTGTATTGCTTAAAGCTTCCAGAGGTTGCCAATGCTACCATGCTGTCGCTATTTTCTATCTCCGAATGTGACCTGGTGTTATTTATCAATAGACAGTGCTAAAGATCAGATTTGAAAGATAAATAACAATAGATACTCTGTCTAATCCTGGAGAATGTTGTTTTTCACTTGGGTGAGTCCAGTGCTTCACTTTAACACATATACAGGTCGCCTGGGGTGTTTTGCTAAAATGAAAATTCTGATTCAGTGGGTCTGGGTGTGACCTGAGATTCTGGATTTCTAACAAGCTCCAAGGCAAAGTAGAGCAGCTGATCCAAAGACCACAGTTTGAGTAACAAGAGAAAAGTGTTGTGCTTTTTAATACAGCAGCCACTAGTCACACGTGGTTATTTATCATCCCATTCAGATCAACTATATCCCTGCTGATTTTCTGCGTGCTTTATCTAGCAATTACTGAAACAAGGGTGTTGAAGTCTCCAACTATAAATGTAGGTTGGTCTATTTCTCCCCACAATTCTATCAGTTATGCCTCATGTATTTTGATACTTTATTGTTAGGCTTCACATTCTGCTAGTGTCTTTGTTTTGTCTTCACTGTGTCTTAGTCCTTCATTTTTTTAGAGTTTGCTTAGAATTCTTCCATGGATGGAGCCTGCATCTGGTGGCTCTTTCAGCTGCAACCCACCACTAGGATACTGAAGTCCTATGGGCATGGTGGTAAACTGGGGAAATAGGGAAGTGTTCTTAATCTTATGATTAAATCTGAGTCTGTCCATGGGTGTATGCCCCTGGGCTATGACCTTTGCAAGTCTTTCTTAGCTTTTCATTTCTTCTTAGGTCATACAGTAAGGCTAAAGGAGGCTGGAATTATAAAAATGCACACCCTCCAGATCAGATAATGCTCTGGCAAAGCCTTTTCCCTTGGACAGAAGGTCTTTGTTGTGGAGATAGCTGTCCGTGTCTTTTACGGTGGTTATTTGTCCCTTCCCCTACGTGAACCAGAACAGGGACCCTAGCTCTTCGTTATGAGAACTTGGCTGGGTTTCTGGAGGTAAAAGCCAAGAAAATATGGAGGTGCTCCCAGACTGCAGCCCTCAAAAGTTCCTCACTCAGGCTACCCTACACTTAGCCTCAGCAGGTCTGAAAAGTTACCATCTACATGTCTCTACCAGTCTGGCTGAAGCGGCTCCTGTCCCAGGTAAGGAGATCTTGGCTGCAATTTTCAAGATGCACCTCTCTCTCTCTCTAGATTTGGGAGTATTAGCTTGCCTTATGACCTCAGTTCTCATATGGGCCCAAAAATGTCATCAGTTTCCAGTTGTTCAGGTTTCTCCTTGTTTTAAAGAAGGGACTGGTGACTTCTAAGCTCTTTACATGTTGTAGCTGAAACCAGAATTACCACTTATGGCTATTTAAATGCAAATGTAAACTAAATAAAGTTAAATAAAATTAAAAATTATCTTTCTGAGTCACACTAGCCATATGTCAAGTACTCCATAGCCATGTGTGGCTAGTGGCTACTATATGGGACAGCATGGATATAGAACATTTCTGTCATCACCGAAACTTATATTCAACAGGAACTGGTCTAGACAAATTCTCTAAAGAAATCTCATGACATAATTAGTATCACAAGACAAAATGGGTTAATATAAAGTAAGATTATTTTAGGGTGTGATCATAAATCTTGTTCTCATGTTCATCTTGAATGATCACTAGATGCTGAGAGAAAAATTGACAGTCAAAGATAAACTAAAGAGTTGATCAGTAACAGTCTATGGTAAACAAGAAGTGATCTCTGCTTAATTCTAGAAATAAGACTAAGGTCAGAAATCTGAATTGAGACCGTAGCTTATCCTGACACAGAAGAGATCCACTCCAATGTAAAAAAGTAAGGCCCAGCTTGCATTTTCTGCAAGTGACTATCAGATGTGGATTTATAACTGTCTTCATCTCATTTCATATATTTTACCCATCAGAAATTGTGATTAACTAAAATGTTAGATTTGGCTTACTATTTTCAGTGTGTAAATAAAATGCCTCAAAGGTATATGGTGGTTAATTACAAAAGTATATAATAAAAAATAAAAAATTAAATAAAAAAGAGAGAGAAACTGAGAAAGTATGCATTTCATATGGTTCAGAAACCCTGAAATAAAGAGAGATCTTTCCATACTTTTCATTTTAAAGAATATCATGTAAGTGATAGATTTAATGGATCAAACCTTTGAAGTTTTTTTAAAATATGATAATATAACATCAGGAATGCATAATAATATTGATATTTTCTGTACATTTTCAGTTGTTCAAAAATGATCTTAGTAGCATAATACAGCAGTTGAAAATACCCTTTTTTTAATAATGTTACATTTGACTTTTTTAAAAATTCTAACACGCCATTCTTAGTTTCTTGTAGAAGCCTTATCATTCATTTTTAACAAGCTTTTTTTTCAATTAAAGGTTAAAATTAAAGGTTTATGATTCTGCTTTCTAATATTTGTTTTACTTTTATCAGTAACTAATAACCATTAACCCTGGAATTGCCATTGACTGAAAAACATTAAATATTTTTGTACTATCAATTTTTAAAAATATGATACTTGACCTCATAACAGATACCTAATAAATACATGCCACACTGTACATTGAACTTGGCAACTTTTTTGCTTTCTGCTGAAATGCTACCGTTCCTGAGCCCGAAAAAGAAAATTCCTGAAAATACAAAATTGTTACTTTATATTTGAGAGAAGCAAAATAATTTAATCAAATGCCTAACACAACTTGATGGTAAATATATGTAGGAGTCAATAAAGCCAGTTAAGCAGGGACAAAAAGAAGGGCATGTAGGAAAAATCTAAACTGCCCCTGTGTTTCTCTCCTTTACTCTCACACCACTAACACTCTCACAACACTTCTGACACCAGGTGTGGGTGGTTTTCACACACTAAGCAATTCTCTGTGTTACCAGTTAGATCAATAATTTAACTTAATTCTGACACTGTCTACCTAAAGATGGTATTAGATCCCACAGGTTAAGGGCTCAGTACCACACGGCAGCTCCCAACACACTTCAGTTGCCAGTCCCCAGGAGTAGGACCCCGGGCTGCTTATAACTTCTGTCTGACTTGATTACACATTGGAGATGCCCCAGACCTCCTCCCCCTGGGATTTGGTTATTGGCTAGGGCATCTCAAAAAATTAGGGAAAACACTGATTTATGTTTACCAGTTTGTTATATAATAAAGGAAATGCTGTAGGAAGTAGATGAGCAAGCAGATAAAGACCCATGTGGGAGAGGTGCAGGGCCTCCATCCTCCCTCTGAGCACACTGCTCCCCCGGCATCTGTGTGCTCACCAACCTGAAAGCTTCCTGAGCCCCGTGCTGTTTGGGTTTTATAGAGGCTTCATCCCATAGGCATGATTGAGTATTGACTCAATTTCAGTCCCTCTCCACTTCCTGGGGGACAGGGGTTGGAGGTGGAAACTTCCAAACTCCTAATTACAGCTAGGTCTTTCTGGTAAGCAGCCCCCACCCAGGAATCCATACAGAGTCACTTCATTAGAACAAAAGATGTTCATATCACCCAGGAAGTCCAAGGGTTTTAGGACCTCTGTTCTCAGAAACTAGGATCAAAGAGCTAACATTAATAACAAAACATATTCCTGGTGCTTTACTACTACTTAGGAAATCTTAAGACTTGTAGGACCTCTGTGCCAGGAACTGGAGGCAGAGACATATATATTTTTATTTAGTTATTTAATGTATTTATACATGTTTTTGTATTATTTTGCAGGTAGCCAGTGGAAGGTTGTAAGTAGAAGAGTGGAATAATCTGGTTTACACATTAAACACTCTGGCTTCTAGATTAAGACTGTAAAGGGCATAAAAATATAAGCAGGAAAAAGAGGCTATTTCAGTATTCCAGGAGGAAATAACAATGACTTGGTTTCAAAGTCTCCTTGAAAATGGAGAGAAGTAGTGAATTTTATACATAAGTTGAAGATAGGGATGGCAGGATTTCCTGCTGAATTGAATGTATGCACAGGAAAAAAGGGTGCAGCCCCTCATATACCCAGTTAGAACTTGAGCACCTGAAAAGTGCCATCAGATGAGATGGGAAAGGAAACAGGTGGGGCAGGATTGGCAGAAGAGCAAAATTTCATTCTTCAACATAATAAATTTGAAATCTATGAGACATCTAAATGGAACAGTCAAGTAAGCAGCCTGAAATAGGAGTCTAGAGGTCAGGGGTAAGTTCTGGCCTGGAGATAGACATTTGGTAGCTTTACATGTACACATGGAAAAAAGAGGATGCCCAAACCTGGTACTAAGCTCTGGGGCACTTGAAATTGAGTGCTTAAGAAGAATGGGCATATAAACAAGAAGGGAGCAAAGAACAAGTGACCAGTAAGGAAAAAATTTAGGAGAATATGGTATTTTGACCCAACACTAGAAAGGTTTTGCTGGAGGAGGGAGAGAGCAATTGTATCAAATATTGCTCATGAGTGAAGTAAAGAAAAGATGAGAACTGAGAAATAATCATTGGATTTAGCAAATGGGAGAAGAGTTTCATGAAGTGGTAAAAGAAAATGCCTGATTGGAATGCATTTAATAGAAATAGAAGCAGAAAAAGTGAAGAAAGTGAAGTCGACACCTAGTCACCTAGCTAGGAGATTTTACTGGAATACAGGAATGGGTCAGTAGCTGGCAGGGAAGTAGAAGTCTGTATAATAATCTACAGATTATTTTATATATATATAATCTATAGACATTTGATGACTTGTTTTAAGATGGGATACTTCTTTGTATTGTGATGGGAATAATCCTATAGAACATGAAAAAGATATGGTAATGAAAGAAATGGGCTCAATATTCTTGGTTAAGCAAGAAGGGAAGGAATTGACTTGCAAATGAAGAGACTGACTTTAAGGGGAAGGAAGCCCACGTATGGCAATAGAGGAAGGCAGGGCACACCGGTGTGGATGCTGCTAGGTCTGAATGGAAGGTAGTGGGGGTCTGTTGACTTGCTGTTTTGCACATACACTGTTTTATTTAATCCTTGCAAAAGTGCTCAGAGGTGGATGCTCTTGTTTTCCATGTTTCATAGATGAGAAATCCAGTTCTTAGACAGTCTTAAGTGTCTTCTCCAAGATCATACTGTTTGTAAGTGGTAGAGCTGTACAGTCTGATTTCACAGCCACTGGTCCTGACCACCATGTTGTGTCACATCACATGATTGTTCATAGGACACCTCTGAGCAAGTGGTTTCTTGACATTTTTGAAGATGTACTTTATGAGCTCTGGTTAGTACTGAGGTACAGGAAGTTCTTGAGTTGTGACTTCAAAGTTCTCAAGAGGTCAGTCTGAAAAGCTTTGTTTTTTTTAATTTAGAAAGGGTCTTACATGGTGACATTTTAAAGAATAACATATAAAATGGAAATTTATTTTCCAAACAAGAGTATTGATAAGGGTTCGATGCTCAATAAATATTATACAAATATTTATGCTAGGGATACAACAAAAAGCAGAACAAAGTGCATTCTTCATAAAGTGCACATTTTATCAGAGGAAATGGGTAAGAAACAAGTCAAAGTTAATAAATATAGGATGGGAATAACTTCTATGAGGTAAATAAGTAGGAAAATGTGAGACACCCTGGGGAAGGAGTGCTATTTTAGATAGTGTCAGTGGAGCCCTCTTTGTAAAGGTGTCTTCTAAATTGTGGCCTGAACAAGAAGCAAACCTTCTAAAGAGTGGAGAACATTCTAGCAAGCACAAAGCTGTGAGGACAAGAACTTGACAAGTTCGAGGACTAGTAAAGAGTCCAGTGTGGCTGGACTGTAGAACGAAAGGGAGACTGGTATGAAATGAGGTTGGGGAAACTAACTTTGGCCAAATCTTAACAGATATGAGAAGTTTGGATTTTCTTTTCTTTTTATAATTATGTATTTGTTAGGGCTTAAGTTTGTTCTCCTCGGTTTTCCACTCCCCCCACAACAAAGAATTGAAGGGCAGAGACACAGTAGTGAAGCAGAATAAAAGTTTTATTAGAATACACTTCAAAGGAGGGAAGGGCCAGAGTCAAGCAGACAAAGGCAGGTTACTTGAATAAAGCAGAGGAAGGGGCAGCTCATTGATGGGAATGGCAAGTCCAAATCAGAGCTCTCAGCAACCCCTCCCTGCTCAAGGGGCATAGAACAGAGACAGAGTGAAGACTTGTGCTTGAAGTGCAGTCTCAAAGACACACACTCCAAGAAAGGGGAGTGTGGGCAACACACTTCAAACTTTTAAGGCTTTCAAGAATGGGGCAAAGGGCAGGGGTGGGGGTTGCTGGGCTTAGGCTTGACTGGTGGTCTCATGATGTCTCTCTCTGGTAAGAGATATTATGTCACTACCTACAGTCAGTCCTCTAGATAATCCTGTAGGGCAAATTTCTTGTTCTTCTCCAAGATCTTCACTACCCCCAAGCACTGGGAACATACCAGTTAAGAATGCTTGCCCCGCCTTAAGATAGGGTGGGTTATTGTCTCATTACCATAGAATATGTTAGGAATTTAACTTCTCAACTCTCTTCTTTTAAAATGGAATCTTAGCCTTAAGATAGAGTCTCTCTTATTCTTCCAATACTGTTCGTATATCAGCATTTTTAGGAAAATTAATCATGATGTTTGTCCCACGTATCTGCTCTATCTTACTTGCATTAACCCAAGCTAGTCTTGAGGTCAGCTCAGCTTCAGAGCATGTGGAATGAACTCACACCGCAAAGGCTGTGAACTCCGTGAGTCCCGTCTGGCTCTCTGGCTGTATCTGATTGACTCCTGAGTTCTTGGAGGGCCCCACCCTCTTTTCAACTTGCTCATATCTGTCTTCCTGTCTAACTCATTGGCAACGCTTTGAGGCGTTTTAAGGAAACAAAAGGCTTTCAACACAAACAAAAGGCAAACAATCACATAGTTTATGTGATTATATGGCCATCAGTGTTGTTCCTCAAAGAGTGAGAAGGAAGGTTTACTTCAGCCTTTACACCAAGGCTGTCTGCTTTCATACAGACTCATACTAAAGATGACTCTAGGCTCGATATTTTTCTCATAAACGGTTGAAACTTCTCCAGGTTATGTGGTTAAAATAGATGGTCGAGACACAAAAATTTTTCCTCTATATATAATAGAAATAGTTATTTGTCACTGATAATTATCCAGAATAGTGACTGGCAATCCATATAACAAGACAAAACATCTTTGTAGATTGTCTTCACTCCAGAACACATGTGATAGCCAAAATATTTTCCGGTTCCCTAGAAACAGTCCCTGGGAGGGAAGTATGTGCAGAGCTGTATTGGGGATTGTTCGGTGGAACATCTATAAAGTGAGGGAAGTGAGATGGGCTGGTGGGAGAAGGAGAACTTCCAGGCAGCCACTTCAGGGGCTTCATATGATCATAAGGAGCTGTGGAAATGGGGTGGCCCTTCAAGAGGGACCTGTGTTGGCACGAGGGCCAGTCCCTTGTACTCTCATCTGGACAAAACAGTGGCTGTAGAAGCAAATTCAGAAGAGTCACTCAGCTATGGGGGCACTTAGCCAACAGGCCCAGTGACTAGGGAGATGAGTGAGGGCCAGGGTCCTAAACAAAGGGGCTGAGTGGTGCTCCACTGTGTCCACTACAGTGACCCACAAAGTAGCAAAGAACTGATCTTCTGAGGGGTTATTTAATATTGCCTATGGAAATTCTGATAAATGTGTAGCAAATATGATCACATCAATTCTAACTTCAAATTAAGCTGCACTGATGATTTCAGGTGTAT
Organism: Manis javanica; assembly: GCF_040802235.1. Taxonomy (NCBI): domain Eukaryota; kingdom Metazoa; phylum Chordata; class Mammalia; order Pholidota; family Manidae; genus Manis; species Manis javanica. Next base: position 10,840,660 of record NC_133168.1, on the reverse strand, counting down.
TTTAAATTCACCCCCACTTTAGTATAGTAAAATAATGCCATGTTCATGGAGGGTTATTTGAGGATACTATGAAATAGTGTAAATAAAGTACATAGTGTGGTCTGATCACATAGTAAGTAGTTGATAAATGCAAGCTAAGTTAAACAAATGGAAAATCACAGCCCTTAGAAAGTTAGAATTAGGCTTTTATCTCTCAGGAAAAATTTTTTCTTTATTGAAGAAGCAAGCAATCATTTTAAATTTAGACAGTTAATTCCTCTCTTTAGGCTTTTGTAAATTGAAGGACTATTCTAAAATGAATAGGTGCTAAGAATAAAACATTTTTCTCTCATGTTCAGAACTCTTTTTTAATGCTGTTTACCAATTTTTTCTCCTTTGCTCTTTAAAATTGTTTATGATTTTAACTTATTTGAGGCCATTCAAATCAACATTTTTTATGCTGAGAAGGAAAAAATTAATTTCTTAATGTAAAGTTCAGTGATAGATTACTTTCTTTCTGCCAGCCAAAGAAATTTGGGATAAAGTTGAGTGAGAGATTTTTTTCATTAGTCTGTGAAAAGACTATTTCCACAAGTAATTATAAAACAAGTAATTCTGACTTAATGAAATAAAACCAACCCTGCAAACAAATAGGACTCATTTGCAGTTCCAACTAAATTAGATACTGAAAAATGCTTACATTCTGATGTGTTGTAAAATGTCTAATGAAATTATAAATGTACTATTTCAAAGAACAAGAATAAAAGCTCTGATCAGCAAATAAAATATATGTGCTGAATAGCATCTCAAGAAGCTCAAATTCACTTTGCCATTTTAAGCTTTCTCTTATTTATAAGTCAATGATGGGAAATAATGCAGGAAAATAGAGTTTCCAGCCAAATCTTAGGGATATGCCAAGTTTCATGGGAATTGAGTATAAGTAGTTTACAATGTGCACAGTAGTCTGAATTTATATTTTGACCCGCAAAAGTTAAATGTTTTATTTGATGAAGTGCAGAAACAAAGATTGCCTCTGGCAGAAATTTAAAACAGGTCATAAATAAGATGTAGTGCTAACTAGGATTTATAGAAACCATAAACCAAAAAGGAGCCACATTAATATGTTAGGATCATGAACACCATGATATCAAAATCCAACTCCTTTTTTTCTTTGAAAACAAATAGCCAATGAAATAGTTAAAACCAGTTAAATAGAGACAAAATCTCTTTGACACACACACACACACACATACACACACACACACACACAGCTGCATGGGAATAAAACAACAAAATAATACTACTGTCACTGAGAAATCATTGCCTTATAGGTTGAAGAGAATAGTTTTCCTATGGATTTTCTTGTAAGTTAATAAAAGTCCATGAAGTATATAATAATGACAAGGAGCTACTGTCCTGGGATTGGAAGGAAATATATTTTTTCAGCTCTCCATTCAGACAACACATTTGAAGCCCTAGGGAATGGGGCATCTGGGGGTTGTGCTCTGAGTCAGGTAGAAACTCAAAGAAAATTCCAGTTATCTATAAAATTCTCTCACTTTCACCCTGTTACTCATAGTCTTGATTTAGGACATAAATCAATTAAGCCTATTGTTCTGGGGACAATATGTAATTCAATCTTCCTGCTTTTTTCCTTCCTTCTTCCCCTAAATCACCACTGTTTTAGTTTCAGTCTTCCTGACAGCAGCAACTGAGAGGAGGACTATTGCCAGTAATTTTGAGGAGCATATAATCCTAAGCAACAAGAGCACAGAACAGGAAAAGTGGAAAGATGCAAATGCTTATGCCAGGATGCATTACCAAGTTGGCCACCAAGCAGGTGACTGACACTCACGCCCATGGCACATTCTGAGGGGCCTTAAGAAATGTGTCAGAGCTGTTTGCCTAAGGAACGAAAGACAAAAGCATTTATCTGTCACTTCCTGTCCCCATTTGGACAAAGCTGACTCTTCCGATATTAACTACACAGCACTTCTGAACGCTTTGCAGGATCCGGAGAGCATCCCACACTCAGTGTGTCAGAGAAGCCTCTAGGCAGTAAGAGTTTGGTGCATGACCTAAAGAAAGGCACTGTTGGGTTGCATCTGCCACAGCTGGTGGAGGGCTGCCTGGAGAAGGTCACCTCACTGCTGCAGAGGTTGGTGTACCAGGTGGGGCCCGGAGTGTTGGGAGGTGGGGCAAAAGAATTGTCGGAGACACACATCCTCTTCCTCGTGAAGTCTAGACTCATTTAAGCTCCATGTTTACGACTCCTTCATACTTAGTTCTTCTTGCCATTCTCTGCATCCCAGGGTAATTTTATCCCAGATGCAGGAAGCTTAATTTTTTCTGGAACCAGATTAAAACAAAAAAGAGATCTCTTCAATATTATATACTTAAGAAATATAAATAGCTTTAAAGAGACCCATGCCACAAAATTTCGACTCCCTCTACCTAACTTAAGGGCTCCTATCAACTCAAGGGATGCCCAGTCTTGGTTTTCCTCCTATTTATCCCAACCCTTAAATTATGCAGGTGATCTGAATCACCGTCCTGAGCTCCTGCCCTGAAACACCAAGCAGAATAAAGAATTTTTCTAATACTTAAGACCGTATTTGGTTTACTATTATTTGCCAGTTTAAAGGTTAAAAAATATCTCCTCAAATCATCAGTTTGAGCTAATAGGAAGGAAAGATTTTTTAATGTTGTTCTGGGGGACATAGCCGTTTACCACCATATGCATTGTTATGTGCATTTTGTTCTTGCTTAAATGCTTGTTCATGATTGTATATGGGTCTGAATGCAATTTCAAGGGATTGTTTGGTCTCTGTATTTGGGAACAACACATCAGAGACATGTTCAGTTTATTAACTACCCAACCCCTGTAACCTTTTGCCCACTTCTTGAAGATTAGATTCTCAATATTTGGGTTTCTGGATAATACTACCAATGTTTTGAGATTGCTGCCAAAAGTCAAGACAACAAAGAAAAGAACCTCGTTACTGGACAAAAAACGGTCAATCATTGAAAGTTTAAGACTGAGAACTGACAACTCAGCTGAATTTCAGCCCTTAAACCAAGGATTGAATCTCTAGGACACATTGGTAAATATGCCCGATCTGACCAGCTTCAACTACTTTACTCTTATGTAACCTACTTCCGTCACTATTGTGTAAGGCGCTGTAGTTATTATGCCCAGAGGCATTCTTTTTTTCTTTTTATAGAAACCTTTTTAGAGGTAGAAAATTTAATGACTAAGTCACACTTCCAGGTTAAAGTGGCAAGTCCTGGTAAATTTTCAACTCTCAGGATTCTTATTTTCTCAATACCATTTGTCCATGAGGATTGTCACTAGGGAGGACAAAATAAATAAAGACACAATTCTCATTCTTGAAGAGAGACCTATGTACTCTGAGGATAGAAGAGAGCTATGTACAGACATGTATATCATATACACTTAGATGTGAAGTTTCCAATACCATTGAAATATAATGTTTTTAATTCTTGAGGGAAAAAATAGATAGTTTTAGGGATTTGGGAGACTTGTAGAAATGGGAGGTATGAATTTGGTCTGGAAGTGAGGGTCAGAAATGCATTCCTTGTGAAGAACAATACATCATTTCCACAAGGCCCACAGCTGCCATCCACCACTGAAATGTTAGCTGGATGACAGAAAAGAACTTCTTTACCTGTTATACCAATAGCAACTTGAAGAGTGCTCAATCTGAAGTTGGTAACAAATCATACTTACTGAATGAACATGAGTTTACCACATATAACCACATGATCTTACCTCTTTCTTGATGGGAGATGGAACTTGAGGATGATCTCATTTTAAAGTCTTTGTGTTTACTGGAGGTTTCCTTGACTATATTCTTCCCTCATTTAAAGTTTATTCAATAAAAACAAAAGATCAAAATTGATGAGCATTTTGTGAGATAAAATATTCTTATATATATCTCATGAAAGCAAGAATTTGGCAAGTGGAACACCTGGTCTTTTATATTTACAAGATGATAATTTAACATGTATTGTAGACATTCAAAAGAAAAAGATCGTGCAAATTCTTTTGTTTTCTCTGATACTATTTTATGAGATCTGCAATCATGTAGCTTGGCTAAGAGTTTTAAGTTTTTAAATGAATGTGATTGCCACATTGTTGTCATTAAAATTTGCTTTTAAAAAACTATCTGCATAACAAACTAGTTAATAATTTGTTTGTGTTGGTTCTTGTTAAGTTTTTCTAAAGAGAAATGTGGAATTTTTTTCTGCGAATCAAGACTAAGGGACATACAAGAAGTGTTTGTTAGGACCTCTAAAATGAGGAATTCTTCCACTGGTTGAGAAAGGAAATCTCTCATTTCCTTGAGAAATCACAGGGAACCACTTGCCCCACCTTAAAGATGCCCAAGCAGCACATTAAGGATTAATGTAAAAGAGATGTGGCTGGATAAAGGCAAACTCTTTACCACTCCATGAAATAACATCAATTAACGTACTAACAATTACAGCTTTGTATTTGAAGAGAAACCTATTACAGTGAAGATGTTAAAGATACTTAGATTACCATTAAAGAATGGATAAACTGAAGGTTAATAACTTTTCAAGAATAGAAAAGCTGAATAAAAAGGTTGACCAGATGTTTTCCATCCAGAGAGAAAGAGAGAGAGACAATCAAATTAAATGTTTGCAAATTGCAATAAGAAAGATACCTAAAAAACCTTTTCCTCTTGAGAAGGCTATTGAAAAGGAACAGTTATCTTTCATCAGCTAAGGATAGAATTATTTGGAGGCAGAGGTTAAACAAGATAGTACTTGTCATGATTTATCTCTTGGCAAACAGACACAAGGGTCCCCAAATAAAAAAGGTTGACCACTATGCTTTTATTGGGAACCAGAGAAAAAAATGATTATGTGAACATAGGAATCTTACTTTGTTTAACTATGGGGGAAAATATTTTCCCAGCCTGGGGTAAATTACCTTTGAAAACGAAATCAGTCAAAGGGAGAAATAAAGTAAGATAAGCCCATTTTATTGCCTACAAGCAGTCATCCACTTCTGCTCGGCTGCATCTCTCACGACCCAGCTGTAAAAAGGGACCCCACCCAACCTCTCCCATCCAGATACGTCCTCATTCTCCGGTGTAATCACCTATTGATAGGGAGATGGACTTCTCTCCACCCCTTGGAAACACCTACTGATATGGAATTACATTAAGGCCGGGTGAGGGATTCTGGAAATATTGCAATATTGCCCACACTTGGTTAAAGAACATGCACATAAATGGAGAAAATGGACAGAATTCACAGAAAATGAACTGTGTATGATGGAAAAAAACAAAAACTATTCCTATACATTCCCCCTTTCTGAAGTCCGGGACAAATTCTCTAAAAAAACATCCCAAACAAAAGCCCCTTAAAATCGAATGCAAAACATTTCATATATATGCTTTTTCTTTCTTTTTAATATATTTTTTCTTTTTTCTTATGATAAGGTCCAAAGTACTCACCTATTCCAAAGGAGTAGCTGACTCCACACTATTTCATGATCTGACACTAATCGCCGTGGACTAATCGTGTTGCTATTCCAGTTATAACTTTGTCTGAGCAGTTACGGGTTACCTAGATTGCAGGGTTTCTTTCTTGAAACTGGACTCAGAAAATATTTCAGCAAGCAATGAAGACTCTTTCAGAGACTATTTGAAACTAAAGGAACACCCTTTTGTCTCCCACTTCCTTGAGTCTATAGTTTTGGAGATAAATCTTTGAGCTCATCAAAGAGAAAAAAACTGTCTCCAGGAGGCCGTGGCCCGATCTCCTTGCCAGCTAGCACACTCAGTTTTGCCTTTATTGAGTAAAGACAAGGAACTGTATTTTCATTTCCTCTCTGCCCTACTCCCACCCTTGTCTCAACTGAGTACATCACAGATACGATATTGGCTGTTAAGAAATGTATAAGAAATATGGTCACTTCAAAAAAAGCAGAGAAAACTTAATATGAATTCAGTCACCAAATACTGGACTGACTGTGACTAGCAGTGACAGATATTTATATACATATGTCATGGGCACCAAGTTTAATGTAGATTTAACTAGTTGTAAAGAGAAAATATAAAGTCTCCTGCTTACAGGTGCTCTGGTTCCCCCTGAGCCACCAAATATCAAGTAAAATAAATGCGTATTACATTTTTAAATATTTTATCTGAGTTTGAAACCAGGGGTTGCAATCTTTTTCAGTAGAAGGCCAGATAGTAAATATTAAACTAAATATTTTAGGCTTTGCAGGCCATACGATCTCTATTCTGTCATTGTAGCACAAACACGGCCACAGACAATGCATAAATGGATGGGAGTGGCTCTTTACCAGTAAAATTTTGTTTACAAAGACACAGTGCCTAGATTTGGCCACCAGGCATATCGTTCACCAGCCTTTGATGGAAACAGTCCTTGGTCGCTCACTTTAAATGCTGTATTCTCTCAGATAATGTCTCCTTTAACCTGCTCTTCTCAAAACTCAGACAAAGCCCAAGAGAAGGGGTGGAAGCACCTGCCTGCCTGACCTCTTCCCACCTCAGGATCATTCTTCTGGTCTACCAGCTTCTCGCTGGCCCTGCTGGTTGATGTTTGCACAAAGGGTCACTGTTATCTGGAACTTCCCTGTAAGGACACTCTGTGGATCTGCCTGGCTTCCATGGGTGGGCTCCCCTCACCTTCTTTGATACAATGACCTTTCAGCGGGTCTGGCTGCAGCTGCCACCCAGTCTCAGGCCTGGCACTCAGCTCTACTGCCCCACTGAGCCACCTCCCTGCATCATGGCTGTCCCTTCTGGCCACAGGGCCACCTCCCTGCATTGTGGCCATCCCTTCTGCCTACCGGGCCACCTCCCTGCATCATGGCTGTTCCTTCTGGCCACGGGGACACCTCCTTGCATTGTGGCTGTCCCTTCTGGCCACCGGGCCACCTCACAGCATCGTGGCTGTCCCTTCTGGCCACCAGGCCACCTCCCTGCATTGTGGCTGTCCCTTCTGGCCACTGTGTCATCTCCCTGCATCACAGCTGTCCCTTCTGGCCACGGGGACACCTCCTTGCATTGTGGCTGTCCCTTCTGGCCACTGTGTCATCTCCCTGCATCACAGCTGTCCCTTCTGGCCACGGGGAAACCTCCTTGCATTGTGGCTGTCCCTTCTGGCCACCGGGCCACCTCACAGCATTGGGCTGTCCCTTCTGGCCACCATGCCACCTCCCTGCATTGTGGCTGTCCCTTCTGGCCACTGTGTCATCTCCCTGCATCACAGCTGTCCCTTCTGGCAAGCTTCCCAATCACAGTGCTTCTGCCCTTACCATATGCCAGCCAAGGGCAGCTTAGGGAGACTCCCTCAAGGCCTCAGGTGTCGAACTACGTGGGCAAAGCTGATTTTGGTGGCTTCCGTGGTATTTAAGAGGCCTTCTTGCTTCCCTCTGTGGGACTATTAATATTACTCTCAATTATGTGACACACCCTCACTTACACCAAAGCCCAGAGAGCTTCCCTTAACCTTGGACCTCACTATGTCAAAAAGGAAATAAAAGCATTTTTTTCTAAAAAAAGACTTCTTTCAAAATAGTAACTGAGCTTAGGTCTTCTACTCTGTGTCAGAAGCTACAACTTATATTCTCCTTCCTCTTTTTATTTCTTCTCAAATAAATCCTAACTTACCCACCTTACTTCACCCACAAGATAAGTTAGGTAGACAAGCCTGCTAAGATAAAGGTCTGTGACTGAGAAAATTCAAAGAGAAAAATGCGTGAATCATTTTCATATTACTCTATTGTCTGTTACCTTGTATTTCTTCACAACAATCCTTCTAGAAAGATATTGTTTTTTTGTTTTAGAAATGAAACACTAAGGCAGAGAACTGCGTAAATATCCCAGATGCTGTGCAGGTGAACAGGAGAGAAGGTCCAGTCTCTGATTCCCCTGCCACTTCTCTTCAGCTGCAGCTCTTGGAGGTTGTAGGGAGCAGACTCGTGGTGAAGAGCGGGGGTCTGGCCCTGACACCGTCGAATATTAGATCCCACCACTTGGGGCTTCCCATTTTTAAAGGACTAAAAGAGTATCAGACTTAAGAGAAAATCATCTCCGTGTCCACTGACACCTCCGCTGCTGGGGCCCGTTGCTGCCCCTCCTCCGTGGCAGTGCCAAGACAAGCTACCAACCAGGTCGATTCAGTATCCAGGCAATGATTCTCTTTACAATTTACATTCTGTTTGAGTGATTTTAATCCTAATCCACTTGATGAGTTGAATTTGAACTTTTTCTCGTTTTGACTGTAGTCTTACAACTGTATTTCCCCGCTTCATGAATAGAAGAGACATTATATTATGGGAAGTCCTGGACCATAATATGTGGGACTTGAAGTGTCTTGAAGTCCCTATTGTGTCACTAAATATAAGATATAAATGAAATTTGACTTTTATATATCTATCAAGCTATAAAATGAGACTGGCGGATCAGATTATCACAAAGATATCTCCCAGCTCAAAGTTGTTTCTTAATTATTTTCTATGGCCAGCAACACAACTCCTCACAAATCTCTTCATCTTTCATTGATGTAAGACTTGCAAATATTTCCTTTCTCAACTACCTGACAATCACTAATTAAGGAGACTCTAACTTTAGGCTTTGAAGAATCCCATCAATTTTGGAAATACTTATGGGCCTCAATTCCTCATTTGACTTACTATTCAACTGAAATATAAATGGAAAAAATATGAGCTATCATATCTAAGAGTCTTCTCCTCACCCTATCAGCATGTTGATTATTTAAAATGGTAAACAGTGAAAAAGCATCTATCTCCCTTCTCACTACTTCTGAAAGCATGTGATTTGGTTTTTGACCTATGCCTATGTCTGCTTCACTTCAACATCTGCTGTTTAGCATTTCATGGAATCACATGGTGAAAATTAATGCTATCTCCTTCTGCTCTAGGATATTATTTATATTTGGATTTTACAGAGAGAGGTGCTACCTAACCAAAAAATAAAAACAAAAAAGCAAAAATCATCAGCAGTTTCCCTAGCTCTGGGATTTCTAAAGGATCTGAGTCATCTTTCATGCCACCAGGAGCAGAAATCCCATTCTCTTAGAGCGTGGACATTGTTATGATTGGAAATTACCAGATATTGAGAGCTTGCCATAGGGGAGTGTTATCCCATGTTATATATGATCATAGGAAATTTGTCCTCTCTGCACCAAACAAAAAAAACATAACATTGGAATGTCTGCTTAAACTTCCCTTCATACATTTATATACTCATTTACTCATTTAGAATTTATTTTTGCCTCCTGTGTACCAGAAACTGTCCTAGCGAGATAGACTAGGAAGTCAAAATAGTTTGGTTCATGTTTCCGTGGAGCTCGGGGTCTACTAGGGGAGGAACATTGGCAAATCAACTTTGGTCTCATTATAACACAAGTGCCATGTCAGAGAGATGCACAGCAACTGTGGGAGCAGAGAGGAGAAAAGTCTTTCTTATTAAGATTAAACTTGAAAGTATATATTACTCAACAGAATTTGTATCTAACTTTACCACTTCATTGGCCCGTAAGTTCTTTAAGGGAGCTTACTTATATTCTCTCTAACGTCCATTTATAACACTGTGTCATATACACAGGAACTTAAAAAAAAATATTGAATGAGTATTTGTTATATATAAAGCTTTGGGTCAGTTAGCTTGCTAGCTATAAGAAAAAAATGGAATTTTAGTATACAAGAACACGGAAAACTAAGAAAATGAACATGAGTGAAAAATCACTTACTCCCAAAGACAACATCTGAAAAAGAATGTTTTCAGAAATTGAAGGTCATAGAGGGGCCAAGCACATCAGAGAAAATGAGTTTCCTAATCTCATGGAGCCAGATTTGCCTACTGAGCATACAGTTTATGACAAAATAATTGTCCAGTAATTACTCTAAAAGGTGGAACAAGATCAAATTAAAATGGAGCAAATTGCCTTTTGCATTGTCACCAGTGACAAGTAGAGACACATTCATGCTGCAAAGTGCCACTTCCTTTTTTTGAGAGAGGTGACCAATTGCTCAGTGGTTAAATGACTAGGTAACCCATGGAAAATCTCTGCAAACCTGTCTGTCTGAGAAAGTGCAGTTTACTGCTACTACTGCTATATATGTGGCAATTTCATATTTAGTAATAAAAAAGGGTGCCTCTTAAGCCGTACACCTGTATGTAGCAAGTGTTACATAATTACTGAGTGCTTCCTATATGCCAGGGACTGTTCCAGGTAATTTACATGTATCAGTTCATTTTATATGCACAGATTTTATAGATAGGTATTCTTATTTTTTAGGTGAATAACTGAAATGGAGAGGTTGAGGATGATAGATGAAAGTTTCACAGAGAGACAGAGGTAGACCCTGGATTGGAGGCCAAGTGCACTGTGTCAAGACCAGGTGTCAATCACAGAGCAATGTGCCCCATATAGTTCAGAAGCCAAATGATGATCCTCCTTTTCACATTTTTAAAGAAACTATCTAGCACTTATTTCACAGAACATAAGAATAAAAAGCAAATTTGAGCCATAGATGAATGCAGAGTGAATGAATCAGGTGTTATTTTTGCATCAACTACATTTAGACTATTACTTTTAAAGTCAGAGACAAATTGGTGGCTGGAGAAGACCGACTGGCAGCTCAGACACCAAAGAAAAGACATTCAGGGTTTGTTTCTCTGCTTCCCAGGCTCAGAACAAAGATTTTGTCAGTGCACTTAGATATAACCACCCAGTAAACTGAATGGTGAATTCAGTCATCCAGAGGAAAGGAAATGACTTTTTATCAATTTCAGTCACATAAGAAATATTTAGTATGCAATACAATAAAGTAAGTACTATGACAGGCATTTGCAATATTGGTGTGGAAATGTAGAAGGCTTTGATGAGGAGGTGTATTAGTCTGTTAGGGCTGCTGTAACAAAATACCATGGATTGCTGGCTTAAACAAACAGCAATTTATTTTCTTTCAATTCTAGAGGCTGTAAGATCAAAATAAAGATGTCATCAGGGTTAATGTCTGGTAAGAGCTCTTCTTTGGGGTTGCAGAAGGCTACCTTCTTGTGGTGTGCTCACATGACCGCCTCTTTGTGGGTTTGCAAGGACTGGGGAAGAGCACAAGCTCCCTGCATTCTCTTCTTATAAGGACACTGATTCTATCAGTTCATGTTCCCACCCTTGTAACTCTGTAACCTTATTTAACATCCTATAACCTCATTTAACTAAAATTAATTCATTAGAGGCTCTGTCTCCAATTACAGCCACACTGGGGGGATAAGGCTTCAATATATAAATTTGGGAGGACATAAACATCCATCCGTAACAGGAGATAATGCTACATCTAATTCCTTTAAGGATAAGCAAACAAACTTAGACCCACAGAAAGTGACGTAAGAACACAATCAAAGGAATTCATTGTTGCCTTGTTGCTATTGTGTTTTTTGAAGTACTATATGCAGTGAGATGTTAATGTATGTGAAAATCTTGATGTATGGACAATTTTGAGAAAAAGCAATTCATCAAAATGAACTCAGGTAATAGAAAAAATCAAACACATAAATAAAATAAATTGGAAATATTATCAAATAACTAAAAAATTAGAATAGGGATTAGGACTATAGGTTTCAGATTCTCAAAGAAAGATAGCCCTCATGTTATAATAGTTCAATAATCCTTCTTGCTGCATGAAATAAATATTAATAATATTGGTTAGCATTTATTTTGCATTTATAATTTGTTAAGTATAGTGCAATATACTGTGATTATATTTAAGTTCTAATGGAAAACAACCTTTAGCGACAGAAATTGAAGATACAGAAAAAAAAATCAGGGCTAATACATGGAAAGAGGTCCCTTTCCTTACTTAGATGCCTGAATTACTGAAAAGGGATGAGCCTTTTGTGGGAGGATGCTGGTGTTTTTCAATGTGGTGGGAGGATGGAAATAAGTTCTCTTTTGATGTATTTTTTTCCTTCTTATTTTCTCTGTTGTGTCCACCAAATATGGGACTTTATTCTAAGTACCAACTACTTGGTAAACTGAATATACAAAAAATGATTTATTAGGAAAGAAATCAGAATAAGAAGGCTAAATGGCCCTTGAGGTTTCATTCAGGCTGCAAAGAAAAAAACACCAGTGGGCCATTTAAATCACAGTGATACTGTGAAAGTCCTTGCCTGCAAGGATTGCAGTATTTGCATCTCTGAGATGAAGGGTTTCTCACTCTTGGACTTTTTACTTCTAAATTTCCCCTTTCCACCTTTCTTCTAACAATATCATTTCGTGTTAAATAAAATACTACGTTTTCAGATTACTCAGTTGCACGTTGATCAAGCTTGCCTCTTCCCACCATCTCTTTAACCCCACTTTTATCATATTGTCTCAGGCTTTTGACTTCTCAGTGGCTCATCCTTTCTATTTTAGTTCTTACTGGCCTGTTCTCTTATTGCAGATTTAACGTGGAGTCTCAGAAACTCCTCATTAACTACAGCGATGTGTTTTTATTTAATCTCAGTAAAGCTGTTGCTAATTAGTTTCACCTGAGTTCAAAAGACCATCAACCTGCAAAATTTGGTCTGATCCAGAAACTGTTGTCATGGCAATACTCCATCTAATACAGTGTTTATCTCTATAAGTAGATATTTTTTTATTCCAGCAGCTTTCGTCTTAGTATCTGTTAATGTGCTTTGATACACATGACGGGGTTCTGTTGTGGGATTCATTTCTGTTTTTGTAACTGGGAAAGCAAGAATTTTATGTTGAGGAATATGTGTAAGGAGGGGCCAGGGAAGACAAACGTGTTTGCTTCTTGTGGGTTCATTCTCTTGCCTTGTAAATGGGACTAAAGCCTCTACTGTTCCGCAGACAGAGGACCAGGAATTAAGGGAAATGTTCCAGCAGAGATGTTGTGTCTCGGCACATTCAATGCTCCTGTAGTCAGTGACGAAGTTTGATTCAGACACACAGCTTTCCAACTACAGTGAGACCCCAGAGACTCTGGTACCCAGAGGGTTAGAGGTCAGGGAATCTAGGCCTCTGTGTTCACAGGGAGGAGGAAAAGTGAGGCTACATGGGGTGGATTCTCAGACTGCTGGCAGCCAAATGATGAAGGGGGACCAGCAGGATGGGTGGGGCCTGCTGCCGCCAGATAGTCTGGGGTCCCTATGAAACTCATGCGGTCTTTTAGAAACAACCGAGAGACATCTTAAAGGAGAGAAGTTCCTGGTAGTAAGACCAATAGAGATCAAACTACCGTAATATGGTCATTAAAAGCAAATGACCTCCGGTAGTAGTCTGGTGGGATTTAGGGAATTTGGAATATAAAAATGTATAGAGAAGAAATTCTTCATTCTGTTCTCAGTAATGGCTAAAATAAATGGTCGCTAATTCCTTCAAAATGTTAATGGACTTATGTACATAAACGCTGGGATATAACTGAAATTGTAATTTAAATGATTCCTTTTCTCTACCTTTATTATTTCTAGTCAACCTGGCCCTTTTGAGAATAGTTAATTTTCAAATCTCAACATGTATTTGTAAAGCAACATGTTTTGGAGTCAAACCACTGGTCTCCACATCTTGATTGGCTACTTACTGTGTCACATGAGACACCTAGTGGGGCATCAGTTTCCTCATCTGTAAAAATATATATAATTGTAGTGGATAAAAATTCACCTGGTTGTTAGGGGCTCTAAAGGAACTGATATTTGTTAAGTGCTTAGAACCATGCTTGGTGCATAGGAAATGATACAGGCTTATTTGTTGAATGAACAAAAATATGATTTTCCTGAGGATTAAATGATAAAATCAATATAAAAGTTTATAGAATTAGTATTAGCCTAGTGCCTGGAACATTGCAAATGCTCAATAATTGTTAGCTATTTGATTACTAAAGAAGCACTTGCTAACAACAAGGAATAAAAATTCTGACTGGTTAGGCACCAGAGACTAAATATTGAAGAAAAGCACCCAGTGTCTACTGTATGAGCCTAGTTACAGTCTAACAGAGGCAATAACATTAGATGCTCACACATATATAGGTAGACTTCTACTGCGGCATATGCTGTGCAAGAATGACACGTGGCACTATGAAACATCCATTGACTGTGGGGGAAGGGCAGCACCAGAGGGGGTAGGAGAGGGTAGAGCTGCTGCAGTGACCCATCCAAGAGGGCCAAGCAATGCCAAGCAGGGAACATGCAGGAGGGAGCCTGGCACAGCCTGAGGCTGGGACAGAGGCAGGGCGCCCATCACCCAGTGCTGCTGAAGCCACAGTAAGACTTTATCTTAGGAGGAATTGGAATTTATTGCAAGTCTTTAAACAGTGTGACCTGTGGTTTGAGACAATCATTCTAGCGCAGGTATTCTCTGCTTCAGTGTATGTCAGAATGGCTTGTTGGACTTTTTGTATGGATTGCTGACTTTCTGGTTCCATATGTCTGGTGTTGGGTGCGAGCATCTGCGTTTCTAACAAGATGCCAGCTGGTGCTGATGCCGATACCGCCGGTCCTCGGGACCACATTGGAGAACCGCTGGTCTACTGCAAGGTGCGTGAACCGAAAGGATCGGAAGTGAGTGCCCAGTGAGCCAGTGTCTCAGCAGTCTGTACAAGAGATGACAGATATCTGACCCAGGGAAAATGGAGGGAAGGCAACCAATCTAAGGAATAGTTCAGAGGCACAGTTGGCAGGATTTTGTGCTCGGTAGAGTGTAGATCTGAAGGACAGATGTCATGGAGAATCCACTGGGTTAATTGTTCTACTTTGTCATCTGGGAGGATGGACAACTGATCTTCAGAGTCAGGAATGCAGTAGTAATATATCAGCCCAAAATGAGAGGGTTTAAAGGGCTCCCTTGACCTTTGTTGACCGTCTGCTATGCGCTAAAACCCGACAGTCATCACAGAAAGTGCAGATGCTCACAGCCAAATTATGAAAGACTGTTGGCCTCAAGGGAAGCCAAAAAACATGTTCTGGGAAAATGCCAGAAAAGGGCCCCCTGGCCCTGTCTGTGGTATTCCCTATGGACAGGAAGCACATGGGCCGAGTTCCACTTGGGCTCAGCGTCAGATCTGATTGCTCTAGCTGCACCTGAAGCAGATAAAGAGAGCTGCTGAAATAAATACAGTGATTAAGAACTTGGGATTGTGAGCACACAGAGAAGAGAGCAGGTGAAATTTCAAACTAAAAAACGATTAATCCCTGAATTGAAAAGGAAATTTCAAAGATAAGAAATGTACAGACTGCCCAGTAGAAAGAAGCGGGTAGCGCAGGAAAAGCGGCAGATGGCTACCTGCACGCCAAAGGAACAAATGTCTGAGAAAAAAATGAAAGTGGAAAACAAAAGACGTTTTTGAGCATTTTGGAGGTAATTTTCGTAGGGATGAAACCCCTGCAGAAATAAGTCAGGGAATTCTAGATGTGCTGGAATGCATTCTGAGGAATATTCAAGCAAACATTCACCACAGTATTGGTGACCAGAAGTGGTATATTTTGGTGACAACCTCTCCAGTGTTCGGAGGAAGTATAACAGAGGTTTACTTCTGGGAATACCATGAATTATATCCCAAGGTCTTTGAGAAAGGCTCACAAACACAAATTTGATAGTGTTCCAGAAATCAACCAGTGTCTTCTTGCCGAAAAGTAAATGGCAACTCTTCCAAAGTCAGGAGGCATTGGCTCAGGATCTAATGGGGAGAATCGTAGGAACTCAGGGTAAGAATGCCCATGAGACAGAGTCAGTGGAATATGATATATAAAGGGAATCTTTGAAAATGAAGTGGTGAGTATACAGTTTTTACAGTACTTCAAGGCATATACAGTTTGCTACATAGTATATACCAAATTATATAGCATATATTCATTAGAAGTCTTATTGTATTTTATCCATAGTATATTACATAGGCATTATTAATAGTCGGTTATGTTTTGAAATTAGAGAAGATTGTGCATGCATGTGCTCTCATGACTGCACGTGGGTAAAAATGGCAATAATTTGCATAAGAATCAGAAGGGATCTATTATCCCCAAAGAGTTTCAGCTGTGATGAGAGCTCTGCTTCTTGACGATTACAGAGAAAAATAAAATAATAGCAAATACTTACATAGCACTTTCTATTGTCCAGGCACTATCAGAAGCACTTTACAAATTTTATTTTACAGAGAAGAAGTGACAATGGGTGGCAGTCCCTTTTTTTCTTTCTTTTAACTATTTCTAACTTTAGTCCCCCCATCAACTTGTTAGTGATTCAATTTTGGTCTTGAGGTTTGATCTGAATTGATATCAAGAAGCCCAAGCAGATCCAAAGACCTGTTTCAAATGATCTATGACCTTTATACATTTTTACTGAGGTTAAGAGTCTTACCTTACCAGGAATGGTTTGATTGATTGCCCACCCACACAACAAATAGAGTATAAGTGTACGACACAGTGATTGTCAAACATGTTGACCCAAGAACTCCTGAAGAGCATAAGGGAAAATCTCTGCAACACCACGTGCCATGCCTGCTAGTGCAAGACAGAGGGTAGGTTGAAGAGGTAGGTGGTGGCTTCAATCCAGGAATAAAGTCCCAAGTGGCATGTCACAAACCCAACTGTTCTGTTTTATCTTAAAGTCTTGAGCAAGTATTGAATTCCATTCTATAGTATTCACCTGTTTCTTTCTATGTAAAACAAGGATTCAACACACACACACACACACACACACACACACAAACTTAAAATTATCATTCCGTGATGAAGAATCCTGTTCTCCTTGGTTTCACATTTTTCTTCCTAATACCTTGAGAAATATTTATGTATATATTTCAGAATCACAACTTCAACTTTTTGTATTCCAAGTTCTCTTCCATTCTTTAACACTCTTAAAGAATAACTGAAGGTAGTCCCTTAATGGAAAACAGAATCATATGCATACCAAGTCTTAGCAAGTAGTACTTTTACTAAAGATTTTCTTATTTTTAATGCTTAAGTCTTTAGATTCATTATTTTATAGCACTTGAAACTATTGACAATCATTAAAAAGGTTTAATTATACTATTACTGTTACAAATTGCTTTATACTATAAAAACTATTGCTGTGTCTGGTGAGCTATAGTGACACTACTGCAGGTGCCTTAAAAACAGGATGTGTCGTGGGGGAGTGACTGGGGTAACACAGGGGAAAGGGATAAAGAGGCACAAAATCTCAATTATAATATAAATTAGTCACAGGGATGAAAGTACAGCCTATAGAATATAATCAATAGTTCTGTAATATCTTTCTGTATTAACAGATAGTACCTACACTGGTTGGGGTGAGAATTTAATAATGTTTACAATTGTTAAATCATTATGTTATATACTTGAATCCAGTAAAATATTGTATATAATTATACTTTAATAAAATCGTGAAAATAAAAATAAAAAGAAGTTGTGCTGATTGAGGACCAGGTGAAAAGGATTCTGTGAAGGGGTGGTTGTCTATTTGTCTGTTTCTGTACAAAGCAGGTTTCTCTGAGGAACTGTCCCCTGTTGTTTAGTAATTGACCCAACAGCAGAGAAAAGCTGAGCAGAAAGTGTGTTCAGAGAGTAACATGAAGAACTTTAAGTAATACAAAATGTCCAGGAGGCAGGAAAACTGAAAAGCATGCAGTAGAAAGAACACTGTTTAGTGACCAATCCATTCTCACTTGGCCCAAAGTAGAAGACTCGTTGTACTAAAACGTAGTAGAGAGATGCCAACTCTGAAATATGACAAAGAGACAACACTGGGAGATTTTGCTCATCTAGTGATAGGAATATTTATATCCCAGTTGTAATGGTATTTATTCTGTACAGGGATATATCTTAAATGCACAGAGAAAGAAAATAAATACATACTCACTCATTCATACTTGGTTTATTATTGTTTATCTAGTTGCTGAACATTTTACCTTGCACATAGTTGGGACCCAGAAATTCACCCAGTCATGCATGCAACATATACAGCATATATTAAGCACCTACTATATTCTGGTGATAAGGATACAACATTGATCACCCTGTGAAGAAACAAAGCCCCTCATGGGGTTTCACATTCTTGTATCAGCAAGATGCTTGTATTCTTAGGCTACAACCTAGGGAATCAGTGAATGTAAGATAAGAGTCATCAAGTGCCCAGACTGTAGAACATGGTGACCTGGGTTTGAAAGTGCTCTATCACTTACTATTTGACCTTGGGCAAGTTTCTTAGCCATTTGGAGACTTAGTTCCTTCATCAACACAATGGGAATATGAGGCATAATGTGATATGCATATATATATGTGTGTGTGTGTGTGTGTGTGTGTGTGTGTGTGTGTGTGTGTGTGTGTGTGTTAATGCAAGTGCTTAGATCAATGTTTGGCTCTAATAAGCACATATACATGTCAGTTATTGTTCTTGCTAAGAAAAATTCATCTAAATTTAACACAAGTGACCTCAGTGGATTATTGATGTTTGTATTACCTGTTCAAAGAAAACTCTAGAAGGTAAGAAAGAGCATAACTCAATGGTTATCTGTATCTCTGGTTCTCAATTTCCTTATCTGTGAAGAGGTGATAAAAGATCTTGACGGCGGTTCTACAAGGATTAAAGGAAATTATGTGTTCAATGTGCTTGGCACAAGGCCTAGCTGAGAGTAAGCATTTCTTAAATGGGGCTGTTAAAGTTGTAGCTTGACTATATTGAATTGACAGAATTGATTTAGATAGTTTTTACCATTGCATTTTAGTGTAAAATAGATTTAACCCATCTTTTTAGCCACAATATCCTGAATCACAAGATTAATATTATCCTCCATGAAATACTATTTTCTTCTGAGATTCTGTTTTTACTTTTATAATACTAACATTATTTAATGCTAAGAAAAACTTTTCTAATTCCCAAGAATCACCTATGTGAGAATGTTGTTCTACTGCCAATAGAGTATTTTATTATCACATCCTAGTAGATATTGGATGTAGTAATAGATTATTAAGTTACCAAGGAAAACTCTAAGAAAAAAATTAAAATAAACAAACAATGCATGGTTTCAACTTTTCAAATTTATACATCAGTGTACTTAACTAAAAATGAAAACAAAACAACAAACAAATATCAAATCAAGAGTTGTCATTTTTTTACAGGATGACTCTCCTGATGCTTTTTCAACAATGAATATAAACTTATACCAAGAAACCAAAACAATTTTTTCCTTTAAAAGGTTTGGTTTTCTATTGAATTACATCTGAACTGCAATATTATAATCTCAAAAATTATACTAGCAAATAAGTGATTGTATCAACTGGGAGATTTCACAAGTCTGATGTGTTTCCAATACTGAAAATTTTAGTCATAGCTTTGGGGATGATAGTATTTGTTGTGCCAGTTTTCTACAAGCCAATAAAAATATAACTGGTGGGAATGGCATTGAAAAAAAAATGAAACTTAGCCTAAAGATATGCTGGTACATTCATAGCAAATTCTGACTCATTATTTGTAGTATTTAGGGGAAAGTTCCTTTTAAAAGCGGTTTCTTGGCTTGAATGAAATTCTAGTTCTCTGCGGTTTGATTACACTGAAAAAGAAAATGCAGGTGATTTGGAGATTAAGTGTATTTTAGGATGTATCACCTGTTGATCTCAAATTATATTTATGATGAACTCTTCATCCCTGTCTTAACCTACCCCTCTACCTCTTTCCGTTCCACAGAAAAAATTATGACCTCAGCATCCAAAGGAATTCTCCGCCCATTTTTAATCGTCTGCATTATCCTGGGCTGCTTCTTGACCTGTCTGCTCATCTACATGAAGCCCACCAACAGTTGGATCTTCAGTCCCATGGAGTCAGCCAGCTCAGTGCTGAAAATGAAAAATTTCTTCTCCACCAAAACCGATTATTTAAATGAAACCACTATTCTGATTTGGGTGTGGCCATTTGGGCAGACCTTTGACCTGACGTCCTGCCAGGCAATGTTCAACATCCAGGGATGTCACCTCACAACAGACCGTTCTCTGTACAACAGATCTCACGCAGTTCTGATCCACCATCGAGACATCAGCTGGGATCTGACAAATTTACCTCAGCAGGCGAGGCCGCCCTTTCAGAAATGGATTTGGATGAATTTGGAATCACCGACTCACACACCCCAAAAGAGTGGCATTGAGCACCTGTTCAATCTGACTCTGACTTACCGCCGTGACTCGGATATCCAAGTGCCTTACGGCTTCTTGACGGTGAGCACAAACCCCTTCGCGTTTGAAGTGCCAAGCAAAGAGAAGTTAGTGTGCTGGGTTGTAAGTAACTGGAATCCTGAGCATGCCAGGGTCAAGTATTACAATGAGCTAAGCAAAAGCATTGAAATCCATACCTATGGGCAAGCATTCGGAGAGTATGTGAATGATAAAAATCTGATTCCTACCATATCTACTTGCAAATTTTACCTTTCCTTCGAAAACTCAATCCACAAAGATTACATAACAGAAAAGCTCTACAATGCTTTTCTGGCTGGCTCTGTACCTGTCGTTCTGGGGCCATCTAGGGAAAACTATGAGAACTATATTCCAGCAGATTCATTCATTCATGTGGAAGATTATAACTCTCCCAGTGAGCTAGCAAAGTATCTTAAAGAAGTCGACAAAAACAATAAGTTATACCTTAGTTATTTTAACTGGAGGAAGGATTTCACAGTAAATCTTCCACGGTTTTGGGAATCACATGCCTGCTTGGCTTGTGACCATGTGAAAAGGCACCAGGAATATAAGGCCATTGGCAATTTAGAGAAATGGTTTTGGAATTAACGTTTTCCGTCATTTGCACACTTGGCAAAATTATTTTGATGCAATGTCATCCAGGTTTCGAGGACGAGAAGAAAGACAACATTCTGCTTTTGTGTCACAATTTATTTGTATCACTCTCTCTTGGACAACATGCATATTTTGAAGAGAGATTTTTAAGAGCTCAGCATTAGCAATCACTCCATTTGGTTATAAATTATCCTGTATATACCTAATTATGTGCACTGAAAAAATAATTTATTCTTCACTACAATTTGTAAACATTCTTTTTTCACATATTTGTAGCTGTGTGTAATGTAAGTTTGTGATACGATTTCATTTCTACATCAATCAGCTGTTTAATCTTTGGAAAACGAAGACGCATGTCTTAGTATATGAAATATTTTCACTAAATATTATAGTCTCTTGTTCCAAGTTTGCATACTGCCACAAAGGAAAGGTGTTTGTAATTTAATTCTAACCTCTTTGACTTTGAAGTTGAACAAAGTGTACAGCTGTCGCTATTTGATCTGTTTTTACCTGTTTACCACATTTGTGAAGGCAGAGTTACTCACACAGTAAATAAGAAAGATAGGGAAGCATAACTGTTCTATTCAGGAAACTATAGCCTTCCCATTTATTTCCACTAAGCTGACTTGCAAATGTAGCCACTTGCTCTGATGATCCTAAGTTATATTATTCAAGTATTTTTAAATATCAAACTTTTGGGTATTTTTAGTACCTGGGAAATAATCCTAGTAACAGTTAAGAAAATCTGAGACAGTTCTCTTCCTGACCCTGATAGCACTATTTTTGTAATGATAACAGTAATTTCCTCAAATAACAAATGAAAAGACACAAATGTATAGATATAAATCATATTTATAAATGGTACACTTATGTGCAATTTTGAATTACGTATCAATTTAAAATATTTTCTTCTCTAACCCCAATATTTAAGTTGCATTCACCATGTGGACAAATAAATAGACAACATTGGAGAGGTCTGTGCTATCATCGAAAAGAACCTAAGTAAAATTATCATCATAGTTTTAAATATAAAATGTTAAGCATAATAAAGTAGAGATCTATAGGAAACACACAATGCTAACACAGAGTAAGATCTCAGGACACATTTGTTGAATGAACCAGTGAATGGCATTGGAAGTCATGGGAAAGTTGAGTTTCTGTCAATGAAGTGAAGGTTCTAGGCTAGAGGTACTAACGGGAGATGATGTTTTAAATTCCATTTAGTAATTATTTATATATATAGCACATACATCCATGGCCCTCAGAGCTTTACAGAACCAGAAAGAAGTTGTCATTATGCTAACTTTGGGGAGAATTCATCCCTGAACTCACAGTTGCTATAGAGCATTTCTCCATAAAGCAAAGGGCTGGATATAAGAGAGAATAACAGATGAGAAAAAATGGGATGCTAAGGATTCTTCAAGGAAAACAGTCCCCGAAAGAATCATTAATGACTTTATTCCACTCAGGCCAAATCCCATCAAAAGAATTAGAATGTTCTGATGATATCCACTTGGGTCTACTTGCAACTTATTCTAATAGCCCTATGACATGTTAACAGCAGATCTCAAATCCACAATCTTCTACATCAAATGGAAGTTAGAGAAAAAGGTACATTTGGTTTAGTAGGTGGTACACCCCACAATCCAGACTGCCCTGTGAGGATGAGCTCTCTGGAGCACTAGGAGAATTTGAGCAAAAGGAGATTCCTGCCCTGGGCAGAGGTTTGTTTGTGTCTCTTGTTCATTTCCTTCCCGGTGATTGAACAGGCACGCTGTGGCGGTGACTCCCTAACCAGAGAGAGAGATGAACAGCTCTGTCACTGCTCTGAAAGAGCTTGCAATTAAGTGGAGAGATACATGAAAGCTTCCTTTGAGTCTATGTTTATGCACATAGTGCTCCCAATGGACTTTATGAGTCACCATTGATTTAATGAAAGTAAGATAGCAAATTGCCTCAGTTGCTTAGGTCTTTGGCATATGCCTGTGCTGCAAACTTTGTTTACATAGTTGATGCAAGTAGAATCTCTCTCCATACTATCTCTTCTAACACTGCATCAAGAAACAGTATGTCTCTTAGGTAAGGGAATGATCTAAAGGATGCCCTCTTAGGTAAGGGAAGATCTAAGCTCATTTTTATTTTATCATGTTAAAATCGGCAAATTCATACATTTGTGTTTACTTTGTTACCTTTTTGGCCTATAAAAAGTGTAGGGATGTAAACAGGGTGCATTGCTATACGTTTAGAAACCACCTGCTTTTTTCAAAAACAAACAAACGCATTCAATAGATATCATGGCAATCTGCCATTGCTAGGGTGGACCCTTATGACATCAAAGAAACTGAGGGCGTTGTCTCTGTTGTTGACTATAAATTTGGTCTCTTTCTTAAACCTCCTGTAACTCACAGTTTTAGGTCATAATATGACCCAAGCCGAGGCAATAATACTAAGTGACTAACTGGCACATGCCTACATTGAAAACCCATTACTGAGTCCCAGGAGCCTGAGGTTTCTGAATTTGAAGTCCCAAAATGAGTAAGTCAGCTGAACTCTTCAGTCCTGGGTCCATTTATCTGTGAGTTTTAAGGCTGGAAGGCATGAAAGAATTGTTTACAAACCAACCCTTCATTCTACTCATGAGAGTTAACTAGATGCAGAGATAATATTTATTTAAAAAATCTCTCACGCTCACACACATACCTCACAGCTATGACAAGACTAGAATGTAATGGCCCTATATCTCTTAATCCTTCACGTCTCATCTTTTTCTCACCTTTATCACAGAAGCATGTCTCAACTCCTAAAAATGTGAATACTTTACTGGTGTTAGGGCCTGTAGAATGGTACACTTTATATGGAAACCCTTTCACTTTTGAAAAGTACACAAGTAAGTAAAACATCAAACTTGTTAGCTTTCTTTCTGGTCTAAATATTTTAAGTATTGAGCTGTAGCAGAAGGAAAGGGGCTTCCACTACATTTTAAGTGAAATGTAACTCTCAAACTTTTGTATGGTTCTCAGGCATTGTTTTAATTAATCCTGTGGATTGCAATTCATTTTAAGAATATCTCCTGATGAAAAATGGAATCTATAAAATTGGCTTACAGCTGGTTTCAAAAACAAATTATGCAGGAGATAAAAAGAGACTAGACCATTTAAAAGTTTCATTTCAAAATAAAAATCTTTTACTTTCAATGGTCTGAATATTTAAGTATTGATATTGTAGGCCTTACTAATAAAAATATAGAAATATTAATATTATGGTTCTTAATAGTAAGAACGTACACTGAATTTTCCATACCCAACAGTATTACACTCTGAAAAAAAAATGACAGCCATATTTTATGACAGCCATAAATTTGACAATATGAAGTAGGAACTTTCCTTAGTGGAAAACCAGTATCAGCTTAAAAATTTTGCATTTACTGCGTGAATCCTAATAATCCTAGAGTGTGCAGAAATGTTTTCTGTTGTAAGGGCTTAGAAAGCTAGGAACATTTGAGGTGTAAAGTGGCAGAACATTTATAAATTATTTGCTGAGCCTTAAATCTTGCCGCCAATTGGAGGTTAAATATGGAAAGAATAGGAAACTACATAATTGAAATACTTTTACCTGCTGCTTTTTAAGTTATATTCTCCGAGTCTTATGGTAATCACCTAGAAAATGTCTTTGTATTCATTAACGTTACCAAAAACGTTCAGGTCCTTATATTACCATTTTGTGCTTAAATAGTTGTTTGAGTTTCCCTGAACTCCGATCTCATTTAGGGGAACTTCTTAACAAATTAAGTAAAATCAAGTTGTTAAATATCAGACACTTCAAGATCTAAAAGATAAGAATAGTGCCTAGGACAGAGAAGGATCTCAAAAAATATTTATTGAATGAACAAACAACTTGCATTATGAGTCATGCAAAATATCATTAAATGTGATAACAGTTCCATCTCATTGATACCAGTTAGAGATGATATTTTACATTCATTTAATCGGTCAGTGTGTTGCCTGGATACAAAGGCAGGCATTTTATGTCCTCTAGTCTTACTGTGTTCTAAGACCCCCCCCAAATAAGCAACATTTCAAGAAAAGTGAAAACATTTTTGGACATGCTAACATCATATTCAAATATTAACGTACCAACTGTTTCTAATAGGAAAAACAATTTGAACTTGAGGAGAATATAAAATGTAAGCTCTGTGAAGGGCACATATTTATGACCAAACTATATACAGAGAGA
The DNA here is from genome assembly GCF_040802235.1 of Manis javanica. Lineage (NCBI taxonomy): Eukaryota > Metazoa > Chordata > Mammalia > Pholidota > Manidae > Manis > Manis javanica. The sequence goes on along the minus strand of NC_133168.1, from coordinate 10,815,617 downwards.
AATAGTTTCTTCCTTAACTGCACTCCATTGTATTGCTAACATCAGTCAGTTGAGATGATTATTGTTTTCTAGATGTGTCTCATCTAGACTTTTTGTAGATTTTTGCAAGCTCCACCACTCTCCAAAGTCTTCTCCCTCTCAGTAATTCATATTGAATGCATCCATATTCATAAGCGTTAGAGCAGTTAACAGAACATAAACGAGAGCCTGCAAAATGAGAAATACGAGTAATGCTCGGCTGAGTTATTGGTTCAACAAACTGTAATTTTGACAAAGCCACTTAGCTTCTCTGGACCTTGTTGTTTATAAGGCTCTTTCTAGCACTATTCCTCTCACATCTAAGTTCTAAACTGATACATGCAGATGTTTGCAAATTAAGTCCCAGTGATTGACTCAAAATAAGTTTCTGGAGGTAGGTATTCCAAACAGATTTCCTCTTATTTCTCTGAATAGACCTTTAAAGTATAAAACTGGTTATTTAAATGAATATGAGGAAAGAACCTAGGGCAGGGTTTGGAGTGCAGCAAGGACTGATCAGCTGACCCTCCTCCTTTAACCCCTTCCTCTCCTTGATCCTTGACCTCTATCCCTCACGATTCATGTGTTCACTATTCTCTGAGACCTTAATTGCTGGCAGAAAATGAACCATATAGTGGGCTTTATTTTAAAGTAGTGTAGATTTTTTTTCTGTGTCAGCCACACTTCTCAAAATAATCTAAAAAGTTTTACTGATGCAAACATTTCAGGGAGGCCGTCGAGGCACAGTAATCCCTCATTGACACTGAAATAGGGAGCATACTTTAAGTAAGTCCTATGAATAACATCTAGGCAAGTTGTTATTTTTTACCTCATGGTTAATATTTATTTATTCACTTGATTTATTTTGAGAAATTTTGAAAAAGGAATTTAAAAAAAAACACCTCTCCAACATCAGCTGCCTTTTGTCAGTGTTACTGAAAAGCCTGGATCCTGGGTCACCTGACCTTGAATCACCAGAGGTGTTTATGAATAGCGCTAATGCATGCGCCCTGCTTGTGCAATAGGAATCTTTTCAAATGAGTCTAAAACACTGTGCTCTGAACACATTTCCTGAGATGCTCTGTTCCATGTTATAGTTTATGAACCATCCTAAGCTAGTGGTTCTCAAATACGTATATCATTGGGATTTCCTGGATCTGCTGTATAAGGATCACTTGGAAGTGTTTTAGTCATGCTCCGATTCTAATTCTCTAGGTCTGAGCTGGAGTCTCTATTTTAAAAATCTCCCCACATAGATCTATTGTGCTGTCAGGTGTGAAATCTGTATTTAGCTATCTGTTAAATGGAAAGTATTGTATTGATTAATTGATATGAGCTCTGGCCTTTCTTCAGTTCATGTGGAATCTTCCTGTATAGTTCAGTGATGTATTCCTTTCCTTAAAGAACTAAAACCTTCTCTATGCCTAATTATTTCATGAGCATAGTATTGGCTATCTGTTGATTTGGGGTAGGGTATTGACAGTCTCCAGATCTTCTCAGTTGTGAGTGGTTGATAGCAGTATTTGAATCACCTGGAGATGATTTAACAATAGCAGAGGCCCAATCTCACCTTCAGAGATGTGGTCAAATAGTTTGTGACAGGGCCTAGAGGCACACAGTTAAAAGGCTCCTCACGTGATATTAACATGGGGTCACCAGTCTAAACAAAAGACAGGAACAATTCTTGGTCTAGATGAATGATTAGGAAAGGAAAAGGTTATATACCTTTAAAAAATCTCTCTCATCCTCTTTTAAGTTCTAGCTACATGCTTGTATTTTCCAATGTGAAAGAATTGACTATTCAATTACTAGGACCATTCACAGCCATAAAATTTTGTGCTTCTGCTGTTTAACCACTGTATGTGTTTAAGAGACCTCTTTCCCCCATCCCAGAGTCCTTGTTTGATAGATAGAAAACTAATTTGCAATGAGCTGTAGCACATGGATTTTTGATGACCACAGATATAGAATTGAATCCCAGCCTGCCACAAACTATGTGCAAGTTACATGACTTCTCTAAGGTTTGGCATCTACAAAATAGAAGTAACATATTCTTGACATGTTGTTTTCAAGGACAAATGAAATGACCCTTTAGCTAATAAATAATGTGTTCAATAAGTATCACTTATTATAATAGAAGATCATTGTGAGGAATCCAAAAGTATTTCCACAATTACAATTCTAAAACTCTGAAAATGTTAAGACATTATAAGAATTATTGCAAATTTAAATACATCAAAGGAATAACTTTGAAGAGAAGAGAAATAAATGAATACAGTGTGGAAGCACACATTCACTTCACTATCATTAGTAAGTAATGGAAAAGGTGTGGGGAGCTGGCAGTAGAAGTACATAGGCATTATTTGCATTACTAAACGCATATGCCATATCTTAAAATAATGGGAACCCAAGCGGGTCTAATTTTCCCTCACTGTTAGGAGCGATCAGTGAATTAACAGTCAATTTAGTTTATTATCAGTTGGTATAGTGTTGGTATAGTGCAAATCACAGAATACAGTAGCAGGAAAATTCTTACAGAACGTTTTTTGGTAAAGAAAGGGGCCTAAAAATATTCAACAACTTGACTTAATCCATCACGTCAGCATGTCTACTAGCTTAGCCATAGAGCTAGTTAATGATCTAAGTTAGGAAACAGAATCGAGTCCCCATCAACTTTTCCTAAGGTTAAAACAAATGCTAAAAGTTCCTTTAGAATTGTCAGAGTATAAAGTCAATAAACAGGAATGTATTGGTTTAGTGGTGCAGAAATTAAATAATTCTTAGCCAGAATGTGATTAAGAGTATTCTAATTGCTAATTGCATAATAAATATATTTTGACATGAATAACCTCAACTGTTCATATGCAAAATTTCTAAATTGTGCTGTAATAAAAAACAAAAAAATAAACTTAGGGATAATTGTATTTATGTGTGAAAAATATTCAAAAAAGCATTTTTAAGTAGTCTCTAATTGTCTCGCTTTAAAGAACATTAGGAATATTTATTTCAGGTATCCCATCAGAAAACATACAAAATTGAATTGTTTTTCTGAGTTCTCTGGCAACCAAATTATTGAATTAATTGTGTATTTACGTATGTTAAGTTAGAGCTTGCTGGAATTTCATTGTAAAAAACGAATATGAGTTTTACCTGAAGCATGTTGAAAGTGATTTCTTGGTGACTTTTTCTACTCCTGGTGGCATTCTGTTTTGATTAATGAGGCTGCAGGGATAGAAAAGCACACTCAACAGAAATGATACCCAGACTAAATTAATGACCCATTCATTATGCTAGAAATATGTTCCAGAGTTACACCCGCTCATCCCCCATCTCAGATTGGCCTCATTAGACACCTTCAGTCCCTTAGATGTGACAATCTGAAAGAGGCCATCCTCATGCAAGGTAAGATTGCCACAGGAGAGCTCAGTATCGACTAGGATAAGTACCTGTTTCCAGGGTCTTTAATGAGATCAGGTCTTTCATCTACTGTCTTTGATCTTTAAGAACCCTTCAACAAACCGAGGATATCTGGTTGTCTGTGTAAAACTGGGAGCAATCCACTTTTTAGATAACAGTGGAATGTTATCTAAATATTTCATATCTTAAGATAATGAATCAAAGGACAAGGACTCTCATACTTGAGACCAGGGGTTTACTTGAAAGTAAAAAAAAAAAAAAAAAAAAAATTTCAACTTGTAGATGCTTTCTTTGCATTCAAATCAATGAGAGAGAGTTCTTGCCCTGAAAGGTTCACAGGCTATGTAGCATTCCAAATGGAGACAGGAAAAGAGTAGTCAAAATAAAGACAGCTTTTTTACTCTTAAATAAAAATTGACATGTCTAGAATTAGCAGCATGATGGCAGCCTTCAAAAACAATATAATTAGTCACAAGGGTTTTCTTTTCCTCCTCTTTTTTCCCTTTTTTTTTTAAAGTTGAGTTTGGTAGGAGTCAGGGTTAGTGGAGTAATCATGACTATAAAAACAATGTTTCCATAAATCATGCATAAGATGAAGGTGAAAAGTTCTGTTTGCTGGAGGGAATACAATTGTTCAAAATTGTTTGAATGAAATTATTGGGATCTTCACTGGAATAATCTTCACTGGAATAATGTGTTCTATTCTGGATTTGTTGATTTGACATTCTGGTTTAATAAGCCTGGAGGAGGGCATGGACTGCCACATATTCTTCTAGAATTTTCCTTCTTTTCTTCCTGTTCTCTTCAATGCAGCCATGCCACTTGCTCTGGGAGTCCTGAGAAAGGAGGGAAAGACATTAACAGACATTAATTTCTTCCGGGGATTATATTTAAAGGGCTGTGAAAAGAGCTGCAATGGAGTTTTACGAATGAAGAGAGGGGACTTTACATGCTTTGTCATCTCATTTCCTCAAGGACACGCTTTAGAGACACACATGTGTATAACTTTTCTATGTAGTTCAAGTGTAACTTTGAGTAACAACGGACACTCAAGAAGGTCAAATTATCATGCTGAAGTAAAATGTGCCAATTCTAGTCATCTGACATGTGAATTTAAGGGTCAGTAATCCATAAACTATTTGGAAAGTAATTGTATGTTTTATTAATGTAATGTGATTTTGCACTATTGTACTGTCATATTTAAGCAGACTCTTTAGAACATCCTGAAACCTAAATGCCAAATGTACAGTTTATAGGTTCATGTTATTACTGTTAAGGATTTAATTGCATTGTGCTAGTAGTTATTTAATGCTATTAACTTTCTGTATGTGTATAATTGCCATGCATACCCAGTAGGGGTGTTGTAAGCACACTGATTAGCCATCTGAATTTTTATAGGTAAAATCACGCATTGATCAGAAATCATTTTTCTACTTATTTTTTTGTAGAGTATTTTTCCACACTTGAAAAACACATGGTTATTTTATATCAAGCATCAGCTTTTCTTTAAAATTGTATTTTAGTAGCCAGTGCATGTCTAAAATAAGATGTGTTAGAGATTATAGGGTGATATTAAGATTGCATTATATTAGATGAAAAAAATGCACGTTTTTGGTGAATCATGCACCTTTGGGGGGATTTACACTGCCAATTCACACACAAACTTCATCTCCATCCACGTGCATGATTCATGTCCTTTCAAAAGTCCCTTTTAAGCTTTAGTAAAGTGAAAACATGATTCTTAGCGCTAATGAGCCAGTAGACAACGCTGCTTGGCTTTTTACTTTTAGCTTTACAGCATTTTGTGGTAAGTTTCTCCCTCCGGTTTTCTTCTTGGAGTTTCTCCTTGGCAATAAAATATAACACACAAAATCATTTGTTGGCAAATGATGCCATGTACTATATAGCCACTTACTACTGTAAAGCATGAAGATGTGAACAGTATCTTAATCAGTTCTGTACTACGAACACAATATTCCGGCAGCTGTTTCTACAATCAAGAATGATATGTCTTTCTTTTTTTTATACTGCCAAAATCAGTACTACTGCCAGAGAGGTGGAAAACACTTGAGGCCAGGCCTGCACAACACTAAATTGGGCAAAAAAATGCAGAATATCCTGGGAGTGTGGACAGCCAGTCAGCATAATTAGGGGAAAAAAGGTAAACCCAATCTTTTTTTCAAAAACTTGGGGAATTCAGAAAAAAAAAAATGGTTGCATAGAAAATATGAATTTTAGCTACAGAGACCAAGCCTCTAGATGCTGCTAATTTGCAGTAGTCATGACACACTCAAGTACTTCATTCACTGAAGTTTTATTTTAGGTTTTGGTGGGGGGTTTTTTTGTTGTTTATTTTTAGAAAATACACTTGAGCTTTTGAAAGGGCTTGATTCCAAACAGGTAATATATGTGGACAAAGACCACCCCCAAATGAAAATAGCCATTCATCATGTATAGTAAGGCTAGAACATAGCACTTGGTGACTTAAAACACCAAGATAAACATTTATACTGTTGGCAGGTAATTTCATTGCCATATTGTTAAAAACAGTAGGGATCCTATTTATACATTTATTTATTTATTTATTTTACAGATGTTTGGTTCATGCAAGTTCAATTTTAACAGCTTCAGTGAAGTTAGTATAGTGCTAAGAAAAGTTGACTCTAGCTACTCTTTGACATGGAAGTCACGTGGCCGAGTCTTGTCTCATCCTGGAGTAAAGCATTAATCCAGATAAAGACTAGTCAGTCCGAACGATGTGGAGACTAACTTCATTAACCAGGATGTCGCATGTGCATGACATTCAGGGAGCCCTGATCTAGGCTTTTAGTTTGATACTACATTGTTCCCTTCATTGATTCGACCTGTAAATAATGTAACATGTTATGGCAGCTAAGCAAATATTTTAATAAGCCATGAAAGGCCAATGCCCTAGGAAATCGGTATACTCAACTGTTTGAAGAACTTCTGTTTTTCACAAATTAAACTGGAGATGTCATTTGAAATTCCCTTCCCTTACAAATGCCATCAAAATGTGGATTCCTGCCCATTGATGTTTTCCCGGGCTTATAAATATCTGGTGCGATTGCTATTGTTATAACTTTTTGAAATTTTGTTCAGCAATTAATAGTGACTTCAGCAATCTGTGTTGCGATCCCAAGGCAGAAATAAATGTATAAAGAATTTGAGCCTGTGTGTGTAAGAAGAAAACCTCTTTCTTCAAATATATTTCTTATATTCAGTGTAAGTACTTCACTGATTTACCACTGGAGTTATTCCTTGGATGTGTAAATAATGATGTTCTATTCAGACTTAATGAATTCCTGTACTGTGAATATTTAAAATAAAAGAATTCAATTTAAATGTGCAATAGTTAATGCTGGTTATTTATAATGCTTCCATTCAAAATCATTCACTCAAGACGATTCATTTCCATTTACATGCATCTCTGGATTCCCTATATACATTGAATTAAAATTTAAAAAATAAATAAATATATTTTATAGACTGTGCATTCATTACAAATGCTAAATCAAAAAATGACAGTGTACTTATGTAAACTGTTGTACTCTAGCTTGTTTCCTTAATCTTGCCTTGTTTTAATGGACTCAAGGCTAAAATTAGATCCATTAATAAACTGGATTTGTGTTAGTGGGGGGGGAAAGAAGAGGAAAATCTATCCAACTCTCTTCAGTCTTGATCATAGCTCAGAAGATGCCTCTTCTTGCACTATCAATACTCTGCATGCCCTCCTGATTGTTTTTATATCAATAGTTACCAATAAGCTAAGGTCTCAAGTGTATATATCCCTAATGGACTTCTCCGTTCAGTCATATGCCTCTAACTTACAGTTGCCTACTGTCTAACTTCTTGTAGACCTATTGCCTTGGATAACCCTCTGTGAGGGGATTTCAACACCTACTTCCCCTCTAATCATTCGTTCATTTAACAGCACTATTACAAATGATGTTGCCCAGGTCGAAAACTTAGAATCACCCTTGATTCTTTCTCCTCCTTTTCCTCCCACCGGCTTGACCATGAAGTATCTCTGAACTGCATCCCCTTTCTTTTAGCCACTGTCATTGCCCTACTCAGTCAATGATGGTTTCAACATTTCTTACCAGGACTAAAGCAATAACTTCTTAAAGGCTTGGAGACTTCCCCCCTTTAGACTGCCACCAGTGAGGAAAAAACAGAAAAGGTGATAGGAAGAGAGAATTTAGCCAAACTGTTGACTAACCAGCCATTTTTTCCAAAAAGTCACACACATTTTAGAACCTTTCATTGGTCCCTTGTTTTCAGGACAAATTCCTCATTTGGTGAAAAGTCATACATATTTCTTTAATATTTGGCTTCCACCAATTGTTCTAAGCTTGTGCTTTATTCCTCCCTTGCGATGCTTTGCTTCATGTGCTCTTCTGTGACACCTCCACCACCACCCAGAGCCCAGGAAGCTTGTGTCCCTGCTGAACTCTCAGCACCCTTAAGATTACACTCAACAGTCACATCCACTATGGTGCAAAATATATTCCATATTTTTAATATATTTCAGAGGGTTAAAAGGTCAGACAATGAAGAACTTGATGCTAAAGCTGATGAATGTAGACTAGGCTGGTTGGTTTGAAATGATTTATACTGCAGTGTGATGTAAACTTATAGAAAATTAATAAGCAGATGTAACACCCTATGAGCAAAGCCACACGATACACGTTTCTAAAACTCTTAATCATTAAAAAAGAACTGTAGCATCATAACATCTTATCCATCCTCTTGGCCAATTCTGATGTGTTTTAAAGAACAAGGATTTCCCTTCAGCTGCAAAGAGGCACTGTGGTATTGGGGCTTGAAGTGTGTGGACTGTGGAGGAGGGCTGTTCACATTCAACTCTACGCTCTCTCACTGTCAACTGGGTGGCCTGCGGAAGGTTGTCGCCTCTCTTAACCTCGATTCCTACTGTGGAAGACAGAAGTAGTAACACCTTACAAATAGGACTGCTATGAAGATTTGATGAGGGAATACCCTTAAAGATGTGTAGCAGTGTCTGACACTGAAAGTGTTCAATAACTCTTAGCTATTATTTAAAAAGGAACACAAACATTTCCCTTAACATCTTGTGTTCAGTTTCTCCAGTCTCTATTAAACTGTCTTGTCTTAAAACTATACAGTTTTTGTTACAACCTTAGGTCTCCAGATTACTTCTGTTGTGGGGTAGCCAGACAGAGTAGTTTTCATCACCGAGAAGTCAGAGAGTGTGACTGACTGTGTTCTAGAGACAAGAAGAATACTGAATGCTTGACGACCTACTCTCAGAGCCCAGGTCATATGACACACAAACAGATTCATACAGTGCAGCCTCTGCTTTGGGAATTACTGTATCTAAAGTAAGCTGGTGATAGTGGGAATTCAGAATGATCATATTCTACGGGTGACAACCTTCCTTGAGCAGAGAACTGGTTTGGAGAAAAATGAGAAGTCCTTTCTGGATCGGCAATTCAGTTTGCCCTCCTTATCTTTTCCCCCCTCCATCTTATACTTAAAGAGGACTTTAAGTATTTCAGAATACCTTTAACAATGAATAAGTTGCCATAAGCCAACAGGAAGATAAACCCAATTCCCAGGAACCAGCCAAGCCATGAATCCCTACAACACACAGTAAAAGGGAGAAAATAAATTATCCTTCAAGGTTCAGCACCCCTCTGTGATTGACAGATTCTGCCACAATATGGTATATAAAACCCAAAAGTTATAGCCAGAACTGAAACTCAGGATGTTAATTATGCAAACCATAATTATTTCAAGTAGAAATACTATTTTTAGAGCTTATGAGCTTAGAAGCACAAAAAAACATTCACATGACCATTCGCCATTCATTAAATGTGTCAATATATTATTTTAGTAAATGACCATATTTGAAAATGATCGCTCTGCGTCTGAATATTGTATCAAACGGTTCTTAAATCTATGTCTCAGATTAGGCTAGTGTGGAACATTCATTCTTTGTGGTGCTTGTTGAATAAAAATTCAGGGTGAGGGATCCAAAGACATTTGAAAAATGCTTCAGGAAGTGTTCTTTTTTCAGAGATTCACAATGCACTTTCATATATTAAAGTACTCCAGTTATCCTTCAGTAAAGGAGTTTGTTTGCTTCTTATGAACCCAGTACTTGTCAAATATGTTTTATCATAGAAACTATAATGCTAATTTATATCCCATAAAAGCAGTGGTTGAAGTAATGCTCTGAAAAATGCTGCTCTGAGGCCACTTGCTTTTTGTTCTAATGCAACTTGGGTTCAGTAGCACAAGACACGAGCCTGACCAGTCCTCCTCAACACCTGCCTTTCTTACTGGCATGCATGCTTCTCTGGCCTGGACCCAAAAAACTAGAGTGGTTCCAGACTGACATTCTATGCCCACCTGGGAAATCAGAAGTCCTCTCAAGAGGACACTTCAGCAACCTGCACAGTCAGAACATCAGATTTACTTCAGGATTTTGAGTCCAGACCCTCAATTAGAATGAACTAAAACTTCAGTAATAATTCTATGGGTTATTCACCAAAACATCTGTGCCCATCCAATTCCTTCATTAGACCACCTAACAAAATATTTCCCTAGGATGTTATATACAATGACCAAGAAAACTAAAAGTCATCTTATATCTTGGGATTTGTGAATGTTGAGAGAAAAGAATACACTAATCCTAAATTCAGTACAAAGCACATTGACAGCAACAAGTTCTATTAAGCAAAGTTCCAGATCTTGTTCGTTTTGCCTGCACCTTCTCCAGGCGAGTACTCAAGACAAAAGCTAATCGGTCCAGCCAGGCTTCCCTTGATTGGTTATTATATCAAAATTCTCTGAAACAGCCCCCCTAAAATTTCCATGACAGATCCCATAGTAATCCCAATAGTTTTTACAGTTCTATCATTACCTCTGTTTTTCCCAGCTAAAAAGCCACAACACTTAGCCAAGGTTATATAGTTAGAAAGTGGTAGAATTGGAATTTGAGGCCAAGCAATCTAACATAGGGCCTCAATGCTTAATCACTGTCTCCTACTATTTGGGAACATTGAGCTAAATGAGGTTGTCCCAGTGACTGATTCATTTTGTTGAAGGATTTCTTACTGGAAGGGTATCTCACCGCGACCCTCCTTACCCAGAATGACTCAGGAAGCACGGGCCCATGCAAGAGATTTTATTATCTAAAAGAGAGAGTAGCTGCCCCAGAGGGGGGTTGGAGGGAGAGAGAGAGCAGTGGGACAGAGAGAGTAGAGAGAGAGAGGGAGAGAGAGAGCAGGGGGACAGAGAGACAGAGACAAAAAGAGAGAGAGGGGAGCAGCGTGGTGCCTTTTATTGTGGCGGATCCGCTTGGCCTGTTGCTTTGGGGGAGGGTTGGGATGTTTAGAGATAAGGCAGGGTAAGCCCCAGGCAAGCCCAGGCATAATTCTCACTGGCTTATGTGCTTGGGACCATGGGGCAAATGGAGGATAAATTACTATATTCTTACATTCCTCCCTTTTCTGTTTTATAAGTGGTAGAGGATTTGGAAAGGGGTGCAGGTCAGTCTTCAGTAACTGCTTCCTGCTGACTAGGGGGGATGAAGTTCATTTTTGTATTGATGGGGACGGTCCTCAGATGAGCCCTTGGTCTGCAGTGACGATGGCATTTTCTAGCTTCAATAAGGATCATCGTTTTTGGAGAGGGGTTGGTAATCCTGTAATATAAGCTGGTTAAAGGTTTGGTTAGAAATTTTTTGCATTTGGGCTGATTGCTATGTTTACATAGGGTGGCTGAATTATAGCATTGATGGGGACCTATGTGTAGGCAGAAAAGCAGCCCGTAGGGCAAAGGGAATCCTTGATGGTGCAATCTTTTGGACAGTCTGAAAGAGAAGAAAGGGCTGGCGTTGGGAAGATAGGTCTAGTGACAGAGTAAGTGTTGAGACCAGGGTTAATAATCCTGAAGCATGACTCATGGAGGTTGTAAGGGAGGTCTTAGGACTCCGTGCTGGCAGAAACTTCTTCAGTGATGAGTGGAAGTGGAGATGAGCAGCGCGAAATGTGGAGAGTAAGAGGTCCCGTCAGGTTGGAGGAGTAGGAACCTGTGGGAGATTTGGTGGGAGGGGAATAAGCTGAGACAAATGGCTTAAGGTGGGAGTTGTGTATCCAATGGGGAAGACTCGAGTTTAACTGCAGTTGGCATGGACAGGATTACTGTGTATGGTCTTTGCCATTTAGGAGTTAGGGATGGTGTCTTTGTTGTTTGGAACGGGCATGGTTTGGAGAAGTTTTGGCCTTGTAGCGCAGGGAGAGCTGAACTCCCAGGTATGTGACCTGAGCGGCAGACAGCTGAACTTTGGAGGGTGAGACTTGATAGCTGTGTTCTGAGAGAAAGTTTAAAAGGAGAATAGTATCCTGTTGAGAGGTTTGTAGGGAGGGACTGCACCGGAGGAGATCGTCTATATATTGAAGGAGGGTGGAGCTTGAGAGAGTAAGGGATTTGGGGTCTTGTGCTAGAGCCTGTCCAAAAAGGTGGGGACTGTCTCTAAAGCCTTGGGGAAGGACTTGTTAAGTGTTCTCTGAATAATAAAAATTAACATAAGGTATTTCCTGCCTTTATTTCTCTCTGGGATACTGGAGTCTTGGTCTGGGAGCATATTAAAAGGCTGCCTGCTCAGTTCCCGAGGTGGGCTGAGGTGTTGTCTATTTGCTAAAGAATCCTGCCTTTTGCTATGCCGTGTACAGCTGGGTCTGCAGCTAAGTTAGTTGCTCAGTTTGCAGAATTACCTCCTCAGATCTGAAGGAGGAAAGACAGCACAGAGGCCTGGGCCTTTAGCATGCTAAAGTGAATCTTATACATGGTTACAAATGATTAGCATAATAAAACATGTGCTACTCTTCTTTATCTGGGGAACATTAACTGCTCTCACTGAAGAATGATTCTAGAGCTTAATGTTCAACATAGTTTTAGTAGGGGGGGTTCCTAGCATGAAGTTTTACATTGCTCTGACTGCAAATATCCTGCCTTGCTTTCTCCAGAGGCTCTCACCTTATTCTAAGCCTATGGTCCCTGTCTCATTCCCCCTCTACAGATGGAGACTCTAGCTGCTGCTAGGGAAAAGGGGCGATGACCACTCTGGCTGCTTCGTGCAGGTGCAGTAAAGGGTGCAGCTAGGTCTCCATCACTGGTCAGTTGAGAGGGCCTCGGAAGGTTGGCGCTTCTATTCTGGGTTCCATTTCTATTACTATTTGCAGTTTTGTGGCTTCTAGGCAAGATAGAACAAATTGTTATTAGGTTATGAAGCAACATCTGGAGTTGGATTTTCCATTCTGGAAGGACAAACTTGATGAGATTAAGAATGCATGGCTGAATATGAGAATTAGAAATGTGAAGAGTTTAATTGAGAATCATAGCCAGGTATCATGGGGAAACTAGAATTCTGGATCGAGTTTACATCTCAATAACTAGGATTAGGATTCAGTATAGATAAGACTACATTATTGAAACAATACTTTTCTCTAAAATCACCCTCATTTTTATTAGAAGTAGCCAGATTAAGAAAATAATTAACAGTTGGCTTGATTATTTGCATAAGTGCAGCAAGAAGAGCAATTGATTACATGGGATCTTTTAAATGTGCTTTGCTGGAACTTTTTGTAAGGAATTTCAGATTGAATTTTTAAGGGCTTCTTGAGGCCAGAAAGCCAAGCCAGACTTGCCATCAGGTTGTGCCTGCAGTACCTGTAGATCTGGGTGAATTCCTCTCTTCTTGAGGTTCCCAAGACATTCCTGAGGTTCCTGCACTTGCCAGGAAGTGACCTTCCTTACTCACCTGGTCAGGCTGCTGGGAACCCTGTAAGCAAGGTACCAGGCCAGTTCTTCTAAGGGGCTTTGTTGGCTTTATAAAGTCAATCTTAGTTCCTTAAAGTTGTCTGTTCATATCTGAGTTTACACACATGTCTCTCAGGTATGACATTCCAGTCAAAGCCTTGGTAATATAACTAGTGTTTTTAATCGGTCTTCTTACAAGGAAAGCAGATTCTTACTGAACTTGTGCAAATAAACATACTGCCATGAATTATAAAAATAGTCACTGAGAGTTTTTAAATTAGGGAGAGATCAGGTAGAGAGAAAGATAAAGTTTCAATTCTGCTTATAGAGGCAGTCATTTACTAAACTGTTGTCAGCTTAAGAGAAAAAGTTTAAAACACTTTATCAACACATTTGAAACAAAAAACCACCAAATCATCTTCCTTAGTTTACTTAATCCTATGTAACTAATACCTGTTCTGCTGAAATCTATTTTACTAGTTTAGGAGTAATAAAACAGTGAGTATAGATGATAAAAGACTTACAAATGACAATGGTTAAAAATCTGATGAGAACTTACTATAAGACAGTTGTCATAAGGAAATTTGGATATTTCTGTAACACAAAACATTCAGTAACAAAGTTTAGCATCATTCCCTGTGACAGTGCCTTCTAGGTAATTAAGCAGGTAAATAAACCAAATATTTTCTCCAATGAGAAAAAATTCCTCTGACATGTTCCAGGGACCCTCTGGAAAATATCAGAGTGAACTAGAGGTAAAAAGCACCTTTTTGAATTTGATTTTGGGTAGCTGTTACAAGTTTTAAGGCACTTGCTTAAAAAGTTACATTAGACAAAGCTACACTTCATTTTAAGCATTTTTCTTTGAAATATTTAACAGTTACATCAACTTAAATGACTTTAGGTAAACTTAGGCAGCTGATAACCATAAGGACATGTCTATTCAGTTCAACTTAAATTAGCATTAATGCTTAATATCTTCTATTAGAATTTTCTGAAAATTTTAGAATGCCCAATTTTACAAGCACTTGTCTTTAAATCAATTTTTATTAATACCATCCGGATGTAGAAAAATATTTTTCATTTACACACTTAGACACAAACATCCAGATTGAGACATAATGATACAGTGAGAGGACAGACAGAGCTCCTGGCGTGAGCTAGGAGGGGACAAGAGAGCTCGGGGTGGTGCATTGTCTAGGAGTTTTATAGGGAATTGAGGATATTTGGGAATGTGAAAAAAGCTTAGGGGTGTGGACTTTAAGGCAAGTAGTAGGTGTTTAGGATTGCAGGGGAGACAGATAGAGAGCTTGGTTGGGAGGTAGGAGAAAGCCTGGATATATGGGATCTCTTTCCATTTGCCCATAAGCTCACAGAAGTTGTATAAGTTGCGGAGAATTTTAGGATCTAAAGAGCCATTTGTGGGCCATTTAAACTGATTGTCCAAGGGATATTGTGGCCAGATCTCATTACAGTAGTGAACAGGTCTGAGGTCTGGAGTGAGGTGGAGGGGCTTTAGATTATTGACTAAGCACCCTAGCGGTGAATCTGTGGAAACGGAGGGGCCAGATCCCATGGTGAGAACGAGACTGTTCTGAAGTCGCTGAGGCATCCCTGAGTGATTGAGAAGGTCACGGAGAAGAGCAGGCACACTTAAGGGGTTGTCACCACCTCTAACTACGGGGTCAAGGTAAAAATGCCGGGGAGGCTTGGTACCTGGTACCAGGAGTTTACAAGTAGAGTAGATATGTAGATAAAGGGAGACCAGGCCTCAGTGGATGAGGATTCTCACCATGGGGAGGCAGAGAAGGGTCGACTATGGGGATCAACTGTGACTCTGAAAGTCATGGTTGGGGGTGCCCCTGTCCCAGAGGAGCCCTTGGGGGTGTTGGACACTCAATGGTCACTTCCAAGGTTCCAAAGGGACATTTAAGTTGACCATGAAGGGGAGACTCACCAAATCGAAGGCCGGTGTTGGGCGAGAAGACGAGCGACTGGGGAAGCGGACGGTGAGCCCATGGAGGAGGATTGGGCAGTGAGGGTTCCCAGAGCAGCTCAGGTTCCCAGAGGAAGAGAAAAGTCAATGGGAGAGCCTCATTCGAGTCACGGCACCAATGGAAGGGTATCTCGCCATGACCCTCCTTACCCAGAATGACTCAGGAGACATGGGCCCACTTGAGAGACTTTATTATCTGAAAGAGAGAGTGGCTGCCCCAGAGGGGGGTGGGGAGAGAGAGAGAGAGAGAGAGAGAGAGAGAGAGAGGGAGAGAGAGCAGGGGGACAGAGAGACAGAGACAAAAAGAGAGAGAGGGCAGTAGCGTGGTGCCTTTTATTGTGGCAGATCCGCTTGGCCTGTTGCTTTGGGGGAGGGTTGGAACATTTAGAGATAAGGTGGGGTAAGACCAAGCCACAGGCAAGCCCAGGCATAATTCTCACCAGCTTATGTGCTTGGGACCATGGGGCAAATGGAGGATAAATTACTATATTCTTTCACTTACTACCTTTAATATGTTACTGTTAATTATGAATTTCCCAGAACAGGATATACTATAAAGTTTCCAAAGTTTATATAATCATAAATTTTTATTTTCATTGACTACCTAAAGTCAGTAGTAGAACATTCTTTGGGAAATGTTGCAATAACTTGATTTTTATTCTGGGTTCATAAAAGAACACATAAGAAATCATTGAACCATAAGGAAAACTGAATAAAAATTAAGTATCTTTATTTTCAGTTTAATTTCAATTGGGTATAGAATTCTCCTCTTGTAGATTTTAAAATTAATGAGTTGTGTGCATACAATGAAACCTGTTAAATTATTTTTAAAAAATCAACAGTACAGAAAGAAAGCAGAACAAGAAAACAGGAGAAGTACAGTGAAGAAAACATCTCAGTTTAATGGTGGCCTTGTGCCTGTGAAGGGACTTGCATATGCTCACATGCAGTGAGATATTCAGGGTTTGTGGAAACCAGGGTAGAACCCAGCCTCGGGGGAACTACTGAGCAAACCCTTATGGTTATGAGCTGGGGCAGGGCGCCTGGCAGTTCTCATCACATTCCAGTGGCAGTGGCTCTCAAGTGGGAGCAAAGAGGTTTTCTTCATTAACTATAGTAGAAAAAATTGAAACAATTCAGATACACAAACAGTAGAAGAGGTTTCATAAATTATGTTGCTAATATATTATGGAACTCCTTATAAGTCCAAATAAGAAAAGAGTAAATGCCTGAACCAGTGAAAACACAGATGTCAATACTATGCCTGTAGTATATATATATATTTTTTTGAGAGGGCATCTCTCATATTTATTGATCAAATGGTTGTTAACAACAATAAAATTCTGTATAGGGGAGTCAATGCTCAATGCACAATCATTAATCCATCTCAAGCCTAATTCTCGTCAGTCTCCAATCTTCTGAAGCATAACGAACAAGTTCTTACATGGTGAACGAATTCTTACATAGTGAATAAGTTCTTACATGGTGAACAGTACAAGGGCAGTCATCACAGAAACTTTCGGTATATTTTTAAATGTACATTAAATGAGAGACAACAAAGTCTGGATATATATAATATATCAAAATCAAAATAATTTTATTATGATGGAGACAATAACAGTGATTAAAAAATTTTTTCTCTTTTACATTTGTTTTAATGGAAAAGAAGGTACCCCACTTGTTCTAAATGTTTCCTACAATGTAGGTTCTCTCCTTTTAAAATGATTAGTTCTTTGAAATAGTTTTCTATCAATGATGACTAATTTACACGAATTCATCTACATTTTTCTTTTCTTTTGATTTCATTAGGGGTCTGAAGTACACACTATAGCCACAGAACAGTGTGAAACCCTGAAAGAGATGGTAATTTCATTAACATGATATTTAATGAGCTGAGCTGAATGCCATGAATATGAATGCAGCAGAAAGACTGTGACTGAGGAAGTTTCTGCTGTGATGGCTGCGTTCTGCAATGTGCACACACACAAAAATAACCCTTATGCAAAAAAAAAAAAAAAAGGAAAACAAAAGCAATAACAATAAAAATCTTTGCACAGTTAAATATCTACAGAAATTTGCATCCAGCATGTTGGTCAGATGAACCGTTTGAAGATGTAAGTCTTTGAATGTATTCGCTTCCAGTAGAATCTTCTTTGATTCAAACTAAAAATGAGTCTCAAGATGTAGCTTTGTTTCATTTCTTTCAGGGTCTCTCTTTCTCTCCCTCTCTGTTTCTCTCAACATTAGGGAAATACCTTCACACCTTCTCCATCTGCATTCCCAGCAGCGTCACCAAATAGCCTAACTGGATAAAACTCAGTACTTTGGAAACCACTACCTCTGTATATTGCTTTGTGGGAGTACTTGTTTCCTCAGGCTTCAAATGTTTGCACCTTAGGAACAATCACCCAGGAAGAAACTCCACTTGCCCATTGTTATGCTGACATCATTTCCCTCTGTGCCAATCATCTGTAAGCCTCATTTGCATTACAGAAGCACATTCAAATCACTTCGACTTTTCTAACAGGTTACTCATCTCACCGTGCTGCACTGCAATGCATTTTAAGTCCATGGATCCTTTCGCAGACTTCAAACAAGTTTCATAAATCTCTCCATTTGTAAATGTAGAAATGTTTAGCATTTACCTAATAGGATTGCTATGAGGCCATGTGCTTATATTATTTAGCATAGTAACATTTATATCATTAACTAATCATTAACTATCATTAACTAATATAGACAAAAGATGGATTGCTAAGTAAATCAGAGCTAACTAGCTGTTTAAAACCGATGTGATAGTATTGTATCACATCGCTGTGTGCATTTTAAGTTTTGATTATCAACATTATTAAATTCTCTTTGGTTGAAATGTACTTTTAAACATAAACAGTTGCTACCAATATTTGCAAGAAGTTGACCTTTTGAGGGGAATGTATAGATTTTAAACTAATTTTAACTCCAAAACTTATTTATGAGTCTGTGACACAAAGCTATCATTCATGAATCATTACTAAAATGAACAGAGAACCTAACTGGAGAATATAAATAACTTAGAAAACCTTGATCAGTTCAATCAAGAGCAGAATCTTTACTACAAATGGAATCTAAGGTGAATCTTAACACATTTACAGGATACTTTGGTGCCAAATATATTTTACAAAGTAATCTCCTTGAAAGGTCATCATGGAATAAGCATTCAAGAAAAGAGAAAAATTAACAAAAAATTACATAAAATGGTCACATTAAAACAGAAAAAGATACTCTCTGCTTCATAAAGTCATGAATAATCTCAGTCTTCCAGTCAAATTCCTTTATTTTACAAATAAATTGGAGGTCTGAGAAGTCAAGTGACTTTCTCAAGGTTACATAATTCATGGTTGACATAATCGGTACTAGTCTCTTAATTTCTAGTGTTGTGTCCATTCATCTTCTATATCATGTTTATGTATCAGGCCGAATAAGAGGAAGCACAAGGTGGAACATGCTATAAACATACACACTGTGGTCAGGGCCAAGGTTTCATTATAAGCCCAAGTGCAAAAGTTATTTCAAAAAGGATTTTAAAATATGTTCCTTTAGTTAGGAAATAATTTATATTCATGGCAAACTAAAATATCTCATGTACTGCATGTTGACTGTCGGTCCCCTTACCATCTTCCAAACCAAATTCAGCCAAGATTTCCATGCGACTATAATTGTAATGAAACAATGACACCTTGAGTGATTATTTTAAGTCAGTTTGCCATTTCAATCAAAACAATTAATTAATTTATTTATCAATTCATCTTCCCTGCTTTGTTCATTAACTAACATTAGGTCTTAATATTTGTATTACATGAGAGTATTACATATAGGAAATTATGATCTTATTTAATTAGGAAATATTCATTTAATTCTTTACTACAAAAACATATGTGAAAAGTGTAAGATAAAGTAATAAAATATGAATCCAGTTATCTTTTCTTTCAGAACTAGAAGAGATGTTAGAGACTATTGAATTTCTGTATGTAATCTATTGATAAAGCCACTGTGACTTGGAGATTATTCATAGCTGTAGGACAATTATGGTGAGAACAGAAATACAATTCTTAAGTCTTACTTATTTCTTCCAGAGATGATTCAATATATTGCAATCTATGTACTTGAAAATTTAGGGCCCTGGGACTAGGTTTTCAAGTTGATAACTGCATAAATATACACCCTGGATGTTTTTACTGATAATGTTTTCAAGAGGGAAACATTTTCATCTAACTTAGAAAGTGTAATAAATACAATAGAATTTAGACATTGTGTTGCAGCTTTTCTCTGCTTCCCACCTTAAGCTACATTTACTGAATGTAAGGGACACATTTGCTAATATGTGTCCCACCCTAGAAGAAAGAACAAACTTGATGATTGAAATGTAACAAGTCCTGATAATAAAAATGTGAGGATAGGTGGAAATAATTCTTTTAAGGAGAAGCTTGATGTATAAGACATAAAAATTCCAGTTTTTGAAAAGGAACAATGTCTTATGAAAGCAGATGGTTGCCATGGATTAAAGAGAAACTCACAGATCATCATTTACTATGAACAAAAAACAAAGAAAAATTCAACCACAAACAGAGAGAGAATCTTCTTTCACTCACAATTAGCTTGGAGGTTCTGGTGGGAAACAGAAATCAGGACATCTTTAATAAAGACATCTTTAATAAAAGATATGGAAAGTCACTTTTTGCTCAAACACCAGATGGCAAAATCAGTAATCATGGGGTTTCCCATATATCTAGACTTCTTAGCACCACGGGTAGCACAAGAGGAGAGAAAAAAATTATCTACAAATGCCTTAGGTTATAAACACACACATACACACAGGAGCAGGGAGAGGCCTGGTTAGGCCCAAGTCCATGCATCACTTTCTTAATGATACAAAGCAGTTTCTGAGATGATTTCTCGTTCCTAGAACTCCAACAATTGCTATTCGCCTTCTATTCCAGTTACCTTCCTCATTCCGTTTCTGTCTACCTTCTCATGGACTAATTAAAGATTCTAAACATCTGTCCATGTTTCAGTAGATCAATTGAAACATATCAGTGTAACAACATTAAAAAAATGAGGCAATGCACCTCATTAATGTATCCCAATGAAGGAACAATATCAATACTGACAGATATGTGCACCACAGTCTTCCTTCTAACTTCAAAACAAAAAGGATTTAATTTAATAACCCAAAGATTACTGCTCTGGAATACTTGGAAAATAAAGTTTTCAGATGTACAAGTACTGGGGTTTTTTGAAGTTTAATTTGATCATTAGCTTAGAATCAATAAATAGGTATTTTGGTCAGATGTTCATTGGTATTATGACAAATTATCATTCATGTACTTAAACACTGTCTTCACAGGCAGGCAACTGGATAAACAACCCAGAAGTATACACATTCTGGAGCTATGGATTGCTCTAGAATATTGCTTTTTGGCTGAGAAAGGGCTAGCATCCACAACTTCATCAGAAGAAATAGCTTTCATCTCTGTCATTATGAATTACTGAAGTGTAGAGTGCTTCCTATCTGATTAGTTTTTGTAAGAACAACCCTGGAGAGTAAATCCAAACAACTCATTTTCAGGTGAAATAAAGGAGGCCTTCTACCTGGAGGATGTGTGTGGACCCGCAAGACAGCAACAAAAAGATTGAAAACAGTCTCTTCACTTTCCCACATCGCATGTGTCCTAAGACACAACACCTCATTCAATGGCTCACATTATTCATTAGGTGGTTGAGGTTCTCCATTCATTTTTGATCTAGTAACCTTGAGATCTTACACCACTTAAGTTTTATTACCCAGAAATTACATCTAATTTATCTCCACAAATACATTGGAATTGAATAAATGTAATGTAAATCAGTAATCAGGTGGCTTTAAGACTGCTTTTTAATTAGACGTGTGGTAATTTGTCTAACAAATATATCACTGCGCAATCAAATTAATGTATACAATAAATTCTAAAGTGGTTCCTCCGCCATTGGAAGATTGTAAGGCATGCTGCATACTAAGCAGTGTCAAAGTGCTCTCTGGTCTGCAGATTTTCTGCCGTGAGGTTTTGTTTTTCTCATTAGGGAGTTAGTAACAAATTTGCAGTTTCTTGCATGTTCTCCCTCTCATATGGGTAATTCAAAGTCACAGCCTGAGCAAAGACCCCCTGTGTAGACTTTGATTTATACCTTCTGCGAGTACCGTCTTGCCCAGCCCACAGCCTTTCTGTTACTAAAAATTCTCATGGGCTAATTCATGAGCCTTTTCAAAGGGCTTCTTTGTCAGCCTCCTCAGTCCACCTGATAGAGATGATGATAGACGTTGGCAGAAGGAGAAAATTGATCAATGGCTCCTTCTTGTCCAAGAGACTCCAATGTAGAGACAAAAGTATCCAGTAGATTAATCCTTTCTAAGCACATGAAGCTTCATAAACCTGCAAAAAGCACCGTCATACAGAGAATGAGCAGGTCTGTCTTTGGCTCTCAAATGCATTTGCAATCTGCCTTTCCATTCTTCAGAGGCATCTTTGATAAAATGGAGTTAATGCTTGTGTCTTTCATCATAAATTAATAACTCAGCTCTGTCTGTCAAGTACTCTTCATCCCCAAATGCTTAAGATGTCATACTCTGTCAGCTACCGAAGGATTTTGATGGTTGGTTCTACTGGTAACTTTCTTCAAAGTATATTCATAGGCTGCATTTTCTTGAACTATTCAGAAAAAAATGCCATTACTTTATATTGAATTTTAATGATTGTCAGCAGATTTCATTAACTCTAACATAGCAATGAAGCTTTTATATTCAATCTAGAGTATTACCTATTGAAAGTATAGCATTATTGTTACCATTACTATCATTATTATTGTCTATATTTAAAGCTATCATTTATGGTATGCACATGGTATGACACATTATGCCCGGCCTTTCATTTATATTATCCAACTTAATTCTAAAATAATAGTAATAATAATCCTGTGGTGAATATTTTAACCCCATTTTTCAGATGTAGAAACAACTTTAAGGAGGTTAAGTGTCTAAAGATAACTTGGCTAATTAACCATCAGAGCAAAATACAGCTTTATCTGATTCCTACAGTCTATTCAGTAATGCTGATGTTTCCACAAGGATTTTGAAGCGATCTGCATTAGGACTTAAGGGCTCTGTTTTTTCACTTTATTCAGTTACAAACTCAAAAAGTATTTCCTGAGACTCCCAAGTGCCAGGCAAGATGTCGAAACTTGCAACGCAGTGGAGGAGAACATCTGATTCCTACCATCACGGAATTTACAAACCCATCACAGAAATTGTTAACTGTGACAAGTGCTAGGAAGAAAGAGTAGAGTTTCCAGAAGATAAGTATTAGTAACATCCTCAGGGGTGGGGAGGTGATGGTGAGAGTATATAAATGACATTTTCAGGAAACAGGAAAAGGCTTAAGACCAACGCTAGACAAGGCCAGGCAGTGAAAGGTCTCATGTGGACAAGTAGAGAGGACATGGCGACAGCCAGAAAATGTGTCCTGCTGTGAATCAGAGGCTCTGTTAGATTGCTCACATTAACCTGCACAATTAGCTCTCACAACTGTGTGCAGAAGGATGAATGATGAGCCTTATCTTACCCACGTGCAAATGGAAATCATATGACCCCCTAGGCACAGAAACAGGAAACAAAAGGGCTGAGAGCTGAATCTGAGCGCGCACCTGAAAGCCAGCCCATTGCCGCCTCATTACATGGCCTGGGCATCGTCTATGAGACAGGCTGCTTTAGAAAAACACGCGCAGGTGACCATCAGCGAAAACATCAAAGCTGATTTAAGAACAGCTTCACGACAGAGCTCCAGAAAAAGCTCTTAAAGTGAGTAGCCAAAAGATGAAGGATCGATCAAAAGTGAAAATCATTTTTTAAAATGATGAGTGATGTGAAGCAATACTTGGATGTGAATCACAACAAAAATATCAACCCTTGCCCTTCTCCCTTTTTTTCATTCTCATCTCCAGGGCAATGCACACCTTTGACAGGCTTCACTCTAATCACCCTTCGTATAATTTCCCACAGCCTTCTACGGAACAGCATATCTTACTCCTTTGTTCTAGGTAAATCTGGCAAAGTCATAATTCCCTTTTTCTTTCTATAAGATATTTATATATTTGCACTGAGGAGGGGTGAATAACATGTACAAATTCTCTTGGTTTATGTTCTTAAGAACTCTACTGGCTCATCCCATTGAAAATATATTTCCTTAGTCTATTTATAAAACATCAATACAGTTACTGAATGTCTAATGGAATTCCTGGGACTTGACCCTGGAAAGATTTTAATGTTACAGATATTCATTGCCTCTTCAGATTTACCTCCCAACCTTCTCTGCTCTCCAGAATGACCTCGGTTGTCTACTTCAAAGATTTTACTTTAAAGTCCTTGAACACAGACTTCAACTCTGTGCATTTTCCAAGGTAGCCGTTCATGCCAGTTTCTGTTATATTAACTGAGATATAGAATCATTCCCCTTTACTTTGTTTTATTTATCAAACTTGCTGAATCCTCCTGTATAATAAACCGAACAATAGACATGGAAGCTATTTTAGTTAGGATGGCTAAGCAAGTCCTATTTGAGCTGATGTTTGAGTAGAGACCTGAATAAAGCAAGGTTTTGAGAACTGCGATGCTGGGAGAGGAGCATTTCAAGCAGGGAGAACGTGCAAAGGCCTTGACCTGAGAATTTTAAACACGGCGAGTTTAAGACACATCAAGAAGACATGGCACCTAGAACACAGGAAGGAAATGGGAAGTGGGAGGATGTAGGATCAGAGACATACACGCGGGCAGAACATGCAGACCATGGAGGTCGTGATGAAGACTTTGAATTTGGTGCTAATCATAATGTAAATCAATGGGAAGGTTTTGATGAGGAAAGTAGCATGACTTGGTTTCTGTGTTTAAAGGTTCACTCCAGCCTCGCTGCTAAGTGGACAACCACAGGAGGGAAGTAAGAGCAGAAGTCCTGAGGTAAGTATCAGTCAAGTCCAGAAGAGAGAGGACTGGGGCTTAGACTAGAGTGTTGAGTGGCAGCGGTGAGAAGTGGTGGACTAAGGATATAGTTTGAAGGTAGAACCAATAGCTTGTTGGTAGGGGTACTCTGACACTGAGAGCTGGCACAGTCCTGGCATCACGGGTGTGTCAAACCTCATGTACAGGGGTGTTAAGCCCCTGGGAGAACTGAACTCGTGGTAGTGACTGAAGTACATGGGATGCCAGGCATGATAGAATTATTTCTGGGGCCTTTCAAAGGTAAGAGGATATCTAGTTTCGCTTATCACCTCCTATTTGAGGGATGGATTTGCTTAAGCAACTTCCGATAATAATTCAATGTTGTGACAGACACAGAGCAGGGCCAGGAGACGTGAATTATCACCCGGAGTACACGAGGCTCCAGGACCTTGGTTAAATTCTGCTCTGGACTGTGTTGGGCCCAAAGGGAAAGGAGAATGACATGTTGCCCAAGGAGCAACTCGGGCCACCTCTTATCCAAATAAGGGGCTCCACTGTTGCATCCCTACAGAGAATGGATTGAATCTGTCCACCAACCAGTGAAATTTTTGTTTGCAAACCAGTTTTTAAGAAAGTATTAGAGATGTCTTCATCAAAAAAGTGTTGTCTTTGCTTTCCCAGTAGCACATATTAAACTATCCTATAGAGAAAATAATGCTGTCCCTTGGTCTCTGCAACATGATGAACAGCTGTCCTGTCTGCGATTTTCCTTACCCTAATAAAAGTACAAACAGCATCAGGGTAACTACATTATTTTTCCCTGTGGGCTGATACCTCTCCTGTGGTGAATGTATGTTATTTGACTATCCAGTACCCTTTTTTCTGGGGACCTGCCCCGTCTTTCTCCAGGGTGGTAGATCTGAATGAGGACATAGGCCTCGCCAGTCTTGGTGCCCATCTCTCTGCCAAAGTGATGAGTCTAAAGTGTCCCAAATAGCACTATTCATAGTTGCATAAAAGATCCTGTTTATCTAAGGGGTAGGAAAGAGAGGATGTGATTTTTCATCTAAAATTAAACAATATCAGCTACATGTGAACCCCAATCTCTCAGTAGTCATCCTATCTACCACATGCAGGAGAGTCTGAGAATAAGACACATGGGGACATGTAGAGCCGAGAGATGAAGTGAAATATAGCTCCAACCATAGCTTTGAATATATGAACCCCTATGTGCCCCAGCAAGTTTTACTATTGCACTTGTCCATTCTTTTATTACTAATTTATTTCTCCATAATAAACTATCCCAAAACATTGCAGCTTAAATGACAAACGTGGACGATCTCAGAGTTTCTGAGAGTCAGGAACCCAGGAGGGGTTCAAAGGAGTGGTTTGACTTAGGATCTCTCACGAGACTGCAGACAGGTGTCAGCAGACAGGTGTCAGCTGAGGAGACCATTATCTGAAGG
The DNA here is from genome assembly GCF_040802235.1 of Manis javanica. NCBI lineage: Eukaryota > Metazoa > Chordata > Mammalia > Pholidota > Manidae > Manis > Manis javanica. Next base: position 10,789,891 of record NC_133168.1, on the reverse strand, counting down.
CGTGACTCGGGCTAGTGGGTCCTTTCTGCTTGGCTTGCTCACTCACACGGCTGTTGGCCAGAGCTGCTCACCGACTTCTGTTAGGAGGCCTGACACCAGCAGGTCAGGACGTATGATCCACAGGGTGGCGGGGTAATGACTTAACAACCTTAAGGTTGCATGAATCACACTGTTAACTTTGCAATTTCCTTTCACCCAGCACTTAACGGGGGGATCACACATATCTGAAAATCACACATATCACATAGATCAGTACATCTCATACCAGTCGTGATGGACCATTCAGGTCCAGGCTGTCCCAATCAGCCTCTCATCTGTCCCACGGGGAAGGCAATGCAGTGGAGACAGTTGCTGTGGAGTGACTGATCTGGGACGGAGCATGAGTGTGGGAAGATGAGCAGAAACAAGCCTCAGAGCACACGTCTGTCGTCTGGTGTCAGGGACCTCTGGGACGGGCTTACCACAGGGGCTCTGTGTCCAGTCCCTCATACAGTCCAGTCCATCCATTCGGGGGTCAGAGATATGAGGGGACAGTCCACATGTGGGGGTTACCCAGTTTGGGTGGTCGCCGGCATGCCTGACATATGGAATTATCTGGTTTGGACATTCACCAACACACCTTGTAGGATGGGGTGTGTTTACAGCGGCAGCCGGTGTAAAAACAGCCAATCCTGACATAAGCAACTCCATACTAGATGCTCACATCAGGGCCTCGGGTCTTCAGAGCTGCTCAGAGGTCCTCCTGACACAACAGATACTTCCCCCTGGAGCGAGCAAATCTGAGAGGGCAAGGGAGAAACTGCAATGTCCTTTATGATTTATCTTCAGACGTCACATAGCATCTCTTATCCTGGCATCTATTGGTCACAGACCAACGCTGACACAATGTGGAAGGGGACCACTCAGTGGCTCACATGCCAGGAGGTGGGGGCACTGGAGCCATTTTCAAGGCTAAACACCCAGTTGTATAAATATACATATATGTATAAATAGATTCCCCTTTTATTCTTTAATCCTAAACTACATTGTTTTGGGTTTCTGTCCCTCATAGCCAAAATAGAGTTTTACCTAATACATAATCACCAACCAACCTCAGTCCCCCCAAAATCTGCTCTGTCTGTAAACATCTTTAAAATAGAGGCTAAAGGAGTATCCCAGAATGAAACCCCAAATGCATTCATAGTGTTACTATATGTGACATTTGACAAGTCACAGACTTCACATCCATAAAGAATCTGAACCAGACTTTCGGACACGGTGACAACTAAATGAATACAAACAGTATTATTATTTCTTAAATGACTATGAGATTTAAAAGTTCAAAAATCTTTTGAGTCTGTTTTTTCTGTTCAATGTTTCTAATAATCCTAGGAAGTAGATAGGTCAGCTATAGCTTTCAGCATTTTTCAGATGAGAAAAATGGAAGAGAAGGGTTATTATTAACACAAGGTCATAACCCAGCTGGTAGAGCTGTACAGCCAAGACGTTTGTGTGGCACCATATCTATCAATCTAGTTTGTACTACATTGCCCCTCTGCATCTTTGCTAAGACTGCTGGCCCAGCCAAAGACATTTCAACCATAATGAATGTCCTCTTCCTGTCTCAGTATTAGCTTCCTCCTGAGAAGGTGAGTAAGCCACATTGCCGACTTCTGCAAATTTAACAGATTAACATGGATTGTACTCCGATCTCTATAGTCATTCATTTTAAGGTCTTCACTTATGAGAAATGGATGCATAAGCTGTGTTTCAAGGCTGTACTTTTCCAATATCACATTCTAAGTTTATTCACAAAGAAAGAGAAACTGGCCAGTATGTCACAGAAACAAGAAATGGGAAAAAATTGTTTCATACTAAGGTGTTAAAATTTAACACAAGTTAAATAGGAACATATCACAAGGGTATGGAGAAGGAAGACTGGTGCTTATCCTGAAAACCATCAAAATGTTTCCTTGTTCATTTTCTTACAATGAGACGTGAATATGAATATATCTGCAGAAGGGAAGCCTGTATGGTGTAAGAGGACAGCATTACAGATCTATAGAGAGGGTGTGATGGCCTTGACCTCCCTGACACAGCTCTGGCTTGTGCTTTTGAAACACAAGTAGCATCTAAGTGTTCATTAAAAGTATTCAGTGTGCAATGTAAGGCATTTTCATTTTAAGTTTTGTTGCATTTACTTCTGACATACATAATGCAGTAAATTAGCTAATTAGGAAAAAATCATAAATTCCCAATAAGGCCTTAAAACATGAGTCCTGCTATCTCTCCTGTGACGTTAATTACTTCCTCTGTTTTTTGGTTAAATTTTCAGCTCTTACCTAATCTCCCATATAAATTTCTTACACTTTCCTCTAACACAGCACTACATTTCCTCGATCCACAATGAGGCCTTACATGTTTTATAAAGTATTTTCATCTCAGGAGAATTAGCACTCATCTCAGAAAATCATTGAAAATGGAGAAGGAAAATGCTGATTATCCTTCTCTTTTGGCAACAGTAGTAATTTTTTGCCATTAAATAGAAGTGATTCAAAGAACAAAATTCAGGTACTCCCAGCCAAGCAAATCAACCCACAGGAAATTATATAGTAAATTACATGGTAACATCTCAGCTTTGTGTGTTCATATATGGAAAGGGCGCCAGACTAAGTGAATTGAAATGGCTTATCACCAAGGATCTTTATTTTAAAAGGCTGTGTGGTGTAACTGAAAAAAGCAGGACATTTTGATAAAGGTGGAATTTTACTCTTTAAAAGTTATCATTACCCACAGATTTCCCAAAGTCATTCCTGACTGGCATTGCTTCCATAAGCCTCAGTCTCCTCCAGCATTGCTCTCAGCAGTGTGCAGTGAGGTGGGGTAAACTGCATGCCTGGGAGGGAAGGATGCTCGGGACAGAAGGGACTCAGGGCGGGTGTTGTATTAGAGGGAAATCAAATGGCCACTTTAAAATGCTCAGAGTCACTGGCTTGGTGTTTGCAGATATGAAATACATGAAAATGAAAAAAATGTCTGAAGTATGAAAGTGGACACAAAAAATTACCTTGTTGAATGGCATGCATTTATCAATAGTACGATCCGTAAGTAAATGGTTGCAAATGGAATCTGTGCCAGCAGAGAAAACAAATTGTGGCTAACTATACCCACATGAACAGAGCTTAGGGAAATAACTGAGTAGCATGAACAATTGTAGAATAATACATAGTATGATTTGAATGATGCACATAAAGTTCAAAAGCGTCTTTAATCTGAACACTACTTTGTTTGAGATGCAAACATAAAATGAAGCTATCCAATAAAACAAGGGAATGGACTCCTTTCTAAGCTGGGTGGTAGATATACACATGCTCATCATATAATGCTTTTCAAAATCCTTGAATGCATTTAATGATATCCTTTGGATTTCATTTATACTTAATTTTAAAAAATAGATTTAATAGAGTCATGTACCTTGATACTGATGAGCCCGTGAGTAGACGCTGATCTCCTAAAGAAGAGAAAGTTCCTGAAACTGAAATTCAAACTGAGAAGACAGACTTTGGGCCTCATGCTTCTGGACTGGACGTTGAGGGAGGACGTCTAGGATGGGCTTCTGTGGGTTATTTGCTGGATCGATATACCCCACAAGGAGGAAAGCCGAAATGGGAATTCTGCTGATATCTGGGGAAGCTTTTTTAATACTATGCTTCTAATAGAGACTATTGTTGGTTTTTTTAAATGAAGATATTCTATAAACTGTATTTCCTAGGACCATTAAACAAATAGCCCCTTACCTTGACTTATATAAAGTCAGGAGTGTATTAGAAAATCTCTAGTCCTGGGCACTAATCACAGATTTATTAGAAACAACTGTTGTATAACATTTATGCAAATAGAGAACAAGGAACTGATAAGTGGTAATGCACATGTTCTTATTTTAGAAATCTATCTCTAGATAAAGGTGTTTCTTTTTTGTTTTAGCTACACATTCTAAGTTGCTTCTGATGGAAGGTAATTCAATTTATGTCTAAATTTCAGGTTACTTCTTCTGATACTGCTATCAAATTTCCATCCAGCATTCAACAATATTCCAGAAAGATTGAATCTTTAAGATATTGGGAGAGGACAGCATCAATAACATAGTTAACACATTTTTACCATATTATGTCTAGCCTAGATTAGCATTTGCATGAATTCCCAGAGCAATTTTTTAAAAATTAAAAAGGGAAGATAAAATTAAATTTCATGTTCGTTAGTTTACCGTGATTTATTGGAGACAATGAATGTGAGAAAAAGTATCACATCCAAGGGATTGAAGAGAAATTTCTGCATGTGTGTGTGTGTGTGTGTGTGTGTGTGTGTGTGTGTGTGTGTGTTTGTGTATGTGCATGTATGTATATATACATTTTCTTTGGAAAACCAAAGAGAAAAATCACAGAAGAATTTTAAGGGAGGGTAACGAGCCAAATTAAAAAAGTCCAAAACATTCTCACAAGAAAAACACTATTCTGTTCATAATGAGTGAGTGGGGAGGGTGATTAGAATGGAAAAGTCCATTTAATATATGTACTTATACACTACATGTTTTACACATATATATTTATATACACCATATATGAATAATATATATGTTTATATATATGTAACTCCAGGAGAAAAATATTCTCCCAGCCTGGGGCAAAATACCTTTGAACTGAAATCAGTCAAAGTGGGAAATAAAGTGGGAGAAACCCATTTATTGCTTATAAGCAGTTGTCCACCTCTGCTCACCCATGTTTCTCAAGACCTGGCTGCAGAAAAAGGGGCCCCACCTGACCTTGCCAGTCCAAATAGGATAGGCCCCCGCTACCCCATGTAATTACCTATTGATACGGAGATGGACTACTTCTCTCCACCCCTTGGAAACATCTATTGACATGGAGATGCACTAAGGCCAGGCAAAGAGATTCTGGAAATACTGCAATATTACCCACAGTATAATATATATTTATAGATAGTAAGTTTTATATATCATGTGACATATACATATGTATTACTCTCCCATCCTGCAGCAGTCAACTAACAGTTTTTGCAGAGCCAGCATAAGTAATATCAATTACAACTGACTTTTACTGAAGAGTCACATGTCCACCTGGACGCCAATCATTACTGCTGAACTCTAGGTTGCCACCGTCATTCTTCAAGCTGGAACACCTTCTAAGGATCCTTTAAACCTCATAGGCCAAATCCTGTGTATTAAATAAGAAAGCCATATTATTCAGAGGGTTACATTTCATATGAGAACAGCGACCAGTTGGAAGAAGGAACAAATGGATGTGTTCTTTCCACTAAAGTCTTCTATTTACATATTTTATTAAGAAGGATATACCCCTAGAAGTCTCGGGAGAGAGATCTAATTTTTAACATGTCTGCTAGGATCAATCCAAGTCCTGGATGAATGGTTTGGTCAACCTTGGTATTTGGAACTAGAGAATAAAATTTCAGTCCAAAGTTAAGATTCTGAAACTTAAATAAATATAGAGTGGGGACCTAGTCCTGCTAGTATCCATATCTCCTAAATTTCTGGTTACTTTAACACTGGAATCCTTGAAGCTAATGAGGTCTGGACTGAGGCCAGTTTGGAGGCCTTCCAGGCAGATCTGCTTTCTGCTTTCAGAGCTAATTGATTAAGTAGTTGGTCTTTAAAAAGTAAGGATTGTTGGAACTAGGAATACCAATAAGGCCCACCAGGCTTTATTGCAAACATAACATTACTCCCTTCTTTCCATGCTTGCATTGTTTGCATGAAAGGAATCCAGAAATATTTTTTTCTCAACAAAAGTTGTGTAATATATTTTTTAATTATTGTGAAGAACATAGTTTCCTGTTTAAAGCACATGAACTGTGCCCATCAGCCTTTTGACTAACCTCTTTTTGTTAACATAATATTTGCCACTAGAATTATGCATATCTATGTTTATTTCATTCAATGCCAAAGCAGAGATTTCCAGAGTTTCCAATAAATTGTTGTTATATAAAACAAATATCTCTTTCTTTTAGACAAAAAATGTTTGACAATTATATATTAACTAACGTGAAAACACAGAGCAGAGATGAAAGTGGAATTTGTGATTTTAATGCCTGTCTCACTTGGTCATCAGGTTCTCTAAAAGAGGGACCACAGTTCTCTGAAAGACCATTTAAGCACAGAAAAAATAGAGTTACAATACCCAAAAAATCTGTCCAAGTGTGTGGAAAAGAGTAGAACTCACTCCAAAATTTTCATTCCACTGATACAGCCTCTATAATGCCACAGCCACACTTGAAGTTGAACAGTTCTGACAAGTGGAAGTTGTATGTTAAAGGTTTAATTATGTTGTCTTCAAAAGCACTCTACTTGACTACTATCACACCTCATTTCTGATAAAATGAGAATACCTTTCCACTCACAGCTAGCAGGATCCCAACATATGCAGTGAAAGAGAATAAAAGTGCGTGGAAGCACAGGTGTTTAGAGTGTGTGTGGGTTCACATATGAGTGTATGAGAATGAATCACTGCCCTGCCTCCCATGGTGTGTGTGGGAATGTGTGAATTTGGCATTTGGTTACTCTCAAGGTCCCTTCTGGGTAAAATTAGAACAAAACCAGAAAATGATGAGCTAGCTCACCTGCTTCTATTCATAACCTAAAGGGGCATATGCTCAGAAATATCTTTTTTTAGAAGTAACAGGTACCTATGAAATAGGTCAAATGCTTTTGAAAATAGTTTCAGAGAGAGAATTGTTGTTTGTATTGTAAGAAACTCTCATTCCAAAAGTGTCAGTATCACAGTATCTATGAAAAGGATCTGAAACAAGAATCCCACAGAGCTGACATACTTGAAACTTAACTGGGAAGTGATTCTGATGTACATAGTAAGTTTACCTAAACGAGAAAATATATTTTGTTTCAGCTTTAAAAATCACCTTAAATGTTTGGATCACCCCACTATAGGAAGTAGTCACTGAGAATGCATAAGTTACTATTTAATGGATACATAATTTTACAGTGAATCCCAGCCATCTGCTCCCTCCTCTAATTATGAATTCAAGAAGGACATAATTCACTACACCCGGTACAAAAGGCTGACGGAAAGGATTTAAGTATTATGCATAGACTCTAAAATGTTCCTTTTCAAGATAACAGTTTTCAGACTTAACACACAAATCAGGGGAATTACTAACTCACCTTTGAAAAATAGCAAATCTTTCTAAAAGAAAATAGAAATTGACAAGAAAAGAAGCTTTTGATTAAATCCATGTTTTCAGTCTCGACTCAGAGAACATTTTTTAATATCAAAAGAGATGACTATAAGCTTGACTTACATGCAATTTTCAGTTGGGATTCCCTTTTTCTTTTTTTTTCTTTTTGTAAGGGAGAGGAAATGCCAGAAACTCTTCTCCATTTGTTTTGCACTACTTCCCAGTGTGGAATTGACAAGAAGTAGTCCAAAGCTAATGACAGGGAAAGATGGAAATTAACACCACAAGAAAAGTAGTTTTGAGCATTTATTTGACTAAAATAAATATTTACTACTATTGTCGTACCTTTCAGTTTGTCACAGAAACAATACAGTGCATCTTATAAACTCGCATGAAAGATTCACTGTCTTTAATACAGTGAGACAGCAATTCATACATATGTATCTTCAGGACCCTTTTCTGCTTGTAGAGGGAATGGCTGATAAATGAAAATACAGCTTCACGGAACACACGGAGGGGAATGACTCTACATTTTTATGGGCACCATTTAGAAATAGGTTTACTGAGCTAATTCCCCAAACAGGACCACATTGCATTTCTTTAGTGCCACACTCTGAAGCAATCTACCTTTTAATTCTCAAAATTAAGAAAAGTACCACTCAAAAATTATAGTGCTGTATTTTTTTTTACATTTCAATCAGCCAGGATCACATTCATTAAGTGGGGGTGGAGGGGTAGGGAAGATGAACATTGTATTTACAAGGCTACACAAAGAATTACAACTCTTCTGTTCCTCTCCATGTTTCATTACAGAACTAAGGGAGGTTCTGTAGTGGGCTTTCTACTAGGGTCACACACTGTGAGCCAAATTTCTTCTCAGATAAGGCCTCCGATTGCTCCCATTCACCGCAGAGCACACCCTGGACTCCGTGAGCAGCGCTGTGCGGGGCCCAGGACCGAGGACTCCTGGAATTTGTACAAGGATGGTGGCTGGTTCTTCTGCAGCCACGCCCTCTCCTTGTTTACTCTCTTTCTCAGAGCTGAGTACTAATTACTTACTTTTCGTTATCAAAGTAAACAGATAAAATACATTCCATGGAAACTAAGCTTGAAAGGCAACACGTAAAGGCAACGTGTCTCTGTTTTGTTCTGACCCTGAGACAAAGGAAGGAGTGCTAGTTCGTTCAAAATTTTTCGTGTTCATCATGACGAATCAAAGACAAACATTGCTTGAACAGTATGGAAATTTTGGCCTCACAAATGCTGGAATTTTTTAAATATAAAAAGTATGTGGTGAGAGAGGCATTGGAACATACGTTGCACAAACACTACTGGTAGAGGAGCATATCGGTTCATTTTGTCAATACAACAATTTGGCAATAGGCATGGAGAGCCTTTTAATAAATTTAATTACCTTTGACTGAATAATTCCATTTTGAAGACTCTGTCCTAAAGGGAAAGTAACCTGACGTTCAACAGAGATCCATGCTATAGTAGAAGCTGGAAGCAATACTATATATAAGCATAGCAATACTATAAATAAGTATTCAACAACGTGAGTGACAAAATACATCATGGAGCATTCATATATGCAATGTTGTGCAACTAATAAAATCATATTTCTCCAAAGTGTTAGGACTTAGTTATAGCTCATAAAAAATATCAAGTTAAAATGATGGGATACAAAACTATGTACCACCTAGTTATACATATATTCCCATACATATTTTGTCTAGATATATTTATGAATACATTGTATATATGCATATAGTATTTTCTAGAGACATATGAAACATTACATAAATATTTACCTATAAATATGTGTTAAATGATGCATCAGTTGCAATACATTGTATATGTCTACATTTGAGGTAGTTAGAAATACCCCCAGTTATTATTAGTTTTTGTTTCTGAATGTTAGTATTATAAATATAGGTAGATTTTATTTGCTTTTTAGTTCTTTTTGTATCATTCTATATTCTTATAATTAGATTGCAGGGTGTTTTTAGATTAGATAAATGAATATTAAAATTTTTCTGGTCTAGTAACTGGAGTTAAGAAGTCACAGTCTCTCATAGTTTAGATCACAGTAGTTACGTAATTTTCAACAACCCAATTAACTCGTCCATTTGGGAAGGACTAACACCCAGAACTAGATAGCCTGCAGGAAGGAGGCAAGCTTGGGGAGCACAAATTTGGGAAAAGTTCAGAAAGAGAACCTAGTCTAGCAAATGAAACACTTAATCTGGAGACTAACACTAGCCACAAGAGGGTGCCCAACAGGCGGTCAGCATTGAGAAAGCCCCACTGGCAGAAGCCCTAAAAGATGAGCGTAGCAGGAAAGCTGGGGTTCCAAGCTTAAGGGGTCATCAGAGACCCAAGCGGGTCAGGGGGGCCACAGCTTCTCAGCAGACCATCAGCAGGTCACCACATCTCAGGACAGAACCTCAGTCCTCAAGGATACAGGAATAGGAAATGCAAGATGAAACGGGCATCAGAAACAAAATAAGCGTGATCTGAAGTAGAGACTGAGTCCCAGGATTAAAGACGAAGTGGAATATGGTCCTGGGAGAATAGTGGGACTAAGACACAGATGAGAGAAAATTAGAAAGCAAGCATGGCATGAATTGAAATATGAGGCCAGTTTAGGGACAGGTTTAGAGAAAGGAGATGGCATGTGCTTTTAGACATGCTGTGTTTGACAGGATAGCAGGAAAATCATGTCGAAATAGCTAGTGGATAGATGACCAGGAAATGACGTTGAATTACCAGTTAGGCATCAGCAACCTTTAAGAGAAAGGAGAAAATCTGTCACTATAAACAATGGACAACATATTTTCAAGGGATATGAAAAAGAAGTAAGGGAAGATGGAATTGAAACAGAAAACAGACTCCAAATTTTGGATGCTTTGGTAATAAAGAATATAAAGCAAATGATAACTAAAATGTAGTACAGGATAGGTGAGGGTTTGTTTCTTTGTTTTTGAAACAGCGAAGACCTAAGATTATTTGAAGGGAGAGACTGAAGAGGGTAGGGACAGTGGACATAGAACGAGTGGAACGGTGGAGGGTTTAGCTTTGAGAAGAAAACATGGTCAAATATGAGCATGTGACACACTTTGATTTCTTGTAAAAATGCAGGATAATGTTTTCTTTTAGAATAAAGGAAGACATAAATAATTATCATCACAGGGATATTTTACATTCTGTCTTCAAACAAGCTATTTTTGAAGACTGATGAGGGAGGTGGGAGGAATCTCCCCTGGGACTGAGTCCCTGCGTCTGAAGCAGGAAGCATGTCTAGGTCAGTGATATCCAGGCACTTTCATCCTGAACTCAAAAGGCAGGAAAGAACAATGTGACATATACCCCAATAACATTTAGAAATTATTTATATTAATATCTGCATAAAATACTGTGATACCCTAATTCTGATGTCTGTTTATAAATTTATTACTTTACTTGGTTCAGTGAACTATGTACCTGAAAATGGTACACTACAAAATAGAATTCAAATAAAAAAAGTGTCTCACTGGCTACTACTACTAAAACATTACTATTTTTTTTCTATCTTGGCCCTCAAAATGGATGTTTATGAAATTGAGCTCACAAACTTTTACCATTCCTGATGTCATTCAGAATCTTAGGTAACAGCAAACATTGTTTTGTACAAAGTATAAGTATAAAACCTACTAAAGCTTTTCATTTGGGAGATTTAAAGAGATTAGAAAATTTTGTTTCAAAATAAATAGATGTTAGTGTTTATAGTTGATAGTCTCACAGTTGTTCTGTCAACAAAGTTGCTCAATGTTGAAACGTTTCCAAATCTGTTTTCAGAATTCTCCTGTCCTAATACAAAGTTATTTACAAAAGCATTCATTTCTCATTCTTTGTAAAAATATAACCTGTAACTTGAAGACAGGTTGTGTGTTGACTTTAAAAAAATAAAACAATTTCTGGATATTGGTTTATCTCCTTATTCCTGACAAGGTCAGCATATTTGAAACACTTTTTAAAAAAGAAAAACTGGACTCGGGAGCCAAGATGGCGGCGTGAGTAGAGCAGCAGAAATCTCCTCCCAAAACCACATATATCTATGAAAATATAACAAAGACAACTCCACCTAGAATAGAGACCAGAGGACACAGGACAACATCCAGACCACATCCACACCTGCGAGAACCCAGCGCCTCGCAAAGGGGGTAAGATACAAACCCGGCCTGGCGGGTCCTGAGCACCCCTCCCCCCAGCTCCCAGTGGGAGAAGAGGAGTCAGCAGGGAGGGAGAAGGAGCCCAGGACTGCTGAACACCCAGCCCCAGCCATGCAGACCAGAGAGCAGACAAAGTGCATGCGTGGGGTCCTAGATACTAGGGAAACAGGGCGGCAGGACTGGTGAGTGGCTGCCTGAGGCTGACACCAGAGAACAAAGAAATGGGAGTGGTCATTTTTTTGTTGTTGTTGTTGCTGTTGTTGTTTTGGTTTGGAGAGTGCTTTTTGGAAGTCTTAAAGGGGCAGGGCAGGACACTTAGTCCAGAGGCAGGGAATCTGGGGATCTCTGGACACTCTAACCTCCTGGGCAGCAGGGAGCACGGAGGCCCCTTACAGAGATAAATATCTTCCCGGCTGCTCCCCCCTCCAATGGTGCTCCACCATTTTGGAGCACCAGCCAGAGCCAGGTCACGTCCATAGTAATGGCAGAGATAAACTCCATAGCAGCCGGGCAGGAAGAAGAAGCCCTGTCTGTGCATAGATGCCAAGCACAAGCCACTAGAGGTCGCTATTCTCTCAGGAGAGGAAGGCCACAAACAAACAAGAAGGAAAGCTCTTCCAGCTCTCACTCGTACCAGCTCTGCAAACTATCTCTATCACCATGAAAAGGCAAAACTACAGGCAGACAAAGATCACAGAGTCAACACCTGAGAAGGAGACAGACGTAACCAGTCTTCCTAAAAAAGAATTCAAAATAAAAATCATGAACATGCTGACGGAGATGCAGAGCAAAATGCAAGAGCAATGGGATGAGATGCAGAGAAAAATGCAAGAGCAATGGGATGAAGTCCAGAGGGAGATCAAGGACACCAGGAAGGAGATCACAGATGTGAAACAAACCCTGGAAGGATTTATTAGCAGAATGGAAAAGATGCAAGAGGCCATTGAAGGAATAGAAACCAGAGAACAGGAATGTATAGAAGCTGACAGAGAGAGAGATAAAAGGATCTCCAGGAACGAAACAATACTAAGAGAACTATGTGACCAATCCAAAAGGAATAATATCCATATTATAGGGGTACCAGAAGAAGAAGAGAGGGGAAAAGGGATAGAAAGTCTCTGTGAAGAAATAATTGCTGAAAACTTCCCCAAACTGGGGGAGGAAATAATCGAACAGACCATGGAAATACACAGAACCCCCAACAGAAACGATCCAAGGAGGACAACACCAAGGCACATAATAATTAAAATGGCAAGGATCAAGGACAAGGAAAGAGTTTTAAAGGCAGCTAGAGAGAAAAAGGTCACCTATAAAGGAAAACCATCAGGCTATCATCAGACTTCTCGACAGAAACCCTATAGGCCAGAAGAGAATGGCATGATATATTTAATGCAATGAAACAGAAGGGCCTTGAACCAAGGATACTGTATCCAGCAGCTTCCCACAAACCACCTCTACAGGGCATCTTACAGGGACTGCTCTAGATGGGAGCACACCTAAGAAGAGCACAGAACAAAACACACAACATATGAAGAATGGAAGAGGAGGAATAAGAAGGGAGAAAAGAAAAGAACCTCCAGACAGTGTGTATAACAGCCCAATAAGCAAGCTAAGTTAGGCAGTAAGATACTAAAGAGGCTAACTTTGAACCTTTGGTAACCATGAATCTAAAGCCTGCAATGGCAATAAGTACATATCTCTCAATAGTCACCCTAAATGTAAATGGACTTAATGCACCAATCAAAATGCACAGAGTAATAGAAAGGATAAAAAAGCAAGAACCATCTATATGCTGCTTACAAGAAACTCACCGCAAACCCAAAGACATGCACAGACTAAAAGTCAAGGGAAGGAAAAACATATTTCAGGCAAACAACAGTGAGAAGAAAGCAGGGGTTGCAGTACTAGTATCAGACAAAATAGACTTCAAAACAAAGAAAGTAACAAGAGATAAAGAAGGACACTACATAATGATAAAGGGCTCAGTCCAACAAGAGGACATAACCACTCTAAATATATATGCACCCAACACAGGAGCACCAGCATATGTGAAACAAATACTAACAGAACTAAAGAGGGAAATAGACTGCAATGCATTGATTTTAGGAGATTTCAACACACCACTCACCCCAAAGGAGAGATCCACTGGGCAGAAAATAAGTAAGGACACACACGCACTGAACAACACACTAGAACAGATGGACCTAATAGACATCTATAGAACTCTACATCCAAAAGCAACAGGATATACATTCTTCTACAGTGCACATGGAACATTCTCCAGAATAGACCACATACTAGCTCACAAAAGGAGCCTCAGCAAATTCCAAAATATTGAAATTCTACCAACCAATTCTTCAGACCACAAAGGTATAAAACTAGAAATAAATTCTACAAAGAAAACAAAAAGACTCACAAACACACGGAGGCTTAACAACATGCTTCTAAATAATCAATGGATCAATGAACAAATCAAAATAGAGATCAAGGAATATATGGAAACAAATGACAACAACAACACAAAGCCCCAACTTCTGTGGGACGCAGCAAAAGCAGTCTTAAGAGGAAAGTATATAGCGATCCAGGCACACTTGAAGAAGGAAGAACAATCCCAAATGAATAGTCTAACATCACAATTATCGAAACTGGAAAAAGAAGAACAAATGAGGCCTAAAGTCAGCAGAAGGAGGGATACAATAAAGATCAGAGAAGAAATAAACAAAATTGAGAAAAATAAAACAATAGCAAAAATCGATGAAAACAAGAGTTGGTTCTTTGAGAAAATAAACAAAGTAGATAAGCCTCTAGCCAAACTTATTATTATTAAGAGAAAAAGAGAATCAACACAAATCAACAGAATCAGAAATGAGAATGGAAAAATCACAACAGACTCCACAGAAATACAAAGAATTATTAAAGACTACTATGAAAACCTATGAGCCAACAAGCTGGAAAACCTAGAAGAAATGGACAACTTCCTAGAAAAATACAACCTCCCAAGACTGTCCAAGGAAGAAACACAGAAGTTAAACAAACCAATTATGAGCAAAGGAATTGAAACGGTAATCAAAAAACTACCCAAGAACAAAACCCCCGGGCTGGACGGATTTACCTCGGAATTTTATCACACAGAGAAGACATAATACACATTCTCCTTAAAGTTTTCCAAAAAATAAAATAAGAGGGAATACTCCTAAACTCATTCGATGAAGCCAACATCACCCTAATACCAAAACCAGGCAAAGACCCCACCAAAAAAGAAAATTACAGACCAATATCCCTGATGAATGTAGATGCAAAAATACTCAATAAAATAGTAGCAAACAGAATTCAACAGTATATCATAAGGATCATACACCATGACAAAGTGGGATTCATCCCAGGGATGCAAGGATGGTACAACATTTGAAAATCCATCAATATCATCCACCGCATCAACAAAAAGAAACACAAAAACCATATGATCATCTCCATAGATGCTGAAAATGCATTTGACATAATTCAACATCCATTCATGATGAAAACTCTCAGCAAAATGGGAATAGAGGGCAAGTACCTCAACATAATAAAGGCCATATATGATAAACCCACAGCCAACATTATACTGAACAGCGAGAAGCTGAAAGCTTTTCCTCTGAGATCGGGAACTACACAGGGATGCCCACACTCCCCACTGTTATTTAACATAGTATTGGAGGTCCTAGCCACGGCAATCAGACAAAACAAAGAAATACAAGGAACCCAGATTGGTAGAGAAGAAGTTAAACTGTCACTATTTGCAGATGACATGATACTGTACATAAAAAACCCTAAAGACTCCACTCCAAAACTACTAGAACTGATATCGGAATACAGCAAAGTTGCAGGATACAAAATTAACACACAGAAATCTGTAGCTTTCCTATACACTAACAATGAACCAATAGAAAGAGAAATCAGTAAAACAATTCCATTCACAATTGCATCAAAAAGAATAAAATACCTAGGAATAAATCTAACCGAAGAAGTGAAAGACCTATACCCTGAAAACTACAAGTCACTCTTAAGAGAAATTAAAGGGGACAATAACAAATGGAAACTCATCCCATGCTCATGGCTAGGAAGAATTAATATCGTCAAAATGGCCATCCTGCCCAAAGCAATATACAGATTTATTGCAATCCCTATCAAATTACCAGCAACATTCTTCAATGAACTGGAGCAAATAATTCAAAAATTCATATGGAAACACCAAAGACCCTGAATAGCCAAAGCAATCCTGAAAAAGAAGAATAAAGTAGGGGGGATCTCACTCCCCAACTTCAAGCTCTACTACAAAGCCATAGTAATCAAGACCATTTGGTACTGGCACAAGAACAGAGCCACAGACCAGTGGAACAGATTAGAGACTCCAGAAATTAACCCAAACATATATGGTCAATTAATATTTGATAAAGGAGCCATGAACATACAATGGCAAAATGACAGTCTCTTCAACAGATGGTGCTGGCAAAACTGGACAGCTACATGTAGGAGAATGAAACTAGGCCATTGTCTAACCCCATACACAAAAGTAAATTCAAAATGGATCAAAGACCTGAATGTAAGTCATGGAACCAAAAAACTCTTAGAGAAAAACATAGGCAAAAACCTTTCAGACATAAACATGAGTGACCTCTTCTTGAACAAGGCCCCCCGGGCAAGGAAAAGAACAGCAAAAATGAACAAGTGGGACTATATCAAGCTGAAAAGCTTCTGTACAGCAAAAGACACCATCAATAGAACAAAAAGGAGCCCTACATTATGGGAGAATATATTTGTAAATGACAGATCCGATAAAGGCTTGACGTCCAAAATATATAAAGAGCTCACATGCCTCAACAAACAAAAATCAATTAATCCAATTAAAAAATAGGCAGAGGATCTAAACAGACAGTTCTCCAAAAAAGAAATACAGATGGGCAACAGACACATGAAAAGATGCTCCACATCGCTAATTATCAGAGAAAGGCAAGTTAAAACTACAATGAGATATCACCTCACATCAGTAAGGATAGCTGCCATCCAAAAGACAAACAACAACAAATGTTGGTGAGGCTGTGGAGAAAGGGGAACCCTCCTACACTGCTGGTGGGAATGTAAATTAGTTCAACCATTGTGGAAAGCAGTATGGAGGTTCATCAAATGCTCAAAACAGACCTACCATTTGATCCAAGAATTCCACTCCTAGGAATTTACCCTAAGAACGCAGCAATCAAGTTTGAGAAAGACAGATGCACCCCTATGTTTATCGCAGCACTATTTACAATAGCCAAGAAATGGAAGCAACCTAAATGTCCATCGGTAGATGAATGGATAAAGAAGATGTGGTACATATACACAATGGAATACTACTCAGCCATAAGAAGAGGGAAAATCCTACCATTTGCAGCAACATGGATGGAGCTGGAGAGTATTATGTTCAGTGAAATAAGCCAAGTGGAGAAAGAGAAATACCAAATGATTTCACTCACCTGAGGAGTATAAGAACAAAGGAAAAACTGAAGGAACAAAACAGCAGCGGAATTACAGAATCCTAAAATGGACTAACAGGTACCAAAGGGAAAGGGACTGGGTAGGATGGGTGGGTAGGGAGGGATAAGGGGGGGGAGAAGAAAGGGGGTATTAGGATTAGCATGCATAGGCGGGAGGGAGAAAGGGGAGGGCTGTACAACACAGAGAAGACAAGTAGTGATTCTACAACACTTTGCTATGCTGATGGATAGTGACTGTAATGTGGTTTATATGGGGGACCTGGTATAGGGGAGAGCCTAGTAAACATAATATTCTATATGTAAGTGTGGATTAAAGATTAAAAAAAAAAAGAAAGAAAGAAAAGGGGGATTACTCCTTGATAGGATAAAACTAATGGTAAATCAAAGATTAACGCTTGCTTTAAAAATCCTTGATTTTGATCATTTAAAGGGTGTCAGATGATCGGCTATGGAGGTACACTTTTCTGATAATATTCCTTTCTCTTAATAAAAAAAAAAAAAGTTCCTGTGTGGTGACCTCCAATGAGTTCTACACAATGGTATAAAGGGCATATCAAAGTGTGGGTAAGGGTCTGTTTGTGTTTATACAGAGGATCAAAGCCTAATTTGGCTACCCAGAAAATGAACTAAGATGTGATATGAAGAAGAACTTCCAACATCAGCACTCTCTGGAAGACTCATACCAGAAGATGATCATCAAAAAAGCTCCACAAAGATCCAGGCGATGCTGCAGTTGTAGCTGCATCCATCCCACCGGTTCCTGGACTTGACATTGGAATGAAGAAGGAGATATCTAAGCTGGCCTGTGCTTTCAGTAGTAAAACAACAAATTTGACTGGATCTATACTGTTGGAACTCAACCAAGAATTAGGGGAAGTGAAAGTTGTAGTGCTCCAAAATCTTACAACTACAGACTGTCTACTGTTAAAAGAACATATGGGATGTGAACAGTTCCCAGAAATGGGTTGCTTTAATTTGTCTGATTTCTCTCAGACTGTTCAAGTACAGTTGGACAATATCCATCATATCATAGACAAATTTTCACAGGAGATGGCTGGTAATTATAGATCTGCTTTGGTTATGTAACTGTATTCCTATTATGTTAATATGTGTGCACAATTTAGTAGTTTAAAACCTATATATGCTTAAGTTACTCTACAAGAAGATATGTCAAAGAAATAATCAATCCTCCCATGTTTTCTTCCATCTGCTACCTCTATAGCTTTTCTTCTTCCTTCCTAATTACAACCCTTAAATACAATTCGTGCCTCATCGAATTTTCTGAGTATCATAATTCCTCCAAGTGGTAAAGATACCTCAAGACAAATGCTGGGCATAGAAGCCACAGGGCATAAATCTGCAAAGATGTAAAAAGCTAACCTTTTCAAACAATGTGGCTTCTCTCTCACTTACCAACTTTACATCTCCCTGTATGGCCCTGGAAGATGACTGGTTAGCCAGAGATGAGTAAGATTCCTCAAGGGAGGAACAACCTAAGACAGGCACAGTCACAGGGGGGCCATCAGGTGAGAAATTGGGGATTAACAGTGGTGAAGCTTAGAACCTCACCCCCCCTGTTTTGAGAGAAATCTTCTGTATCCGTGGATGTTTTATTGCCCTTGTCTAGCTCGGATTAACACATAGTTTACAGGCACACACCTGATCATCTACAATTACTCTCTTACAACACTAAACTATGTTTTCTACCTTTATCTTGCATCTACCTACCACTTCAGCATTTTATTAAAGATAAAAATAATAATAATAATAAAGGGAGAAATGTGGGATCCACATATAAATCAAGTATAAAAATCAAACGAATATTCATATTTGACCTGATTGTTTATAGTTCATAATGCGTGATCAAAACCGAAAGTTTCTGTGATGACTGCCCTTGTACTGTTCACCATGTAAGAACTTATTCACTATGTAAGAATTCGTTCACCATGTAAGAACTTGTTCGTTATGCTTCAGAAGATTGGAGACTGACGAGAATTAGGCTTGAGGTGGATTAATGATTGTGCATTGAGCATTGACTCCCCTATACAGAATTTTATTGTTGTTAACAACCATTTGATCAATAAATATGAGAGATGCCCTCTCAAAATATAAAAAAATAAAAAGAATATTACAAGGAATATTTTAGCCCCAGTTTGTGGATATCTCAAATTATTACTTTAAATCAATTTTCTAGAAATTTAATTGTTATGTCAAACGGTATATACACTTAAATTTTGAGGCATGCTGCAAAATTTTCATTCGAAAAGCTGGATGAACAATTGATGATTCCAGCGGCAAATGGAAGGATTTATTTCCCAGCACCCTCGTCCATGGTGTGCACTACACAGAAAGATTTTAAAACTGTGTTTGCCAATATGATAGGTAAACATTTAAGCTTATGTTAATTTTAATATAATTGATCATCAATAAGGCTGAATATGTTACTGTTACTTAAATTTTCTTTTAGACAGTCTTGGTACTGCCAAATCATATCATTTGCTAATTGGTTTCATTACGATGGTAAATTTTTTTGTACATATTCATTATACTTATTTCTTATATTCATCAAATATTGCCTCCAGCTTACACTTGCCTATTAATTTATAAATGATGTTTTTGAGATATTTTTGCTTCCTAGTAGACGATCCAGTTTGTCTTTGTGTTTTCTGTTATTGTTTTCTATTTAGAACTTTTCCATATCAAAGCTATGTATGCATCTTTATGTGAATTGGGAATCATTCCCATTTTTCAAATTCAGTGCAACATTTAATTTCATGGGGAAGTGATTTCTTAAAAATAAGTTTAAAATGTTGGCCATTTCAATTGCTTGGTTATGACAACATTCTGACAATGTTTCAAAATTCCCCAGTATTACTGTTAGGATTGGAATTCACCTATTTTGAGTTGATATTTTTTTTCCAGAAAAGTACCTTTGTATTGAAATTTGCAACTTATTAATGTAGAATTGTGCCTAATAAATTCTTTGTAACTTCCTTTGCTCAATAATCTCATTTTTTTTGTTTTTTAATTTGAGTGTTTCCTTCCTTTTTTCTTAGTTACAGCAGCTAATAGTGTGTCAGTTCATAAAATTATTCTATTTCTCCTTTCATTTCTAAGATGAATTTCTTCATTTCTTACATTCTTTGGCATGAACACCTTGAGTAATAGGATTTCAGAGAACAGGGAAAGCATGATTTTCTGTCCCATTGGGTAGTTCCACCTCATCTTCAAGGCCTAGAGCAGTATCATGTATGATCAATAAATGCTTTTTTGAATGATCCAATGAAAAGTAGAGTTAAAATTGAGGCAAAGAGGGGACCAGATGAGAATGAATTTAAAAGGCACATGAGCTCTAAGGAAAATGAACAAAGAGAAGTGAGGAAATATTATATTCACGAGAATCCCTTTTTTGTCTTACATCTTTAATTGCACAATGTTTAGCTGAGGGATTGCAGATATCCAAATTTTGACTGAATGCCTAGTTTCTGGAAATGGAAGAGAGTATAGTAGGTCCATGCTTGTCAGAGGCTGTCTTACCTTCTTTCTGTTTGGGGGCAAGATACCCAACAGGCATCAGATATATGGCCTCCTTTTATCCTGCACCCTAGACATGTGACTTGAAGTTTTGGGTTGTTTCATATAACCCAACACTTTGAACAACACTTAAATCTCTGGGGATAGTTTACAAACAGGATCAATTTCAATCCAAAGCATGAGCTATTCGCATAGATGCTGAAGTTTGATTAAGTTTTCCGAAGAAAAATTTATAAGTCTTTTAAAGTATTTCTTAAACTTACTTTCAGGTGATAAATTTCATTTCATATTCTTCACTGAGCCACATAAATTTCCTCTATGCAAAACAGGATCTTTCCCAGAAGCGTCTGTAACTATGGTTCGCTTTTTTCTCTTGGCCATATGCTTTCCTATCTCGTAGGCTGTTAGCTCTATGCAGTGAATCACAGAGAACACAGAGGTGCATTCAATTAATTTCTTAGCTCAGGGCATCAATCTGCAGTTTCTTACATCCATTACACATGTTGGCAGTGCTTTTTATGAAGACTGACTGCTATTTCTGAGATAGCACAAATTTAACCTGAGTGCTTGGACAGGTTTCCTTGATGACATGGTTGATTTCTAGGAGGATTTCATTTCAAACAAAGGCATGATTTTGAGAAATGGTAGGAGAGGTACTGTGGAGTGGACTTACTTTACAAACTCTTTTAAAATCCATTTTTATTAGAGTCTAAGTTTCAAAGCTAATGACACTTAAGTTTACATGGTGGCAGAACTCTTCCAATATGGCAAAAAGCTTTGTGACCAATTTTTTTTATAGCTTTGATGGCTTAGAGCAGTTTTAGGTTCACAGTAAAATTGAGCAGAATGTAGAGAGATTTCCCATATGCCCCCTGCTTTCACGTATACATAAATCTACTCCCATTATGAACATCCCCCACCAGAATGGTACATTTATTGTAACTGATGAGCTTCCTAGGATACCTTATCACTCAGTCTACAGTTTATATTAGGTTCACTCTTGGTACTTTCTATGTAGTTTGGCAAATTTATAATCAAATGCATTGTTTTAAATCATGAAACACTTAGTATATATTGTTGTTGAGGCACTTCAGGCCAGGTAATACACTAGATGTTGAAGTTTCAAGATAAAAGACTTGGTTTTTTTTCCTCAGAGGAGAGAACAGTGTAGTGGGGAGCCTGATATGAACCCATTCTAACAAAATAAGGTGTATGTATACATGTCATGATGTGAATGTGTACAAAAAACAGTGAAAAGAGAACTCATGGAAGATATCTTAAATGGTGTGTTCTTCTGAAGAAAAAAAAAAGCAATGGGGAAGATGAGAGAAAAGTTAGAAAACAGCTGTAAAATGGGGGTCGGTATCACAGTTACCTTGAACTTTATTATTGAGTATTCAAATACAAATATTTAGTATTAAGTATTCAGCTATTTAGTTTTCAAATTATAAAATTACTATACACCTTCACAGTGAATTATCTACTGTCAAGCAAATGCAGGTCATTTATATTTGGAAAAGGATAAAGGACCCCAGGAAAATGAAATTCACTGATATTGCTTGGTTGTTTTCTGTATTAACTATTTTTATTTTTTGACAGTTGATAGATAGTTATGCTTCAAATACATTACTCTTGATTCACAGGGGAGAGGTATTTTTTTTTGAGAAGTAAAAATCTGCCAAAATTTGGAGATCAGGAAAAAACTTTTATTGCAGATGGACATTTAGGTTTTCCCTTCTTTTTGTCCATCGCAAATAGTACAGCTGTGAACATTCTTATACACACCATTTGATAGACATTTCTGTTGGATATCTACATAGGAGCAGAACTGCTCAGTCATAAGGATTATGTATGTTAAGTTTTGCAAGATAAAGACCAGGAATTTCCCCAGGACTTTTGCCAAATTACAGTCACCAACAGAATGAGATTACGACTTACTCCCCATGTCCTATGTTTGTTTATTTTTTCATCCTTTAGTCAGTTTGGTAGCTGCATAGAGAGGCGTATGTTATGAAGGATTTAAAAGTTAACTGTGGATGATTAATTCACAATGTATACATATATCAAAACATCAAGTCATACATCTCAAATATATACAGTTTTTGTCAGTTATTCCTCAAAAAGATGGAAAAAATTAAAAGTTAATTAGTGTGCATATTTTTACCAGTTAGAAATTATGTGGGTGTGGAAATGTGTAGCCTTCCTGCTTTCCTTATATTTTTTAACAGATTTCTTACTTCTTTCAAGCTCTACTTCTGCTAAGAGGAGAAAAAGAGCTTAAAGCTGCTTATTCAGATTAATTTAGCTCTATCATTTTAAACAGTTTTCGGGTCAATTCAAGGTTTAAATCCCTCTCTTTCTTTTCTTCCTTCTTCCTTCCCTCATTCCCCCCTGCTTTGTTTCTTTCTCTTTCTTTCTGATTTCATTTCATATTCCGTATGTGATTTATGTGAAATTATTTTTTTTAATGTCCATGCTGTTCCATCAATATGTGAAAAGTAATTTAGCTTTTCTCCTGTGACACAGTAATTCCACATGCAACAATCTTCCTAAACAGTGAAAAAAATATGACGTTCTACAAAGATATGTGCTTTAGTGAGAAGCTGAAACAACAACAGTTCAACAAATGAATGGTAAATGCATCCTGGAATGTCTTCACATGCAATATTATTTGGCAAGTAAAAATTATTTTTCCCAAGACTATTGAAGAACTTGGTTAAATGTTCATGAAAAAAATTAAGTTAAAAACTCAGACACAAACCTATCCACAACGTATCTGTGTGTATACTTTACACACACGTGCTGAATAATTTCCGTCACTCTTCTTCCAGATCTTTCCAGTGATCTTTTTCAGATATACACTCTTTGAGTCTCCAAATGCTGTATTCTTCTATTTCACTATGCAGTATTTTTTTCTTTATGTTCCATAGCTACCTTCTCTTTTCCATTGGATTTTGTAAAATTAAAAAAAAGCTCATATTAATAGAATAGTGACTGAATGAATTATCCTTGGTCTTGCTCCTGTTCATGAGTGATAGTTGAATCATTTCTTCAGATTGACGAGGAACAGGTTGATTCAAAGCAAATATTCTTCCCAGTTCACATTCCAAAAAGTAGTAAGCCTTCACCTCTGCTCCTCTGCTGTACTGCAGGTTCATGTTTCTCTTACCTGTGTTCCCTGGTTATCTGCTCTTCTCAGCTGTCACTAGCCCCTGAAAAACTACACTACTCAATATGCATGATGACCAGAATTCTTCCCATGTCTGCTTCCACTATAGTCATTTTGTTTTCTGATTTATATGTCATTGGGGTCTTTGAGTTAGAGAAGAAATGTAAGAGGATGTAAGAAATAGTGCTACAAGTTTTAGGCATTTTCTTTCCAAAGAAGCAGAAAACAAAACTGATGCAAAGTCCCTTCATTACCTAACTGTATTTCTTTAACTAAAACACATTGTGAACTTAGAGAGCATCTAGCTGGGAAGAGATGGTGTGGGCTGCTCTGAGAGTCCTCATAGACTTGAGAGAATAGCACCATTTAACCAGTGAAGGACATTCCACGCAGAAGATAAACTGAGAACCTGCTCAAGAGTGTGACCCAAAATTGTACACAGCATCTTCAGGAGACAATAATTGTTTCCTAGAATGGGAGTGGAGATGGGAAGAGTGGACATTTAAAAGTAAGTGATGAGAGAATCTGGTCAGATTGCAGAAGACATGAAGTGTTATTGTTTTCTTAATTTTGTCTGATTATTTTTTTCTTCTTATTGAAGCTAACACATTCCATTATCACCGTGACCAGAGAGGTTGAGATTGATGAGATGGTCAGTGCCTTTGATTGCATTTCAAACTGTCACACATGCTGCATGAGTGGCAGCTGCTGTCTTGTCCTTAGATATAAATACAGGTCTGAACAGTCTTCCTCACCTGCACCCCACCCAGTTTGCCGAACCCATCACCACATCTCAGTTAGATTAGGAATCTAACTGGAATTCTTCACCGGGTCTCTTTGTTTCCTCTCTTCTCATCTGCTGGGTATTTTCAGGGTAGCAGCCAGAGTCATTCTTTGTAGGAGAAACTAGATCATGCATTTTCTTGGCTCAAACTCTACCAGCATCTCACTTGAAGCAAAATTCAAAAATCCCTTTTTTGGCTTTCAAATTTTTTCCTAATGCCCCTCCCTGACTGCTTTTCAGGGTTAGCCCTTACTTACTTTTCCTCTCACTTACCTGGTTATGGTCAAACTGACTCCTGTGTGGCTCCCCACTCATGCAAAGCATATCACTGTTTTAGTGCCTTTGGACTTAATCTTCCATTTATCAAAAAAAAAATACCAAACAAAAAATTTCCCTCCAGATGTCCATTTGCTGTGCTCCCTTACTTCTTTTAGGACTGCTTCAATATTTCCTTAACTAAATGAAGTCTTCCTTGACAATTATGTAGTGTAATCACGCCCCTTGCATTCCTTAGCTCCTTTATCCCGTTTTACTTTTCTCCCTAGTACTCATTACCACCTAAGGTGTTGTGTATTTCCCTGTTCATGGTTTGACTTTCCCCACAAGGCTGCAACTTCTTACAAGGTTAAGAACTTTGTTTCGTTTGTTCACTTCTGTACCTCTAGAGTCTAAAGTAAAACCTGTCATGAAGTAAATATTTAACATATTTGTTGGATGAGTGGCATGGAGTGATAAGGGCCAGCCAGGTAAATGGATGGTGCTCGTTAATTTTATGTGTCAACTTGAGTAGGCTAAGGGACGCTCAAATAGGTGGAAAAGCACTGTTTTGGGGTGTGTCAGCGAGAGTGTTCAAGGAAGAGATTAGCATTTGAATCGGTGAGCTGAGTAAAGCCAATAGCCCTCCGCAGTGTGGGTGGGCATGATCTAATCATCTGAATGAACTCATAGGACAAAAAGTTGGAGGAAAGGCAAATATGCTCTTCTGTGATCTGAGACATCATGTTCTTGCATCCTGGGACCTCAGCATTCCCAGTCGTTGAGCTTTCACACTCATACGGGCACTGAAACCATCGCCCTCTTGCTTCTCAGGCCTTTGGATTCAGACGGAATCAGACCATCTCAGCTTTTCTGATTCTCCAGCTCGCAGATGGCAAATCATGGGACTTGCTGGCCTCCATAATCATGTGGGCCAATTCCTATACTAAGTCTCCTGTTCATATGTATCTATATATTCCTACTGGCTGTGTTTCTCTGAAGAACCTAAACTAATACAAGGATGAAGAATGTAAGAGTTCTACTTCAAACACTACGGACTCTCTGAGAATGGGGGATTTGAGCAGAGCGTGGGGAAGGAGTGACCCATGAGAATATCTGGGGTGGGGGGGTGTTGTAGGTGAAGAAATAGCAAGGGAAAGTATCCTGAGAAAGAAATGTGCCTGGAAGCCAGGGATTTCTCTTGGTGACAATGACGAGAAATAACAGTTTACTATTTCCAATGATTTTATTTTCTTGTCACTTCGTTCAACATAGAATTATAAGCCAGGAGTTGAAAATGGGTGGCCTCTGAGCCAAATCCAGTCAGAAGACATGTTGACATGTTTCATTTGGAACACACCATGTTTTCAAGAAATAATTAAATTATCTGCTGGCATTTAAAGAGGGGAGATTTGAAAATCTCACTTCTGGTTCTAGAGTTTTGGCTTCTCTTGAACAGTCAGCAGCTTTGAGAAGCCTGGGTGGGTAGTCAACCAAAGCTGAGGACGACTGATGACCTCTTTAAATGGGGCTTCTTCTATTTAGTTTCATCCCATCTTGTTCTATGACCTCAGTCTGCTTGATTCTCTCCTCAGTGCAACATGCTCCAGGTGGGATTTGTTACAGCCCTGTTCCTTCGTTGCACTTTTTTTTAAAGGCTATGTTTTTATATGAATATTCTTTCAAAAAGCTTCTGTGAAAGTTCACTTGCAACTGGCATGCACAATTGCGTAAACAAAGCTAAAAGACCATGTAGAGGTCTTCATGATTCATTAGATGTTCCTAATCAAAATAATATTGAGAAAAAACTATTTTGTGAATTTTTCTCTGTCCAAAAACTTTTCAAGTGAATGCTAGGATTGCACACCTTACGGGAAATAATCTGACTTTAAACTGTCATAATTCTGGGCTATGGTGTTTGTCTTCTCCGGGGTTTCAGCCCTGGACAAGTTCACTATGGATTCAATGTGACCAAAGAAATGACAGTAGAATGTTCTTGGGGTGGCAGAGTTTATACCCAACTTTATTCCCACTGTGGCAGGTCAATCACTAGAATGCCATCCACTCAGAGCGAGTCTGCATGCAGCAAGCCCATCTCTGCCTCTGGGCCTTGCTACCCACACAGCCATCTCAGTCTCTGTCCTTGGTGCTGCCACCACTGCAGCCTCTGCTCTGCTCGCCTGCAGCCTTGCAGCCGTGCCACCGTGTCGCCCAGAGAACTGGGCAGAGCTCTTCATACAGAGTCAATAACAACATATTGCCCACACATGAGTGGTGAGCTACCCAACCAGGGCCAGTGACAATCCTGTCCACAGGAACCTTCACTTTACCCACAGCACTCTATGTTTCATTAGTTACATTTTATCAAAGACAGACATGACTTCTCTTGCTGTAACTTAATTTTTCTTTCTTTTTCATTGATCATATGGAGAAATTGTTGAGAAATTTCCTCTTGTCTGGCATGAAGGGAGCAGATCTTATAAAGGGCATTCACTGGCTTCTAACTAACATCTAAGGTGCCAACTTCCTCGGGCTTTCCAATGTGATTGAATTTAAGCTTGTCTGTCTTTAGCCTTTTTAAAGGCTGTTTGTCTCCAGGGAAACAAGAGCAGGCAACAGAAAGCCTGCCTAACTTCTCGATCTTCATGACTTCAATCTAATTGTGTAAAACTGTGATGTTGTAAGGTGCCTGGATATCTTTGCTAAAATGTAAAGACTAAAATGTGTCAAGTAAATTGTTTCATTTATGCTGCTCACATAAGGTGAGCAATACGGTAGTGTGACTGACTGAATGAGTAATTAGGTTTTGATTTTCAATAAGTGATACTTAAAAAGCAAAAGAGCACCTAGCGGACTGAACCTAAGATAGTAGAAACACCTGTGTTAATCTGGAAGCCAGCACTTTGCCTGAGTGTGAAGCTTTATTCTAGGCACAATTAGCCTAATTACACTTCCAGGTTTCCTGGAAGTGAGAGATTTCTCTGTAGCATTCACATAAAAGCTTTTTGTAATACTGAATTTTCTGTTTTATACATACAAATTTACTAGGAGATGGATGTGACTTTTAATACATTTTGGAAGCAGCAAATGAAACATAGTTTCTTTTCGGCCCTCAGAAGAATGCTTCATGGTTTTTAACCGTTTACATGTACAAATAAAAATGCACTCTTGTCAACTACCATGATACAGTTACATGAAGAGTAAAAAATCACATTAAAAATGGCTCCCAGTTATAACTGAGTGTTTTGGTTTGTATTCAAAGTGTTTACTTTGAATAAAGAACAAAAGGAGTGGCCAGCTATATCATTCAGTTACTTATGGTATTTCCTAAAGAAATGGGAGGAAAAACATAATAAAAGCAAGTGTTCATGGTGGAAATAATTTTCTCACTAATATATGTGATTCTGGTATTACTTCCTTCAAAGCTCTCTCTCTCTTGTATGCAAATTATTTCTTACTAATAATAAAATATTATTTGCATGCTTTGTTTAAATACTGGATTTATTTGTATTTACAAATAAATGTTTATTTAGCACACTTCAAATTACGTGGTGGCCAATTTAAAAGTACTTGTGAGTAGAAAAGTTTTTTAAAGTCAGGGGTTGTAGTGAAATCTTGGCTACAGATGCGCCATCTCAACGTTTTTAAACAACAAATGCAGTCATTTTGATGAGATGGAATTCAAGGGGTCATTTGTACCAGTGGTCCCCAAACTGGAGTGACTGCACTTATCCATGAGGTTGTGCTAATATTTAATTTCAGGAGTGACGCTGGCACCCTCCGCAGGTATGTGTGTCCTATGGCCACCTCCTGTGAATAATTGAAATTAGAAAGGAGATTATTTGAAATGAAATGAGGGAAGTTTAGGTTGTCCTGAAACAAAGGTGTTGGCAAAATTCCTTTGGGTATTCATTGTATTTCCGGGCATTGTGATTATTGTAATTTAGTGGATGAAACGTAACCTCTCCAAGTGAATAAATGGTTTAAAAAAGATTCCTGTGAAAAAATGATAACTTGAGTATATTATTGAAGTGCAAATAAATAATAAGGAAGAGCAGGACCTCACACCCTAAAACTGACCCTGGCTCTTCAGCCCCATTGTAAGCCAAAAACAGTAACATGATAATAATATTTGAGATATTGATAAAAATAATTGAAATTAGAAAGGAGATTATTTGAAATGTAATGACATCTAGTGTTATTAAAGATGAATCCTGTCTTAAATGACATTTTTTAGCCCGGAGATATTGGCTAATCATAGCATAAAGACATCATGAGTAGCAAACATTGGAAAACTAAGCGTTTAAAACGTGATAATTTCTTCAGTGATGTTTAGGGTCAGATGATAATCCAGTACTTTATAATGTTTTGTCAAATATAATATATTTTAACGTAACAGTTTTGAGATTTCTTAATAGTGAAGGGTAAAATACCATGTGCCATTAGGGAAACATTTGTTCTTGCCCTGGGGAAAAAAAATAGTGAAATATTACATGGGAATGAACATGGGAACAATCTTAAACACATTCCTTGTTAGAAAATCCTATTGGAAAGTACCTAGGAAACACTGATAAAGAAATTAAAAATGAATTGTGTTAAAATACATTAATTTAGTTGGGAAAGTTTGCTATAAAGATGGATAAATGTATAGGCTTTTTTATTATTCATACTATGGTACTTGCTAGATTATATTTCTTTTTTTGAACAACCAAAGCAGAAGTCCAATAAAAGATATACTCTCAATATAACTAACTGGATTAAAAGTGCTAACTACAACAAACTTTCTGTTTTTTGGACAAAAAACCCAACTACTTTGTTTTATAAACAAAAAAGTATATATATATATATATATATATATATCACCTGATAGCCCCCCTGTGACTGTGCCTGTCTTAGATTGTTCCTCCCTTGAGGAATCTTCCCCGTCTCTGGCTAACCAGTCATCTTCCAGGGCCATACAGGGAGATGTAAAGTTGGTAATTGAGAGAGAAGCCATATTGTTCAAAAAGGTTAGCTTTTTACATCTTTGCAGATTTATGCCCTGTGGCTTCTATGCCCAGCATTTGTCTTGAGGTATCTTTACCACTTGGAAAAATTATGATACTCAGAAAATTCAATATGAGGCACGAATTCTATTTAAGAGTTGTAATTAGGAAGGAAGAAGAAAAGCTATAGAGGTAGCAGATGGAAGAAAACATGGGAGGATTGGTTATTTCTTTGACGTATCTTCTTGTAGAGTAACTTAAGCATGTATAGGTTTTAAACTACTAATTAAATTGTGCACACACATTAACATAATAGGAATACAGTTACATAAACAAAGCAGATCTATAATTACCAGCCATCTCCAGTGAAGCCAAGAAAACCAGTTAGGCACCCTAGGCATTTGTGAAAATTTGTCTATGATATGATGGATATTGTCCAACTGTACTTGAACAGTCTGAGAGAAATCAGACAAATTAAAACAACCCATTCCTGGGAACTGTTCACATCCCATATGTTCTTTTAACAGTAGATAGTTTGTAGTTGTAAGATTTTGGAGCGCTACAACTTTCACTTCCCCTAATTCTTGGTTGAGTTCCAACAGTATAGATCCAGTCAAATTTGTTGTTTTACTGAAAGCACAGGCCACCTTAGATATCTCCTTCTTCATTCCAATGGCAAGTCCAGGAACTGGTGTGATGGATGCAGCTACAACTGCAGCTACGCCTGGATCTTTGTTGAGATTTTTTGATGATCATCTTCTGGTATGAGTCTTCCAGAGAGTGCTGATGTAGGAAGTTCTTCTACATATGTTTTCTTAGTTCATTTTCTGGGTTGCCAAATTAGGCTTTGAACCTCTGTATAAACACAAAAAGACCCTTTCCCACACTTTGATATGCCCTTTATACCATTGTGTAGAACTCATTGGAGGTCACCACACAGGAACTGCTTTTTTTTTCTTTTTTAAGAGAAAGGAGTATTATCAGAAAAGTGTACCTCCATAGCCATTCATCTGACACCCTTTAAATGATCAAAATCAAGGATTTTTAAAGCATGCATTAATCGTTGATTTACAGTTAGTTTTATCCTATCAAGGAGTAATTCCCCTTTTCTTTCTTTCTTTCTTTTTTTATCTTTAATCTACACTTACATGGAGAGTATTATGTTTACTAGGCTCTCCCCTATACCAGGTCCCCCCTATAAACCACTTTACAGTTACTGTCCATCAGCATAGCAAAATGTTGTAGAATCACCAGTTGTCTTCTCTGTGTTGTACATCCCTCCCCTTTCTCTTATCCCCCCTATGCATGCTAATCTTAATACCCCTCTTCTTCTTTCCCCCCTTATCCCTCCCTACCCAGCCATCCTCCCCAGTCCCTATCCCTTTGGTACCTGTTAGTCCATTTTTGGGTTCTGTAATTCCACTGCTGTTTTGTTCCTTCAGTTTTTCCTTTGTTCTTATACTCCACAGATGAGTGAAATCATTTGGTATTTCTCTTTCTCCACTTGGCTTATTTCACAGAGCATAATACCCTCCAGCTCCATCCATGTTGTTGCAAAAGGTAGGATTTTCCCTCTTCTTATGGCTGAGTAGTATTCCATTGTGTATATGTACCACATCTTCTTTATCCATTCATCTACCGATGGACATTTAGGTTGCTTCCAATTCTTGGCTATTGTAAATAGTGCTGCGATAAACATAGGGGTGCATCTGTCTTTCTTAAACTTGATTGCTGCATTCTAGGGTAAATTCCTAGAAGTGGAATTCCTGGATCAAATGGTAGGTCTGTTTTGAGCATTTGATGAACCTCCATACTGCTTTCCACAATGGTTGAACTAATTTACATTCCCACCAGCAGTGTAGGAGGGTTCCCCTTTCTCCACAGCCTCACCAACATTTGTTGTTGTTTGTCTTTTGGATGGCAGCCATTCATACTGGTGTGAGGTGATATCTCATTGTGGTTTTAATTTGCATTTCTCTGATAATTAGCGACGTGGAGCATCTTTTCATGTGTCTGTTGGCCATCTGAATTTCTTTTTTGGAAACTGTTCAGTTCCTCTGCCCATTTTTTAATTGAATTATTTGTTTTTTGTTTGTTGAGGAGTGTGAGCTCTTTATATATTTTGGACATCAAGCCTTTATCGGATCTGTCATTTACAAATATATTCTCCCATACTGAAGGGTTCCTTTTTGTTCTATTGATGGTGTCTTTTGCTGTACAGAAGCTTTTCCATTCAGTATAGTTCCACTTGTTCATTTTTGCTGTTGTTTTCCTTGCCCAGGGAGATATGTTCAAGAAGAGGTCACTCATGTTTATGTCTAAAAGGCTTTTGCCTATGTTTTTCTCTAAGAGTTTTTTGGTTTCATGACTTACATTCAGGTCTTTGATCCATTTTGAATTTACTTTTGTGTATGGGGTTAGACAACAGCCCAGTTTCATTCTCCTACATGTAGCTGTCCAGTTTTGCCAGCACCATCTGTTGAAGAGACTGTCATTTTGCCATTGTATGTCCATGGCTCCTTAGTCAAATATTAATTGACCATAAATGTTTGGGTTAATGTCTGGAGTCTCTAATCTGTTCCACTGGTCTGTGGCTCTGTTCTTGTGCCAGTACCAAATTGCCTTGATTACTACGGCTTTGTAGTACAGCTTGAAGTTGGGGAGTGAGATCCCCCCTACTTTATTCTTCTTTCTCAGGATTGCTTTGGCTATTCAGGGTCTATAGTGTTCCATATGACTTTTTGAATTATTTGTTCCAGTTCATTGAAGAATGTTGCTGGTAATTTGATAGGGATTGCATCAAATCTGTATATTGCTTTGGGCGGGAGGGCCGTTTTGACGATATTAATTCTTCCTAGCCATGAGCATGGGATGAGTTTCCATTTGTTATTGTCCCCTTTAATCTCTCTTAAGAGTGACTTGTAGTTTTCAGGGTATAGGTCTTTCACTTCTTTGGTTAGGTTTATTCCTATGTATTTTATTCTTTTTGATGCAATTGTGAATGGAATTGTTTTCCTGCTTTCCTTTTCTATTGGTTCATTGTTAGTGTGTAGGAAAGCCACAGATTTCTGTGTGTTAATTTTGTATCCTGCAACTTTGCTGTATTCCGATATGAGTTCTAGTAGTTTTGGAGTGGAGTCTTTAGGGTTTTTTATGTACAGTATCATATCATCTGCAAATAGTGACAGTTTAACTTCTTCTTTACCAATCTGGATTCCTTGTATTTCTTTGTTTTGTCTGATTGCCATGGCTAGGACCTCCAGTACTATGCTAAATAACAGTGCGGAGAGTGGGCATCCCTGTGTAGTTCCCGATATCAGAGGAAAAGCTTTCAGCTTCTCGCTGTTCAGTATAATGTTGGCTGTGGGTTAATCATATATGGCCTTTATTATGTTGAGGTACTTGCCCTCTATTCCCATTTTGCTGAGAGTTTTCATCATGAATGGATGTTGAATTTTGTCAAATGCTTTTTCAGCATCTATGGAGATGATCATGTGATTTTTGTGTTTCTTTTTGTTGATGTGGTGGATGATGTTGATGGATTTTCAAATGTTGTACCATCCTTGCATCCCTGGGATGAATCCACCTTGGTCATGATGTATGATCCTTTTGATATACTGTTGAATTCTGTTTGCTAATATTTTATTGAGTATTTTTGCATCTACATTCATCAGGGATATTGGTCTGTAATTTTCTTTTTTGGTGGGGTCTTTGCCTGGTATTGGTATTAGGGTGATGTTGGCTTCATGGAATGAGTTTAGGAGTATTCCCTCCTCTTCTATTTTGTGGAACACTTTAAGGAGAATGGGTATTATGTCTTCTCTGTGTGTCTGATAAAATTCCGAGGTAAATCCGTCCAGCCCAGGGGTTTTGTTCTTGGGTAGTTTTTTGATTACTGTTTCAATTTCTTTGCTCGTAATTGGTTTGTTTAACTTCTGTGTTTCTTCCTTGGTCAGTCTTGGGAGGTTTTATTTTTCTAGGAAGTTGTCCATTTCTTCTAGGTTTTCTAGCTTGTTGGCATATAGGTTTTCATAGTAGTCTTTAATAATTCTTTGTATTTCTGTGGAGTCTGTTGTGATTTCTCCATTCTCATTTCTGATTCTGTTGATTTGTGTTGATTCTCTTTTTCTCTTAATAAGTTTGGCTAGAGGCTTATCTATTTTGTTTATTTTCTCAAAGAAGCAGCTCTTGGTTTCATTGATTTTTGCTATTGTTTTATTCTTCTCAATTTTGTTTATTTCTTCTCTGATCTTTATTGTGTCCCTCCTTCTGCTGACTGTAGGCCTCATTTGTTCTTCTTTTTCCAGTTTCGATAATTGTGATGTTAGACTATTCATTTGGAATTGTTCTTCCTTCTTCAAGTATGCCTGGATTGCTATATACTTTCCTCTTAAGACTGCTTTCGCTGCATCCCACAGAAGTTGGGGCTTTGTGTTGTTGTTGTCATTTGTTTCCATATATTCCTTGATCTCTATTTTGATTTGTTCATTGATCCATTGATTATTTAGAAGCATGTTGTTAAGCCTCCGTGTGTTTATGAGTCTTTTTGTTTTCTTTGTAGAATTTATTTCTAGTTTTATACCTTTGTGTTCTGAAAAGTTGGTTTGTAGAATTTCAATATTTTTGTATTTGCTGAGGCTCTCTTTGTGGGCTAGTATGTGGTCTATTCTGGAGAATGTTCCATGTGCACTTTAGAAGAATGTATATCCTGTTGCTTTTGGATGTAGAGTTCTATAGATGTCTATTAGGTCCATCTGTTCTAGTGTGTTGTTCAGTGCGTGTGTGTCCTTACTTATTTTCTGCCCGGTGGATCTATCCTTTGGGTTGAGTGGTGTGTTGAAGTCTCCTAAAATGAATGCATTGCAGTCTATTTCCCTCTTTAGTTCTGTTAGTATTTGTTTCACATATGCTGGTGCTCCTGTGTTGGTTGCATATATATTTAGAATGGTTATATCCTCTTGTTGGACTGACCCCTTAATCATTATGTAGTGTCCTTCTTTATCTCTTTTTACATTCTTTGTTTTTAAGTCTATTTTTTCTGATATTAGTACTGCAACCCCTGCTTTCTTCTCACTGTTGTTTGCCTGAAATATGTTTTTCCATCCCTTGACTTTTAGTCTGTGCATGTCTTTGGGTTTGAGGTGAGTTTCTTGTAAGCAGCATATAGATGGGTCTTGCTCTTTTATCCATTCTATTCCTCTGTGTCTTTTGATTGGTGCATTAAGTCCATTTACATTTAGGGTGACTTTTGAGAGATGTTCTTATTGCCATTGCAGGCTTTAGATTCATGGTTACCAAAGGTTCAAAGTTAGCCTCTTTAGTATCTTACTGCCTAACTTAACTTGCTTATTGGGCTGTTATATACACTGTCTGGAGATTCTTTTCTTTTCTCCCTTCTTATTCCTCCTCCTCCATTCTTCATATGTTGTGTGTTTTGTTCTGTGCTCTTCTTAGGAGTGCTCCCATCTAGAGCAGTCCCTGTAAGATGCCCTGTAGAGGTGGTTTGTGGGAAGCTGCTGGATACAGTATCCTTGGTTCAAGGCCCTTCTGTTTCATTGCATTAAATATATCATGCCATTCTCTTCTGGCCTATAGGGTTTCTGTCGAGAAGTCTGATGATAGCCTGATGGTTTTCCTTTATAGGTGACCTTTTTCTCTCTAGCTGCCTTTAAAACTCTTTCCTTGTCCTTGATCCTTGCCATTTTAATTATTATGTGCCTTGGTGTTGTCCTCCTTGGATCGTTTCTGTTGGGGGTTCTGTGTATTTCTGTGGTCTGTTCGATTATTTCCTCCCCCAGTTTGGGGAAATTTTCAGCAATTATTTCTTCACAGAGACTTTCTATCCCTTTTCCTCTGTCTTCTTCTGGTACCCCTATAATACGGATATTATTCCTTTTGGATTGGTCACATAGTTCTCTTAGTATTGTTTCATTCCTGGAGATCCTTCTATCTCTCTCTCTGTCAGCTTCTATACGTTCCTGTTCTCTGGTTTCTATTCCTTCAACGGCCTCTTGCATCTTATCCATTCTACTAATAAATCCTTCCAGGGTTTGTTTTACTTCTGTGATCTCCTTCCTGGCATCCGTGATCTCCCTCTGAACTTCATCCCATTGCTCTTGCATTTTGCTCTGCATCTCCGTCAGCATGTTCATGATTTTTATTTTGAATTCTTTTTCAGGAGGACTGGTTAGGTCTGTCTCCTCAGGTGTTGTCTCTGTGATCTTTGTCTGCCTGTAGTTTTGCCTTTTCATGGTGATAGAGATAGTTTGCAGAGCTGGTACAAGTGACAGCTGGAAGAGCTTTCCTTCTTGTTGGTTTGTGGCCTTTCTCTCCTTGGAGAATAGCGACCTCTTGTGGCTTGTGCTTGGCAGCTGTGCACAGACAGGGCTTCTTCTTCCTGCCCGGGTGCCATGGAGTTTATCTCCAGTGTTGCTGTGGGTGTGACCTGGGTGAGGCAGCTCCTCCAAAATGGTGGAGTCCCGTTGGAGGGGGAGCGGCCGTGAGGCTATTTATCTCCATAAGGGGCCTCCGGGCTCCCTGCTGCCCAGGGGGTTAAAGTGCCCAGAGATCCCCAGATTCCCTGCCTCTCAGCTAAGTGTCCTGTCCTGCCCCTTTAAGACTTCTAAAAAGCACTCTCCAAACCAAAACAACAGCAACAAGAAAAGAAAAAATAAAAATAGATAAATAATTTTAAAAAATAAAGGAAAAATGCGCGATTTTCTTTGTCCTCTGGCGCAGGTCTCAGGCACCCGCTCAGCAGTCTTGCTGCCCCATTTCCCTAGTATTGGGGTCCTTGTCCCTTAAGGCTTCCAAAAAGCACTTGCCAAAGAAAAACAAAAAAGCCGCTCCTGTTTCTTTGTTCTCCGGCGTCAGCCTCATGCACCTGCTCACCAGTCCTGCCGCACTGTTTCCCTAGTATCCAGGACCCCACGCATGCACTGTGTCTGCGCTCCGGTCTGGATGGCTGGGGCTGGGTGTTCAGCAATCCTGGGCTCCCTCCCTGCTGACTCCTCTCCTCCCACTGTGGGCTGGGGGGAGGGGTGCTCCGTTCCCGCCGGGCTGGGGCTTGTATCTTACCCCCTTCGTGAGGTGCTGGGTTCTCGCAGGTGTGGATGTGGTCTGGATGTTGTCCTTTTTCCTCTGGTTTCTATTTTAGGAAGAGTTGTCTTTGTTATATTTTCATAGATAAATGTGGTTTTGGGAGGAGATTTCTACTGCTCTACTCATGCCGCCATCTTGGCTCTGCCTCGTAATATTCTTTTTAAGAAAAAGCATTAAACTATCTAAAGGTCTAACACTAGGAAACTCCAAGCACCTTACGGAAGCTATGAAAATATCATGTTTATTTGGTCCATAAAATACTGTTTGACGGTAATCACTTATGACACCAGAGTATAATTCAAATTTCAAAGACATTAATATATGTGCTAAGTGTGTGTATGCATAGAAATAAAGTCTTGCAAAATATAAATCAAAATTATTAACACCATCCCATCTCTGTATGGGATTTCTCACTCTCCCCAGTTTTCTTTATTATTCACATTTTCTTCAAAGAATATGTATATCTTTCCTACTCGGGTATAATAATAATAATAATAATAATAATAACAATAATAGTAAAGGATTAAATTCAGTGAAATAGGAGGAAAATCCTATTACAAAGATTGAGAGAATCATGGCACTTCCTCTGGAGATTCACAAGTAAAGTGCTGACTGCTAGCCTTCAGGAGTAATTGAGAGACAGTTTTAGACTAGAGTCAAGGGAATTGACCAGAGTCTTTTCACAGAGATCTTTCTGCTCTACTGCTCTGAGTTCTAGGACTTTTCCTGTGGTGGTAGGTAGTTCATCTCCAAAGTAGTCTTCTGACATCTATTATGAAATAGTCAGTTCACTGTTCCTTGAAAAGAAATAATAGACACAGAACAGGGCAGTAAGGAAGGGCACAGCTCTACCCTCCTTTTAAAATTTCTCTAGTTTTTTAAAGGCTCATGCAGGGAAAGAATTTTTATTTCCACATTTGCCATCCAACACTAATATTTCAGATCAACATAAAAAGGAAAATGCAATCAAGAAAAATGAGTCAAATGCACAGGATTTGCTGCAGATACTAAGAAAACCAAAAGTGGCTTGTCAATGAATGAGATTTCCTAGAGTTAGAGATGTTAGAAGCAAATCTGTCATTAACAAATCTGGAGAGAGCCAGTGCCCATCCTGAAATTCTGTTAAGTTCTCATATTATCTGTGCGCCTTTTTTCTTCCGTGGTTAAGTCTTCTCTAATTCCAAAGGTATGAAAAAAGAAAACCAATTACCAAGAGAAAATGAGAATTGTGCTAAGAATGTGTTTCTCCTTTGGTTTTGATTAGTGGCTTTGTGTGACTCAGTTAGTTTTAGCTATTGGCTTGAGGCCACT
The DNA here is from genome assembly GCF_040802235.1 of Manis javanica. Lineage (NCBI taxonomy): Eukaryota > Metazoa > Chordata > Mammalia > Pholidota > Manidae > Manis > Manis javanica. The sequence continues at coordinate 10,751,825 of NC_133168.1, read as the reverse complement.
GGCTTCACTTACATAATTCTCATTGAATAGCTTTTTCCTTTTAGTTTATAGTGTTTTAAAAATAGCATATGATGCATACCTTGAACATGTGTGTTTGGAAAAGTCATATGATAGTGAATGCTGATTTTATATATAAAATAAGCAGACTCAAATCAGCCCAAAATTGCCTTATGGCAATTGAATTACACACCTGATGATTTAAGCTACAAGATAATGAGCCTTATTTCATGAATCAGTTCATTCCTAAATCTGCCTACTTATTGATCAAAATGAGGATTTTTTTAAATCACAGATGATTCTTAGCTTTTATATAATAAGCACAAACATTATTTTGGAAGCTAATGAGTTTTATTGGCCCAGCTATTATCTAAAATTTTTATTGCCGTCTGTATCTAAGCATTTCTTGGTTATCATTGCTTGACTTAAATATAAATAAGGGGGAATTTTCAAATAGTAACCTAAGTAAACCACTGTTCAAAACAATTTTCTCACTGAAAATAGTACAAGTACAATTTAATTTTAAGTAGAAATAGGCAGATAAAAATATAAGATCTATTCCTCTGTTGCAGATAAAATCCCTTACTAAATTTGCAGCTAGGAAAAACAGGAAATACACAGCAGCAAAAATAAAAGGCATTTTCTGGAGAATCTGGTGGCATTATTATTAAAATATTTATAAATTCTTAAGATCGTCCTATTGGGAAATAATGATTTTTGTCTATTTACATCCTTGAAAGTAAGAGACACAATTTAGTGTGTCTTGCACAGCATGGCTACAAATCATGGACTGTCAAAATCAACAACACAGACTGAAGATAAAAAGTAGGCTCCTCTTGGAGTCGGTCCCATAAGACTAAAATCAGAAGACCCGATACCCTGAGTTATGTTGCTGGGAGGGAAACCTATGATGTTTTATTGGTTCGGATAGGTTTTAAAACGATCTACTCTGGACAACCTTTTTCCATGTAGGTCTCAGAAAAGAAAAACAGTGAAATTCAGTTAAGATCATTCAGAAATATTTTGTTATTTATTTCTTTATTGTGAAGTTTTTGAACAAGGATTTCCTAGAAAATTTCCTTGTAAGCCTGTCGGCAACAAGCTGGACCATATTCACCATTTATCTGAACATCACGAGTCTACTGAGACTTTAACACATGCATTAACATGTGAAATTGTGAGGATGATAGTGAAATGGAAAATATGGTCCTTAGAACCTTGATGCTCTCAGTAACATCTTCATCTGGTGCTAAACATTTGGGAGCAACATTTGATGACGTGGCTATGGCAAGAAAACGTTCAAGCAGATTTTCCCCTCTTTTTCTTTTCCTTTCTTCCACATGTTTCTCCAAAATTAGGAGTGACAAAGGTACACCCAAACGAGCAGTCACCCTCTTGACCCTAACAATATAGGAAAACATCTCAAGAACTTTAAAAGAAGAAAACCTAGGACACTGGGACAAGACACCCAGTGAAAACTAAGCTTCCTTCCATTACTAACATGATGATGGAGTTTATATTGCCTATCTCTTATGTCTAGTAGATAAATAACATGTTTCACATATATCTACAGGCAAGGTTTCTATACCATTTTTTAAGAAAAAAATGTTGGAGAAGGGTGACTTTCTGTTAAAGGGAAACAGGTCAGGTGTTTATAAAGGTCAAATTTGATTTTGACAACACCAGAGGATTCCCATCCATAGAAAGGACTAATTACAAGGGAATATTTCCTGCTGTAGGAATCATAGGGATTCTACATTTGGAAGAAAACACAAAATTATTTGGTCCATACTTTCCAAATTAGGGTCCATCTACATATTGCAGGTCTGTGATTCAGTGATAATCTTAAAAAACAAAGAGATTCTTGATCAGTTGAATGAGCCCCTTATAATTGTCAAGTGGTGGAAAATCTTAAATTACAATAGTGTTTATCATCATGTAAGTGTCAAAATCTACAGTCTTGAGCCATTAAGAGAACTCTTGGGTCAGTTTCTCTAATGGCCAAAAACATCAATGTGCCTAGCAGTTTGAATACAGAAAGAAAATGGAAGAAATGAGTTACTACACAGTAGAGATAAGATGAAATCAAAAGAATTCTTGTCTTACTTATCAGTACCATATTTGTATTGCTAATAGCAATTTAGTTTCAGCAAAAATACTAATTCATCATAACATGAAATTATTTAAATTAATGAGGTTGATGACTTGGTAAGAGGTGACAAATACCCAAAAAACCTTCAGAGGATCACGTCGCACATCTGAGAATTTATTGAGAAGGAGAGAAAGTTCATTGAAGAAAACGCGTAGTAGAGAATGCCTTGGTGTTCCTTGCCCACTTTATTCCCATTCCCCAGTGCAGGTAACAAGGGGATTAAGAATGCCCTGCTGTGATATTTGGGGCAGTATTTTTCCAAATGGGAGACTGGCTTCTTATTTCCTATCAGATGCTTAATGAGCTGCAAAAAGCCATAGCCCCATTTCAGATGAGAGAAGAGAGCTGGGGGGTTCTCTGAGGCTTTGGAATGAATGGAGACAGGTGTTCGGCACTAGTTAGGATGAATCTAAAGGTGAGGGACTGGATGGTGTGCCCTTGATGGTTGAATGGGGATAGACAGCCCAGCTGAGAAAAGCCTGAAAATTCAGAGCTTGACATGATTTCTAAGAGATCAGTATAGAAACAGGAAGTCTGATGCACAAGCCAACATTCTTACCTGCCACGTCACACTGCCCTCCGCCTGCCTTTGTGAATTCTGCTCATACAGTTCTTACTGCTCTGTGTTGAAATGACCTGCATGTGTTTCATTATTTTTCTCACTTCTCTAACTTGAGCATAAACCTCTCAAGAATGGGAAGCAATTACCCACTGATATGGAGATGAACCTCTCTGCACCCCTGAGGAACACCATATGACGATATTCAGGTGCACTAAAGCCAGAATATTAAAATTTTACCCACAACATCTAAAAGGACTGTGGACACAAAGAATGAGGCTGTAAATATTGTACCTGAATTAGTGAATTCAAATGATTTAATGAAATGGAGGAGGAAAGGATGCTAGATGCAGAAATCAAGATGAGGCTGAGTGTTAGATGTAGTTAAATCCGACCACAATCACAAAAGGCTTTAGTTTGTAAATAAATGTGAAGAGCCAGATGAAGGTTATGGACCCCAAGACCTCGCAGGCAGACTGCGGACAGCCCGGCTAGGAAGGTGGACACGGCGAACACCATAGAACAGACACACGAACACTGGCACCAAGAAAGAACTAGTATAGATGAAGTAGGGGATGGTGAAATGACTGGGCAACAGGATTAAGAATTAAGTAAAATGACGGCTTCCTATTGCTCAGAATCAATTTGAGGAAGGCTGGATAGCTCTGATGACTTCTGGCCACACAGCTTAGCTGTGTGGATGACACAGCCCACCACCACAGGATAAATAGGCCTCTTGATTTAAAGGCATGAATTGGACAATATAGGCAGTCATATCAGGCTGGTACTTTGGCCTAACCTGACCTGATTGGCTGACTAAACTGATTTGAATAGCTTTTGAGCAAACTTGAATACACACAAATATCATCAGAATCAACCAATCAAAGAGCTGGTGTTTACTGAATATATCTGTGGGTCAGCACATCTATTAAGTAAATGAACATATTTGGGGGAATTTGCAACCTCCAGCAGGTGTGTGGCTCCTGGCAATAAAGAATTATATCACTACTAAACATTCTCTACAGTTACTGCTGATAATATAAAGAATGTAGCAAGGATGAATGAGTAATTATTGCATTCTAGAAAAGCTCTGGCTCACAAGTAATTTTAAAACATCCAGTCGAATGGCCTCCTGGAACACAATTTGGAAATGTATTGAAAGGAAGAAATGGGTTGAGTTATTCAAAATTAGAAAGATTAAAGTATAAAGGAAAGCAGGTCACATAAGCTGACATGGTCCACCGAGGAACTTGTCTCAGAAAATGCGAGGTCTTGCAGTGAAAGTAAAATCCTCTGACAATCCTGATTCAACCAAAAAGAGAAAATTAATAACATAGGAAAATACAGTTCACATTGTTAGACAGCAAAGAGCGGGTTCTTCCAAAGAGCAAGAGGACACATCTGCTACAGTTGAATTGCTGCACCAGCGGTTTGCGGGTCTGGGATTCGCGCAAGAAAAATAACTGCCTTGGGACCTGGCCACCCGCTGGGGCCCAAGCACCTGTAGCAGGGGGTCTGAGGACCTTGCTCTGGTGACTTGCTAGTTGGAAAAGACTAATTAGTAAAAGTCAGTTGGACACACAGGGGTGTAATGGGAAGCTTGGTCAAGCCCTGGGCCATGTTTCCCGAAGTGGAAAATTTTTCACATCTAAAGAGTAAATGTCAACATTCTTTGTTTCTTGGAATAGAAAAACAAATCATTACCCCATTCACACCAATGCATGAAGATTTGGTTTTACATTAAAGATGCATGCGAATGTGTATTCTTTAACCCTTGAAAGTACCTGCTTTTGGTGACAAAGTTCATGCCTTTCTTTAAATCTGTCAAGAGTCTGGGCGTTTGCGCAGGCAGGCAGCTCTTAGACTACCCTGGTCCTTGAGTTTCAGTCACTGGATGAAAAGGAAATACTGGTGCCTAGAGCTCTTTCCAGAAATCCCCGAAAGGCGAGCACTCCTCCAGAAAAGTTATCTTGCCTTAATACACACTGCTGAACGGTTTCTCACTCTTCCAAAGTCTTGTTTTTTCTTGTCACACCCCATGCACATTAACAGTTACAGTCAAATCTACCCAAATATTTTTATTCCATTTGAAACTTGCCCCCTTATTCACCTCAGGTCTGACTTTATCTTCTCTTTCTTCTTCAGAACATTTTCTTCTATTTTCCCCTACTGTAATCACTATAGACTCCAACCCCACCAGCGATGAAGGAAGGAAGATAGAGAAATGAAGGCAAAAAACCTGCCTTGACCAGTATCGCTGTAACCTGCCATTGATGGCCTTTGAATGTGGCTGGGGACTGATGTTGACTGTTGTGGAGGACTTACTTAGGGGGCCCATTCAGGATCCACTTCTAAGGGTCCATTCTGAGGCACCAGCCCCTCGAGTTCCCAGTTCCTGGTATGGGACACCCTGTCCCTGGCCAGAAAGTTAGCACTCTTTCCTTAGGTCTCGGCTTCTCGTGTGCAGCCCACCCAAACCCCAGCAGTGGGGCCCTCTCACACCTCAGGTGTCCTCTTGGAATGAGGAAGCCTAGAGGAAACACGTGCTCACCCAGCATCCCTAAACGTCTAAAGACTGTTACGTAATGTTGGCTCTGCCACCGCAGGCCTGTACTCGTCACAGTCTCTCATCTTTAAAAATACCTCTTCAGGACAAAGTGAAACACTCGCCCGATGTCCCCCAAATTCCAAATGACACACAATCAGATTCCCAGGGGGTCTTAAAGAACCCATCACTTGCTTGGGAGTGGAGAGCAACACAGCATCCCTCTGACACTTCTCAAGCAAAAGAAACCCTTTGTCGCCAACCTGCTATTTGCACATCACTCTTACTTCTCCAAACAGTCTGGACCTGAGAATGAGCTCAGCAACAGGGAAAAAAGTGGTGTAACAATCTCTTACCATGTCCTACACCAAAGGTACAGCACCTATTACTCCATTTAATGCCACTGCTAAAACTATATGGAACAAGTGCAGTACAACAGCCTAATGTGTAGGTTTGTGCATTTTTTTTGTTCATTAGTGATGTCTTTTACTGTCTTAGCAGCTCTCATGATTATTTTCTCTTCTTTTATTATGTACTGATGTGTATCTTCCTTTTTTTTCATCTTACCAAAGAATGTTTTGCTTTTTTTAATATTCCATTTTGTTAATCACTTTTTTTTCTGTTTCCTGTTTCACAGAGATTTGTTCCTTCATTTGTTACCTCTATTTTTAAGCTTTTTATCTATATTCTTGAGTTAGCCAAATGTTTTTCTCAGAATTCTCTGTGTTTGGTTAAATGCATTCAAAAATACAAATTCCTAAGTTCTACTTTGATTAAGTCTCACAAATATCAATATGCAGTATTTTTATTGCATTCAGTATTTCATAATTTCGCATGATGTCCCCTTTAATAAAAGCAATATTTATTTTAGGCTCCAAATATAGGGGATGTTTCTAAAGCTTTATTGCATCCAGTATTTTATAATTTCTCATGAGTCCCTCTTTAATAAAAGCAATATTTATTTTAGGTTCCAAATGCAGGAGATGTTTTTAAAGTTGTCCCTTACTTCTGGCTTTCTCCCTTTATTGAATTTGGGCCAAAGAACATAGTCTTATTGTAATGCTGATTTTCAGAACATGTTGGGACTTTTTTTTCAGCCTTGTACATGGAGTCTCCCATGAATGAATGAAAAGAATCTGTGTTTTCCATTGGGTATACATTTTTACACAGAACTAGTATTTTCTTATTGTGTTATCAAATCTACTACATTAATTATTTTTGTCTGCTAGATCTCTCCATTTAAACCCCAATCTTTGATATAACTATCTATCCTTATTCTATTGTTGTTATATGTGTGTTGGGGCTGCCCTGATATTCTGCAAATTAGGTACATGATTACTGTATCTTCTTGATCTTGATTCCTTTTGCCAATAAATAACATCCTTCTTTATGCCTATTACACTTGCACCTTAATCCTTGCTTGGTATTATTAAAATAAATATTTCACATGTCATTCAAAAGCCTTTCTTCTCCTCCTTCATGTCTTTCTTCAAATGTCACCTTTTCAAGAAGACCTTCCCGGGCCTCTGTTCTAACAAATTTCAACCCCCTGTCCTCCCTAGCCCTTCCCTCGCCTTAATTTTTGCACAACACTTGTCACATTCCAATATACTGGCAGTTCCAATACTCTGTAAGTATATAGTTAGTATAACTACAATATATTAACTACTCATTTTGTTTGTTGTCTGTCTTCCCTGAGTTAAAAGGTCAAAAATATGCTGAGCAAATATTTGGTCTGTTTTGCGGCCCCACTGAATCAGGGCACCTGGAAGAGGACCTGACACTTAGAAGGCTTTCCATAAATACTTGTTGAATGAATGAATAAATAAATAGTCCCATATCCTTTTGTTTTAAATGCATGTCTTGCAGGTAACAGTGTCAGTTATTTGCATGTTTGTTTGAAGCCCCTTCTGTATTCCGCTATGTGTTGGAGGGAGCTGGGAGTCTGCAAGTGACTCTTTCCCAGGGTCTCTTGCCAACTGGCTACCTGTCAAGTCCTGCTGGTAGAAGTCACGATAGGAATTTGCAAGGTGGCAGAGGAGAAGTTCCTCTCATCCTTCTTCCTGCTTCATTTTCAGTGGCAGCAATAGTGGCTACAGCACATCCAAACGGGATGGCGTTGGTAGTAGCCACAGTGTGGACCACGGTTCCAGCCTGGCCGCGGGGGCAGCTCTCTGGCGATTCCTGAATAGGGTGTGACAACATCTCCATAGGCAGTTGTAGACTCTTGGGCTCCAGCAAAGAAGTCTTAGCAGATTTCTGATCTTGGGGTATCTCTGCTTCTTTTTGGCCTCTGCTAATCAACTTCTACATTTTGCTTATCCAACATTTGTATAACCAATTCCCTGTATTAAATCCCCTCGAAATACTTGGTTTTTCCTTGCTGGGCTCTTGACTGATACAACAATATACTGCTGCACCTTATTTAAATCCATTCTATGTGTCTCTGTCTTTAGACAGAGTTGAACTCACATTTATTGAAATTCCATTTCTAATGGGATTTTCTTAGGTGTAATGTTTAGTGCTCTATATATTACCATATTTAGAAGTTTTTTTCCATTTTTTTCTCCTTTCCTTCTTTATATTAATTAGGGAGGGAATTTTTTAGCTGGTTGAAATTTATACTTCAAGGTTCCAAATGGCATGTATTTTATAATGTAATCAGGCTGGGTCTGAAGACCAGTGTTTTATGATCTCTGTTGGTTAGGTGTAGTTGAGAGACGTCATTTCCCGAGCATGCCAGAATATCAAATGTTCCAGCATCATAACCTGAAGAATGGTGTTAGCAGTTTCAAGGGCAGTTCTATGGAAATATTAAACAAATGTTAGGGGAAAAGAGGTTGATGAAGGTGAATTGGACATACTTAGCAGCATTCCTCAGCAGAAGGCCAAAGTAAGCCTGCTCTACCTGCAATGCATAATAGTTTTGCTTCTACAAATTCTTTTAAAAATATTGCATTATCACCTTTTATGGAACAAAGTATCATTTTATGCAGAAAAACACAAACATTAATGATATTACGTTTAAAAGTCATTTAGAAAAGTTGGTCTCAGTGTGAAATTTTGAGAATATGTTAACTGATTTTATGTTGGCTTTTCTTTTTATATTTTAATAAGAGTGATGATGTCTAAAAGACCTCTTTCAATATGAATAAAAATTCCAACTGATAAGAAAGCATTGTGTCTTGATTGGCAGCCCCTTTTCCTAGTGGGTAACACTTTTTCATGGTGGTAAATCATAGAATAATGCATTTAAATTCTATATAAAACAACAAAAAAAGTATTTTTTGTTTCTATATGGTGGTGTCTAATGGAAGCCCAAATTTGCATTTATTTTTAATGATCATTTTCTTGAATTTGTTAATACCTATGGATTTTTCTTAAACTATTCTCAGCTCCCACTCATCTCCAACATCCCTTATATCCAAAACTGTACTATTATCACCTGGAATTTTAAATCTGGGTTGTATTGGAGAGTTTTTCATGTCTTTGTTCAGTATTGTTGCCTATTAAGGCAATAATAACACTCACTAATAGTGTTATTTTCTCCTAGATCCATTTCTCTCTTTGCTGGAGTTCTTTCTCCATGTGTAATTTCAAAAGTGGTCTTTATGTGGTAAATTTCCTGAGGCTCATTTATCCAAGCCTCAGATAATATATTTCACTTTTATAGCTAAATTTTGTTTTTTGAAAAAAATCCACATTCAAAGTTATTTTCCCTCATATTTTCTATTTAATTCTCCAGTCCATCTGGAAATAATCTTTTCCTATGCCATTTCTTAAATAAAGTTATTCTTCAGCATTGGTTTGTATTATTTCCACGAGCACATATACACCAATGCATATTCCATTCTATTCCATTTTTCTGCACGTTATTTTTTCCTCTCATCATTCCCACACTATCAATCGTCGGTGCTCTAATGGAGTGACATACGAGGTTCCTCCATTACAATATATCAAGTTGTTACCATCCGTTCTAGGTCATCCTGCCTTCCTTTGCAACCATCCCCACCTTTATATGTGGGGATAATTCTCAAATTACAGATGGCTAAGCTCTCCAATATCCGGCAAGATGTTAAGACTAAAACAGTGAAGAAACCAAAGAGCTGGATTGTCTTTCCCCAGCTGCAAGAAGTGAGTCCACAAGAAAAACAAAGAGAAAGAGTCAAACCCTGGTGTCGGGAGTGAGCGGGAATGATAGCTGCGGCATCACAGTGATTTCTCCCCCACCCAACGAAATGTCACGTTGAGTTTCTTAACAACTTTGTCTGTTGATATCACTCCTAAGCAGGTTTGGGAATTGCCTTCAGAATAAGTAAATGATATGTATTCCCCGTATAATCTGTATCTCAAATTAAACAGTGAAGCCTTGCTATAGATAGAGACGTTGCTATAGAAATGTATAGTTGAAAAATGGGCTTCTTGACAATAATGAAATTGTGTTTTTTTATTTAAATGTGCTCTGATATGAAAGTAGTAAGGCACCTTTCAAATAATTCTTTCAAACCTCTCAACAGGTACTTTCCAGAGATGGCACACCTTTGGAGCTATTAAAACTTTAGCCTTAGTTGTCAAACCTAGACAGGTATTGGATCCTCTTAAAAGGAAATTGAAGAATCATGTAAAGGCAGTAATGCCATCAGAGAGCTGGTGTTTGAAAATGAACTTGTCGTGAATTCTAAGTGTGGCTCAAATAAAATCATTCTCTGCTTATGTCAAAACAGGGCTCAGATAGCAAGACTGCTAACCATGTTCAGTGGTGCTTAATGTTTTGTCAGGCATTTATCTTCACATTGAAATACACTGTCAACCAGAAGTAAAGTTCTACTAAAATGAATTATTAGTCTCCAGAGGAAAAGTTCCCCTTTTTCCCGTCTAGGAAGTATCCACAAAGACCAGAGAGATTATTTTCCTTCCCTTTTTTAACTAGTGGAAACTGCAGTACCCAGAAATTCTCATCAGTGTGAGTAAATATCAGACAGATTTATTTTTATAGGGTTAGTTTTTCAGAAGATGCATTTATAATTTGTGTAATGTTTAATAATCAGAACAAAAAGTGTATACACTCCCATTTATTAGAAAAGCAAATAACCAACCAACTTAGTTAGCTAGTGTTTTAGACAATTTCAAATGTCTGAAAAAGAGTTAACCTGTCATTCTAAGAACTTACAAGAAAACTGGACTCTAAATAAAGTTTCAAGACTTGGTTATATCTGCTTATTTGTTAACAAAAGAGTGTTAAGTCCATGGAAACCAACTGCTATTGACACTGCAGGTAACAAAGAAGAGACACAGAGGCCACTAGGGAGTAGAAAACTATGTGACAAGGGTCAGGGAAAGGGAGGTAAATTTATTCTTTGGTGTATATTTTATTATTTGAGGCAGTGTAACTGCAAAGGTGAAAGAAGAATGTAGCTCGGGGCTGGGGGGAACTTAGACGTAACGACAACTGTAATCAGAGCTTAGAGGGAGTAAGGGTAAGTTCAGGAGGTGCTGGGGTGATGGAAAGGTCGCTCCGTGGAGCTCAGGAAGTTGTGTTGGCCATATAGATCTGTAGAGGAGCTGGTATATGGTGGATGCTCAATACATTGAATAAAAGAATTCTGAACTTCACATGGAAATGGCCCTGATGTCTGCTGTTGACCCATGCATATGCATGACAGAATAGGAGGCTATAGACTTTGGTCTCAAGTTGACTTTAGTTTAAACTCCGGTCCTGCGTCTTTAACCAGGTGAACTCTGTCTTTCAGGAAGTCACTCGACTTAAGTAACTTTAGTTTCCTTAGTGTAAAAGGAGGATAATAATAGGATGAGCCATAAAGGGCTGCTGAGAGGACTAATTGGGGTAGTGCATGAAAAGCACTTTGCACAGTGTTTTACAAATAGTCAGCTCTCAAACAATGGTAGCTAAAAATGCACTGATGATTTAATTAAATGACTTCTTAACACTTTTGTATTGAAATTATTTTAGCTTATGGTTGACTTACCAAAAATAGCTCACAGGTGTTCCCATATACCAGAGGTCTACAGATTTTTTCTGAAAAGGGTCAGAGAGTAACTATTTCAGGCTTTGGGAGCAAGGTAGCCTCAGTGGTAATTACTGAACTCTGCCATTGTTGAGTGAAAGCAGCCAATATAAATAGATAATTGAATAAAAAAGGACACGACTATTCTAATAAAATTTTTACAAAAATTGGCGATTGGGCTCACCCCAAACTAAATAATAGACTTTATTCAGATATCCCCAATTTTGGCACTAATACTCTTTTTCTGTTCCAGGATCCAATCCAAAATACCATATTGTCAAATCTCCTCCATTTCTTCCAACCTGTGGATAGTTTCTTGGTGTTTTCTTGTCTTCAAGAACTGATGAATGTGTAAGTTCTGGAAAGTACTGGCGAGGCATTCTGTAGAATGTCCCTCAATTTAGTTTTTCTTATGTTGTCTAAAATATTGGGTGTACATGATATCAGCATGGCATACTGCTGGTGATGCTAACTTTGCTGATTGGTTAAGGGGGTGTCTGCCAATTCTCTGCAAAGTAAACATCATTGTTTTCCTTTCCAAAGTCTTTTTGATAAGAAGCAATCACTTAACCTGGCCCCCCAAGGGGAGAGGAATTTAGCTCTACACCCTAGAGGGAAGACTGTTGTCATAGGCTGAATGTTTGTGTCCCCCTGAAATTCAAATATTGAAACCTAATCCCCAGTGTGATGGTATTAGGAGGTCAGGCTTTGGGGACGTGCTTAGGTCATGAGGGCGGAGCCTTCATGAACAAAATTAGTGCCCTTATAAGGAAACCCCAGAGAGCTCCCTTCTTCCATCTGAGAACACAGCAAAGGGATGGCCACCCAGGAAACAGGCCCTCATCAGATAGCTGATGCCTTGTTCCCCCTTGGAATTCCCAGCTTCCAGAAACATAAAAAATAAATTTATGGTGTTTATAAGCCACCCATTCTGGGGCTGTTACAATAGCCTGTACAATCTAAGACACCCATCAAAAAATTCGTGGACATGTGCTACAAACATCACAGTTGAGACTACACAAATCTCCTGTTAATTGTTAATATTTGACCACTAATTTTATCATTCATCTGCAGTGACTACTGTGGTACATCCTAACCATCATTTTCTATTTCCCTCATTCTTAATTGGAATTCTTCTGTAAAGAATGTCTGTTGGGCGGAGCCAAGATGGCGGCATGAGTAGGACAGTGGGAATCTCCTCCCAAAAATATATATATTTTTGAAAATACAAAAAATACAACTATCCCTAAAAGAGAGACCAGAAGACACAGGACAACAGCCAGACTACATCCACACCTGTGAGAACCCAGCACCTGGTAAAAGGGATAAGATACAAGCCACAGCCCAGTGGGACCCGAGGCCCCTCACCCCAGAGGAGAGGAGTCAGAACGGGGAGGGAGAGGGAGCCCGGGACTGCTAAACACCCAGCCCTAGCCACCCGCACCAGAGCACAGACACACTGCATGTGTGGGATGCCAGAAACTAGGGAAGTAGGACAGTAAGACCTATGAGCGAGTTCTGCAGCTGGCACCTCTGGGATAAAGAAAAGCAAGTGCTTTTTGAAAGTCTTAAAGGGACAGGGACCCCACAACTGGATGGAAGCATCCCGGGTCACAGCACAGCAGCTGGAAATTCCAGGGAACTCTGGGCGCACTGACCCCGAGGGCAACAGCTCTGAGACCCCTCACAGAGGTAAACAGCCAAACAGCCCCCCATCCATTACCCCTCCGGGGCCCCACCATAGCAGAGCGGAAGCCTGAGGCTGGCCATGCCCACAGCAAGGGAGCTTCCTCCATACCAGATGGATAAGATACAAAGACCCAGTCTACATGCAATTGCCCAACACAAGCCACTAGGGGTCGCAGTTGTCCCAGTACAGAAAGGCCAGGAGCAAGTGGAAAGAGTATTGGCTCTCCCAGCTGACAGACACGTTAATAGCATACCACTGGACCTACCAACATGAAAAGGCAAAAAAATTTGATCCAGACAAGACTAACCCAGACAGCTTTGACATCTTCTACAACTTTCCCTGAGAAGGAACCTGGGGAGATAGATTTAACCAGTCTCCCTGAGAAAGAATTCAAAACAAAAGTCATAACCATGCTGATGGACTTGCAGAGAAATATGCAAGAACTAAGGAGGGAGAATACAGAAATAAAACAAGCTCTGGAAGGACTTCAAAGCAGAATGGACGAGATGCAAGAGACCATTAATGGACTAGAAAACAGAGAACAGGAATGCAGAGAAGCTGATGCAGAGAGAGATAAAAAGATCTCTAAGAATGAAAGAATATTAAGAGAACTGTGTGACCAATTGAAACGGAAAAATATCCACATTATGGGGGTACCAGTATAAGAAGAGACAGAAAAAGGGATAGAAAGTGTCTTTGAAGAAATAATTGCCAAAAACTTCCCCAAACAAGGGGAAGAAATGACCTCTCAGACCACAGAGGTACACAGAACTCCCATGACAGGGGATCCAAGGAGGGCAACACCAAGACACATAATAATTAAAATGGCAAAGAACAAAGAAAAGGACAAAGTATTAAAGGCAGCCAGAGAGAAAAAAAAAGGTTACCTACAAACGAAAACCCATCAGGCTATCATCAGACTTCTCAACAGAAACCTTATAGGCCAGAAGAGAATGGCATGATATACTTAATGCAATAAAACAGAAGGGCCTCAAACCAAGAATACTGTATCCAGCACGATTATCATTTAACTATGAAGGAGGGATTAAACAATTCCCAGACAAACGAAAGTTGAGGGAATTTGCCTCCCACAAACCACCAATACAGGGCATCTTACAGGGACTGCTCTATATGGGAGCACTCCTAAAAAGAACACAGAACAAAACACACAACATATGAAGAATGGAGGAGGAGGAATGAGAAGGGAGAGAAATAAAGAATCATCAGACCGTGTTTATAATAGCTCAAAAAGCGAGATAAGTTAGACAGTAAGATAGTAAAGAAGCTAACCTTGAACCTTTGGTAACCACAAACTTAAAGCCTGCAATGGCAATAAGTACATACCTTTCAATAAGCACCATAAATGTAAATGGACTGAATGCACCAATCAAAAGACACAGAGTAATAGAATGGATAAAAAAGCAAGACCCATCCACATGCTGCTTACAAGAGACTCACCTCAAACCCAAAGACATGCACAGACTTAAAGTCAAGGGATGGAAAAAGATATTTCATGCAAACAACAGAGAGAAGAAAGCAGGTGTTGCAATTCTTGTATCAGACAAAACAGACTTCAAAATAAAGAAAGTAACAAAAGACAAAGAAGGACATTACATAATGATAAAGGGCTCAGTCCAACAAGAGGATATAACCATTATAAATATATATGCAGCCAATACAGGAGCACCAACATACCTGAAACAAATACTAACAGAACTAAAGGAGGAAATAGAATGCAATGCATTCATTCTAGGAGACTTCAACACACCACTCACTCCAAAGGACAGATCCACCAGACAGAAAATAGGTAAGGACACAGAGGCACTGAACAACAAAGTAGAACAGATGGACCTAATTGACATCTACAGAACTCTACATCCAAAAGCAACAGGATACACATTCTTCTCAAGTGCACATGGAACATTCTCCAGAATAGACCACATACTAGGCCACAAAAAGAGCCTCAGTAAATTCCAAAAGATTGAAATCCTACCAACGAACTTTTCAGACCACAAAGGCATAAAACTAGAACTAAGTTGTACAAAGAAAGCAAAAAGGCTAACAAACACATGGAGGCTTAACAACATGCTCCTAAATAATCAATGGATCAATGACCAAATTAAAATGGAGATCTAGCAATATACGGAAACAAATGACAACAACAACACAAAGCCCCAACTACTGTGGGATACAGCAAAAGCTGTCTTAAGAGGAAAGTATATAGCAATCCAGGCATATTTAAAGAAGGAATAACAATCCCAAATGAATGGTCTAATGTCACAATTATCAAAATTGGAAAAAGAAGAACAAATGAGGCCTAAGGTCAGCAGAAGGAGGGACATAATAAAGTTCAGAGAAGAAATAAATAAAATTGAGAAGAATAAAACAATAGAAAAAATCAATGAAACCAAGAGCTGGTTCTTAGAGAAAATAAACAAAATAGATAAGCCTCTAGCCAGACTTATTAAGAGGAAAAGAGAGTCAACACACATCAACAGAATCAGAAACGAGAAAGGAAAAATCACGACAGACCCCACAGAAATACAAAGAATAATCAGAGAGTACTATGAAAACCTATATGCTAACAACCTGGGAAACCTTGGAGAAATGGACAACTTCCTAGAAAAATACAACCTTCCAACACTGACCCAGAAAGAAACAGAAAATCTAAGCAGACCAATTACCAGCAATAAAATTGAAGTGGTAATAAAAAACTACCAAAGAACAAAACCGCAGGCCAGATGGATTTACCTTGGAATTTTATCAGACATACAGAGAAGACATAATACCCATTCTCCTTAAAGTTTTCCAAAAAATAGAAGAGGACGGAATACTTCCAAACTCATTCTATGAAGCCAACATCACCCAAATACCAAAACCAGGCAAAGACCCCACCAAAAAAGAAAACTATAGACCAATATCCATGATGAACGTAGATGAAAAAACACTCAACAAAATATTAGCAAACCGAATTCGAAAACACATCGAAAGAATCATACACCATGACCAAGTGGGATTCATCCTAGGGATGCAAGGATGGTACAACATTCGAAAATCCATCAACATCATCCACCACATCAACAAAAGAAAGACAAAAACCACATGGTCATCTCCATAGATGCTGAAAAAGCATTCGACAAAATTCAACATCCATTCATGATAAAAACTCTCAACAAAGTGGATATAGAGGGCAAGTACCTCAACGTAATAAAGGCCATATATGATAAACCCACAGCCAACATCATACTGAACAGCGAGAAGCTGAAAGCTTTTCCTCTACAATTGGGAACAAGACAGGGATGCCCACTCTCCCCACTGTTATTCAACATAACACTGGAGGTCCTAGCCATGGAAATTAGACAAAACGAAGAAATACAAGGAATCTAGATTGGTAAAGGAGAAATTAAACTGTCACTGTTTGCAGATAACATGATATTGTACATAAAAATCCCTAAATACTCCACTCCAAAACTACTAGAGGTAATCTCGGAATTCAGCAAAGTTGCAGGATACAAAATTAACACACAGAAATCTGTGGCTTTCCGATACACTAACAATAAACTAATAGAAAGAGAAATCAGGAAGACAATTCCATTCACAATAGCATCAAAAAGAATAAAATACCTAGGAATAAACCTAACCAAGGAAGTGAAAGACCTATACTCTGAAAATTGTAAGACACCCTTAAGAGAAATTAAAGAGGTCACTAACAAATGGAAACTCATCCCATGCTCCTGGCTAGGAAGAATTAATATCATCAAAATGGCCATCCTGCCCAAAGCAATATACAGATTTAATGCAATCCCTATCAAATTACCAACAACATTCTTCAATGAACTGGAACAAATAGTTCAAAAATTCATATGGAAACACCAAAGACCCCGAATAGCTAAAGCAATCCTGAGAAGGAAGAATAAAGTCGGGGGGATCTCACTCCCCAACTTCAAGCTCAGTTAATCAAAGCCACAGTAATAAAGACAATTTGGTATTGGCACAAGAACAGAGCCACAGACCAATGGAGCAGAAATAGAGACGCCAAACATTAACCCAAACATATATGGTCAACTAATATTCGATAAAGGGGCCATGGACATACAATGGGGAAATGACAGTCTCTTCAACAGATGGTGCTGGCAAAACTGGACAGCTACATGTAAGAGAATGAAACTGGATCACTGTCTAATCCCATACACAAAAGTAAATTTGAAATGGATCAAGGACTTGAATGTAAGTCATGAAACCGTAAAACTCTTAGAAAAAAACATAGGCAAAAATCTCTTAGACATAAACATGAGTGACCTCTTCTTGAACATATCTCCCCAGGCAAGGGAAACAAAAGCGAAAATGAACAAATGGGACTATATCAAGCTGAAAAGCTTCTGTACAGCAAAGGACACCATCAATAGAACAAAAAGGTATCCTACAGTATGGGAGAACATATTCATAAATGACAGATCCGACAAAGGGTTGACATCCAAAATATATAAAGAGCTCACACACTTCAACAAACAAAAAGTAAATAATCCAATTAAAAATGGGCAGAGGAGCTGAATAGACAGTTCTCTAAAGAAGAAATTCAGATGGCCAACAGACACATGAAAAGATGCTCCACATCACTTGTCATCAGAGAAATGCAAATTAAAACCACAATGAGATATCACCTCACACCAGTAAGGATGGCTGCCATCCAAAAGACAAAGAACAACAAATGTTGGCGAGGCTGTGAAGAAAGGGGACCCCTCCTGCACTGCTGGTGGGAATGTAAATTAGTTCAACCATTGCGGAAAGCAGTATGGAGGTTCCTCAAAATGCTCAAAATAGAAATACCATTTGGCCCAGGAATTCCACTCCTAGGAATTTACCCCAAGAATGCAGCACTCCAGTTTGAAAAAGACAGATGCCCCCATATGTTTATTGCTGCACTATTTACAATAGCCAAGATATGGAAGCAACCTAAATGTCCATGAGTAGATGAATGGATAAAGAAGATGTGGTGCATATACACAATAGAATATTACTCAGCTATAAGAAAGAAACAGATCCTACCATTTGCAACAACATGGATGGATCTAGAGGGTATTATGCTCAGTGAAATAAGCCAGGTGGAGAAAGACAAGTACCAAATGATTTCACTCATCTGTGGAGTATAAGAACAAAAGAAAACTGAAGGAACAAAACAGCAGCAGAAGCACAGAACCCAAGAATGGACTAATAGTTACCAAAGGGAAAGGGACTGGGGAGGATGCGTGGGAAGGGAGGGATAAGGGTGGGAAAAAAGAAAGGGGGCATTACGATTAGCATGTATAGTGTGGAGGGGGCACGGGAGGGCTGTGCAACACAGAGAAGACAAGTAGTGATTTTACAGCATCTTACTATGTTGATGGACAGTGACTGTGAACGGTTATGTGGGGGGGGGACTTGGTGAGGGGGCAAACCTAGTGAACATTATGTCCTTCATGTAATTATAGATTAATAATACCAAAATAAAATTTAAAAAAAAAGAATGTCTGTTGTTTTCTGAATTTACTTATTTATTATTTTTTTATCATTTATTTAGGCCAATATGCATGTAAAGATACTTACTTTATTCCTCAGCTTATAGTCCAATACTATCGTTACTTACTTTTGTGCTCAAATTGTGCAGCTTTGGCTGCTGGGAGCTCTTTCAATGGATGGCTCGACTGTGTGTTGACATATCCCCAGAGCCTGCAATTTCCGTATGTATTTTCATTCATGTATGAACATGTATTTATAGTTTAAGGTTGCCAAATAAAATATAAAATTCCCCAGTTAAACTTAAATTTCAGATTTAAAAAAGTGATGGTTTTACTGTAAGTATGCACCAAATACTGCATGGGGCATACTTATACTAAAAAATTATTTCTTGCTTATTTGAAATTCATATTTAATGGGGTGTCCTGTATTTTTAGTTCCTAAATAGAGCAATCCTAATTTGATTTCTGTATATATCTTTCTGAACGTTTTTTCTACAAAAACAAACATGAGTTCATGCTGATATCACCAGTTCTAATCTGTCACCATTCTAGCCTCCCTCTGCTTTGCTGATTCGTAACTTCTTTCTATGACAGTGAGAACTTGCATCTCAGTATATTCATTGGTTCAATTCTAGTTTACATGTAAAGTAATCTAAGGATAGTAAAACCACACCTTTGTGTTGGTGACCACTTATACTTTTGCCTGTTCAGTATCTGGATGAAACAAAGTCAGTTTTTCTTCCCTACTGCCTCTAGTGAGATTATGTCAGGCACTTGTAACCTGCTTAGAACTTGTTTGTCCTGGTCTGCATTCTATTCTGGGATCCCTTAAACCTTAGTTAATTTTTAAATTTGCTTGTAGTAAATGTTGCTCTTTGTAGTTTACAGTTCTATAGGTTTTGATAAATGAATAGAATCATGTAACCACTACCACAGAACAGTTTAATCAAGCTAATAATTCTCTAATGCAACCCCTTGTAGCCAACCCTTACCCTCATTCCCAGCTTCTGGCAATACTGAGCTATTTCTGTCTCTATGATTTTATCAGGATAACATATAAATAAAATCATATACTATGTAGCCTTTTGAGTCTGGTTTCTTTCATTGAGAAAAGTACATTTAAGATTGATTCATGCTGTTGCAAGAATCAATGGTTCATTCCTTTTTATTGCTGACTAATATTTCATTATATGGATATACAGTAATTTTGTTTACCCATCCACCTGTTGAGAAATATCTGCATTGTTTACAGTTTTCAGAGATTACAAACATTCACATGCAGGTTTTTGTGTAAATCTAAGTGTTCAGTTCTCTTGGGGAAGTATGGATGTTTGAGAACAATTGGTGCTATATTAACTGTTTTTAATTTTATAAAGAACTGACATACTGTTTTCAGAGTGGCTTCATCATTTTGCATGACCACCAGGAATGAACCAGAGTGGTCAGTATTTGGTATGGGTAGGCTTTTTTATATTAGCCATTCTAATAGGTCTGCAGTGATGGCATTTTGTGGTTTACATTTGTACTTTCCTAATAAATTATGTTGTCAAACATCATCCTATATGTTTATTTGCCATTTGTATATCTCTTTCGGTGATATATCTGTTCCGATTCATTGCCCATTTTTTTATTATATTTTTTTTCATATTGAATTTTATGTTCTTTATATAATCTGAAAACTCCTTTATTGGATACTTATTTGCAGATATTTTTCTCACAGTCTGTGGTTTGTCTTTCTATTTTCTTAGCATTGTATTTACAGGATAAGATTTTAATTTTAAAAGTACAATATTTATCAATTATTCTATTATGAATCATGCTTCTCATGTCATGCCTAAAAACTCACTGTCAACACAAATTGACTCATTTGTTCCTCTGTACTCTTCTAGAAGTTTCATAGCTTTCCATTTTATATTTAGGACTATGACCCATTTTTAGTTAATTCTTATATGAGATTTGAGGTGTGCATTGAAGCTATTTTTTGGTTTTTTTTTTTTGCATATGACTGTCCAAATGTTCCAAAACCATTATTTAAAAATACTATCCCTTCTCCATTTATTTACCTTTACACCTTTTTCAAAATGACGTGATTAGTGCAGTGGCCTATATTTGTGTGAGTCTATTTCTGTGCTATTAAGTTTCATTGATCTACATATTTCACCTTTCATTGATACCATACTGAATTATTACTGTGACTTTGTAGTAAATCTTGAAATCAGATAATTTATCTTCTAAATTTATTTCCCTTTTTCAAAATTGGTTTGGCTGTCCTATTTCCTTTGTTTTTCATTATAAGTTACAGAACCAGCATATTGATACCTGAAAAAATATTAGTGTGCTGGGAATTTAATTGGGATTGCATTATATTTATCAATCAAATTGAAGATAATTGACATTGTAACAGTATTGAGTCTTCTCATCAATACAGATGGTATTTACTTCAGATATTCTTTGATTTCTTTTATCAGTTTTATAGTTTCTAGCATTCAAAGCTTGCACATTTTTTGTTTAATTCATATCTTTTTAATTTTTTGAGCAATTATACATAGTATTTTTAATTTCAAATTCCAATCATTCATTGTTATTTAGGAATGATGAGCTTTTGAATATGGACTATGTAATCTACAGACTTGCTAACCTCACTTATTTACTCTAGGAATTCTTGTACAGCCCATGGGAATTTCTAGGTAGACGATCACGCTGTCTGAAAATATACATAATTTTATTTTCACTCATCCAATCCTTACAACTTTTCTCTCCTATTCTTTTCGTATCACACTGGCCAGGACTTCCTGTACATTGTTAAATAGGATTTCTGAGAGGCAATATCACTGCCTTGTTCACACCTTATGAGAAAAGCATTCAGACTGTCAACATTGAACATAATGTTTTCTGCAAGTTTTCTGCAGTTGCTCTTTATTAGGTAAAAGAAATTTCCTTTATTGTTAGTTTTCTGAGTGTTTATTTTAATCAGAAAGGGAAGTTGAGCTATGTTGAATGTTTTTATGCATCTGTTGATAGTATATGGTTTTCTTATTCAGTCTGTTAATATGGCGAATTTCATTTGTTTTTCAAAATTTTCAAGCAAGTTTTGATATCTTAGAGCCCATTGGATTGTTCTATACTATTCTTTTATGTATATTTGAGGACTTGATTTACATATATTTGTTGAAGCGATTTATGTCTATGTTCATGAGAGATATTGGTCTGTAGTTTTTTTTATGTAATGTTCTTCTTAGGTTTTGATATTAGTAAAATACTGACTTCATAGAATGGGTATAGAAGTGATTCCTTCTCTTCCATTATTTGGAAAATAATTCGTATTGTTTCTTTCTTAAATATTTGGTAGAATTTATTGGTGAAACATCTGGTCCTAGAATTTTATTTTTTTAAGCATGATTTAATTATTTTGTAGATAAAGAACAAGTGAGGTTTTCCATTTCTTCTTGAAGTGAGTTTTAGTAGTTTGTGTCTTTGAAGGACTTGGTCTGCTTCATCTTAGTTGTTGAGTATACAGATATACAGATATTTGCAGTAATTCCATTTAGTAACTGCATTTGTAGTGTTCCATTTTTCATTCCTAATGTTACTGTGTGTCTCCTCTCTTTCTTCTTAGTCCTTCTAGGGGTGGATCAGTTTTATTGGTGTTCTCAAAGAAATTCTGTATTATAGCTTTTAGCATGTGAATAATTAATTTCCCCCTCTGACAGTTGTATCATATCTGAGTCTTACTCTCATGACTGTTTTGTGACCTCACACTGTGTTTTCTTGCCTTGTCATACACTGCATAATTTTTGTTGAAGTTGTACATATGCACATGGCTGGTGGTACTGAGGTAATATCCTTCATGCTGGGACATGAGCACTTTCTTGCTCAGCCTTTAGTGACAGGTTTATTCATCCTGTCAGGAGACGGGTTGTATTCGAAATCTGTTGCTGCAAGTTACCCGCAATGCCCTGGGGGCTCCAAATGCCTATGCTATTGCTTTGTGTCTAGGGTGTGGGCTGGTTGGTAGATGGTTCTTCTCAGTGTTTGCTCCCCACGTGACTTTGAGTCTCCCCTTTGCAATGTTACCCAGAGAGAATCTGTCTCAGAAGTATTCGATTGTTTTTGTTTTTTAAGTCTACGCTTATGCACCTGAATGGGCCTGGGAAAGAAGGTCTTCTCTGGTGTTTTGATTACACGTCGTTCTTAGGCAGGCCATGTGAAGCTGTGCCTAGGTGTTGAGGCTTTATCCATTGTTCCTACTCCTCCGCAAGCTGTAACTCTGGTTCTAGTACAGATTCCTGCTGCTTTCTCAGAGTTAGAATGTTTTCTGCCTCCTCATCCTCTTCCTTCAACTGCAAAGAGTTTCCACCAGTGCTCCTGTACAACAACGTCTGCTGCCCTTCCCTGTGTACACCACAGCTTTTGTTCCACAAGGAGATGAACAGCATGCGTCTGGATGGCATTCTGGCCATCACTGCTGTTCCCTTTGCCCAGCCAGAACCTCAGGGAACCTTGCTCAGGATTCTCCATAATCTTCCCTGTGAGCATTTGGTGACTTTCATGGGGGAAAAGCCTCCAAAGGGGAACAAACCCCCTGTGTCTATGACTCCCATAGGCATCACACAATCACACTTGGCCTTTAGTAATTCCTTTAAAAATGTTTAGCTACATCTTCTTACTGGTTCATATAGTTTTGGGAAGAATGTATCCAAGGTATCAAATTCCAGGGTCCTGTGTTTCCCTGTCTTTCACCAGTTTTGAGGTTAGCTGTTTGCTCTGAAAATTCTTTACTTTGTAGTTTCTCCAGCTTTTTTCTTGTAGGGGTGGAAGTGATGTCCTTCCAGCTCTCTACATCTTCAAGCTCTCAGCTGACATTTTCAAAGTCTCTTTAAATATAATCAAGGATATTGCTAAGATTAGGCTGTCTTTACTTGGCTCAGAAAGCATCATGATGTGCAGTGGTGTCACAGATACGGAAATAGGTGAGTCCTTCTGTTACCAATATATAGATTGGCAACAACTATGATACCTGTGCATAGGATAATAAAAAAAAAAAAGTCATTCAAAATCTAATCACAAATGCTACAACAGATGTTTTTGCAAAATGTTAATGGCTTAGCTGTTCTAACATGAAAATGTACTTTTTAAAAATAAAGGTCAACAGCACAAGGAATGAATTTCATTAGACTTCTATCAACAGTTCTAGAAGAAAGGAAAACTATAGCATGGCATTTACAAGTTGTGTCACCATCCAAATTGACAGGAACAAATATCCAGAGTGAGGGCATAGCACTTGGGAAAAACAAAAAATGGCTCTGAAACCCCAGCAGAATGTGAGGAGAGACTTCCAATAACAACAACCTCCAAATGACCCTTCAAGGCACAGCCAGAGAACAGTCTCACTGTCACGTCCACGGAAAGTCTGGAAGCTCTTATGTTTGCGAGGTGATCCCAATAGTTCTTTATATCTCAGCTTTGTATAAGCCAAGGCACAATATTCCAGAAAAGTTTACAGATATAAAATGCTACCCAGTGCAATAACTATTCCATATACATAGAAGTGCCTTCAGAGGAACAGAGATACTCAGTTGTACTCACTCTGAGCAGTTTTACAGGTGTAATTTGCAAGTTTGGGCCAGGCGCTAGAGAGAAATGTTGGCCTCATAGCAAGAGAAGCGACAGGAAGGTCAGGAGGGCGGGGAAGCGGGCGGTGAGCCGGGGTGCTTCCCGGGTAGGAGTAACCACCGTGGTGTCCAAGTGGGAAGTGAACCGAGGGACTTGACGCTGTTGCGAGTGAGCAAGCCAACCCTTTGGTCAGGCTCTAGTGGGCAAGCTCTTCCTGTAACGTCTTCTCAGGGGCGCTTTAGAGTTTTATGATTTTGTAGTAGAGGTGACTGCCACATTTGGATCAACCCCAGGGCAAAGACAAAGGACTTTGTCCACAAGCCGGAATCAACCAAAAGGGGCTTAATGATGAAAGTCCCTTCTCCTCTTCTCACTGCCACTTTACGCCACAGAACTCAGCAAAAACTTGAAAGGGTGATTCGATTTCCAGTTCCTGATATAAGGCAATCTTCATGCCTCCTGTGTGTGCCAGCAACAGGCTACATGTGTTTAATTCTTGGAGACACCTGAGTCTCCTCACCCACGTGTGCCTAAAGTAGATCGCTCATTTCGGAAATCAGGGAATATACCGGTGTTTGTGCTTATGATAATGCAAATGAAAAACGGAACCAGCTTCCTCTTCTCTCCGTGCAGCTCCAAGCACAGGAAGCACACAGGCCCCAGAAGAAACGTGGTGACCCAGGGCCTAAGGAACAGAATGTTTCATGAAAATCATTACTGCCATCGACTCAGGCTGGTTCCCGATGTTCACAGCATATTGTTCTCTGCAAGGATCTCATCTTTTTCTAAAGATAACTGACTGAAATGTGCAGCACAATTCTCAGCCAACTCAGGTCTTCTGACTTCAGACCCCAAGGGCTACCCATCACCCATCAGCCACAGCTGTCTCCCTCTCACCTTATCACCTGACCCAAGATGGCTCACCCACAAGCCCACAGAATTAGCATGCATGGGTATTGATATCTTTTCAATGTTCTTATTAGTCATACAGAAAAAAAATGAAAAAAGTTCCTTGAAAAAGAAAGATCCCTCTTCTTGAATCAAGAAATGTTTAGCTAATTTCATTTTCAAAAAATGAAAATAAGGACTTTGAACAATATCATTCAATAATGAAAGTACTTAAAGATACTGGCAGACCATTAGCTTTCTTTAAGTATTAAACATCACATTTACTCTAATTATAAACAAAGCAGAGGGCCGTGTGAACAAGGCCCTACAAAAAGTATTTCAGAACAAAATGTCATCTCTCTGTGGTGGGTTACCTAAAATTTCCAGTGCTTAAATTTTTCTTTGGCATTTTCCAGCTTTTTCTAAGTTGCGTGAATTTAACCTGTGAACTAAATAAACCAAGAAAATTTGGTTGTTCCACAATTAGGTTCTTTGTGGCAGATATTGATATCTATAGTTAGAAGGGTTTTTCCTCCCACTCACCCTGACTGTTCTATAATTTAAAAAATGAAATGTTATTTTAAAAAGAGCCAAGAAACTATAGAATGTGTAGACAGGCACACTACCTTAGGTAAGTCAAAAAGCTCACAAGCTTGGAAGGATGAGTCTATGTGTTCTAAAATAGGATCTTTTAACTGGGCCAAAAAGATAACTTTAGAAAGAGATCAACTAGTCAAACGTCTTCATTTTGCAAATGAGGAAGCTAACACCGGAGAGTGTTCAATGACTTTCCCCAAAATCACAGAGATTGGGAGGGCCGGAAACAGAATTTAAGTCTACACTCCCTCAGTACAGACCATGATACTCACCTTACTACAGAAACATAACCTCCTGAGTACAAAATAACTTGTGGTCTTTCGTAAGGGTACCTAATGGCGGGATCCTCTCCATTTGCTCATCTAGGGAATAAAAATAAACCTACAAAGTTAGAATCCTGGCTTATCTCACACAATTAATTGCTCTCCTCATCCACAGGCAGAAGGAAAAAAGAGGAAAATATCATTTTATTTTGACTAAACAGGTATATTGTTTATATTGAGGTAAGGATAAATAAATTAACTATTTAAACAGCTGACTCCAGATGCCCAGAGAGAAGTGCATTGCTTAGGAAATACGTTTCTAGAACTTTGAGGAGTAAAACACCAAGGCCCAAGAGTAGGATCTTTATGGAAACAGTGGAGTGAAATAAACATCTACCCTGCTCTAGAACTTTGGTATTGGGGGTAGAACCTGTGGATAAGAAAGAAATGAGCAAAATAGCATATCAGGATATTGGACAATATGGATAAAAGTGAGAATGATGGTGGAGAACAGTAACACTGACTTTAATTTATTTTGTTTATTAGCTTTAGCTAGACATACTCTTATTATTGAGTTAAAAAAAATCCCTGAAATTTTAAGAAAAATGCCGAAATTTGTTGCACACATTAAAGTTCTGGGCAAATTGGGTATCATTAGATAGAGGGGTTATGTGGCTTCTGTCTTTTTTCTGAAACAGAGAAAGAAAAAGAGCTCCAGGAAAGACATGGTAAAATAGAGAATTTAGTGGGAGCAGAAGTTTGGTAGACGTTGAGAAGTTGCAGAACTCCAGCTAAAACACTAGCCTCATCATGTTTGTGATGAGAAAGTTTAAATCAGTTTGCATTTGATTTGTAGGTCAATTTTTATTCAATTGTCAAAAAAATGTCATGAATACAGCTGGCTTTTGGGTTATACTGGTATGAATTATGAGTGTAAAAATAAAAACATAAACCTTAACACTAAGGAGCTTTTGCTTCACAATTTCAAATAAAATTCATATTGTATTTGGTGCCTGTAAAAGCAGGGGTGACTCCTATCTCTAGGAAACACTTAGTTCATTTTAGTTTGTTTGTTGATCTAATAATTCTAAAAAATAATCATAATTAAAAAAACAAAAACGACTCTAAGTTGATGTCATTCAAACATCAAAAAAAACCTTTCTAATCATTAAACATATAAAGAGAAGGAAGTAAATCATGAAATAGATCAATGAAATGCTATACAAAAATTTTAAATACTGAGAATGTTGACACTTTAGTTATCAGAATACAGAACAGAAATACAGAACAGAAAACAATCTAAATTCAGATTACACATGCATATATATACACACAATGTGTATAAGTATGTGTATGTATATAAGCAACACAGGGAAACAAAGGAAAGATTTGAAGCAGTTTTTGAATTTTTAAATATACAGAGAGGATGTCTTCTAATCTTTTTATTGTTGTTAAACCATTCATATGAGAAACAGTTTTTAAAGGAAAAGTCATATTGAATATTGTATGGTTCAAATGCAACTCCAACTCCTGCTTTCCTAATTTATGTCATTTCATTGGTTGACATATGCCATCTCTCGATTACTAAAATATTAAAGCTATATTTCTTGCTCCAAATGTTTATTTCTTTACCTATCATACATACAAAACTCATTCTAAGCAATAAACATTTCTTAGAAGTAGGTTATCTCCCAGCAATAAATAGATATACTGTCTCGATTAGGCACCAACACCAACACTGACAAAGAGGAAATAATTTATTCTAATATGAGTTTGGACATGCCTTGATATTAGCAACACCCCTTTATGGGTTATGAATGCTAACAGATCTTCTAACATTCCACTTACTTATTTGTTGAGGTTCTATTATTTGCACATAACAATGTACGCATTCTAGGTGTTCCACATTCTTTTCCCACAGTTAGTATCATTTGAACTTTTCATGTTAGTTATTCTGGGGGGTTTGCACTGGGGTACCATGTGCTATGTTAAATGCTTTGTTGGTAACATTGCTTAATCCCTAATAAACCCATATGGAAACTGAGGTATGAAATAAATGTCAAGCTAGCATTAGAATATGAGCTGTCAGATTACAGAGTCTGTTCTCTTGACCTTTGCAATATGCCTCTACAAGTATCACATCAATTCTCTTCTTGGTAATTCTGAAGATTACTGTACCAGCACCATTTTTTTTAACAGAGGAGATTAAAATCAATCATTTTTTTCCCATTAGCTCAAAATATTAATCAAACTGATGTTGCATTTTCTCCCTTTGACCTCTGACATTCATAAAGCTGTCTTTTAAGCACTAAGAAATTAGCATTCAAGCTGAAATATCAGTTAACATGACAGATGAAACAAAGAGAAATTCTAGAGCTCTCATCCTACTGTAATTATATACAATTTAAAGTTTTAAATCGTAACAGTATGATAAATGCCTCCCTTAACACACCTGTAAATACATTTGTGGTAGAGCTGAGAGTTGAACCCATCTTTATGGCACACTAATTTACTCCTGCTGTTCTCTGTAAAATATCTCAACGTTGTAAACATTTTTCTTAGTAGAAATGTACATAAATGAAGTCAGTACTTATGTCTGTCTTCCTGCTGATTCCATCCTATTCATTAAATAAAACCAAAAGTTTAAAAGAGCCAAATTTTCTATTGAATTGTATTATATTAGGCACATTATTTTGGCTGTACATATATTAATAGAAATTTTCTATTGTAAACCATAAACACTTGTGCAAAGCTTATCTTTATTGTACACTACCGTGACTCCATTCGTGACTTGGCCATGAAAACCTATGACCTTATACAGTGGCTTGAATGGACATCTTCAGGAGCTACTTGAAAGGAGGTGATGAATAATACTATTCATGTAACTTATTCCTCATGGTAGTTTTCATAAAGTGCCAGAAGTTCTAAGAGTAGCACAAAAAAAATAAAGACATCACCAACTAAAATCAACACAATTTTGACAAAGGCTAGCCTATTTGTTCTCTAAATGTTATGGAGAAAAACACTGGTATTTTGCAGTGTTGAAAATCCAGAAAAGACAAGAAGATTCAGAGAAGGACTTAGAAAAAGTTAAGTTTCTTTTTACAAATATTAGTCTAGAATGGTCTAATATGAAGTTGATGTTACCAAAAGCAGAAATGATTAGTCAAACAAAATTATCAGGGCTCAATTTCAGTTTTTGTTTTCTTTTTTATTTTAAGAAAACCTTAACTGGGCAACTGATTCTAATTTCTCAACTTGTTCCACAGTTACATACTTGAAGGACTAGGGAAATTCTGTTCATTAATGTCTTCTATA
The DNA here is from genome assembly GCF_040802235.1 of Manis javanica. Lineage (NCBI taxonomy): Eukaryota > Metazoa > Chordata > Mammalia > Pholidota > Manidae > Manis > Manis javanica. Next base: position 10,722,682 of record NC_133168.1, on the reverse strand, counting down.
ATATTGTTTCATTTTATTGCTAAAAATCAAACTATCTAAATTCTTACATAATGTTTGCCTGTGAATCTTTCATAGGTCAGTCCCCCAATCCATCATTTCTATAAGCAGACATAATCCTAATGTTAATATTTTAAACAAGGCCAGAGTTCTAGATCTATTTTTATGTCTTAATTTACCACATGTATATCAAACTGTCCGTTCAATTACCAATATTTTACTTTATTGACCTACATAGGTTTGATTTCCCCTTTATAGTGTGAAATTACACAGGCTTCTTAAAACTTTCAAGAAAGTTTGTAAGTCTCAAATATCTTCTTCTTACTAGCAGATGCACAAAATATCAGGACTATTTCAGTGAGAATGATGCAATATTAAATATGCCATTAGCAAAGAAGTTCAGATCATTCTTAAGAAAATTGGATCATTAAAATATATAAAATAAAATCTTTTCTCATATGAACCATATGGGAAATTAGATTTTTAATGAACTACTTGAGAACAGCTTTCTCTCCATAAGCAAAATCAATTTGAACTAAATTCATCTCCCTATCACACAGACTATTATCAAGCCAGGTCACCAAGCTACAATTGATCTATGTCCATAGTAAAATTACACAAGGATTCAAGGTCCATGTTATTTTTTAAAACTCTGAACTGTAAAGCAACTGATTTATGTAAAAATTTTATAGAAATTTTCATTTAACAGCAGACATTTTTAGGAATAAAAGAATTTTGGGGGACCAAATTGGGTGAAATGTCTTTGAGATGTGAAATGGGAAAAAAAAATGATTTCCCACCAGAGCCGAAATCATAAATCATTTTCAAAGAAATCAATGTACATTCCCTTCTGTCTTTGAGATTTGAGTCCCTTATATAATACATCTTTCTAAAATCAATGGAACTATCTCATACCCTTGCTAATAGAAAACTAATGGTAAGGTATATGCCTCGTTTATAATATTTTCATACTCAGTACTTTATATCTCTACATAACTTCATTTTTGTGTTTCACTGGGTAGTTTCTAAGGGAAGAAAATCTGTTTTAAATCATTAGTTTTGTGTATTGGAAAACATGTATTCACTATACATTGTGGCAAGTTTTTAAATCAATTAGAATCAATCAATAAAAGTATTGCATGAAATTTGCAGTGCCCAAACTAGTCTTTAATAGTAAATTTTAAAAGGCATTCGCATAGATCTAAGAGGCATTTATAACTTCATTCAGGGTTGGATTTGTTCTGGAGAGGGAAATAACAACAGGACAGGATTAGAAGACTATTGTACTTCCATCTTTAGCTTTCAAATAACTGTCTTATTTATACTGAGAGTTAAGATTAGGGCTATGTTCTGTGTTGTGTGTGGTATTTAGACACTAACATCAAAAGACCTAGAATCTAAGAGAAAACGTAAGATCACACAATTCTAACCCAAGATGAAAGTTAAAAGCTCTCCCAAACTGAGTGCCCATGAAGGGTTGTGGAGGGACAGAGGTTCCCTCCTGCTTCAGAAGAGCAGGGTCAGGGAAAAATGCCCAGCTAGACGTGGCTTATGAATTGGACCTTGCAGGGTGAATAAGAGAAAAGGGTGCCAAAGGGCATGGAACTGTTCTTGTACAGAACAGTCATGCTTAGTAATATCTCATGGAACTGAGTACTGAGAAGTGCCAGCTTGGGAAATACCACTGTACAAAAATGGTAGTCATGGCCTCCTGAAGGTAGGGGCTTGATCCAAACAGTGTGCAGTGAGAGAGGAGAAGGTGCAGAGACTACTGGGGGGAGACCAGCTACAGAGAGAGACTTGCAAAGATTCTATAGCTGTCTTACAAGTAGATACATGAAATTCATAGTAGGATTCCCACTCCAGCATGACTTTCAAGCATGAAGACCAGGAAAACACCTAGAAGGGTCCCCACAGTAGCATCCCTACTTCCACAGCTGTTGGAATAAATAGCAGCACATATGAAGATAATAAAGATCACTGATCACTTAAGTGTTTTCAGCATCCCTTCCTGTCTTAGTCTCCTTTGCTGGTGTCTCCTCTGTACCATCACCTGTCAATGTGGAAGTCCCAAGGTTTAGTGTGTGACAGCCGATTCTCTGTCATTACTCACTCCCTTGTTGATCTCCAGGCATTGTCATCCTCAGGGAATGAAATGCCAACCTCATGCAGATGAATCTCAAATGAATATGACTAGCAGAGAAATCTCACCTACACCCAGAATTGCCTATTTGACAGGTCCAATTCTGTGCCTACAAGGCTTCTCATGTTCAGCACACTTCAAGCTTGTCCCCTGACCCTCTGTCACCCTCCTGCCCCTAAGCCTGTGCCTCCAGATGTCTTCCCTTTCTAGTTTCTCATGCAAAAGCTGTGCATTCCTGACTCCAGTCTTTCTCTTTTATTCTACATCATTATATCAACATTCTGTTGGTCTACCTTAAAATTTACCCTGAATCTGGACTAAATTCTTTCTTTCTACTTTCTTGTCTGGTGAAAACTACTTGTCTGGCTTCTATATGACCTCTGTGAAACCCTACAGTATATTCTAAAAGAGAAAAGTCAGAGGGATCCTCTTAAATCATGCATTCAATGATACGACTGCTCTGCTCAAAAACCCAATGGTGGCTTTCATTTCATTCGAGATGAAAGGCAAAGTTCTTACAAGGCCCTATGAGTCTCCACATCTTCCTTCTCCTACCAGGCACCTCCCTGACCTCATCTCTCACTCCCCTCATCTCAGCTCACTCCGCTGTAGGCATGTAGCTTCTCTTCTGTTTCTCAGCCTTGCTAGGTAAACCCTGTCAGGAAGCATGAGTTCTAGTCTTGGTTTTACACAGTCTAATCATATGACCTTCCATGAGCTATTTATTCTCAGGCATTAGGATTTTGGACTTTTTTGTTTGTTAGTTTCTTTGATTGGTTCGCTGATTGGCTGGTCAGCTAGTTGTTGTTTAATCTGAAACAAGCAAGGTAGGTCATAAAATCGTCTTTAGATTTTAGCTCTGTAATGTTTAAACGATTGCTTCCCTTTTGCTCTTCTCCATGTGCAATGCATTCACATTTTCCAGATACAATAGTAAAAAGTGCGCAATATACATGAACCTGATCTATCATGGGTGCTACAGATGAGAGAAAAATAATGCTGGGCACAGGTGCATCTTCCACCAAGCCTAGATAATATTGTTTGCATGACTTTTAAAGAGATTATTCAGTGAGTTGTAGACTGGTTGAAATTATTCATGTCATCAGGCTTTTACCACTTCTTTGGGCTTGTTTTCCTGTCACTGTTGAGCAATTTTTTGGATGGTAAGATCGTTTCCTTTGTTCAATTTCTTCCTATTTCTTTTCATTATTCTCTTTTAGATCAGACAGCATTCTCCTCCCCATCTTGGTGCTTACAGTTTTCAAAGATTTGGTAGCAATGTGTCATGCCCAAGTAGCTTTCGAAGCTAATTTTGACCCCTGGAGCTTCATGGAAATTCTGTCACTTGCACTTTTCCAGAGACATAGAATGTAAATCAGGTTATTAATATTTCAAATCTAGCTTCATAATGCCATATTTAAAATTCTGTTTCTGTTTTAAATAGAATAAATTTCCTCACATATTTCATTTCTAAATGGCAAAAATTCTAAGAAAACCAAAATGTCCTGTCTCCTGCTCTGTCATTTTCACTGCAGAATTGAAAGGATTTGTCAACTAACTAGTTCAGAGTTTGATGATTCAGAAAACCTACCCCAACTAACATTTTTCTGTCTGTTTCTATTTTGCATTCTGCATCGTCTCTTAATTTCCCCTTAACTAGAAACCTTGCTTATATCCATGCTCCCTAAAATGGAATTTCCCTTGCTGTTTCATGTTAAAACATTTCTCTGTCCTCTCAGGTGTTTCACACTCCATTTTCTTGGGATTTCGTTACATCTTACCCACTTTATGAGCTTTGCCATTCATTTGTATGGGACTCACTTATTCCTTCCTTGTGAAGGATAGATGATAGGTGTCTGTCATCTGCAGAACGTTATGAATTTGTATCTTGCATGCTTCATTTTTCAGGAAGACACTTTAGAATTCTCAGTATTACTATAGCATCTTTCATTTTGTAACTGACTGTGCTTTTTAAATTATAGTTGGTACTTATATACATTAGTACTTATATATATTAGCTGTTGGAAATAATTAAATGGTGGTGCACATTTTGCAGATTTAGACGTTGGGATTCTACACTATTATATGTTGCAATTGAAAGTAAATTAATTCCTTTTCTTCAGAATGGTGAGCCTGGTGAAGGCATGGCCTTCCTGTGACTATCTCACCCTTTGGGCTGCCTTTTTTGTAACAGGTGGGGCCGTGGAGGGTGGGGGTGGCAGGGATCTTCAAATAGGCTTATCTTTCACTCAGCCTCCTTTTGGACCAGAGGTGGTTTTGAGTGTATCTGGAACCTGATAGAACTTAACGAATGTTTCTTGTCTATTCCGAGCAGAGACTGAAGTGCATCCTGTATCCTAGGACTGACTCTTTTTGGTAGAATTATAAAAATCGTGTGCCACTTCCTAGGCCGTAGGATAAAGATAACTTTCTCATACTACCCCACGGTGGGTGATTCTCAGTGATGTTCATTCTGCCTGTGTTTAGTGAGGTAAAAAATGTACACAAATGATTAAAATCCAGTGGGAACTTGGCTCTAAAGTCATGAGTGGAGTACAGTGGAATCACTAGAGATGAAATCATAAATTGGGCCTTGGAAACTCAATATTTACAAAAGAAGCTAAGCTGTGAGCATTATCGTGTGCACTGCAGAGACGGAGAGCAGTAGTTTCTTAAGTTAGAGCAAGTGAATTACAATATTTTAGTTATACATATGCTGTTGAATCCAAGGAAACCCTAAACATCTAGAACACAAAAATGGTGGCAACTAGAGAAGTTTCAGGGCCTCTTTAATTTATAAATGAGCTGTTTTTCCATGTATTTCTTATTTTCTGTTCAACTACCAATTAACTCAGTCTCTCATCATCCCAATTCCAAATTCCCTGGTGAATAATCTAATTAACACAGTCTGAGAGAAGTGACCCTCTCTTTAATTCCTTCAGCTGTTGAAGGACCAGAAAATGGTGCTATGCTGTATTCTTTGAAGAGGATTTAAATAGAACATTTTGTTTGAAAATGAAACGACTTGGGGACACGGACGGCAGACTGACATGCTTCTTAGAAGGCAGGTTGGGGAGATAATAAAACTGGAAATTTAGATACGGGTGAAAATATGAATGTCTGTTATTCCAGTCACTATTGCTACGTAACAAGCCACCCTAAACTTAGTGGTGTAAAACAATAACCATTTTTTATATTCACATGCTCGATGAGCTAGGAGTTCAGATAGGGAACTTTAGGGACAGCTTTTTTCTTCACAGGATGTCAGGGAAGACTGAGTGACTGAGGATAGTGCAGTGGCTGGGGGCTGGCCATTCCCTCAGCTCACAGTCACAACGTGTATGTGTGGCCTCTCCATGTGGCCGCTTGGGCTTCCTTATTTGCTGTTTTGATGGAAAAATTATTTTTCCCAGAGATCCAGGAAAAGGATCAGCATTCTTAAAGCCCATAGGAAAAGTCTGTAAAGTATCTTAAATCAAGTAAAATACAATCTGCCAAAGCATTCAGAGATATATCAAGTTCTAGTTGAAGGAAACTGTGGTTTAGCAGTGGATAGTACAATAGATACCTCAGAGGCATGGATTTCAACACAGCAGCACATGGACTAGAGTTAAGGCCTTATGCTAAGGCCTAGGAAGGGACATGGAACTTGGCTTCCTAGGAAAAAAAAAAGTGCTTAGAGCTATACAAGAATCTTTCCATCCTTTCATAGGGACTTGATGGAGAAATATTCTACATTCATGATTGGATGACTCAATATTGTTAAGCTGTCAATTCTTCCCAACTTAATTTATGTACTAAATGTAATCTCAATCAAAATCCTGGCAAGATATTGTGTGGAATTTAGACAAATTGATTCTAAGGTTCATACAGAAGAGCAAAGACATAGAATAGCTAACAAAATACTGACACAGAAAAAATTTGTAGAACTCATTCTTCCTCATTTCAAGATTTACTATAAGCAACAGTAATCAAGGCATTATAGTATTAGCTGAAGAATAGACACATAGATCAATGGAATACAGTAGAGAGACAAGAAATAGATCTCTAAGTATAGTACATTGATTTTCAGCAATGGTGTGAAGGCAATTCAATGGAAAAAGGATAGTATTTTCGACAAATAGTGCTGGAACATTGGGATGCACACATGCAAACAGTGAATCTAGTCACAGACCTTTCACCTTTTACAAAAATTAGCCCCAAATAGTTCAAGATATAAATGTAAAATGTAAGATTATAAAAATTCTTGAAGAAAACAGGAGAATATCTATGTGATCTTGTGTTTAATGATGAGTTTTTAGGTACAACATTAAAAGCATGATACATGAAAGCAAAAATATTGATACATCAGACTTAATAAAATTAAAAATTTCTGTACATTGAAGAACACAACAAAGTGAAAAGGCAGCCTGTGCAATGGAAGAAAATATTTGAAAATTACGTATTTGATTAGGGGTCAGCAGTCAAAGTATATAAGAAATTCTTACAATTCAACAATCAAAAAACAAACAACTCAATTAAAAAACGCAAGAATGCCTTGAATAGACATTCTGCAAAGAAGATACGCATGTGGCCAATAAGCACATGAAAAGATGCGCAACATCACTCATGATTAGGGAAATGGAAATCAAAGACCCATTGGGACGGCTGCTATCAAAAACAACACACAATAGCAAGTGTTAGTAAGGATGTGGAGAAATGGGAACATTTGTGCACAACTTAGGAGAATGGCAAATGGTGGAAAGCAGCATGGAAAACAGTATGGAGGTTCCTTATAAAATGAAAAATAGAATTACTCTATCATCTGACAATTCTACTTCTGGGTATACCCCAAAGAATTCAAAGCAGGGACTCAAAGAGATATTTATATACCCATATTTATAGCAACATTATTCACAGAAGCTAAAACATGGAAGCAACCCAAATGTACACCAACAGATGAATGAATAAACAAAATATGGTATAAAGATAGATATAAATATATGTGAAAGAATATTATGCAGCCTTAAAAAGGAAATAAATTTTGACACAAACTACAACATAGATGTATTGTGAGGACATTATGTTAAGCAAAATAAAATAAACCAGTGATACAAGGGCAAATACATGAGTCCATTTATTGTGGTATACAGAATTGCCAAATTCATCAACACAAAATGCAAAATAGTGATTCCAGCATTTGGGGAAAGGGAGGGATAGGAAGTAAGGTTTAATGGAAACAGAATTTCATTTTGCAAGGTGAAAGGGCTCTGAGACAAATGGTGCTGATGGCTGTCCAACCATGTGAATGTACGTAAGGCCACTGATTTGCACACTTAAAAAACAGTTGAAATGGTGAATTTTACATTGTATGTAATTAACCACAATTGAAGACAATTTAGAAGTTAGAAACTTCTGTGAAGGACATTATTATGAGGGTAAAAAGACAATCCACAGACTCATACAAAATATTTGCAAAACACACACCTGATAAAGGACTTGTGTCCAATATATACAAAGGATTCTTAAAACTCAACACTAAGAAAATAACCCAGTTTCTAAAAGGACAAAGATATTAGCAGATGCTTCACCAAAGAAGACATGCAGGTGGCATACAGACATATGAAAAGATTCTTGAAATCATAGGTCATTAAGGAAATGTAAATTAAAATGAGTTGCCACTGCAAACTATTAGAGGAACTAAATTCAAAAAAAATTCAAATACCAATTACTGGCAAGAATGTGGAACAACAGAAACTCTAATTCATTGTTGGTGGGAAAACAAAATGCTACAGCCACTTAAGAAGACAGTTTGGAGGTTTCACACAAACCTGATAACAGAATCTTATCACATGATCCCGTAATCACTCTCTAAGTTACCTGCCCAACTGATTTGAAAACTAAGTCCATGAAGGAACCACCAAAACTGCGGGCTGTTTGGAGATAGACATCCTGCTTGTGTCACAGGTAGAAGGAATCATCCTCAACAAAATGGAACCAAAGCCTTTTTCCTAACTGGGGATAAGACCCAAATTCACAAAATTCATGGGGTACAAAAATCTTGAAAAAGAAATAAGAATAAAACATCATCCCAAACTGTGACACAGAAGGATCCTGGTAACCTTGAAACTGCCATCTAGAGGCTTGCAAAATGCAAGGAATGTCCAGACCTTTTGGAGAAAAAACGCTCACAGGAGACAAGCTCAGGAAAAGCCAAAATGGGATCATACAACTAAGGAAATAGAAATCAAAGCGATCAGAAACAGGTCTTGAAATAAGTATGTTTAAAATATGCAGAGAGATCAAAGAATCAAAAGAATCCATGAAGAACAAAGATTTTATGAGAAAAAAAAAGCTCATATGTATTTGAAAAATAATTCAATGGAGATCCTGGACCTGAAAATAGTCACTGAAATAAAATAAAACAAAAAAATAATAGGAACGTTAAGCAGCAGGCTACTAAGAGATCAATCAAACCAGCTGAGAACTGAAAATGTCTTCTGCACTGGTCCAGCCAGAGATGACCTCCTGAATAGGGTATCGGCACTTAGAGCAGAAAGAAGTGGAGAAATTAAAGAAGTATCTAGAAAGCAGAACTAATGTTTGGTGAAGAATATGTAGGCCTCCCAAAAAATCAGCTCCTGCCTTAGAAGAGAGGCATTGTGGTTGTGGCTTGAGCTGAATCATAGCTTCTTCATAATGCCTGGTCCATGGTAAGCACACAAGAGTGTTGTTCTCATTTTATTATCATTAAAGTTGACCAGCAGTGGTTGAAAGGTAAAGAAGGAGGCGGGGAACCTCGTAATACATTAGGGAACATAGAGCCTACCTTCTGTTTCTTCCCATTGCCGAAATATTTCAGAGGACAGCTTGGCACTACACAGCTGCTCGTTTCTATTTTTTCCAACAAAATAGACTGAAATGCGAAATGATAAACCAGAGAGCTCAGAAAACATGCGTCATTGTATGGAATGACATACTAAATAATTAAGAAGCAACCCAAATCAACACTGAAGAGACAAGATCATTCAATCAATGATGCTGGCATACCGGCCACAGCAAAGAGCTGTGACATACTATTACCTCATGACGCTGGTGTAACTTGAAAATTTCAAAAGTGCATGGAAAATGGTGGTGACAAACTTAAAGAGTTGCAGTTTTAAAGATTTCTTTGACAAATATGCAGATGTGATTTTTGTGGACAAATTCTCATCTATGTGAGAAATCATTTTTATGGGAATACGCAATGCTCAATGTGCTGTAAAATAAGCACACCCTTGTAGTGCTGGAGGGAATATAATACATAGAGCTTTAAAACACGGTCAGCAAGTTTTAAGAGACCTAAGAACATTTGTTATTTTTAATGTGATAATTCAACTCCCAAAGTCTACTCTAAGAAAATTGGAGAAATGAATATATGCATTGCAGTGATGTTGACAGTAGCAAAATCTTGGACTGAACCTAAACAGTCAATCAGAAGGTGTGTCAAGCATGGTTAGATGGTATGGTTGTGTTGGAATATTATATGACCATAAACAATTTACTAATAAGCAATTTTTAATAACTGGTGCTCATTATTCTCCAATTGTTCCTTCCTCATCTGGCCAAATCCATTCGTTTCCCTTCCCTTCCCTGAGAGATTGACTACTACAGATGGCATCACACAGATTCCTTGCTACTACTGTTGCCACTAAGGTCCAGAAAAACATGGTGTCTTTCTTTTACCCCTTGGGCCCCATAGCTTCCTATTATTCATAGCCTTTGATGCCCCGCCATCCCTTGTTTCTCCTTAACCCTAACCACGCTTCTGTCTGTAGTCCCTTTATGAAAGTGTCTTCACCTAAACCTTCTTAGTAAATTCCATGTCCAGGCTGAGATGCATGTGAACTTCTTATGTCATAAAACTGCACAATCTGCATGATCTAATGGGAAAATATGCAGAAATGCTTGTCAAGAAACACATGAACATTGGAAAAGAAGTTGCTTCTGAGAAGTATGAATAAAGAAGACATATTTTCTTCATCTGTTTTCTACTTTCTAAAGTTTTTTACAATAAATAAATTACATGTAATTCGTGATAAGTAACATTGTTGTACGTAATATAGTTATTACTATATGCAATCATTATTCTGTTACATGTCATTATTTTATGATAAAGTAACAACTCTAAAAATTAGATGAACATGTTTTAAATGTACCCCTTCTTTCTAAAAGTGAATCAAGTTGGCTTTTGGCTTTTTTATGACCTACAATTCATCTGCAGCAGTTCGATATTCTTTTATAGAAAGATTACTAGGCCTATTGTTCACATCAAAATAAATATCTTGCCAAAAATTGTCCTTACTTTTCACTTTGATGAGGACTTTTCGTTCTTGAAAGGAGGCAATGTGCAATCCAATTTTGTCCCTGCTTTTCTGGGGACAGGAACTTAAGTATATTGCCACTAAAGACATTTCCATCACATATAACTGGGCAAGCTTCCCTGTCTTCTTTATTCTCTTTGTGTTTAGAGTGCAATTAATGTACTTTTGGAATCTTTCGGGGTTGTTACTTACTTTCTTCCTAGGGAGATGGGATCATTTTTCTGACTGAAATGTTGGAGGAATAACGAGGCATCATCTACCCTCCCATCTTCTCTTGAGGTCAGCCTCCTGCAAAGACCATTTTTCTTCCTTTGTCCCTTTAGGCTGAAGTCATGCAAAAGTCAAAGCTGGCAGGTGTGCTGAAGGGAGACTTGCCCCAAGTCCGGTGCATTCGGGAAATGGATAAAGTCTCCGTAAGCCTAGGATCCGGGTAAGAAGCCCATCTGGCTAATGAACCAAAAGCCACAATCTGTATCCTCGCTACTAGCAGTGATACAGGTATATTTTGGTTCACATATTTATTCTTTTGCTTTGTTTCTCAAATCACTGAGCAACTGTGTGGGGAAAAGGGATGTTATTGGCTGGTGGCTCCTCAGAAATTCCAGCAACACATTGTTCTTCTACAATCATAAGTGTGCATATATCTTTTCCTTAATAATAAAGCTTTCTGGTTGGTTCAGATTTTGCTATATGTTGTAGTAATTTCAGATGCCAAAGGGTGTCCCACCATTCCTAAACAGTCCATGGTGATCTCTCAGAGAACACAGCAGGTCAAAGAACAAAGAAAGCAGAGTGGAGATGCATTGGAGAGCTGGCAACTCCTGCACATCAAGACTGTAACCGCAGTCATTGAGCTGTACGTAGGTGCTCCATTTTCTCTTGTCCTGTAAGCCCTGGAGTCCCAAACATATGGACAATATAAGTATCTGGGACCCATATTATTCTCTATAAACTTCATTTTTTCACATGACTCAGTAATGCACAATTTAAGAGTTGAGCAATGAGGCTACCCTAATCTAACAGATGGATAGTCCTAAACATCAAGATAGTAAATTAGAGGCACTGGTGTCTTTTTAGTTCCCAATATCTTAAGCATTAGTCATTCGAATAATTTTGAAATCTTTTATTAGTAATTCTATTAGTTCCACTTGAATCAATCTTCATTTCATGAGTCACTGTGCACCCTTATTTTCTTCTTAAATGAAATAATTTTAATGTTCATTTTGTGTCAGTTTATATTTTATTGCCGTTATTAATACAATATTTTAATGATACATTCAGTATGTGATCTGTTAATAAAAATCTGCTGAAGGTAAATCATTAATCCACTCCTTTGGACTCCATGAAAAACTGGTATATTCTGCTGACAATTTGACCACAACAGATCATTTATCATGGTACATACTTCACACCAAATGATAAAGCATGATAATTCTACTTGTCTGGGATGGATGAAGGATTACTCATTAATCCTACAAAAATGTATTGAGTACTTTATGTGTCAAATATATGTTAGTTGCTGGGGATACAATGTCTGTGCCTTACTAGAGTCTAAAAGAAAAATTATACAAAGGATATACATTAATTGAGTTATCACACAAAAAATCATGCAATAATGAGCTACGAATAATATAATAATAAAAATGCAAAATATGACCAAGGATAGCAAGAAAATGTGGTAGGTAGCTTAATGATCCCTTTACTCTACTGTTAATAAAAATTTTCAGTCTCCAAAATTTACTGCTGGCTTCTAAATTGCCAGAGGAACATGTTATACTTCTAATCAACTCTGTCTTTAAAGTTCATCCAAAGCCAGTTACATGAGGAAAAAACATTTTTTCCAATGTTATAGGCATTGTGATCCAGATATCAGACAACAGACCTCCACATCTTACCCTTTCCAAACTCCAAATGGACCTCAGGAGAGCAATTTTGACTCTGTAGACCCCAGTTGCTTGGTTACCAGTCTAAATGGCCTCGAATTCTAACTTCAGAGAAATAATCTCTGTTATTATAAAATAAGCTTGTGCCTATAGAGGTTGCCTGTTGTGTAGAAGCTGTTAAGGTATTGATATCAAATGAAAATACAAAACCGGATCCCTTTAATCCTCCCTTAAATAATGTAGAACTACTACATGAGGTAAAATTGCTTCCTGTTGTGAATATAGCATCTAATTTTCCTAGTATATAGTTTCCCAAAGGTGCATATGTTCCCTAATTGAAAGTGTGGGATATACTAAATAATGACTAGAAGCAAAATTAAATTGACTCGTATGTAAGTAGTAACCACCTGAGAAGTTTCTCCTCTTCCTCCAGAATAATATCAGTCCACCTGCTATACATACTTGTAGAGACACTCAATTTCCTCAAAACACTTTATCGATGGCTGCCTCTTTAATAACGTCTTTCTTATTCACTAGGCACACTTTCTCATTCACTGCTGCAATATTTAGTTTTTGCTGTATTAATAAGCAACCAAACTTAGAGGCTTACAGCAACAATTTGTCTTCATGATTTTGTATTGGCTACAGCTTGACCCAGTTGGGCTTGGCTAAGCATAAATCCTGGCTGGTTGGGTTCATATATGCTCCACATAGTTCTTATTCTGAAATAAGATTGAAGAAACAGTGACTAAGTGGGCTATGGTGTTATGGCAAAGGGTAACAGTGCAAGAAGAAACTGAAGCTCGTGATGGTCTGTGAACCTCACTTAGGAACGGTCACACTGTCCCTTCTGCCTTTCATTGGTCTCTTCTGTCTCTTTCATTGGTCACAGCAATCACATGGACAAGCCCGAAGTCAGCGCAATGGGGAAGTATATTCTGCCTATATGGACAAAGGTGGGGGCTAAATTATTGAACAGTAATAAGCTCTATAACAGCCACCCCGCACTTAGTGCACGTCACAGCCCATGGCACATAGTGGATATTTAAATTATTTTGAGGAACTCATAAATTTGATAACAAATCATTCACTTCCCAAAATACCCCACATTCTCTTGTCTATCTTTGCAATACAAATGTTCTTTTTCCATTCATATTATAATAATTTAAGATTAATATCTTAATCTTCCCCAAATTAAGAATGGGCTAGAAAACAGTTTACCATCATATCTCTTGTTCCAAGTTCAGTGCCTTTCACATTGTCAATGCTCAATATATATTTTTTGATGAATGAAAGAACAAACGAATCCATGAACCAAATGACATATCTTTTGTTTTTATATATTTTTGTTTGTTGTTATTTTTTAAAAAAACGCTAAGGTTGACACATAGTAAGTGGTGATGAATTCTAAGTGTTCTACCATTGCTTTCTGTATAAATCAAGAAAGCAATTACTCCCATTTCTGAATTCTATTTAAATGTTATGGTATTCTGGAGGAAAATAGTTCTGAAAGCCAAATATGCCATATTGAGATTACATGGGCACCATGGAAATAGTCTTTAGACCAGTAAATCTCAGCTCTCATGCTTTAAGGATGATTATCATTATATTAAAAATTAATATTCACTATCTCATGGAGGTATCTTATATTAGCCATTATCTTTCATTAAAAGAAATTTCCGTGTACCTATTATACCCAAACCTCTATTTGATAAACAAAGATATGTAAGAAATAGTTTCATTCTCTCTGGTTAGCTAAATACACTATGTTCCAAAAATAGCTATAGTAATATCTGTAAGTACCAAATAAGTAAAACATAAACCTATATGAATCCAGAAAAAGGAGAAAACTTCTTACAAGAATGACTGGAAAACCTCATGGAAGCAAGAGAAATTTTATTGAACTTTAGAAAATGAGTAGGGTTTTTATAACTGAACTAGAGAGGGAGGATATTCTTTCAAGGACAAAGGACATAATAAATTAAAAAGAAAAAGATATAATCCATTAATCCCAATAAAGTGAAAATAAAAGTTACATGCAGGGAAATAACCAGATTCAAGGATGGAAAAATAGGTGGAGAACAAATTGTAGACAAGTCATAAAATGATGAACTAAGGTATGTCAATTTGACTTTGTAAGCATTGTAGAGACACTGGAGTTTATCACTAGGGAATGTATCACAGTGAAAGAATATTTTCAGGACTATTAATATGTTAATAATATAAATGATGGATTTGTGGAGGAATATCACAGAGGCAATTTAGGAGAATGCTTCCATCATTAATGTACGGGTGATGCACCTAAATGAAGGTAGAGGGCTGTAGTGTGACAAAGGACTGCGTAGGGAGTGCCAAGTCAGATGTATTGGGACTGAAACAGAGTAGCATGGGTGTGGTTTCATTTATGGCCCCAGAAATCAGGTCAGAGGACACTGGGACCAAAGTAACGAAAGGACATCAAATTGGGCTAAGCGCTAGAATCTGGAAATGGAAACAAGGTCAAGGGCAAAGGTTAGTTGTTCCAGAAATCGGTATGATTCTTAAAGTATGAACAAATCAAAGAGACACAGCTCAGGAGCAAGATATGAGTATCATTTAGCCATAGTCCAAACTGAATAGGGCGTCTAGATTGTGGATTTTAAAAGAGAGAGGCCACATGTTCATTTAAAAGAAAACAACTATTGAACAAAATTATTATGTGAATAAAATGAACTATTGTTGACTATATTCTACCCAACCTAAGAGAAAATATTCTCACTGGGGAATATTAACAATTCAGCCTGGTGCCTGCACAAGCAACGGAATGGTCATGGCTGCTGTGGCCGCACAGTACAGCCTGACATACAGTCCACGCACCTGAGCCTTAGGGGGCAAGCAATGGTGATTCGCTTCAGGGAGGTGAGACTTCCACGTTGCAATTTAATTCATGAACTCCTATCAGGTGAAGAATGATCTTTGACAGCCAGTCATTTATTCCTCATGAAAGAAAGACATGTTCCATATTCTAAATCTTATTCAGATTATGCAATTTTGAGTTTTTCCATTCTTACTCTGACAACTTTTTTCCGTAGTAAGATTTCAAACATGAAGGAACAAATATACCAATAAGACTTCATACACAGAGAAATAGAGATGTGGTGTAGGAGAGAAAGAGGGGAAACGAGAGGGAGAGACGGCCTTTGCATTAGGTTAAACTCATTAATAAAGATACAATAAAAGCACTATTTGAAAATATAAGGAAAACCTATCTAAGACATAGTTCCTTCTCAAGAGGATACTTTTAAAATCTTTTCATTGTTTGTGGATTAGGATATCACCATGCAGACTATCATTAAGTGATGAATTTTTTCATCCCTGAGTGTGTTCATTTGTTGTATGATTCATAACTCCAATAAACAGAAGCCTGACTTCTGTGTCACTGAGGCAAGAGTTTAGATGCAGCCACTGTCTTTGTTCCTCGAAAACTGTCTGCAGATACTGAAGAAAATAAGACATGCTCTCCTTGCCTCTATATGCCAGGACACCAAACATATGATTTCTTATTGTTCCTAAACTGGAACTTTTTCAGTGTGGGAGATCTACCAGTATAAGAGTTTAAGGGAAAGAGAAATCATTGATTGTTAATTGAGCACAGAACTACCAAAAAAGCAAAATGTAACCATGGAAACAGGTTTCAAATATGTGGGCATCTACCAGATGTCTAATTCAACTGAATTTCATCAGTAGTCAGCACCAACATACCTTTCTCTGAATGGAAACTCTTACTCCCCTCTCTGTTCTCCACACCCACTTCAGTCTTGAAAACACATGCTACTTGTAATCATCTCTCCTGTTCAGAGATTTCCTGTCAAGTTTCTTAATCCTATAAATCTTTTCCATTTTGATCTCTCCTTTGGTTTTGTTTTTCTAAATGCCTTAGGTATTAGAGTTAACAGTGGATGGCGATATGGTGTATGTGTAAGTGAAGTTGTGTGTATGATAGAAATTTAGCAAATGCACCAATTTCAAGATTGAATTCTTGCTTTCTCGCCTCTCCACCCCAACCTCAAGACCCACCAGCAGCAGCACTTTTGGCCACAAACAGGAGTTAACAGCAAGAACAGAGTATGAAATGGTAAATTAAAAGAGAAAAATCTAATAAACTCTGCCTTATTGAAACTGTCAGGGCCTGAAATAGTCACGTGACTCAGAATCTCCTGTGGAACTTACTAAAAATACATATTACTGGGGATCTACCCCCACAGAGATTCTGATTAAGTAGGTGTGGAGGAAAGGCCAGAAATTTAAATCATTAACATGCTCTCCAGGTGATCCTGATGCCTGGCCCTACATATTCCCATCATTATTCTACAAATTAGAGAGCTACCGACTTGTCTGTCCTAATTTAACGAAGAGTAATTGATAGGGATGGAGACACAGGGAATAATGGTCCAAGTAGTCAGGAAGCTTACAGTGCCTGAGAGGAACACACAGGGCCAAAATGAGACCTCTTCCTTAGATGTCAGAGCGTCAGACTTCCTCCAAGGTAAGAAAAAGATAGGTTGGATAATAGGGGCTAAAAAACTTCGTATTGCTCTCAAGTTGCCTTCATGTACACGAAAACACAACAGATCCTACTCATTTCCTGTTTTCAGCCCACAGCTGCCTGGTCTTCCAGTTTTTTCACTTTTTCTTTTTTACCATCTACCCTTTTACCAGCTCTTTCAAAGTCAATTCTTTGGTCACCCTTTCTGCTATGTCTATAAACCTCTACGAGTTTCATTGTCTTTACTAAGCTTCTATCCTACAGCCCTTCATATCACCAAGCCTGTGGTCAACACCTGCCAGAACATTCCACCATTGCCCAACTCCACTTCTTTTACTAAACCCCGAAGCTAAGATGAACCCAATCCTGGTGTCTCCTTCTGTGCTTCCACTGAACGCCACCGCAGAAAACCCACACCATCATCCATACTGACCATAACATATACTTTCCTTCAGCTGAGCTTTTAACCTCACAACAACCCTTTTATGTTTCTACTCAATTCTGCCTCTAATTTCTCATAGTAGCTATTCTAAATTCTCATCAGTGTGTTTGAAGGCCCTATTAATTTTCCCCAAAAATGAAATCCATCACAAACAGGAGACTTTAACTTTTTATCTCCCTACACATGAATTCCCATGTCCGGATGTCTAGTATCTCAGGACCCACAACTGCGCTCACCCTTTCCCTATTCCCTCTCATCCCAGAAAGATAAGTGCTTTTGAACAAAGCTAACAGATCTGTCCCATCTTCTCCAGACTAGGTCTCATTAATTTTATCTTTTTGCATCCTTATCCACTTCTTCTATTTCATTGCTCCTTCCCCTCACTAAATCCATGACTATCCCATAACTTCTTAAAAGTGCTCACCAAATTTGCATCACCAACCCCTGAAACAACCTTTCCTTATCCCCTTACTTTTTTGTTGGAAAAATCATAAAAGGAGGATTTAAGCTCTCTTGTTTTAAATCTTCCACTCTTTAATTCTCCATATTCTGCCATCTTCTTACTCTATTTGACCTTGCTAAGACCAGCAATGACTTCCTCATTTACAAATCCAGGGACCACTTCCTGCTACCTTTCTACTTAACTCTGTGGCCTTGACATCCTTTGCCTTCGATGTGCTCGTGTCCTTCGGGCTCCGTGACAGCCGCCTCTTTGACTCTCCTTCTCACTTGGTGCCTCTCATAGAGTTCTGGGCATGGACTTCAGGGTCAGCCATTTCCACCATTTACCAAGCACGGGACCTCCCTGACCCTAGTACCCTCATAGGGTAAAAGGGAGATACTGATAATATATACTTCATAAGGTGGTTATGAGAATTAAATGACAATATATTTTATAAATGCTTAATAACACAATGGTAAGGCAGTGATGTCAATGCAGACAGTGTGGTATTGATCCATGTGTTATATAGTTGTTGTTATTACTATTAGTATCTTAGCTGTTCTTTATCTCAAAGTTTTTCCAAATGAATCCTTTTTTGTGTTTGTTAAAATATAGACTCCTGGGCCTCACACCAAAAGTAAAAAATTGGAATACTTGGAGTAGATCCCAGTGATATGTATTTTAAGAAGTTCCTTAGATGACTCTTCTGCTCCTTAAATTGGAGACCTACTGTATCCCCTTCTGTTAACAGGGAACTTGGAATCAGACAGACTTGAGACCAAGTTTAAAAATAAAGATGTGAGTAATTTACTTTTTTCTTAGTTTTAGTTTTTGTGTCTATAAATATCACTTAGCACCACCAACTACATAGGCTTGTTGAGAAGATAAAATTAGACAGTGTATATAAAGGGTCTAACACACTGCACTTTATATAGACCACTCAACAAATATAAATTATACATCCCATTTTCCCCTTCAGTTAAAAGGTGAAAACACCTTTTCTATAAATGTAGCAAAGAGAGAAAATCCTATCCCACCCTATGTACCTACCCCCAAGATGTATCTGTATAAGTCTTCTCCAAAGATATAGCTTTAGTTGCCTTAGTTACTGAGAAGTCCAGGAAATATGAAAGTAAATTAAAAGGCAATAGACCAGGAAAACACCGTAATTATGACAGCAACTTAGAACCAGTAGACCAGGAAAAATGGAATGACATTCGAGTGTAGCATACTGTGACATAATTTACGGAGCACTAGGCCATTTTGGCAGGTTAAGTCCCATCTAGCAGTGAATATTGTTCATGTGTTGAAAATCCCCAGCATGATAAGCACTAGGCTTGCTAATGTGAATCCAAAGGTAGTTGCAAATTTGACCTCTGCCACCCCAAGGACCCACTGTCTAATTCGGTTAAAAGACCAAAACACAGGAAAAACTAAGATACAAATTTAAGCCACAGTTTTCTGTCAAATCAAACTATGATCAGCATTTAACCGTATGCAAAGTTATCTTATTTGCTAGAGGTGATTCAGTTGCTTAAATGTCTTACAAACAAGCCGTCAAGAATGTCATCTGTATTGATGATATAATGGTAAGCCAAGGACACAGAAAAAAGGAATTTCAGAGCATGGACTATTATGAAAATAGCTCCTCTTGAGTTCCCACGTGAGAATTTCTGTAGTACTGCACTTTTAAATTCTCTCCCAGTTTCATTGTTCTGAAGGGCAGCGGGGGTCTTTATATGATTAAGTGCTAAATTAAGCACATTCCTTTCTCTTTGCAGTAGTGAAAGAGAAGAAACGTTGCCGAAGTCGTCATCGAGTGCTCCATGGAGAATCTGGGCACTAAAGTGAGACCTCAAGTAAGGTTTCGGTTGCTGAAGAGAAGACAGTACTGCACTCAGGCCAAGGAAACATCAGCAAAGGGATGGGGTGAGAATAAATATGGCGTGTCCATGGAATATTGGAAAAGCCAGTAGGGTTTCAGCAGCTACCTAAAGTCATGGGAGACAGAATGTAATGAGACGCAGAAAGACTTGGAAGCTGGAAAGGGATGTAGATTTGCTTCTGTGGAAACAGGGAGGTTCTTTTTTAAATGATGATAAAACAATAGATAATATTATTCTGCTATGCATAGTCATTCACTCAACAACTAGTCGTTGGCAGTTAACATAGTCAAAGCAAAATGTTAAGCATCCCAGGAAATAAAATTAAATAAGACATAGTACACTGCTCTCAATGCCACTTAAAAATTAGGACATAAGATAATGACAAAAATAATTATAATCACAGAAGAACAGAAAAACTACGAGATAGAGAGATGATAGTGCTACAAGAGAAGGGAAGGCAGCTTATGAACAGTGGGAACTCCTAGTACCTGGATGGGATCTTGAGGGATAGCTATGACATAGGTAAAGATAAGATGGGAGGACTTCTGCGAGCAGAGGCAGTTCACGTCAGCAAACACTGCAAGTCAGGTCTGAAACTGACACTGGGCTGTAAAGACTTAACCAGCCTCTGCCCGTAATCGCTTAACACAGGCGAGCAGAGAACTTGTTCTCAGGGACATGTGCGGAGCCCCATTCAGGCAAAACATTCCATACGAGGCAGTGATCGAATGACGCTGGGAAGATAAATTGAACCAATTAATGAGAGCCTTAAATGCCAGTTCTACCGTGTATGGGTTTATGGAAATCTGTACTATAATTTTTATCAGGGGAGGGAAATTAAGAGAACTATGTGTTAGGCAGTCTAAATTGGGAGGAATATATAAATTTTAAAGAAAGAGACTTTAAACCTAGGGGGTTTTATTATGCTAATAAAGTATGGAGTGATAATAACATGGGATAGCTGGTGACGACAGAGTGCTGACAAAGACTCACATGTATCAATAACATGCAACGCTCTAGTCATTTGCTGAGGACTTAGGTGAATCATCTCATTTAATCCTCACAATATCCCTATGCTGTAGGTGCTGTTCTTATTCCCAATTGACAGATGAGTAAACTGAACACAAAGACATGAAGGAGCCCATATTCCAGCCAGTAACTGACGAAGGTAGATTGAAGCATTAGGCAGTCAGTCTCCAGAAATGGCACTTTTTAACCACTGGCTATAGAGTCAAAAACAGATACAGATTTTGAACTCTCATGTCTAAGTAAAAAATAGCTTGAAAAACAAATATAAGGAGGTTTAAATACTTTTTTCACTTAAAAACTTGACCAGCTAAAAATAAAAGTTATGTCCTCCTGGTCACAAATCAGACTCCCTGAAAGGTTTGGTGGTTTTTCAAATACAATTATAGAAAATTAATAGCAGAATGTGTCTCAGAGACTATTTACTGTAAGCTCACAACTTTACAGAAGAGGGAATTGAGACCAAGATTAAGGGAATTGCCCAAAATTGTAAAGCTAGCTAGGGATTGAACTCAGATTAAAATCCATACCTCCTGTTTTCTGGCCTACTATATAATGCAGTACCCTGATTATATCATGCAGAAAAGAATATAATTCCCCTATTATGTTTTTATAGCAAAATGGAAGATCTCAATACTGAGTCAGAAAAGGAAAGTGGTCTTTACTTATGAAGTCCGGAAATATATGTGATTTGTTGCATAATTACTCAACAGGTCCACTTCCATATTATAACAAATCCACAGTGAGCAAATAAATCAAAATCCATATACTACCTGTTACCTTACAATGATAAATACCAGAGGTTTTGTTTTGTTTTGTGGGGATGTGGGGTGCAGTGGGGGAGGTCACCAGAAAGTGTCCAGGTTTGAGATGCAGTGCTGTCTTGAATACATCTTTCCAGAAGAACCTTGACCTTTTTCTTAGCTCTTTATCAGTTGTATCTTCTTACGGAACCAGTCAAACACTAATAGTAAGAGCATAGCTGGACCAACTTGGTCTCATTTCTTTTGAGTCATTGCCAGACTCAGAGAAAAAGAACAAAAGAAACATGTCCTTTTCATGTCTTTTGAATTGAACGGTCCTTGATGGAATATCTGCATAATATTAAGCATGTAAGAGAATGTCCTACATTAATGTAGGACCAGAATACCTTGGAGAACTCTGTGGGATCAAGGCTATGGACTGTGCCAAGAGGATTACCATACAAGCAGAGGCCTCTCTGGGAGGCTGAGAAGGCAGGGGTGTAGGTTTCAATGTCAGGAACCAGACAAGTTCAAATAATACCTGGGAATCTTTTGTCAGTTATTTCCCATAACCCTCCCTCGCCACAGGTTAGAAAACGAAAACAAAATGGAGTTCAATGTAAGAAGAAAATATAAATCAGTGAAATGGTATAGAAAAGCCTGACTCACTTCAAATTCTTTGATCAGTGATGAAATGCATAAATAACACAGAGTCCATGTCACTCAGTAAGAAAGAGACTTTTTTAAAAAACCTGCACTGAAGTGGAATAGAATAAAGAAAATGAGAGAGGAAAGCAAAGATTTGAAAAGCAAAAGGCAAGAAGAAAATGAAAGAAATTAAGCTGACAGGAAGGGAACATAAGAAAAGCAGCTGTGATGCTCATTTGCTCTTTTTACAAAATGCAAAGTACTTGTGATTTTGAAGTCAAGGTCTTGCTTTTTTTACTCTGGAAAAACCATATACGCTCTAAAGAGGCTCTTCTACAGAAGAGACGAAATTAGGAAAGAACATGTCGTTTTACTGTAAGGAATTAAAAAACAACCCTAATTAAAATAAAAACAGTTCTAAAAAAACCGTTAAGTCATTTCAGTGTAAGTTGCCTGCGACGGTCAGCGCTTTGCAAACCTCGCCTTGTCCCAGCCTGATGCAGGCGCAGAGAGAGCCGGGGACTTGGTTGCCCGGCAACGGCGCTCTTCACCTGGCAGCTGGAGCAAAGCAACCGGCTGGTGCCACACTGCCTTTCACCTGCTGCCCTAAAGGGAAAGGACTGCCTCGCAAGGGCCAAAGAGGCCCTTGAGAAACCCTCTTCTAGCTTTGCTTTGCCTGGACGGTTTCCAGAGCCTCACTACCCAGGGGTGCCTTTCACCCTGCCCTTCCCCTCCTCTGGGTCCCACTCTGGCTTGAAGAGGCTGCGAGCTCTCTGTTCTGATTACGTAGTCAAGGGAGAGAAAGCATAGTAGACTTTTTGCTCCAAATTGATAAATCTGGAAACCAGGGAAAATGTTTGTAACTCTGGCAGCGATGACCTTTCCTGAACATCTCCCTAGTTCTTCATTACATTTGCTTTCTGATATGCCAGGGCTGATTCGTGATGGTGAATAGAAACTTAGAAATGAGAACTATACAAATATTCCGTTTTTAACTAAACACCTGGTGATTGAAGTTCTTTTAAGAAATTACTTAGCCAGCTACTTTAGTGGACATGTAAGAAGTGCCTAGAAGTGAGTTGATACAAAGAGGAGCAAGATCTTTCCAGAAAGAATTCTTACAGCCCATGCCTAAAGTGCAAAGCATTCCAATATGTGTCTTTGTCTGTGGAAACAGACATTCTTAGCCATTGCTAGAAAATACAGTTTTCAGTGGAAACTTCGTGAGCAGCTCCTAATTAATCCAGCTTTCTTGCAGTCAAACAAAAAAATGTGAGTGGAAATTGGGCGACTAGCTGCCTAGCAGTGAGAATCAAAACACTGAAGAAAACAGTGGATTCTGGTTCTCACCCCTAACACGAAGCGCAGCACCGGAATGCTAACTTGAGTAGCACAGACATAACTAAAATGCCTAATTTTCATTTGAATTTTTCCTTTAGGTAAAATTCTGAATATGAAATGTAAAATGCATAGACATTGTTAAGCTTTTCAGGTTATTCAAATTATATGTGTTCATTTCACTTTAATTTATTACCGGTTAGTATATATATCATATGCCTTTTATAACACTAATTCACTCTTATTCCTTTATTTTATTGTACTTTACAAAAATATGCTTTTAATGTTCAAATATATATATATGTACACACACACACACACACACACACATACACACATATATATCACGTAAGTCACCTCCCCACTCCACTTCCAGAGTTGAGGAGGAAATGTATTTTTATTCTCCATGCAACTTCTCCAAGGCAGTCTTCTGTAATTGTCAGTAGCTATAGAATCATCCAGAAGACTGGTCAGTGAAGGTGAGGAGGTGTCGAGAAACTAAAATAAAACAGAACCACTTATTATAAGCCCTCGTAATACCCCTCTCAGAGGTCAAATCAATTACTAAAGACTTGGGTGAAAGTAGACAGGAGTGTAATTTCGTCTCAGCTGGAGATACAGCTGACCCCAAGCTTATGGCTTTCACCTTCTCAGGACATTCACCGGCATTATTCCTCCTCTCAATGTATCAGAAAAGTAAAAATTCCCAGAAAATATATTATGTGACAAAATATGGTATATTTGGTCAATGAGTGATTCTTAAGCAATTAAATGTTGAAGCAGAAGATTGTTTTTTCTTCTAGGGCAGCTAGTTCCTGTAATAATCTATTATTAATACCTTTTTTAAACATAGCCTTCATTTATAAAGTTCAAATGGAAGATGATTTTTTTTCCCTTTATTTTAAAGACATGGCAACATAATCCCTTTGGGGTAAAACAATTTAAGGTAGAAGGGCAGACCCTGAGGCCACAGGTTAGCACATAGGTACTTCACCTTGGCTATATGTTCACATCACCTGGGGAACTTTTCTTTATTTTTTTTAGTTTTGATATCATTAATGTACAATTACTTGAACAACATTACGGTTACTAGATTCCCCTCATTTTCAAGTCCCCCCCACATACCCCATTACAATCACTGTCCATCAGTGTAGTAAGATGCTATAGAATCACTACTTGTCTTCTCTGTGTTGTACAGCCTTTCCCGTGTCCCACACACACAACATGTGCTAACCGTAATGCCCCATTTCCCCCCTTATCCCTCCCTTCCCACCCATCCTCCCCAGTCCCTTTCCCCTTGGTAACTATTAGTCCATTCTTGGGTTCTGTGAGTCTGCTGCTGTTTTGCTCCTTCAGTTTATGCTTTGTTCTTATACTCCACAGATGAGTGAAATCATTTGATACTTGCCTTTCTCCACCTGGCTTATGTCACTGAGCATAATACCCTCCAGCTCCATCCATGTTGTTGAAAATGGTAGGATTTGTTTTCTTCTTATGGCTGAGTAATATTCCATTGTGTATATGTACCACATCTTCTTTATCCATTCATCTACTGATGGACACTTAGGTTGCTTCCATTTCTTGGCTATTGTAAATGGTGCTGCAATAAACACCTGGGGAACCTTTTTAAAATGCTGACTTCCTACTTAGAGCCCCTCCCCATCATGGCTGTGATCTTGCTCCCTCATCAGAGTCTATTCTGTATGAAATAGCAGAATCTGTATCCTTCAAAAATCTAAGGTTTACTAAACATAGCTGAGGATCTATTCTAAATTAAAGATACCAAAGAGTCATGAGAAATAAATGTGACCCATGTTCATGGATTGGATCTTACATAGGGAAAAAATAAGGCAATGTCCCCATTTTGATAACCACGTTGTCAATAGTTAAGAGAATGAATATGGTCTTAGGAGACACACAGTGAATATTTAGGTGTAAAAACTCATGATCTCTAGTATTTACTTTCAAATGACTTATAAAAAATAATATAAAAGCATATAGAGAAGAAATAAATGGGACAAAATGTAAATAATTGAATATGAATATAGGTGGTGGGTATTTTTAGTTCCTCATAGTGTAAGGAATTTTAGTTGTCCTTTAGGCCTGAAACATTTCTGCAAGCTTGAAAGCATTTCCAAATAAAAAGTTACAAATAAATAAATAAAACTCAGACTCTCTTTCACCTCTCAAAAAAGAAACCCTTTACACAGGAGATCAGTGAGTCAAAAAAAGAAGAGTACAAAATTCCAGGGTTTCTACCTGCAGGGTCTTTGGACAACAGTTCCTAAGCATACGATGGAAAAAAGCTCCTCTTTCACTCTACTACGAAAAGTCCCAAAGGGAACACATGCTTTCATCTCATGTCTGGTTCTATCTTGTTTGATTAAAAGAATGGTAGTAAGGAAGCAAGAATTAGGGTAATTATTCTTCTGCCTTAGGAAAAAGTCTTTTATTGTTAGTGAAAGATTTTTGATGCATTTTTTATGAATGATAAAGAAAACTTTTTTTCTGAAGTAGCTGGATATTTGTAAGCCTACAGCTATTTTAAAGACTCAAAATTCACACAGCAGTTGGAGGGCTGCCTATCATTAACTGCATGAGGCTTAAGCATGCTGTTTTGAAAGCTCAAGATTCTTTCTGTTTGAAAAGAAAAAAGACTGAATTTGCTGGGAGTGGAATCCCAGGACACTTGCATTCTTTTCCTTGCTAGACTGTTTTTTCTTCTATTCACTGAAATCGCGTGGTACATAGACTTTATGTGATATATTACAGCATATTTTTCACTAATTAACAAACCCTGATTAGAATTCAACCCTTGAAGGTAATATTTATGCCGAAGTCACATTGGGAAGGTTACAGATACATATCTGTAAGATATGTATCTTACAGTATGTAGGGAAATGGAAACCTCATGGCCAGGATTCTTACCTGATTCTAGTCATTGTACATGTGTGACGAGGTAAATACTGCAGGCACCTGCTTGCATAGCTTTTGACAGTAAGCTGTTTACCTCTGATGTTGCTTTAAGAAGAGCTCCACCCAGAGCAAACTGTCAGTCATGGAAGTATCTGCCCCGGGGGACCAGTGGACAGGAAACAAACAAGCGCCTGGTGGTAACTGGTCCCTGCGTCCACCAGTCATTGTAGAGACCTGGGCACAGAGTTCCGTCTGGTGCCAGGAAGAGAGCCGGAATTCGTGCAGGAGGGAGTGAAGTCGGCCCCTAGAGCAGAGGTAGTGCCTGGGGCAGAGGCTGGAGCTGGGGCCAGAGACAGAGGCAGCTATGCCCCTTGTGGACAGCCAAGTGGCCACAATGAGAATAAAGCTTGGTACGAGCCCCTGTTTACCCCCAGCGTTCCACTGCCGTTATTAGGTCTCACCAAATTCACAGTGAACTTGCCGGGAGCAGGGAACTCCCCCGTCCCAGAGCAGCACAGTAACTCTTGGGAAAATCCATAATAATAAATTTAGCATTGTTTTCCAAATTTGCAATATTTACTTGAAGTACCATTTCCTGTCATTCAACCAGATATAAAATGCTTAATGTAGAAACTTATCATCAGAAGACACACACATATTTTTGCTATTAGCTGAGGCTAATATCTGGTGGAATGGAAAACACAATACCTAATATAAGTATTTTCTTATTGTTGCTTAAAAATTAAATTAAAGCAGTTAATTCTCATTGTATTTGTATTGGATTTCTTATAATTACATTATCTTTATTATCTCTCTAGTCCTGTTTCCTCATATGTAAAATGGAAATTATGAATATTCAGTGAAATAACAGAGGGCTTAGTAAAATGTCTGGAACATGCAAGTAACAATAAATGTATCCATATATATAATTTTATGTTAGACAACTTCAAGTTAAGAATACTATATTGAATATATGTTTATTAGCTCTGAGATTAAGAAACCAGAGATCTCAGAAAAATTATAGCTGATAAAGCAGCAAAGACATATTGTAGGTAGAACTTCAGTCTAGTGGCATGCAGAAGGGGATGTTGATGAAAAATGAGCCGGTTTCCACTAGCAGCCCCTTCAGAATCCTAGCAAAGCACAAGACTTGGAAGCAGAAAATTACAGCAGAGGGCAGAAAATTACAGAGAGGAAAAAACAGGTGTGGGGGAAGTGAAGGAGGGCAATAGAAGGTAAGTGTAAGTCTCTGTTTAGCACATTCAATTTTCCTCCTTCACTTGCACATGCTGAATAAAAGTGATCAGGTGCCCTCTCCCCAGGAACCAGAAACTGGAGGTTTAATCACTGGTAATACTGAATAGATGAAGATAAAAACACTGGACTGTGAGGCACACAGCAGAGCAAGGATCAGGTATGTAACTGAAAGTAAGTGTGATTGTTGACCTACTGTGTGCATAATAGATGATCCCAAGACCTCTGCCCCACCCTATACAAGTTACTAGAAACCAGCGACCAGGCTCCAGGTAGAAGTTGGATAATTTTTTTTTCTGGACAATTTAAAAGAATCTAAAGAGGGCCTCCCTGCATGAGTATTTGGGGGCCTGAGTGACTAGCCATCATCTGGACCAATTTCATCAGAATGGTAAGTACTCATTGCAAGCACCAGAGATCACAGAGCTTCCAAACAAAATTTGAGGGTCATGTTGTTAAGTAAGAAAGGTCGCCAAGAGCCAAGAAATATGCAGAAGCCTTCACAATATAAGAGTCCAAGCAAGCAAACCAAGAACAGAAATTCAGAAGAAAGGTAATGCAGGCAATACAAGAAAATTCAAAATTAAAACCAAATGCAAAATGAATACACCAGGGAGATGAAAGGTTTTACATAAATACAAACAGATGATATTTAGAGAGAAGAACTAAAATGACATGGTTGAAAAAAAAAGTTTCTATTGAAGCCTAGAAGTAGCAAAGTGAATGTCAAGAAGATGGAAAATGTGAGAGGAAAGCTAAGAACTAAGAGAATCAAATAAAGAGATCAAATAACCAATAATATGTTTCATGAAGAGAACAGAAGAAAAATCATGGGGATAGAAATAATTTTAAAAGAGACTTTTCCAAAAGAGTATAGATTTCCAGATTGAAAGAACCACAAAGTACCAGCACAATTAATTTTTTTTAATTAAAGCAAAGCATGTTGTCCTGGCATTTCAGAATACCATGTTAAAGAGACAATCCTAAACAGTTTATAATAATAATTAGAGGTCATATCTGAAGGAGAATCAAAAGTACATCAAGCGTTTCTATAACAGCATGTGATGGTTCAGAAAGACAATCATTAAAAATGTAGAATTTTTTCATTCAAGGATAAGAGTAAAATAAAGATATTTTCAGACATGCAGAGATTCACAAAGCTTCCTTTCTTTTTTAGGCAGCTGTTAGAAAGGAGTCAAAATGAAAAATAATATATATATTACCCAGGCATTAGTGCCAGAGTTTGTCAAATAAACTGTTTCCTTATTACTTGAATACTAGCTCATCTACAGTAGTAAGGGAGAGGGACTATCTATTACTGATGAATCAAGAAAAATATTAAGTATATTAATTAAAACACCAGGTAACCAATATAGAAAAATAAAAAGTGATAAAATTACATTGAAAGGAAAAGTAAAGGAGGGTGGCATAAGTGAGATAAATTTTCATCTACCAGAGGAAACTCGTAGATAATGTTTGAGATTGACTCTCAAAAATAGTTTTAGAAACATATCTTCTAATTGGAGATTGGATCTAAAATGACATATTTGAAGAAACTGCCCATTCTCCACCTTCCCATGGAAGCTAAGTTCTAAGAGAAAATAAGCAGATTAAGGGAGATTTTTTTAACTGAGTTGTCAGAGGGTGGCCATTCAGGCCCATGACTTACATACTGTGAGCAAGTTGTGGGTCCAGGGGCAGCAGAAGCCTGCTATTGAAATGGGTCGCTAGCATCCCTGGTTGCCAACACTGGTGAATCCATCTCAAGCAGGATGTGGAAGGGAATACAGTTTCCCTACTGGCTGTAGAGATTCGTGTTCAAGCAGAACAACTAGAGTAAATAGGGAGAAAATGCTAACACGTAGAGCATATGACACTAAGTGCTGAGAGCATAAGCCACTAAGTACGGTTCAGATCCGCCCCCTGGGTAGGCCCCACAGAGTGTCAGCGTGGACATCTTGGCCATCCCTCTCTTCACAGGGCACAGATAAGTGGCTGGTACAAAGAGCAGCAGATACTCTGATTCTAATTACAGGTGTCATTTCTACCCACACCAGCCAAATATTTTTTGGAAAATATGAGAGACAGAAGAAATGGGGTGTGTTGAGACCTTACCAGTCAGTTAGATGAAGCTACTCACTCAGTGGATGTAGGCACAAACTGCTAAAGTCTCCCTGGAAAAACCACCAGTTCAAAAGATCGAAAGGGAAATTTTGTATCTGAGATCTAAGATTTATCACTCACCATGTTCCTGAAATAGTTCTCTCAACAGTCCCTAAAAGAATTGTGCAAATTCTCTGGACCCCAAGCAGGATGACAACTTCAGAAAGCTCCTTGCTATTATCAGCCAAGCCACAGATGTCTGCAAAAACACACGGCTGGTCTGAGTGACATTCCCTGCCAACAGCAGGCTTTGTGAGCAAGAGGCGTCTCAGCAGGGATGGTTTCATAGGCGGCTTCAGATAGCATATCCCAGCGCACTATCTTCAGATGATATTACACACACACCCCACCCACATCATCCTGGGATACCTGCATGAATCAGAGGGAAAAAAGCAACTCTGCAATCAAATATGAAACATAAAACATGATAGGGCATGAAATATGAGGCTTTTAATTTGTGATTCATAAGTCTGAGTTCCATTTGTCCTGCCAAAGTATAAATATTGCAAGTTTCTAAACTGAGAATCTTGTGGAGGGAGCTATCACAAATATAATGGACTAGTTGTCTCTCATGGTGATTCCTTGGCCTGCAGTGATCCGCGAGGAGGAGCATGGGATGGCACAGTGGGCCACGTTTTTCTCTGATTGTGCTGTGGTACATCCCTTCTGCCTGTTTTTAGATGGTGCTCACATTACCCTTGTGCTATTTCCAGGTTAAACACTAAACCTCTGAGTGAGACCATGCTGTATGTTTCTCTCTTTCTTTTTCTTTCCCCCATCCATTCCCCTTCTGATCTTCCTGATGTGTCTTTCCAGATGTTCCCTGCCTCTGTGTTGAGAGGACCCTTCCCTTCCACCCTCCAGCTCTTCCGCCTTGCCCAATCTGCATAGCTGGATTGTATAGCTCTTTCAGAGTCTGGCTGTATTATTTATCCATCCAAACTGTAGCCACCAAATTTGGGATCATTGTTACAAATTATTATTATCAAACTTTGTGACTTGAATAACAATAGCAACTATCTCACAGTTTCTGCGGGTCGGGAGTCTAGGCCTAGCTTAACTCCCAGGCTCAACTGGGAAGAATCCATTGTAAAGTTCATGTCGGTAACATTCAGTTCTTCAGAGCTGCTTGACTGAGGCGTCAGCTCCTTGTGAACGGTTGGCCAGAAGACCTCTCCTGGTTCTTACTACCTGGACCTCTGCCTGAAGCATCTCACAGCACTGCAGCTTGCTCCATGGAAGTAGGCAAGCTATTAAGCAAGAAAGAGCGCCAGCAAGTTGGAATTCACAGTCTTTTGTAATCAAATCACAGAAGTGATATCTATCCAATTAATTTTGCTGTGCTCATCTCATCAGACGCAAATCATTAGATCTATACAAGGAGAAAGAATAATCCAAGGGTGTAGAGAATGACTGGGGGCTGTTTCAGAGACTGCATGCCAAGCACACCTAGAGGGAAGGGAGGGGAAGTGTGCGCAGAGGTCGGGGAAAGAGAGCAGAAGATTCCAAGCTATGTTGGCGCGGCCTACCACCCTGGCTCTATGGCTCCCCCACTCCAGATTCACATGTGTCCTTTTCTGTCTCATTTGAGCCAACACCCTCGACTCTTACTTTATTCTTCCACAAGGTTCTATACTCACTGAATCTTTGACTTTAAACCATTGGCTTGATTGTCTAGTTTTCTGTCCTGACTCACAGCGATAACTGACATCTACGTACTGATGTATGTACAGATTACAGAACATTCCCCTATAAGGGACTGAGTTTCAGGAAGAGATATGACCTAACAGTAGAAGAGCAATTGTCAGAGCAGTAGAACACCCCGATAAGGGCAGGATCGTAGCAATGAGTAGTTCCAAGCACCCAGTGGTAGGCTTTGTGTTTTCCTTAAAAGGAGATTCACCATACCACACCACTGTAGATCTAGGGTATTAGTTGCAAACTGCAGAGTTTTAACATTTGTTTCATGGTTTGTTTGTTTTTTTGTAAGTTAGTAAATTTGATATGGTTGATGTTCGATTACTATAATAAACAGAGAGAACTGTGAGAGTTGTACATTTTAAGTGGAAAATACCACACTTATTTTTAATATAACCATAGAAACTGAATTAATATCATGCCTCTCTGCCTAAGGTCAGGTTCTGACAGTGGTTGCTATGGTTGTGTTTGAGGGCTTTCATTGACTGCATAACAATTAGAAACATTTTCCCGAAAATGGATTTTCCTGGTAACCAGGGTCTGAAGTGAATTCCAGTCCTTTTGTACTTTGACCTGGCATTTCTTCTACAGGCATGGTCACAGCAACACACAAAATCAGTGAGCAGAAAATGCTTATTTATGTAAAAAATGGATTTTTCAACAAAGCTTACGAAAATACCTTTCCTATGGATAACGACTAGAAGTGAAAGGTGGGCTGGCTGACCCCCAGTAATTACAGTCCGGTGTCACTTTCATCAGCAGTAAGTCGTCTATGGTTAGGAAACCTTACATGTCCTAGGCAGGTCAGGGCACAAACTGTGGCTCAAATAAGGAGATAAATGGGGGAAAGAAGAGAGAGTTATTTTATGCCGCCTTGTGTATTTTCCCCTCCTCCATACCACACCGTATCACATTTGGGTGTCTTCGTTAGATAAACATCCTTCAGTGAGAGCTGATGAACAGTGCCTTTGTATTCTCTGAGCACTCGTTTGTAGGTGTGGGTTACATACAGATGAAGAATAGCCCATATGGCTTTGGAACAAAATGAATGGCTGCAAGCCCTGAAAAAATTCTCGTCAAAAGGTTGGCACACTAAAAAGGTTAATTAAAATTTGACTCTGCAGGATGGATACTTTTTTATTTATAGAAACTTCGGCTGATTTTCAGCAGCCATGTTTTCTCCTAATTAAAATAATCTGAACAGCTAATAGCAATCAGCTAAAAGAACTGAATATTTTAGAGAAGCCGTGATTCACAGGCTTTGCAATAACCATTTTAGAGTAGGTGTCTGTGCTAAAGAGTACATGAAACATTTGTATTCAGCCATTGTCTGGTTCAAATGTCAGGAAATATGAAGTTGGAAAAAATGAGGAGTGAATTATTTAAAGCTGTCTAAAATAAGTCATTGATATTATCATGTAAATTTGATATTTACCTAAAGGTTCTGGAATCATTCTCTGACATGACATAACATCATCTCTGAGAAAGTGGGCCATTAGAAGCATCCTTTTAAAAAATGGGAATCTCTTTACATATTCACATACATAACATATATCCGCAAATAATGATATTTAAGAAAAGCAAAACTTTGTCCTGGAAACATGTGCACGTTCAGACAGATGTAGAGAGAGAGAGATAGCACTAGAATCATTTCATCATTCTAACTTCTACAGGATTAAAACAGCCTTTTCCCCAAATCTGAAACTGATGAAAGAACTCAATTAACATCTGAAGTGGAAAGATGGAAAGCAAGAATAAATAGCTATATGTACAAGAGTAAAGGTTTAAAAGAAGGAAGGAAAAGGAATATATCAGAAGTGTACATGTCCTGGAGAAGCATAGACTCCCCTGTGACAGAAACAACCCATCTCTCTCCCAACTCCTCACCCAATTTGCTTTCTCCTCCACTTCTTCAGTAATGGAGCCCCTGGATTTAAGCGAGGCATGTCATTCTAGAATCAAGACAATATATCCCCACCTTTTATGGAGCTGAAAATGGCCAGTAGCTTGGTCCTGGCTGGTGGAAGGTCGTGGCGGTCGCGTCTGCACGTGGGAGTGTCCGTCCTGTCCCTTCTCCTTTCTGCTCACGGGGATGTACATGTATGTGCTCGGGCCAAGCAGCCTTCTGACCCAGTGGTGAGCCGTCATCTCTAAAGTCATATTTCTTTCTCTTTCTCCCCACCCCCTCCTCCAATTTGCTAATTTCCTAGCCCAAAATGACAGACTTTCAAACTCCAGCAATGGGAAACATTTCTGGACTATAATCCATCCTTGATACACGTTTCACTCTCTAGCACGTGATTTGACATGAAGGCCGTGGAACAGTGATGTCCTAAGGAAAACGAAGGAACCGGGAGCTGGCCTTGGTGCTGACCTTGCCCAGCTCTCAGGATCTCAGATTTTATGCCCTCCTTGAGCCAGATGGCTGCTGTGCCCACAAGACACTTAATAACAGGGCCCCATAATCTGGGTGTTTTCACTTGAGTTCCACTTAATTTCCACTCCCTTTAAAATTTGCCTATTCTCAAAAAGCCAACCTCAAATTCCCTACTTTAATACATGTGTGCGTGTGTATGTATATATATATATATCCATAAATTCATACATGTATCAGGAAGCAAGATGAGCATGGCATATGGACCTTCGGCACTGAGCAGAGAACAAAATAAACCAGACCATAAGGGCAGAAAGAATTGCCTCAGAGCCACTTCTGGACTAAGTTTATTTGTGGTCTCAGCAGCAATCCGTTATTCAGGTACTAGTCAGCACTTTCCTGTGCCACGCATCCAGCCAGCCTATACTAAAGAGCCCCAGGCAGGAAGAGATGCAGTTTACCTAATTGACTTAGGTGACCCAGTGTCTCTACATCCTGCTATCTCACCTGCTTTCCAGGTCTCTGTTTTGGCAATATCTTCAGCACTGCCTGGCTCAGCCCTCCACTAAACATTCAGTCCTGGCATTCAGTCATGGATCCTTTCCACAAATGCATACCCTAGGTCTCAAATACTGTCTCTGATTCACTACCTGGTTTCGCCATCTTCCCTCCATTTACATGATTTCAGAATTTTTGTGCCTCATGACATCAATAGGAGAAAGGTTTTCTAGCTTAAACTTGACAATACTGGTGTCTTAAGTTTTACTTAACTTTCATGAACTCATATATAGAGTTCATGTCATCTGGATGGTTGCTCTGTATGTCATATTGTGGACTCGGTGTTGTCATACATATCGTAATGTCATATTGTGGACTCGGTGCCTCTCTAAAAGTTCCAAATTAAAAGGATCCCTCCAGTGTCATCAAGCAGAGATACTGGAACTGACTATAGATAAAACCATCAGACGGAGGAACCCGTCATGAGAGGCACTTGAACTTGATGACTATGGGACGTAATCTCTTACAAACACCTCATGGATTTCTGGGTCCACTCATTACCTGGTTCAACAGAGCCTCTGCTATAATTCTGGCAATATCCATATCCATATGATGGTATTGATGTTACTCAAGGCTTTCAGTTACTTTAAATATTTGATCAATGTTGATTTTTGAGCTACCTCTATTATTATCAGTATCAATTAATTTGAAACTATAAAATTCAACTTTGCATGTATTACTGAGATTTATCTCACTGTGGGAAAAGAGTGCCTTTCTCTTTTTTAATCCCACAGAGTAAAATGTAAACCTACATGATGAATGGAAATATTTCTTCCATCATGCTGGTCACTCTCTTAGAACCTATCATCTCTTTATCATCTATACTTTGAAAAATCTCTTTGTTTTACAGTTTTAAGTGAATTCATCATAGAAGATGCCAACTTAGAGCAGAGGGCAATAAATGCCTCTTTATCCAAAGACCAGGAAAAGCATTAATTACAGCAAAGTGGTGCAAACCCCCCTATTCTGTTTACAGAATATTCCCTATTTGGAAACATATCTTAGTTCTTTCCCACTGGGATACAATCTAAAGTTATGCATTCATGTGTTGGCTCCTACTGTTAAAAAGAAGATGATAGGTAGTGATATTCTTCAGGCTGAGTCTATCAAAAGTTTATTCTAGCAGAAGTAATGTATGATAGATTTTATCAGCAATATACCCACTCCAGACACACACACACACACACACACACAGAGCAACCATCCAGATCTGACAGAATATTAAAATATGTATTGAAATGATCTATTCTCAAGTATAAAATCAGAGGACTAAACGTCAATGAAACTAAATTTTCTTCTTTTATTCTTAGAAAGTAAAATTTCTAACTTTAGAGATTTTACATTTCTAAAACTATCTCAGTTCACTGGTGATGTTTTTCACACTTACCCTCATTTTAACAGTCAAAATTCCAAGGTAAAATAAATAAGATAAATTTCTCCCTGCCTCTTTTCTGGTATCTGAGCAAGATGTTTTTAAATGCCAGCTGTCGCAGCACCAGGGCAGAATTCCAAGGCTGTCTATCTGTCAGACTAGTCTCACTGCTACTAGTAAAAGCTGCTCCTGGCTGCTTCCGTCCTTCCATTTGTCTTATATTAAGAGTCTTATTGTTGATGAATGAAGTATTTGGGGCTATATTTTTATTAGGGGAAATAGAGGTTTATGTTGAATTATTGATTCAAAACCTGAAACTGATGGATGATTTTCCTGAATTCCTTTTTACTCTTATGATTCGAACCACTCCTTCTTACTTTTCATGATGGTCCCATAAATACTCCAGTTTGTTAATTTTTTTCTCTTTCTGCATTTTTGTTATATCTGTTTGTTATTGTCATGCTTAAAAACAAACATATGCCCATGAATTCTCTAAAAATGAAAAGTCATGCCCTCTGAAAAGGTTTGATAGTGTTGAGAGAAGATTGTGAGCCTATCTTTTTCTCTCCCCAAAACTTTCTCATTGCCAAGATTAGTAGCTAAATAAGTCTCCCTTTCTTTGTTACTGAGGCCACATTATTACATTATTGAGTCCTTTGTGACTGAACCTGAAAATTTTGTCTGATAAGTTTCCTGCTCCCATTGACTTTTCCGTATATTGAGAAACACAAGTAAAGAATTGTCTGGCAGTCAGGGACACCCTATCATCCCCGCTGAGTGGTGGAACAATGGCACTTCTGAAGTCAGCTTCAATTAGTTTCAAAATGTCTCTCTGCCACACGTTGGCTGTGTTACTTTTAGAAAGTCACTTAACCACTTTGAGTCTTAACTTTTGCATCAGTAAGATAAGAATAGTAATGTCCTACAAGTAATGTCCTACAATGTATTATGGAAAATCTACTAGTTCATGAAGGTCTCTTGATGCGTACTTTGTGCTCAGCATTTTTCTCAGTTCTTGAATTACATGATAAGCACAGCAGAAATCCCTGTCCTTATGAAGCTCACATGTCAAGAATACTGCCTGCCACTCTTCGATCATAATAGTTACTATCAGTAATACTATAATGCGGTGTATTCAGTGCATACATCAGAGAGAATTACTAAGAAAAGAAAAAAGTGTTCACTCTCTCAGATTTTATAATCAACAAGTAAGCCAAATATTGACTGAAAACAGGGCACCTAAAAATACAAAACATAGAGCAAGCAGTATAGCCAAGACTGAAATGTATTCATTTCAAATAAATACCAAAAGTATGAATTTGAGAGGAATACTAGGATTTATATTCAGTTAAAAGGGAGTAGAATTCAATCTAAGCTTGTGGGTTGAAAAGAAAGTCACTGTCTCACATCTGATCAACCGAGGAAGGCCTATTGAACCCTGGTCTGTAGCGGAAGCAGCTGTGGGTCTGACAGCAGACACTCCCTCTCGCCTCCACTGACGTAGCTCCAATCACTGCTCTAAGTCTAGCTGACTGGCTGCAGGGACTGACATTAGTCTTCTGTAGGATAGACCCCCTAGGAGAACAACCACCCCTTGGATAGCAGATTGGTCATTTCAGATCTTTTTCTACCCCAGAAAGGCAGCACTTCATCTAAGCAGAAATGGCACATATTCTGTGCCTAGGTTTCCTCTCC
Organism: Manis javanica; assembly: GCF_040802235.1. Taxonomy (NCBI): domain Eukaryota; kingdom Metazoa; phylum Chordata; class Mammalia; order Pholidota; family Manidae; genus Manis; species Manis javanica. The sequence continues at coordinate 10,685,237 of NC_133168.1, read as the reverse complement.
TGGCATGTAGTCCTTGGCCAGCACTACTCTATAGGGGTCACAGAGGGTCTGCTTTACTATCGTGGGATCTCTCACCACATCACTACAGGTCAAGGGGCCCCCTGCCCAGGGAAGTTGGGGCAATGGTGGACACACACACAGACGCCCCTGGTCCCACCACACGCTTCATCACTCAAAAGCTGCTTCCCTAATTTAGCATTGTAACGGCCCCTTAAGAATGCAGCTGAAATTCCAGCTTGCGTGGGCTGTGCTGCCTTTCAAAGCACAGGATACACATTGAACCAACGTGAAAGTATTATTTCCTTATCTTCTGAAGAGTCAGTTGTCAGTTCAGTGTTATTCCTTTAAAATAATGCATCTTTTTCTCTGGTGTCACCTAAGAGTTCATCTTTATCTTTGTTTTCAATAGTTTCATTATGTGGAATTTTTTTATATTTACCCAAACAGAGGGTTGTATACTTTTACATCTATGTATACTTTTACATCTATGGATTGATATACTTTTACATCTATGGATTGATATATATTTATAGTTTTGGAAGATTTTCATCCATGTCTCTTCCAAGTTGCTTCTGCTCCCTTCTCTCTGTCCTCTTCTCCAAGAACTCCAATTACAGACATTTTAACTGCATTGTAAGCTTTTTCCATTACATGCATCATTTCCACGTTGTCTCTCTTTGCTTCAGTCTGGATATTTCTTCCGACCTATCTTCCAGCTAACTAATTTTTTTTTCAGAATTGCATCCAATAACTAATCTGCTATTAGAGGCCAACATTATATATACTTAACTTTATTTGCTTTACATTTAGTTTACATTTTTCCTTCACTTTGTTCTACAAGTTCCATCCCTATAGTTAAACATGTCAAGTTGTAATTGAATGTCTTAAAATATTATCCATAATTTTAAAATTTGGGTCTGCTGTCCTTAACGTCTGCATTTCTTTTGGATATATTTAGTTTATTTCTTGGTTTTTAATCAGTTGTGTTTACTTTCATGTTTTATTCTTTATTGAATATTGAAAATTGTATATAGAAATATCTAGAGATCATTGGGAGATATAATCATTTTTTTCTTCAGCCAAAATAGATTTGCTTTGCCTCTCCAGGAATAAGTGCCAAAGCATATCCTTTAATCCAAGCACAGAAAGAAATTATTTGAAGCTCCGATCAAGTCTTGCAAGAGCTAGTCTATACTGTTTTCTGCTTACTCCTGAGGTATAGACCTTCAGGGTTCCACCGGAAAGCCTGGTTTACCGGTACACTTCCTTTTTGCCCCAATTTCAGTGGTTTTCCTGCTAACGCTGTGAGATGCTAGAAGGCCTGCATAGCCTCCCAGGTTTTCAGTCACTGCTTTGACACTGGCAGGTGCATTGAGGAAAAAATACAGGACCATATGATACCCACCTCCCTCAACTTCCTTTCTTGTTGAGCCCTAGTCTTGTAAGTTCTTTCTGCTAAGGAGGCTCTGCAGGGCCTCAATCAGATTTTTAGTTCATATTCACAGCTCTTCTGTTTGTTTTAAAACTCTGTTTAGTTGTTCTTCAGCTGTCCAAATAAGTCTAGCTCAAACTCTTTCAAATACCATATTATTAGAAGGTAATACAGAAAAAAAATTGTTTTGGAGCCCCAAGAGTAACAGAAATCATTCTCTAAGAAGACCTAAATATGTTACATAGGAGACAAAAGTTAGGTAAACCACCTAGAAGAGGTAGAGAAGTTTAAGAGATGCAAATGAAGATCCTTAAATGGCAAATAGGAAATATTCAACCTACACATAACAGGAATTCCAAGATAAGATGAATGGAAGAGAAGAAACAGTTAAAAAGCTACAAGCTAATCAAAGAAAGCTCTTCTGAACTGGAGAAAAACCCGAGTCTGCAAATCAAACGACTGAAAAGCTCAGAGTTCCAGGAATCATTAATGAGAACATGTATATTTAGATGTATTCTCATGAAATGTCTGAATGTGGATATAGGAAAAAAAGAAAAGAGAAAAATTTCACATACACAAATAGAGTGAATGCAGTTCTTTGTAAATAGTATGGGAAGAATGATGATTTCATGAAGTTATTATTCATTGTTTTGTTACATAAAGACACCAAAATGCAGATTCATTTGTATCTCTGCAATAATAAAGGCCTATACTTTTAACTTGGCATCTGAGCCCCCCAAGCATTTCTTCAGATTGTTTCCTGCGTAGTACCAATTTAGTAGTCGTGGCTGGGAAGAGCTGTCATCTTCCTTGTCGTGAAGTTCATTGTGGGAAGTGTGGGGATAATACTTTCATCTCCCGCAATCTATGATGATTTCGTATTGTTCTCAGTTTTCTTATCATGCTCTGTACTTCCACTCTGTTCACAATTGTGCTTCACAGATCCAGGTTCCAAACAGAAATAAATTTTTTTAATTTTTAAAAAGGTAAATGAGGACATTTAAATAAGGTAGAGGAGGATAAGTAAAATAATGAAATGTAACAATTGAGAACATTTTTGTGAAAAGGGGATTCACTTTAGTTGGAAATGGAAGTAAGTGAAGTTGTATGTTTATAAAATAACATTTAATAAAGCACAATCTCAACACAAATTTGAATTGATTCAACTGATGGAGCTGAGGTTGGTCGGTTGGTAACTAAAGTTCAGAAATGAAGCAGTGTTTTATGAAGTGGTAACTTCTATTTAAAAAATGCTATATGGACCCTCAGAGACTTAATAAACTATCACACAGCCCTGCTTTTCTGTCTATGGACACAGAAGTCATACGGAGGCTGGATGACATGAACATATGTTTTTAATACCCTGGCAAACCCCACCCCACTTTGTTCATGTACCAAATTAATCTAATAGCAGGTGATTCCCAGAATACATAAAATACCAAATTTTCCATACACTCTTTGCATATTGTATTTTTTCCAGCTAATCTCTTCTTTCTCCATCTCTCTCTTACATGCTCACATACACACACACACACACACACACGCAATGTATACTAATACATATGAAACAGGAAGTCTGCTGGTTCCTTGTAAATGCATATGATAACAAAGATTCAATAATCCCAAGTCTTTAGATAAACGGCGTACCAGCAAAAGCCCTAGGAATCAGTAACCTCAGTTCAACAAATCTTACTCTAAACAATTTTTATTAAAAAGGCAAGGAAATAATGCTAAAAAGAAAGGCTAAATGAAAAGATGATTGAAACATCATTGTGTAGGTTTAACAGCACAATACACAAGGACAATAATGCTGGAATGAAACTGCTTAGGTTTGAATTTCAGCTCTATAATAAACATTCACTCATCTTCGACAATGATCCACATATAAAGAGCTTCAAAAATGATATAAAAAGTCAAAAATAACCCCTAGTACAATAAAAATAGAATGTAGACTTCCCTATTCACCAGAGGAGAAAAACAAGCCAACACACTGAGTCCAAAGAGGAATACAGGGAGAAGAAAAGAAGCTGGCGGATCTGAAGAATGCAAAAGCCTAAAAAATAAATAAATAACAAAACCAGGTCTTTCCTCATCCTCTTCCCAGTTCCCCCATTTTCCATTCCTGACTCCTAGGAAATGTCAACTACCTCTGACTTCCTGCTACATATGCAAGCAAGAAGAGTAGACATTTGGTATTGTAACTAAAGCTAGAGAATGAAACCAGGGTGCTCCTAGCAAAATAGTATACAGGGTGCATGCACTGTAATAGGTCTGAGTAATGTGTCAGACTGCCTGCAGTCTTCCCTCCCACACAATGCAAAGTGCAGCCGCCCCACGCTATTCCAACCCCTTCTAAAACAGGAACAGATGGAACTGGGTAACAGTTCCCGAGACTAAGGAGAAAACTGGAGCCTATGGTAGCCCGGAGGTGTGGATGAAAGCAGAGAAGGTCAAAAGAAGCGGAGGTTTTGAATTTCCTAGTAACTGTGAGTGGGGAATCCTCACAAGGCAGCTCAAGTGCTGAGCCTGAAGAGCTGGAGGCATGAGTAGTGTAGACAAGCCATTACTAAATCCCACTGGATTCCGTGTGGGTTGAAGCATCTGACTTAAAACTACAGTGTTACTTAGTGCATTCCTCTGAATCCTGTGAGCATTTGGTTGGCTCAGAGAAAGAACATTTAATACTCAAAAGTTCCACCCTCCTACCTAACTAATAAGGGCACAAGAGGCTCAAAAGTGTACAAATGTAAGATTTTTCTGATTAAATCAGGCTGTACCTTTGTGAAGAATGTCTTCTTTCACTTACCTAGAGGCCTTTGAAGAGAATTGCCTTTTTAGTAACTGTATACTCCCAATATTAATGCAGACCACATTCCCTGTCCACTTAATCAAACATTCAGCAGCTGATCATTCAACTCCACTGATTAGGGGTCTTCAGCAGCCAGGAAAACCAGCTTAGAGAGCATAGCTCCCCAGGAGGTTGAATGATCTGTCATCCATCTTGAGCTTGTCCTTTGGGCCATCTTGACCTGTCCTGAATTCCTGATACCACTTTTCTGTACTAGTAACAAATCCTTATCCCCAGGAAGACACAACTAAATAGGACACCAGTTCTTGATGTCTTTACATTTCTCCATTTTCACTGCACTCCACAGTGTCAAGCAATGAACAGAAAATGCTTCCTACATGTGATATTGTCTGTGGCCCCAGTAGTAAAGCTCTCCACTGAAGGCAAAATCAGTGGTCCTTAAGAATCATAGCTTTGAACTCATATATCCTAGATACAGCTACAGTTTGCTCTAAATTGTCAAATATATCTTAATCTACATTAGTTTTTAAAACCAATTTGTCATGCCCAAATGCAAACTAGTATTCTGGACTAGATCTTGAAACATAAATAGGACATTAGTGGAAAATCTGGTAAAATCCAACTGAAGTCTATAATACTGTTAAATTGAAGTACCATTAGATTTTTGATGAATGTATCTTGTAGTGTAAGTTGTTAACTTTAGGAGATACTGGGTAAGGAATGCTCTCCACTATATTTGTATGTAATTTTTCTATAAATCTAAAATTAATCCAAATAAAAAGCTTATTTAAAAAATCTTGGCAGAGCCAAGATGGTGGCATGAGTAGAGCAGAGGAAATCTCCTCCCAAAACCACATATATTTAAGAAAATATAACAAAGACAAGTCTTCCTAGAATAGAGACCAGAGGAAACAGGACAACAGCCAGACCACATCCACACCTGCGAGAATGCAGCACCTGGTGAAAGGGGGTAAGATACAAGCCCCAGCATGGCAGGACACGAGCACCACCACCCCCCCCAGCTCATGACAGGAGGAGAGGAGTCAGCAGGGAGGGAGAGGGAGCCCAGGACTGTTAAACACCCAGCCCCAGCCAACCTGACTGGAGCGCAGACACAGTGCATGCGCGGGACCCCGGATACTAGGAAAACAGGGCAGCAGGACCAGTGAGCAGGTGCCTGAGGCCAGCGCCTGAGAACAAAGAAAAGTGAGCTGCTTTTTTTTTTAATTTAATTTTTTTTGTTTTGGAAAGTGCTTTTTGGAAGTCTTAAAGGGACAGGGCGGGACACTTAGTCCAGAGGCAGGGAATCTGGGGATTTCTGGGCACTCTAACCCCCTGGGCAGCAGGGAGCACAGAGGCCCCTCACGGAGATAAATAGCCTCCCCACCGCCACCCCTCCAATGCGGCTCCACCACTTTGGAGCAGCAGCCTGAGACAGGCCACGCTCATCGCAACAGCGGAGATAAACTCCACAGCAGCCAGGCAGGAATCAGAAGCCCTGTCTGCATGAAGCTGCCCAGCACAAGCCACTAGAGGTCGCTGTTCTACAAGGAAAGGAAGGCCACAAAACAACAAGAAGGGAAGTTCTTCCAGCCATCACTTGTCCCAGCTCTGCAAACTGTTTCTATCACCATGAAAAGGCAAAATTACATACAAACCAAGATCACAGAGACAACACCAGAGAAGGAGGCAGACCTTACCAGTCTTCCTGAAAAAGAATTCAAAATAAAAATCATAAACATGCTGATGGAGATGCAGAGAAATATGCAAGAGCTAAGGGATGAAGTCTGGAGGGAGATCACAGATGCCAAGAAGGAGATTACAGAAGTGAAACAAACCCTGGAAGGATTTATAAGCAGAATGGATAAGATGCAAGAGGCCATTGAAGGAATAGAAACCAGAGAACAGGAATGCGTAGAAGCTGATGCAGAGAGAGATAAAAGGATCTCCAGGAATGAAACAATATTAAGAGAACTGTGTGACCAATCCAAAAGTAACAATATCCGTAATATAGGGTTATCAGAAGAAGAAGAGAGAGAAAAAGGGATAGAAAGTGTCTTTGAAGAAATAATTGCTGAAAACTTCCCCAAACTGGGAGAGGAAATAATCAAACAGACCACGGAAATACACAGAACTCCCAACAGAAAGGACCCAAGGAGGACAACACCAAGACACATAATAATTAAAATGGCAAAGATCAAGGACAAGGAAAGAGTTTTAAAGGCAGCTAGAGAGAAAAAGGTCACCTGTAAAGGAAAATCCATCAGGCTATCATCAGACTTTTGACAGAAAACTTACAGGCCAGAAGAGAATGGCATGATGTATTTAATGCAATGAAACAGAAGGGCCTTGAACCAAGGATACTGTATCCAGCACAACTATCATTTAAATATGATGGCAGGATTAAACAATTCCCAGACAAGCTAAAGCTGAGGGAATTTGCTTCCCACAAACCACCTCTACAGGGCATCTTACAGGGACTGCTCTAGATGGGAGCACTCCTAAAAAGAGCACAGAACAAAACACCCAATATATGAAGAGGGGAGGAGGAGGAATAAGAAGGGAGAGAAGAAAAGAATCTCCAGACAGTGTATATAACAGCTCAATAAGCGAGCTAAGTTAGGCAGTAAGATACTAAAGAGGCTAACCTTGAACTTTTGTTAACCACAAATTTAAAGGCTGCAATGGCAATAAGTATATATCTTTCAATAGTCACCTTAAAAGTAAATGGACTGAATGCACCAATCAAAAGACACAGAGTAATAGAATGTATAAAAAAAGCAAGATCCATCTATATGCAGCTTACAAGAAACTCACCTCAAACCCAAAGACATGCACAGACTAAAAGTCAAGGGATGAAAAAACGTATTTCAGGCAAACAACAGTGAGAATAAAGCAGGGGTTGCAGTACTAATATCAGACAAAATAGACTTCAAAACAAAGAAAGTAACAAAAGATAAAGAAGGACACTACATAATGATAAAGGGCTCAGTCCAACAAGAGGATATAACCATTCTAAATATATATGCACCCAACAGAGGAGGAACAGCATATGTGAAACAAATACTAACAGAACTAAAGGGGGAAATACACTGCAATGCATTCATTTTAGGAGACTTCAACACACCACTCATCCCAAAGGATAGATCCACTGGGCAGAAAATAAGTAAGGACACGGAAGCGCTGAACAACACAGTAGAACAGATGAACCTAATAGACATCTATAGAACTCTACATCCAAAAGCAACAGGATATACATTCTTCTCAAGTGCACATGGAACATTCTCCAGAATAGACCACATACTAGCCCACAAAAAGAGCATCAATAAATTCCAAAATATTGAAATTCTACTAACCAACCTTTCAGACCACAAAGGAATAAAAGTAGAAATAAATTCTGCAAAGAAAACAAAAAGGCTCACAAACACATGGAGGCTTAACAACATGCTCCTAAATAATCAATGGATCAATGAACAAATCAAAATAGAGATCAAGGAATATATGGAAGCAAATGACAACAACAACACAAAGCCCCAACTTCTGTGGGATGCAGTGAAAGCAGTCTCAAGAGGAAAGTATATAGTGATCCAGGCACACTTGAAGAAGGAAGAACAATCCCAAATGAATAGTCTAACATCACAATTATCAAAACTGGACAAAGAAGAACAAATGAGGCGTAAAGTCAGCAGAAGGAGGGACATAATAAAGATCAGAGAAGAAATAAACAAAATTGAGAAGAATAAAACAATAACAAAAATCAATGAAACCAAGAGCTGGTTCTTTGAGAAAACAAAAAAAAATAGATAAGCCTCTAGCCAAACTTATTAAGAGAAAAAGAGAATCAACACAAATCAACAGAATCAGAAATGAGAGCGGAAAAATCATGACAGACTCCACAGAAATACAAAGAATTATTTAAGACTACTAAGAAAACCTATATGCCAACAAGCTGGAAAACCTAGAAAAAATGGACAACTTCCTAGAAAAATACAACTTTCCAAGACTGATCAATGAAGAAACACAAAAGTTAAACAAACCAATTATGAGCAAAGATATTGAAACGGTAATCAAAAAACTACCCAAGAACAAAACCCCCGGGCTGGACGGATTTACCTCAGAATTTTATCAGACACACAGAGAAGACATAGTACCCATTCTCCTTAAAGTTTTCCAAAAAATAGAAGAGGAGGGAATACTGCCAAACTCATTCTATGAAGTCAACATCACCCTAATACAAAAACCAGGCAAAGACCCCACCAAAAAAGAAAATTACAGACCAATATCCCAGATAAATGTAGATGCAAAAATACTTAATAAAATATTAGCAAACCTAATCTAAATTAGTGTATATCAAAAGGATCATACACCATGACCAAGTGGGATTCATCCCACAGATAAAAAGATGGTAAAACATTTGAAAATCCATCAACATCATCCACCATATCAACAAAAAGAAAGACAAAAACCACATGATCATCTCCATAGATGATGAAAAAGCATTTGACAAAATTCAACATCCATTCATGATAAAAACTCTCAGCAAAATGGGTATAGAGGGAAAGTACCTCAACATAATAAAGGCCATATATGATAAACCCACAGCCGACATTATACTGAACAGCAAGAAGCTGAAAGCTTTTCCTCTGAGATCGGGAACTAGACAGGGATGCCCACTCTCCCCACTGTTATTTAACATAGTACTGGAGGCCCTAGCCACGGCAATCAGACAAAATAAAGAAATAAAAGGAATCCAGATTGGTAAAGAAGAAGTTAAACTGTCACTATTTGCAGACAACATGATATTGTACATAAAAAAACCCTAAAGACTCCACTCCAAAACTACTAGAACTGATATCGGAATACAGCAAAGTTGCAGGATACAAAATTAACACACAGAAATCTGTGGTTTTCCTATATACTAACAATGAACCAATAGAAAGAGAAATCAGGAAGACAATTCCATTGACAATTGCATCAAAAAGAAAAAATACCTAGGAATAAACCTAACCAAAGAAGTGAAAGACCTATACCCTGAAAACTACAAGTCACTCTTAAGAGAAATTAAAGGGGATACTAACAAATGGAAACTCATCCCATGCTCGTGGCTAGGAAGAATTAGTATTGTCAAAATGGCCATCCTGCCCAAAGCAATATACAGATTTGATGCAATCCCTATCATATTACCAGCAACATTCTTCAATGAACTGGAACAAATAATTCAAAAATTCATATGGAAACACCAAAGACCCCAAATAGCCAAAGCAATCCTGAGAAAGAAGAATAAAGTAGGGGGAATCCACTCCCCAATTTCAAGCTCTACTACAAAGCCATAGTAATCTAGACAATTTGGTACTGGCATAAGAACAGAGCCACAGACCAGTGGAACAGGTTAGAGACTGCAGACATTAACCCAAACATATATGGTCAATTAATATTTGATAAAGGAGCCATGGACATACAATAGCGAAATGACAGTCTCTTCAACAGATGGTGCTGGCAAAACTGGACAGCTACATGTAGGAGAATGAAACTGGACCATTGTCTAACCCCATACACAAAAGTAAATTCAAAATGGGTCAAAGACCTGAATGTAAGCCATGAAACCATAAAACTCTTAGAAAAAAACATAGGCAAAAACCTCTTAGACATGAACATGAGTGAACTCTTCTTGAACATATCTCCCCGGGCAAGGAAAACAACAGCAAAAATGAACAAGTGGGACTATATTAAGCTGAAAAGCTTCTGTACAGCAAAAGACACCATCAATAGAACAAAAAGGAACCCTACAGTATGGGAGAATATATTTGAAAATGACAGATACAATAAAGGCTTGCGTCCAAAATATATAAAGTGCTCACACACCACAACAAACAAAAAACAAACAATCCAATTAAAAAATGGGCAGAGGAACTGAACAGACAGTTCTCAAAAAAAGAATACAGATGGCCAACAGACACATGAAAAGATGCTCCACATTGCTAATTATCAGAGAAATGCGAATTAAAACCACAATGAGGTATCACCTCACACCATTAAGGATGGCTACCATTCAAAAGACAAACAACAACAAATGTTGGCAAGGTTGTGGACAAAGGGGAATCCTCCTACACTGCTGGTGGGAATGTAAGTTAGTTCAACCATTGTGGAAAGCAGTATGGAGGTTCTCAAAGTGCTCAAAATAGACTTACCATTTGACCCAGGAATTCCACTCCTAGGAATTTACGCTAAGAATGCAGCACTCCAGTTTGAAAAAGACAGACGCACCCCTATGTTTATCGCTCCACTATTTACAATAGCCAAGATATGGAAGCAACCTAAGTGTCCATCAGTAGATGAATGGATAAAGAAGATGTGTTACATATACACAATGGAATATTACTCAGCCATAAGAAGAAAACAAATCCTACCATTTCCAACAACATGGATGGAGCTAGAGGGTATTATGCTCAGTGAAATAAGCCAAGAGGAGAAAGAGAAATACCAAATGATCTCACTCATCTGTGGAGTATACAAACAAAGGAAAAACTGAAGGAACAAAACAGCAGCAGAATCACAGAACCCAAGAATGGACTAACAGGTACCAAAGGGAAAGGGACTGGGGAGGATGGGTGGGTAGGGAGGGATAGGGGGGGAAGAAGAAAGGGGATATTATGATTAGCATGCGTAATGGTGGTGGGGGGGAGAAAGGGGAGGGCTGTACAACACAGAGAAGACAACTAGTGATTCTACAACATTTTGCTATGCCAATGGACAGTGACTGTAAAGGGGTTTGTGGGGGGACCTGGCATAGGGGAGAGCCTAGTAAACATAATATTCTTCATGTAATTGTAGATTAATGATAACAAAGAAAAAAAGAAAGAAAAGAGGGATTACTCCCTGAAAGGATAAAACAAGCTGCAAATCAACGATTAATGCATGGTTTAAGTATCCTTAATTTTGATCATTTAAAGGGGTCAGATGATCAGCTTTGGAAGTACATTTTTCTGATAATATTCCCTTCTCTTAAAAAAAAGAAGCAGTTCCTGTGTGGTGATCTCCAATAAGTTCTTCACAATGATATAAAGGGGATATCAAAGTGTGGGCCAAGGGTTTGTTTGTGTTTATACAGAGGATCAAAGCCTAATTTGGCTACCCAGAAAATGAATTAAGATACGATATGAAGAAGAACTTCCAACATCGACATTCTCTGGAAGAGTCCTTCTAGAAGATGATCATCAAAAAACTTCAACAAAAATCCTGGCGCTGTTGCAGTTGTAGCTGCATTCATCCCACCCGTTCCTGGACTTGCCATTGGAATGAAGAAGGAGATATCTAAGCTGGCCTGTGCATACAGTAAAACAACAAATTTGACTGGATCTATACTGTCAGAACTCAACCAAGAATTAGGAGAAGTGCAAGTTGTAGCACTCCAAAATCTTGCAACTACAGACTATCTACTGTTAAAAGAACATATGGGATGTAAACAGTTCCCAGGAATGTGTTGTTTTAATTTGTTTGATTTTTCTCTAAGTATTCAAATTCAGTTAGACAATATCCATCATATCATTGATAAGTTTTCACAAATGCCTAGGGTGCCTAACTGGTTTTCTTGGTTTCACTGGACATGGCTGGTAATTGTAGGTCTGCTTTTGTTATGTAGCTGTATTCCTATTCTGTTAATGTGTGTGCCCAATTTAATTAGTAGTTTAAAACCTATACATGCTTATGTTACTCTACAAGAAGATATGTCAAAGAAATAATCAATCTTCCCATGTTTTCTTCCGTCTGCTACTTCTATACCTTTTCTTCTTCTTTCCTAATTACAACCCTTAAGTAGAATTTGTGCCTCATAACGGAATTACCGAGTATCATAATTCTTTCAAGTGGTAAAGATACCTCAAGACAAATGCTGGGCATAAAAGCCACAGGGCATGAATCTGCAAAGAAGTAAAAAGCTAACCTTTTCAAAGAATATTGCTTCTCTCTCACTTACCAACTTTACATTTCCCTGTACGGCCCCGGAAGATGACTGGTTAGCCAGAGACAGGTAAGATTCCTCAAGGGAGGAACAACCTAAGGCAGGCACAGTCACAGGGGTGCCATCAGGTAAGAAATTGGGGATCAACAGAGGTGAGGCTTAGAACCTCACCCCCTGTTTTGAGAGAAATCTGCATCCGTGGATGTTTTGTTGCCCTTGTCTAGCTTGGATTAATACTTAGTCTATAGGCACACACCTGATCATCTACATTTGCCCTCTTACAGCACTGAACTGTGTTTTCTGCCTTTTTCTTGCATCTACCTACCACTTTAAGATTTTATTAATAATAATAATAATAATAATGATGATAAAGGAGAAATGTGGGATTCACATGTAAATCGGGTATAAAAATCAAATGAATATTCATATTTGACCTGATTGTTTATAGTTCATAATGCGTGATCAAAACCTAAAGTTTATGTGATCACTGCCCTTGCACTGTTCACCATCTAAGAACTTATTCACTATGTAAGAATTTGTTCACCATGTAAGAACTTGTTCGTTACGCTTCAGAGGATTGTAGACTGTTGAGAATTAGGCTTGGGTTGGTTGATGATTGCGCATTGAGTCCCCTATACAGAATTTTATTGTAGTTAACAACCATTTGATCAATAAGTATGAGAAATGCCCTCTCAAAAAAAAAAAAAGTAATGTACGGTATTTCATTGCATGACTATACAACACTGTATTAATCTGTTTTCCTAATGATAAACAAAGTTGCATTCTTAAAAAAAATTACAATAAATGCAGAACAATTTATTGCATGCTTAAAAAAAATATTTTTACTCATTGGGGTCCAAGAAGTAGAAAGTTGGAAGTATTGATATTAATTGGAGAAAACAGCTTAAATAAGCCACTGTCTTCCATATACCAGAAGTCTTTGGATGAAAGGCAATAGTGGAGACAGCTCTTTAAGCAGGCTTTTTTGAGGAAGACCGAGATTCAGTCTGCTCTTAAATCTTATAAAGTGGTATTTTGTGGTATTCTCTGTTTTATTAAATTAATCAACTTTCTTCTAATGAAGACAGTGACTAATTTTTTTTATGTTCAAATACCCTCAAGGGGTATTATCTTTGTAAAGATAATACAAAAGGGATGAAATTTATTCACTAGTTTCTATTCATGAATGAGATTTCTCACAGCCATCTCATGCCCAGTAATAGGACTCACAGGCAAGGCCAATATAACAGAAATATCATGTCTATTTGTAAAGCAATAAATGTAAATGACTTAAATTCCCTCCCTAAATCACAGAAACCCTTAATTTAAGACTAGAAATAATAACAAACTCAGTATACTTCATGAGGGATAAAAATACCCTGGATGAAAGGAACAATCAAGAGATTGTTCTCAGACAAAATAATGAATGCTAATTCTGTGTACTGATACCTTAATTTAATTGAATCTGTAACCCTCCAAACGTCATTGAAAAACAATGGTTCAGAAATAAAATGAGAGATCCCAGTAGATGATTAGGGAAATTTGGTGCTATTTGAAATTGATATTATGACATGGTCTGAAGACCTCTGAAAGATGTCAGAAGATGTGGGTCAGAAACTGTGGGCTGTCTCCTATTTCACTAACCCACTGAACGGTCCCTGAAATCTAATGGACATCTTTAAGGGTTCCTCTAGTCCCCTGAGTATAAGAGGGCTGAATACACACAATACCATAAATATCACACTTTGCAAATTTATTGAAGGCTCTGTCTACAAATACTAAACTGTGTACAACTTTGTTCTTATCCATTAAGAACCTCTTAGGATTCTCACAGAAACAAACAAACAAAAAATTTCAATCATTCAATAAACAGATCAATACTGTAATTTTTATTGCCCTGTACTTCATATAGCCAGAACTCTAAAATGATGCAGAGTGTAGATCTCTGATATCAACGTAATAAATACTACAGAGTGATATAACTCTAATAAAAATGATGAAATGTCTCTCACAAGACAGAAATAGCAACAACAATATAACCATTTTTCTCCATGCGTGAGAACTTATAAGGCACAGAACTGGCCTCATAAAGCCTATGAAAACTTTCACAGCTAAAGATTAAAATCCAAGATTTAAAAAAAAAGTATTCCCTCCATAATTAGAACTGATGAGAAAGGTTTCTAATTATCACTGACTTCAAGCAAGATTCTATGTACTGACTCTTCAATTAAAGCATATTTTTTAAATGAATCCCAACTTCTGCTTAAATTATTTAAGCATATCAGGACTTAGATGATTTTTAATTTTGCTCCTGAACCTCCATGACAAAATACTTTGTAAATGGTTTTCAGGGACTTCACATTGTCCACCTTCCCTTCCTCACACCCTAACAGTCATGGAGATTCAGTTGAGTGTTGATGTCAGGCATGGTAAACTAAGACCGCTTACTCCAGAAACATGAGTGCACAGAAGTTTACCTCTTACCTACAGGTTAAGTTTAGACCTAAAAGGAAAGGAAATTTGTTCTAAGATTATTGAAAAGAAAAAAGCCAAATCTTATACAACACTTTTTCAAAGAGTGACTATTCCTCATTAAACTACTCAACCGCCTGGAAAAAAATAATAATTGAAGAAGTTCTGAGGGTTTAAAAAAAAACTGTTCCAAATTTGAAAAAAGAGAGTCTCTCTTTCTTTTTAATTTATCCAGCGATATTAGAATCTCAATCACATTCATTTCCATAAACCATATTATCTCCTGAAGGTTGGTGTATAGTTCTCATCTTTCCTTGCTTACGGTTTCAAGGAAGGATGCTGACATTAATTTTTGTGTGTGACTCTGAGTCCAGTGGAGTTCTACAAGCAATTTGTAGCACAAAAATCATCACTAGCCTAACAGTCTATGCTCCTCCCATAGAAATATTTTATATTTCCAATTCCTAGCTTTTTACTCTGTAAACCATTTGCTCAAATTTTCAGAACTTTCTCCTTATGTCCTCTAGTACCATAAAGCACGAAGTTTAAAACTTGGATAAACCATTTTTAGCCTAATCTTAACTTAATATATCTTAAGTACGTAGTCATTATGCCTTCAAGTAACTCCAATGTCCAAACACTGTTACTGATTCTGACTTTCCAAAATAAAGTTATAAATTATTATAATCTAAATATTAATCCACAGTTTATAGCAATACTGTTAATGAGAGCAAGTAGTTGTATATTTTTATTCTGTTGCCAACAGAGATAAAAATGATTTGTTCTTTTCAAGGGAATTTGTCATTTAGGAGGAGGTCTTCAAGTAACAAAATATGTAAATTATAGTGACTTGAACATTAAGGGCATTTTAGTTTTTTACTTATCAAGACTCTTTGAAGTAGAAGTTTTTTCTACTTGTTTACTTTAACTGCTCAGAAATGTCAAGGGACTGGATTGGTTTCCATGCTACTTTGTTGGCTTTTCCTTCATGGTCACAAAATGACTGCAGGGCCTCCAAGCCTCTTGTCCTCACACCACATCTCCCAAGGCATGAAGGAAGAGTGGTTTATTCCCTGGAGCTACAAGAAATGAGTGGAATTCCACATTGCCTGCTCACATTTCAGTCATATACTTGAACAAAATGAGAATTCTGTGTGCAAAAAAGTGGGAGGGATATAGGACAGGGCATCAGTACTGGCTACAGTTGGAACTTCTTGCTTTATCACAAGAGATGTCACATTTATGTATTATTTGAAGTGATTACTTTTAAGGTAGTCATGTATGTATGAAAGCTTCCAACAAACACACAAATGTGTCAGGTGGGTGATGCTCAGGCACTCAACTCCCACCAAGGATTCCATTTTTTTTTTTGAATAGCAACTCTTTTAATGAGCCTTACCTATGCTTTTTACCTGCAATTTCTCCATATTGTTTTTTTTTCTTTTTTGAGAGGGCATCTCTCATATTTATTGATCAAACGGTTGTTAACAACAATAAAATTCTGTATAGGGGACTCAATGCACAATCATTAATCAACTCCAAGTCTAATTCTCAACAGTCTCCAATCTTCTGAAGCATAATGAACAAGTTCTTACATGGTGAACAAGTTCTTACATAGTGAATAAGTTCTTACATGGTGAACAGTGCAAGGGCAGTCATCACAGAAACTTTCAGTTTTGATCACGCATCATGAACTATAAACAATCAAGTCAGATATGATTATTCGTTTGATTTTTATACTTGATTTATATATGAATCCCACATTTCTCCCTTATTATTATTATTTTTTTTAATAAAATGCTGAAGTGGTAGGTAGATTCAAGACAAAGGTAGAAAACATAGTTTAGTGCTGTAAGAGGGCAAATGTAGATGATCAGGTGTGTGCCTATAGACTAAGTATTAATCCAAGCTAGACAAGGGCAACAAAACATCCACAGATGCAGAAGATTTCTCTCAAAACAGGGGGGTAAGGTTCTAAGCCTCACCTCTGTTGATCCCCAATTTCTCACCTGATGGCCCTCCTGTGACTTTGCCTGTCTTAGGTTGTTCCTCTCTTGAGGAATCTTACCCGTCTCTGGCTATCCAGTCATCTTCTGAGGCCATACAGGGAAATGTAAAGTTGGTAAGTGAGAGAGAAGCAATATTCTTTGAAAAGGTTAGCTTTTTACTTCTTTGCAAATTTATGCCCTGTGGCTTCTATGCCCAGCATTTGTCTTGAGGTATCTTTACCACTTGAAAGAATTATGATACTCGGTAATTCCGTTATGAGGCACAAATTCTACTTAAGGGTTGTAATTAGGAAGGAAGAAGAAAAGGTATAGAAGTAGCAGACGGAAGAAAACATGGGAAGATTGATTATTTCTTTGACATATCTTCTTGTAGAGTAACATAAGCATGTATAGGTTTTAACAAACTACTAGTTAAATTACGTACACACATTAACAGAATAGGAATACAGCTACATAACAAAAGCAGACCTACAATTACCAGCCATATCCAGTGAAACCAAGAAAACCAGTTAGGTACCCTAGGCATTTGTGAAAACTTATCAATGATATGATGGATATTGTCTAACTGAATTTGAATACTTAGAGAAAAATCAGACAAATTAAAACAACACATTCCTGGGAACTGTTCACATTCAATATGTTCTTTTAACAGTAGATAGTCTATAGTTGAACGATTTTGGAGTGCTACAACTTGCACTTCTCCTAATTCTTGTTTGAGTTCTGACAGCATAGATCCAGTCAAATTTGTTGTTTTACTGTACGCACAGGCCAGCTTAGATATCTCCTTCTTCATTCCAGTGGCAAGTCCAGGAACTGGTGGGATGACTGCAGCTACAACAGCAACAGCGCCAGGATCTTTGTTGAAGTTTTTTGATGATCATCTTCTGGAATGACTCTTCCAGAGGATGTTGATGTTGGAAGTTCTTCATATCATATCTTAATTCATTTTCTGGGTAGCCAAATTAGGCTTTGATCCTCTATATAAACACAAACAAACCCTTTGCCCACACTTTGATATGACCCTTATACCATTGTGAAGAACTTATTGGAGATCACCACACAGGAACTGCTTTTTTTTTTAAAAAGAAAGGAATATTATCAGAAAAATGTACTTCCATAGCTTATCATCTGACACCCTTTAAAATATCAAAATTAAGGATATGTAAATCATGCATTAATCGTTGATTTGCAGTTAGTTTTATCCTATCAGGGAGTAATCCCTCTTTTCTTTCTTTTTTTTTTGTTATCATTAATCTACAATTACATGAAGAATATTATGTTTACTAGGCTCTCCCCTACACCATGTCCCCCCCACAAACCCCATTACAGTCACTGTCCATCAGCATAGCAAAATGTTGTAGAACCAAGGATTCCACTTTTTTATAAGTCACCACAGTGAGCAATATTGAGATGACATAGGGAATAGCTCAAGAACACATGACTATATTCACTTTATCATAACCCCAGCATTAGTATATATTTTATTTAACTATGCATCACTCACATGAATGCCAATGGCATACAGATTTTGAAAAATATTCAATATACTTCCAATGAGTGAATTGTATGTTATATGAATTATACCTTAGTAAAGCTGTGTGCACGTGCACACACACACACACACATGCGTGCATGTGCACATATACACACACACACACAGAAATGCAGCTTCTGCATTGATGGTCTTTCTCTTGGGATGTTTGCCCTTGCAACTGGCCATCATGTTGTGAGAAAGCCCAGAACTTCTGGAGAGATTATATACAGATGTTCCACCCAAAACCCCAGCTTGTCCCTCAGCTGATAGCCAGCATCAATTGCCAGATACCAGAGTCTGAGCAGGTCTCCAGATAATTCCAGCCCTAGCTGAGGCTTCAGATGTTATGGTGCAGAAACAAGTGATCCCTCTGAATCCTTGGCCCACAGAAACCATGAGCGATAACAAGTGATGATTGTTGCTTTAAGCCACAAAATGTTGGAGTAATTTGTTACATCAATAGGTAACTAAGGCTGACGCTAATGAAATCCCAACACAAATGAATGCAAAATGAATGACTATGACAAGCTGTAAAGTGAAAAGGTGTCTGGGGCAGTGAGAGTGTATAATTAGGGGATTCATTTATTTCTCACAATAAATCCAGAAGAATTCAGGCAGGATTTCCAGCTGTGACAGGCTGAATGAGAGGGCACAAACTAGAGTCAGTAAGTAAAATGACTTTGTTAGAGAGTTTGGGAAGGTAGCCATGATACTTGGCTTGTTGGACTAACCTCCCCAAGTCGGAGCCCCGCTCTGCCACAGTAGCAATGTGGCCTTGGACAAGTAACATAGAGCCTGGTGTTTTGTATGAAAAAGAGGTGTTTTGGAGGGTCAAGTGGATGATGCCTGTTAAATACTTAGCATAGGACCTGACTCAGTAAAAGTTGGTTATTTCTACTATCATGAAATTCTTGGGTGTGGCCAAGTATACAGTCTCCAATTATCTTTACTTATAAAGACTGCCACTTACTCCATAGATTTGAGCGACATGGAAATAATGTCACTTCATGTGAACATATTATTTGTTAAGATCAAGCATCTTTCTTTTCAAATTTTCCAATTCCCAGTTAATTGCTCCAAGTCACTTGTAAAAACTAATCATAAAAACAAGAAATTGCAGTTGCTGCTTAACAGCTAAAGGATGAGGTTTCCATTTATTTATATTATGCAATTTAGAGAATTTGATGGTAGTAAATATTCCTTCAGATGGTCCCTTCATTGCTATTGTCGTGTCTTGTTTTGCATGACTATTTAGGATAGCTTTTTCTGAATGCTACTTGCTATGTTTGAGACCAAGTGAAGTCAGGAGTGAAGCAACGATGATCTGCAGTCCAGGAATGGAAGAAGAAAGTTGGCTTTTTTGTTTCATTATGGTTATTACATGAGAAGTTCATCAGTAAGCCAGCAGGTTAATAAGCACCTTCAGCAGTGATGGTTTCTCCTGATAGCTACAGAGGGCACTATGAATCAGATTCACCTGATGCAGACATCGTGAACACAAAGAGAGGCTGCCCTCTGATAAACAAAAAACAAGCATGCATTTGGAGTTTTGCATTCTCACTGTGTCATTCTGCTGCTTCAGGGACATCAGCAAAGAATTGCCATCTTAGGGTGTTTATAAAATAAAGAACATCTTTCTCAGATTTAGTGTAGAGTCTCATCTGTGTCTTACCTGTCTTTATGTCCCTAGTGCTTCAAATGATTCCTAGATCATAAGAGGCACTTGATAAATGTACGCAGAACTGAATTTAAGTACCAAACCAGAAAGTAGGCTCAATACCTTCAGAAAGAATACTCTAAAGAGGCTTGAGCATAATAAGTAGTATTTCTTCCCTAAGCCCAATAAAGCTATGCCATACCTACTGCTGTACCTTTCTCACTCCAGGCCTTTTCCCTGGCCAGGACTATACAGTACAGCATGATAGATAACAAATGCAAAATTTCTGGAGCTCAATGGCTGAGTTCAAATCCCAGTTCTGCCACTTTTCTAGCTGTGTTACCTTGACAAGATCACTTACCTTCTCTGTGCCTTAGTATTTCATTTGCAAAATGGAGAACAGCAGGGCCTTCCTGTTAGGGTTATTGTGAGAAATTAATCCATAGGCATCTGTAAAGTAAATAGATAGAAGCTGGCACATAGAAGTAGTCCATAAGTGTTAGTTGTAGTGATAGGTATCCAATCTGGTGTTGTCTGGGTCATGCTACCTGGAGCCAAGTCCTCATTCTGCCCCTTCGCTAACCTAGACTGGGGACCCCACAGACGCTGCATTCACATGCCCTGAAGGACGGCTGGAAAGCATTACCTTTCCACCAGAGCTCTCCAGGGTGTGGTGCATAGAGTCCCACTGATGGTCCTTGGAAAGCCCAGCTGTGAACAAAAACGGTCTTATTTTATTTCATGGACAGTTATTTTTCCTACCAGTTTGTTTTCAGTTAATTCCAAATATGCCCTGAAAATTCAACAAGTCCTTGATTTTTCTCAGCCAATTAGGCAGTCTTACCAAGCTCCCCCCAAGTCCTCACTAGTTACATTCAGGAATACCTCATTGTGAATATTTTTAAATATGTATGATAAAGGCTTGAAATGCTGCCACCTAGAGACAACTATTTCATAGAGATATCCACTGCAGTAATGATGAAAGGCTTGGACGTGCATTCTAAATGTTACTTAAAAATGATAAAATGTAAATTGGTTATTTACTGTGATGGGTGAGTTTAGCTCCTTGCAGGTTCCCGGACCCAGTTCCAGTGTGTGTGTGTGTGCTGGAAAGGGGTCTTCCCACACACACTACAAGCGATTCTTGATCCCCAGCAGGGTGTTGGAGAACTCAGCTGCATTCTGATGCTATCTGCATGGAGACAGCACCAGATTACCCAGGTTAAGGGCTCCATCATACAAAACTGCCCTCCACCCGCCACTCCACACTGGTCACAAGCCCCAGGCAGGTCCCTGTGCTTCTGATCTACTAGCTACACACTGGAGGTTCCCACGACCTTCCCCTTAGGTTCGATTAATTTGCTAGAGTGACTTACAGAACTCAGGGAAACACTTAACATTTAGCAGTTTAATAAAGGACACCCTAAAGGATACAGAGTCCCAGATAAAGGCGCTTCTAACCTCTGTAGAGCTTGGGTGCCACATGGGGGCATTCTGGTTCCCCAAGCGTGGAAGCTCACTCTGACAAGAAGCCAGATGCAAGAGAGCAGAGAGCAATAAGCTCCTAGGGTGTTTCTGCGAGGGCTTCATTGCACAGTCATGACTGACTAAATTATTGGCCATTGGCTGATTCAACCTCCAGCCCCTGCTCTTAGAGGGGAAGGTGGGGGGTGTCCAGAAGTCTTTCATTAACACGACAAGACACCCATTTCACCTTTAAGACTCTGCAGTTATTTTCAGAAGCTGTGGATGAAGACCAAATATACCTGGGAAATATATATTTGGACATATTAATGATCCAATATGTATTTATGATTCATTGTATTGCAATTACCTATTGCTATAACATAAGTAAGATCAAGCAAAAAGTGAAAGTGATTCAAAGTAGAAAAAAATACCATTCTTCATAATTAATATTTTTAAACCAGTTGTCTATCACAGGCTGTGTGCTGCTTTTGTCTGTATGACTGAAACAATCCCTCCCTCAGAACAGAATGGGAATAATATAGGAGTTAGAGCATCTTGCCTTCTGGCCTGCCACCCATGCCTGGTGTCAAAGTCTCCCCCACTGTGCCCTGATGAGCCATGTACTTCTTCAGTTGAACAAGGACTGGATGATGCATGTGCAGCGTGTTACTTAGAGTCTCATCTACAGGCTTCTGCATCTCTCCACAAGCCTCTCTCTGCCCATACACCTTTGGGTAGACCATTTTTAATGTTCAGGAATTGAAATTACACAGTGGAGAATAGGACATAAACCACTAGTTAAGTTCTCTGGTTATATTTAGACATGTCAAGAGGATCAGAAGAAAATCAAAGAAAATTGTTATTTCCAACCCACAAGAAAGACTGCTTTGCTAATACTATCCCTTATGCACCAGGAAAAGTCAAACCATAAATATATCAAAGTTGTTCACATTTTCCATTACTATGTGACCAGTGCCTCCTCCAGCCTTCAAATCTCTCTTGCTGCCATGTTGCTTTTATAAACTATTACTATCTTTGATTCTTGTTAAGCAAACTTAATTTTTTTTATAGTTTTCACCATTAGCCCCTCCCTATGCCTCTAGTTCACTTTGCATTGATCTACAAACTCTAGGAGCAGAATCATTCCACAGTTCCTGCAACTGTACAGCCTACAGTGAGAATGGAATAAAACAGTCATGGAGATATCAGAAATAGTTTTAGGTCATTTGATAGAAAAGTATGACAATTTAGGAAAAAATACAAATAATTTTAACTCCCAAACAATGTTCTACCTACAGCCCAATAAATACTTGTAAACCTGAACGGAATAAGAGTTAGCATGCCTTTCATTATCACTGGGCCAAGTGGCAATCCAATTTCTCAATGATCCTCAAGAAATGGCAAGAACACCACAACCCCCCTAATTAGTGGCTGACTGCTCATATAGTACGTACTGCATTCAGAGATGAAATATGAACTTGTGTCTCAAAATTCCAACAGGGTAGGATTTGATTACATGTGTCTAAATGCAACCACAATAAAATTATAGATTCCCATTAGGAGCAGGCATTGCAATAAGATAATACCATATCACATTTGTTCTGGAAGGCTGGATCGGGGACAAGAAAAATGTAAGTGCTGAGAAGTTCCTTTAGTTTTTTTCTTGATCTTTGTTCTGCTACCGTCAAACTCAAGACCAACCCACTCTTTGGAAGCGAATACAGATCAGGTTCAAGTTCTTCTGCAGACCCAAAACTGAATTGGGTATTCAAAGTTATTTTTTAATATATTTTATAAGTAATGCTTTTAAAAATGCCTTCTATTAATATTCTATTTCAAAAGGTAGACAAAACATATTAGGAAAGGATTCATAAGCCATGTGATATCGCAAAAAGGGAAAAAGACAGCAAGCATTCCTGACATCAGAAGCCCAACACACACACACACACACACACACACACACACACACACACACACACTTACACACGCTCGCAAATGCAAATGCCAATGATCAGATAGAGTCAGGACAAAGGGAGATGTCTTTAAACCATTGAGAGATGCAAATAGAAGCCAATATGTAAATACTTGCATATTTGTCTCTCATATTTATAATAAATGGGAAGCTTCCATTTCATATAAATTAAAAATTAACTCATGTTAAATTTCAAAACAAGAAGAGGATGGAGGGCAGAATAAAACCTTTTCCATCTCTGAGTGGCTACTCTCTACACATTCTTTAAAGCTTATTAGAGAATAATTATCCTAGAACTTATCCATGGGAGGAATGGCCGGTCCAAGTATTTGTTCAGATTCTAATGAGCAAGATACTTTTTTTGCAAGAGAATTTCCCCTGATTTCTTTCAATGGTTCTTCTAAAGCTAGGTTTCATGTAAGAACAGAAAAAAATTTCAAAAACTAGGCCTGAAAAATTACTGAACTTTGTTCAACATATAAAATTACTTTGAAGCATACAACGGTTCATTTATTAAACAGTCAGTAATTCTGAGCATCTACAATGTGTCCAACTGGTACCGGGTTTGTACAGTTCTGCATGATATTCCATGATCCCAATAACACATGTGATTCAAAATTATGTGTAAATGCTAAAAATGGAAAGAAATTAGAATTCAATAGTTTCCTAGCATTCTCATCCATAATAGTATAATAAATCACATCCAGCCTAATTATTACAAAAGTTTTCCCTGAAATGAGCTAACATGTAATGCCACTATGTCACCAAGCTGTAAAGCCCTATTTCATACTGCTCCCAGGTCACCCTTTGATAGATAAAGCTGCCATGAGATACTAGAGCGACATAAGCAAGGCAGAGTAGAATTCATAAAACATTTCAGCGGTTATAATGCCCACTAGCATCGTGGGTGCAGATGATACAATACAATATCACAAGGCAAGCTCAAAAGAATAAATTTTTCTCTAGATTTTTTCCACTTAAAAATATCTTCTCCAATTTCCTCCCAATTCAGCCCCTAAACTATCCCCAGCCTTTAATCTATTTATTCAAAACAAATAAAGCTGTCATCAAGAAAAGTAGAGAAGAGCTTTCAGTTTTCTTTCTAAAAGTTCCATCTGATGTGCTTGTCTGGTGGTTAACCATATTGCCAATTAGCGCTATAAAGTTTCCAGATTTATGCAGGTGCTTCAGGTATTTTGGTACCTGAGTTACATCAATCTTTCTTAGTGAATAAGTAAAGATAAAAATGTGCTTCCATTTTATCACCAAGAAGGATGAAATGAGCCCAAAGCCAAATGAAATGCAAAATGAAAACCGCCATGAAAGCATTATTAATTCATTTATTAAATAAAACTTAAGCTTTTATAGAAAGCTTCTATCAGCCGTGAACAAAGGAGAGTTAATAAAGTCACACAATGACAGATTTTTAACTTCTGAGCCCCTTCTCCTGGGGACCTGGTGCTGTTCATCCAAATTAAGCTCTACGCTATTAGAAGATTTAGCCGTATGATTACTAAATGATCATAACTAAGGTCATATAAATTTTCTTGAGCAAATGTTCACTGATACTCAACGATGTGTAATGTTCCCACTGAAACCGTTCCACAGTTAATATTAGCATTTCCCTATCTGCTTTATAAAAGCAGCCTGTAGTGTATGGTTTTACCCTTTTTCTCACATGCAACTGCTTTACTCACATCCATGTCCGACGATACTAAAAGCAAAATAAGAGGAATCTGCTTCCCTCCAATCCCGGCAACTCTTCACAACAAGATTAATTTTCATAAATTATTTCCACCATATTCCTTGTATCCTCAACCATATCCATGGCTTCCTGATCATAGTTGAAACACTACATCCACTACTTCCCATAAGCTTTGCCCAACCTGCCCTTCGTGTCTTACGCCCTTTCTGCTCTATTTTGGGTTGTTGACCCTTTGTTTTCAAGCACAATGTGTGGATTCACTATGGCACAGCCTTACTCTTTCCTAGAATAAGCTCTTTCCCTAGAATAAGCTCTCATTCTTTTCTCTACCAGTCGGAACCTTACCCCTATTTTCAGGGTCAGGGGAAGTCTAATGTTGAAGCTTTCCTTAATCAGCCTATCTCACAGCTGTCTATACTTCCGAGGAACTTGAATTGCATTTATTGTCTTTGCTAACAATTAATATTTACCATATTCCTTGTATGTTTAATTAACTACTTGAATATTTATATCTCTCTTTCCACATATATGTAAATTTAATAAGGATAGAGACACTTTTTTAATATTGCTTTTGCCTTTAATTGTCCTCCCTCAGTACACTGCACATAGCAGGTGTTCAATGAATTCTTAATTTATTCAAATAAACTCAAAGAGCAACACAAGGGATTCATGTTACCAATAAAGCATTGCTTTCCAGAGAAAGCTGCTAAGCATTGATCAAAGTTGCCAAGAAGAATCTTATCCCCTGGGTGTCATTAAAAATAGATACATACTCTATTGGCTGATAATAAAAAGGAAAGTAATAACTCAGTAAAGAAATAACCAAGGGTGTATCAGCCCCCGTTCTCCTGTTTTACTATTGTTTAGATACTTCAATGCCTTCTATACTGTAAATATCCAAAGAAAGATTTAATTTAGTCCTGGATGGATGCTTTAGTCTCCAGTGGATGCAGGAAATGGAATAATCCATTAAGGATAGTAAGTTTTATTTGTGGTTCTAAATTTATGTCTGATAAATCTGTGAAAATTCTACCATATACAATAGAGCATATCACATTATATTCAGATAATTTTCACAATATATACCTTCTACTCAACAGTAGCCAGAATCTAGTACACCTCTGTTTTTTCCTTTAGATCCGACCTCCACTGTCAACTCTGTGTTTTGATTGGTCTGCTAGACCATTTAAATGTAATGCAATTATTAATATGACTGATTTAAATACACCACTTCGCTACTTGGTTTCTGTTTGTTTTGTTTTATTAAATCTCCATTCCTCCCTTTCAGCCTTTGTTGAAAAGGGTGAAAGGGGGGAGGGAATCAAATAATTTCTATTATCTTTTAATTCATATATGGACTTTCTAGCTATACCTGCTTGTGTTGTTTAGGTAGTCATTACTAAGGATTAATTTATCACAGTCTATTTAGATTTAATAGTGTATTAACTCATGGAAAATTAAGAATCTTGCAAGAGTAAAATTCCATTTAAGTAACTCCTATCCTTTTGCTATTGTTTTTATATATTTAAGTTGTCTTATGAATGTTTTATGAACCTCAGTCATCTTATAAAGAAAATAAGAGAAGAAAAATACCAACCTTTTCTATTTACCTACATATTTGTCATTTCTTATGCTCTTCTTCTGCAGCATACCAGTTTTTATTAGGTGTTTTTGCTTTCTGTCCTGAAACATCTTTCAGTATTTCTTGAAAGCATAGGCCTGATAACTAATTCTCTTAGCTTTCATTTATCTGAAAACATCTTTTTTCATCCTCTTTTTAAAAGACTATTTTCACTGAATATAGAATCCTAGATTTATGATTATTTTATTTTTCTTCCCATACTTTGAAGATGCCATTCTATTGTCTTCAATCCTCCAATGTTCCTGAAAACAGTTTCCATTCATATCATTGTTTCGTGTATGTACCTTGTTTCTCTAACCACTTTGAAAATGTAAACTTATGTTTCCTTTCCAACACTTTGACTATGACATGCTTAAGTTGTGACACTAGATCCTGTTTGGACTATGCTGAGCCTCCCAGATCTATATGTTGATGTTTTTCACTTATTTGAGTCATTGTTTCTTCAAATATTTTTCTTCTCTATCTTACCTTCTCTTTTTCTGGAATTCAACTTAGACATTCATTAAATCACTTGATATCATCCTATAGGCCACTGAAGTTGTGTTAATTTCTTTCCAACCCTCGTTTTCTTTCTCTTCCCCATATTGGATGATTTTTATTGATCTGTCTTCCAGTTGCTGACTTTTTCTTCTGCTTTATCTAATATGCGAAGAAGCTGATTCAGTGACTGTTATCATTTCAGAAAATGTATTTTTCTATAAGAAAATTTTATCTTTTCATAGATTTTCTTTCTTCACTATTAGAGGAGGTCATCCAGACATGACCATTGACCGATCTGCAAGTTTCTTCACTATTAGAGGAGGTCACCCAGAGAACATGACCATTGACCGATCTGCAAGTTGGACCTGGCAATCGGATATCCTCACCAGCTCCCCTGTCCTTGGAATATACATTCTGCCCATTGTTCCCACACTAGGAGCCATTTCAAGGATGCAGACTTGAGAGAGTATTGGGTCACTGAGACTGTCTGGACTGTGTACATGACTGAACCCCATTAGCACTTCTATATATACTTCTGAGATTTTATGTGGTTGCTATGGATATCTACTAATGTTGCAGCCACCCAAGACAAGCCTTGTCTGAAAGTTCCCTTGCTTATTAAAATTGCCACCTACCAATCTGGAGTGGTCTGCCTCTTTCTTTAGTCTTGCCTTGGCTTTCACATGTGGGGACCAGTTTTGACTTTCACCCCAGGAGCTCCCTAGGTTGCAAACCAACATTTACTGAGATTTCCTATCTGTTCACTCTTTATAAACATTGTTTCTCTTAGACATTTCACACATTTATAAATTCAAGATTAAAGTTCCTTGTAGGATAATTTTCACATCTGTTTCATCTGCTTTTTTGTCTTTTGCTTCTTTGCAAATGTAGAAACTTCTATTGTATATCAGATACTGTGTTTATCACTTGGTAAACAAATTCGAAAGGCCTCAAACTACAAGCTCTGTCTTCTCTGCCTTGATAAGAATCCAAAATCTCTATTCAGTTTTCTATTCTTTCAGCCATTACTTCTTAATGGACTTCTTGGCATCTCCCCCAGGCATGGATAGTTCAGAAGTCAGCCAAAGATTTGAAGAGGATTCATCTTCATATTTTGAGTTTTTCTCTACATGGATTCTCCCTCTCTTTGAATTTAGAAGGACATAGGTTATATACCACATTTTTGGTCACTCTGGCATCCTTGAGCTCTCAAGCCAACAGGATTCTGGCTTTCTTCATAAGTCCAGATGTTCTATATTATGCAGATGTCAGAGTGACTTGTGTATTTTTTTAAAAAGCCATATAAATTGGAATCTCAACCAGTACATTGTATAAATGTAACCAGTACATTGATGTTGCTAAATTCTGTTGGCTTCTGGCCATTATTCAATGCTTTCAAATTATATATAAACACACACATGTGCATGCATTATAATTGCTACCTGTGGAAGGGTCAGCCTAATTCTCTGCAATTAGGGGATTAGAATTCCATTCTACACATTCACTTTCAGGGCATGACTCTGAAATCCTGAAAGAGCTTTTAACTAGTTCCCAAAGCCTTTAACCCCTCTTTGACTCACAATTTTGCCCTGTTCAAATATGGTCTCATTACAGCATCCAGTTATTTTATTAGGAACCCAATTTAAATCATGACACTTTCCTTAACACCCGGGTATGGCTTCTCTTTACACCTCAAATATCCAGAATTCTTTAACAATTTATATAATCTGCTCTTTCTGTCTTTCCCCCCTGCATATTACCTGCCCTCCTATTGCCCATTGGGCTTTGATTACAACTCAAATCCTTGAATTTAGCAAACAATATACCTGTTCAATGATTTCAGATATGCTCTTCCCTCTACTAGAACACTGTCTCTCCCATTCCCTATATGGATCATCTCAGGTTTCACCTAAATATCACTTCCACAAATACAGTAGAGCTGATTCCAGAGATTATTTTAAGCAAGTAAGACCTTATGAAGGGTGAAATCCTAGTACCTTTCTCCTCCTTTTATTGGAGAAAACTGGCAACTGAGCTCAATCCACCACCACCACCATACCTCAAAAGCAGAAGATTGGAGGATTCCTTTCTTGGATGGCCCTAGAGGAAAGACGTAACAAATCCTTTATTACCTGTACTCTGTAGTGAAACTGCCCAGGCAGATTATGTTGCAGAGAAGCCTACCAGTTGATAATCTAATCTACGCACACGCAGAGGAGAGCTGCCACTCAGCTTTCAGTGTCCTATTCTGAAATGTGAGCAGACAGCCAGGGACTATTAGACTGCTGGGGAAAAGGTTACAGGATGGAGGGCAGAGAAAAACACACCTTGCAAAAACGAAGTTGAAGGAAACAGAAATTCTAGGTATAAACTTTTTAAAAAATCGATTATTTTTTATTAATGTCCTTGCAGAACTAAGTTTTGCTTCTATAATGATATAAAATAGGAAATTTTATATCATACCAAGGAGGCACCAAGATCGGATGAACACTAGACATTAAGACAGTTAATAAACAACATTCAGGAGAATTTAAGCATTTCAAAATGGCATGGCCAAGAATTAGAGACTCTAAAACCCACATGGAGGGTATTAATGGGTTAACAGTGGAGTCAGAGAAAGGATCTGGGAGAAGGATTTCTTTGGAAAGAGTTGCTGGGATGCGGTGGGCCAAGGGGGATACAGTGGGTCTTCAGTAGGAACACTCAGAGAACTTGATACGTGCCCCAAGTTAGGGGAGTCCCACGGATTGTTGATAAACTCATGCGCATGATCTCTGGAGGTCAAGAGCATGCCAGTAGCTTGCTTTGGTAGTAGCAAGAAGGAGAGATGCTACGGTTTTAGTGTTAGCTTGCATAAAAATGCATCTGTTTTCTGTGAATGTATGTGATCACATATTAGAGAATATAACCTTGGAAGTTGTCTTAAGTCCTGTCCTGTCCAAAATTATCACCTAAAAGGAAAAACAGGAGAGTAGTTGGAGATGGACATCTGAATTCTCTATTTGAAGGCTGACTGCTCAAATTGAGTATATTAGTCTAACCAAGAGAGAGTCTAACCAAGGAGTTTGATTTCCAGAGAATCCACTCCTTCAGCTCCACTAAAATGAAGTCATCTTGGTACTAGCCCAGTAATTAAATGATTGCCTGATTGCACAGAGAATATGGACAAGTATTGATGGGATTAACATTGATATGAATACATGCCATTCTTCTTTTTCATATAAGTTTCTCCAAAGGATGATTAAAGTTCTGTTACTTTATTTGAAAGGATAGGAGGTCACATTCTAGGCACTTTCTATGAACTTCACATTAACTCATTTGATTGTCCCAAAAACCCTATAAAGAGGTAATATTATAACCCCCATTTTACAGATGAGGAATCTGAAGCTCAGAAAGGTTAAGTATTACTAAAGTCATGCAGTAGCTAAGTGTCAGAGTCAGGATTTAAGTACCCTAGTCTGGCTCTTAATCAATATACTTTATGATTAGCCTCCTCCTTCTAGGCCCTGGCACATCCCTGATTATAGAAAAGCAAGTGATAATATTCTGATGTGTTTGCAACTTCATTTTAAACCATATTTTAAGGGCATAGTTTTTTTGTTCTCAGTTGTCTTGATATCCATTATCTTTCCTGAGAAAATGAAGCAGAAGGAATCTACACTACGTAAGGACTGTCACTATTAGTGGAATAGCATCCGAGTTCAGAAAGACCAGCTTCTATGTTAAACTAAGCCAAGAGGTAGATTGTTACCTCTCTGATCAAAAATTTATTGGTTGAGATAATATTTAGTCCATATGCAGCATAAATTAGAGTTAAGTTTGTCAAGGACTGTTTTAAACGGGTAGAACACATTAAAAATAAGCCTGGTTTAGGAAGGTAATAAATGGATTATCAGTTTTTTACTTGAAGGTCACTATTTCCATAATTGCTGAGTTTGTATTTGATCTAAGTACTTGCCATATTCTCAGTTATAAACTTCACAGCATAGGTCATTCAAGATAGAGCGAACAGACCTCAGAAAAAAAAACTGAAACATTTTCCATTCCAATTATGTTTAAAAGGCAACTCTGTGAACATCAAAACTGAGAATTTTTAGGTCTCAGGATATATTATATCACACGTCTGGTTCATAGGAAAGATCTAGATTTCCTGGTCACCCTAATTAATTTTCATCCTTCATTTATCCAAATAAATATTTTTTGTGCTGCTACTCATGCTAAGCATATTCTAGGCACAAGAAATCTAAAGAAATTCTAGGAAAGTTATATGAAATACAGTAAGCAGCCTTTCAATGAGGACCTGAGGGGATTTCCTATAAAATAACCCATACGGACTTTATGATATGAAGTTTAAACACTGAGATGCTTATTTTCCTTTCTCTTCAGTTTCTCTTATTTTTACTGCTATATTTGTAAGAAGCTGTAACCTTTGCCACATTCATAAATTTTAAAAAATTTACTTCCTTTAAGCATATTTTAGATGTCTGTGTTTCTATGGATTTTCACTGACCCGCATTTTGGTGTTTCCATTTCCCAAAACAGAAACAGAAACAGGCTAGACTCAAACTGAAGCAGGTGCTGCCAAGGGTTAGCACGTTACACCTGGGTGGCTAGGAAATAGTACTTCCCTTGTGCTTTCTAGGCTGAGTCAGATGAGTCTATGAGACCTTCGGTGAGAAGTTTCCTGGCCTTGATAATATTTTAGGCAGGCCTAAAACATACCTCATTCTAATTTTCATTGTCTTTGCAAAGCAAACATCACCACCATGTTAACAACAAAAAGAAAATATTGGCAACTTATGAAATCCTTAGTACCAAACCTGAATGTAGCAACTAAGTTAAACAAGGCTCTGCATCACCCAGTGTTCTTCATAAACTCCCCCTATGGGGTGCTAAGCAGTTAGCAGCCTCCAGAGGAGACTTGCTTGCCAAAGAGCTGGGTGAGATGCCAAGAGCACTGGAACCACATCGACCCCCTGCTTCCTCTGAGTTAGCGTTTCCTAAGTGGAACTCCCTCCCCACACTGTTACTGGAGATTCTCATGCTTCTTACGGTCTCTGAATCTCACAATTTTTCAAACAATACCTTACCTTGTTTACTTTTTTTCATTTTACCTCGTATTGTGTCAGATCCCCCTTATTCCTTCTTATTTTCTCTCTTATTTCAGGATCTCCTGAACCACAGTATTTTTTTGTTGTTGCTTTCATGTGGAACCTGCTGGGAGGGAAATCAACAAGGATCTCTCATCTACACTTAATCATCTGCACAGCAGGTGCCGTGGTGCAGCAGCAATTCCGGACAGAAATATGATGGGGCTTCTGCTGCAGTTGCCATGCTACTTTCTGGAAGATCAATAAATGATTAGAACAGGGAACACAGTGAATGACTCCAGGGGCACTGAGATGATCATACAAGAAACCACTTAAAATCTGTATATGGACTTGTTCTTCAGCTGTCAAGCTTGCACACTTAACATGCATAGTCCCTAACCGCTTTCTGAATATGTTCTTTGCAAGAGTATTAAGGTTGATTTATTTGTTCCATGCTTTGCTGTACACATTTAGAGGGAAAAAAAGACAATTAAAATTCTCTGGCAATCAGTTTAATCAGGTAAAAAATCAAGAAATTCATGAAGAGTTCATTTGTCTAGGATTTGTCCATGAAAGTAAATATTCTGGAGAGATCACGTTTCCTATTTCTAGCAGAAGAACTTTAACATGGTTCATCATTTCAAATTTCAACAGAAGTTTTCAAAACTTTTAGGTAGCATCTCTTTCTTTCTTAAATTCTGTATATTGAATACAATTTCATTATTTTTCTTGATGCAAAAGTTCCAGTTACTCATTTGTCCTTGCTCTAACTGTACCTTTAGTCATAATGGTGGTTTTTCAGCTTCTCTATGGTTTCAATTCTCATATCCATACTCAGGCTCTCAACACTGATGAGCAGTCCTTCTCTTTTCCTGGTCCATCTTCCTCTTTTCCATGCAGAATCTAAACTTTTACCCACACCCTCAAGCTTCCAGCTCCACACCTCCTTCAGTTGTCCTATTTCATTGAGAAAACTAAGTCATGAATCTGTCAAGGTCTTGCCCATTCCTAGTTCAGGAGGGAGTGGGCCCTCTCCCTTCAGTTATTTCCCTGCCTCTTTTGTCTTAAATCTCTTTTTTTCCTGTTGAGAAATCTGCTTACATCTATTCCACCTTGAAAACAAAAAATAAAACAAAACTCCCATTGATGCTGTACCACATTTCAAATTCTATTATTTATTGTTCATACTGATTTTCACTCATGATGGCTTGTTTCTTGACTCGTTTATAATTTTGAATTTTGAGCTCAGCTAATCTAAACCTATGGTAATAATGAGGGGATCTGAATTCAATGTAGATTTTTCTAGAGGGTGATTTTATTTGCTTCAGCCAGATACCTGTGGCCACATTCTGTTAATTTTCAGGATTGGGATTATATAAATCTAAATACCAATTGCACATGAGGCCAGGGTTATATTTAGGAACTGTGAAGAAACAACTTATTTTTGTCCAAAGTAGGGCCAGAGCCAAGAATGGACAAGTGAGCTTGTCATGTACTAATTACTGGTGAGAAGACATTTTTTTTTCCTTAGCTTATCTTTTCACTGAGAAAATGTCCCTTTGAAGGAACTGACTATAGGAATTACTTTGCATGGCACAAAGTGTTATCAACCCATGAAAATACAAGTTTCCTTGTATCAGAAAATACCTTTATGCAGCCACAAATCCGAGTTGGTTTACCACATGAGATTCCTGCTTTTTCTTTATTTTTGGACAATGAGGAGTTCCCTTGTGAAATTTTAAAAATTGTTGCATTATATCCAGCATATTTTGTAGTAGGTGACCTAGCCCTCCATATTGCTGGAAATAAAAAGGACCAAGTTTCTCTAGCAGTGAAGATGGGAGTCTTATCTGTCAAGGTAATGTCAGACTGAATCATTGTGATGACAGGAAGCTCCAAAATACCAAGTTATATATACCAACAAAACAAAACATTTATATTAGAACTTATTTTCTGGTAGAAAATAAAAACTCACCCAAGTTTCCTCACCTTTATGTAACACAATAGGTAAAAATAAAAATCTACATTCCACAGCTAACTATGGAAATTATACTTAATACAATTTCCATTTCAAAAAGATGGAGAGAATTAAGCTTTAAAAATTTAAGCAAACTGCTTAAGGTCACAGAACAAATAAAGGTTAAATCTAGTATATAATCCCAGAGCTCTCTTTTTAAAAACCCACAATAACCAATAGGATTGTGTCCTGCAAGAATTTCTAATAATGTAGTTATTGAGTAGATACTTCTTTTCATATTCCCAGACCCAATTCCAATGTGTGTGTGTATGGAAGGCGGTTTCTTATATATACCAGGCAATTCTTGAAAAACCAGCAGAGTATCAATTTTGTCTCTGTCTGCCCAGAGACAGCACCAGATTCCCCAGGTTAAGGGCTCTGTCCAACAGGATGGCCCTCTATTCCCAACTCCAGACATCAGTCACAAGCCCCAGGCTGTATTACCTGTGCTTCTGACCAACAGGCTACAGATTGGAGGTTCTAAAGACTTTCCCCTTGGGTTTGATTAACTTGCTAGAGTAGCTCACCAGAGCTCAGAAAACACTTAAGTGCACCAGTTTAGTGAGGAATACAAGTAATAGCCAAATGAAGAGATCCACAGGGCAAGGTCTCAGATAAAGGAGCTCCTATCCTCATGAGCTTGGGGCTTGGCTGGGTTGCAAGTGGAAGCATTCTGGTTCCCCTAGCATGGAAGCTCGTTCAGATCAGGGAAGCAGGATGCAAAAAAAGAGGGCAAAATGCTCCTCTCTTGTGTTTTTGTGAGGGCTTCATTGCATAGTCATAATTGACTAAATCATTGGCCATTGGCTGATTCAGCCTCCAACCCTGGCCTTGGGTGGTGTCCAAGAGTGTCTCAATAACATGACAAGGCATCCATTTGCCCTTTAAGGCTCTGGAGCATTTTGAGGAACTATAAATGAAAACAAAACATTACTGAGAAATATATTTTGGTTATATGAATGACCAAACATATATTTCTTATAACACATTATATCACAGTATCATAACTATCTTTAGAATAAAAATAAAAGGTATATAAAAGGAATTTAAGATATACTAAAAGGAAAAGACTATAGAAAAAGACAGGCAAATTTTGAAAAGAATAAAATAAAACTGATATAAATGAGAAAACTAACAATCGCTCCTAATTTCTATCTCTAGTAAATGTACACAAAATAAATCAAATCATCCCTCATGCTAAGAGCTATTAGAACTGGCAAAATATTTTTTAAAATCTTCTTGATTCCATTTGAAGACTAAGGAGGCAGGGATGAATTAAAATACCAAGATCTAAGGGATAAAATACAGAAGACAGAAGTTTTCATTTGGGGCCACTTTTCCTTGAAGTGCATGTTCATACAAGAAAAAACAGATAAGAGAATAAAGAATTTAGCAGAACTTTGAACAGATTAATGGTGCCAAGGGAACAAATATTGGCATTCACTGCCTTCCCAAGACAGGGATCATGGTAAACACCTGGGACTTGGGTTTGGGTCCACAAAGAAATATACTCTAGGAGTGAGGGTTATCATAAAAGACCAGCTTTTATAAGAACTGAAGCCCAGGTAAGGAGCACCTCAAACTTTGATTGAATTAAAATGATCTAGAATTTCTAGCCACCTACCAGAAGAAAATATAAATACTCTTCGGTGGAAAATAACATCATTAGACTCCCTAAACTATATTGCTTTGTGTTAAATATGCAATTTACATTAAAACATTACAGGGAGACAGGACAACGTGCTGACCACCAAGGGAAGAACAGATAACAGAAACAAACAGGAAATCTAATAGAGTCATTAGAAACATTTTGATACTTTCAAGGAAATAAGGGATAAAATTTAAAATATTGGCAGACAACTAAAAATTGTAAATAAGCATCAAATGAAAATTCTAGGTATGAAGACTTGTAATGACTGAATATTAAAAGCTCAGGATATGGGTTCATATTAAATTAGTCACATATAAAAGAGGAATAAGTCACCTGGAAAACAGATCAGAAGAAAATATACAGAATAAAGTACAGAGAAACAAAAATAAGAAAAATTGGAGAAATTACATGAGAGATTCAAAGGGGAGACAACCAAAACTTCAAACATACATGTAATGGAAGTCTCAGAAGAAGAGAAGAGAAAAATGGGGCAGAAGAGAGTATGGCTATTTATTTTTCAAAACTGATCAAAGAGATCAAACCACAGATTCAGTTAGCAATACGAAACCCAAAGAAGATAAATACAAAGAAACCCACACAGAGGTACACCACAGTGAAGACAAACGAGAAAAGAAAAATAGCAAAATCATAAAACTAGTTACAGGGAAAGCAAACAGACTAGTTTGATCAGATCTATAACACTTATTATTGACTTTTCAGTAAAAATAATAGAAGCCAGAAGATAATGAATTATATTTCAAAGTACCAAAAGAAAATAACTGTCAACCTAAAATTCTATAATCAATGAAAATGTCTTTGAAGAATTAGGATATTCACGGACTAAAACAAGAGAATCTGTTGTCAGTAGAACCTCTGGTGGTGGTAGTAGATTCCACTAATGGAAATATTAAAGTAATAATGGTATCTCTAGGTATGAAGAAAGTCATACTGATTGCAACGGGCATGAGGGGGCTGCCAGGTGCTGGAAAATCCTATTTAGTAATCTCAGTTATGGTTAGAGGATATGTTTACTTTGCAATGACTCATAAGATTTAGCCTTATGATTTGTGCACTTTACACGCATGAGTTAACCAGAGAGGATTAATGAACTTATTATAGATTTGAAATAAATATCCAGACAGCACCATAATAAAGAGGTAGACATGATGAAGAAGTTTTAGAGACACAGTGGCTATTGCATCCAGTAAAAGTTACAAAGAGAGAGAATTAAGAGATAAGAGAGAAACCAGACATCTCTTTAAAGTGATGAAAGAAAAATGTCAACCTAGAATTCTATACCATGACAATGTACCCATCAAAATAAGTGTGCAATAAAGACGGATGCATTCATTTCTTCACACATTTTTTTCCAACAATTGTTATTGAGCACTTAACATTGTCTGGATATAGGGACACAGTATCGATGAAAAAACAGAATTCTCACTCTCACAGTTCTGAGGCCAGAAGTCTGAAATGAAGTTCTTAGGGCAACAATAAGGGTTTGGCAGGGCTGGTTCCTCCCAGAGTCTCCAAGGTTTTGCCCCTCTGGCTCTCAGAGGCTGCTGGCATTCACTGGCTTGTGGCCATACAACTGCACCTTGCGTCCGTCATCACACTGCTTTCCCTCTGACTTTTGATCCCTCCAGCATCCCTTTTATAAAGACCCTTGTGATTACATCAAACCCACCTGGACAATCAAGGATAGTCTTCCCATCTCAATACCATTAACCTGAGGGACTTATATGACAAAAAAAGAAGTTCCTTTTGTCGTATAAGGTAACACAGGTCCTGAGGATTAGGATGTGGAGATCTTTTGGGGGTCACTTATACAGCCTACCACACATGTAGGCAATTTTAGTGGATTTTACCTTGAAGTGAAATTGTTGGGGTATAAGATACTCATTATGTTCAGCATTAGTAGGTATTGCCAACTAGTGTTTCTAATGTGATGTATCTACTTGCACTGCTGTGACCAGTGTTTCACAGACTCATCAATGCTTGATACTACTGTCTGTCTTCTTAAGTTTAGCTATTCCAGTGGATGCATGTTGTTATTTCATTCTTTTAGTTTTCACTGCATTTAGTTTTCATTTATATTTACCTGATAACCAAAGAGATTGAGCCCACTTCATACATTTCATGGTCATTTAGATATTCTCTTTTGTAAAGTGTCTATTCTTTCTTTTCTTACGGGGTTATGTTTTTCTTATTGATCTGTATTCATTCTTTATATTCTTTGCATGTAAACCTTTTGTCAGATATACGTATGGAAAACATTTTCTCTCTGTGTCTTGCTTTTTCAATAGCTAATGTTATCTTCTGATAAAATTTCTTAATTTAAATGTACTTCAATTTGTCATTTTTTTCCTTTTTGCTTAATATTTTGGAGGGTAATGTAGTGCCAGAGTCGCAGTAATTTCCCTAGATTTACTCTGTGGACTCGGTGGCTGTTGAAATTCTTGCTGCCAGATCCACACCACAGGCATTATTAAAATGCAGGAAGAGGTAAGCGAAAAGGAGTGTTTGTCCCACATTTATCCACTCCTTTAAAGAGCTTTCCCTAAAGCTTTACCCAAAGACTACTCGGACATCTCATCCAAATTCATGTGCAGAGAGGTGGGAAATTACAATTTTAATTTAGTTAATTTTGTCCCTCTAATAAACAGTTGCCCTTTGAACAATACAGGGTTGAACTACTTGGGACCACTTATACACAGATTTTTTTCCAATAAATATGTTGGAAAATTTTGGGGGATTTATGACAACTTGAAAAGACATCTCCCTTTCTCTAGCTCACTTTATTGCAATAATATAATACATAATACATATAACACAAAAAATATGTGTTAATTGACTGTTTATGTTATCAAAGTTGATTAACAGTAGGCTATTAGTATTTAAATTTTGGGAGAATCAGAAGTTATTAGTAGATTTTCAACTGCATAGGGAGTTGGTGCCCCTACTCCCCACATTGTTTAAGGGTCAACTGTAACTGATATAATTTTTAACAAAAAAGGAGAGAATGGATCTTTGGGAGGTAATTGTCAGTATTTACTAATAGAAGCAAAATGATCAGTTTATCAAGCTATTCTTGTCACCATTTTGAAGAGGTAATAGAAGGTGTGAAAAGTGGCTGGATGCTGCAGATATTTTGAGGATTTAATGGGATTTTCTGATGGACAAATAAAGAGTATGATAATTTGATTATTAATATCTCTTTGCAAAAAGCATTGCCAAGGTCTATTTCATAACGAAGGACTTTGAGCCACGAAACAAGTAGATGAAAGATGAATCTCAGAGGAAAGAAAATGTTAACCTTTGACTAATTTGGAGAATAAAAACAGTGGAATAAAGTCTAAAAATCATATAAATGGAAAAAATGAAAATTTTCTAAGGTCTTTATGTTATTCAAGAGGAGAGTAGAAAAAGGCTATTAGAATACAAAGAAGGCAGAAACTGATTTTTCCAGGGATGAAGCAAAGGATAAAGGGCATTTCAGAAAGGCAAACTGTTACATGCAGGAATAATTAGCAATATCTTAAGGACTTCTAAGTATGTTTATTTTTCATGCTCTTTTTTCTTTACCAAATTACCCAAAAGAAAGATATAGACAGAGGTAAAATGTGTGAAGCCTCATTATAATTATTGTGGCTTCTCATGATATAGTTATGGAGCTCAATCTCAATTCTGCCTCTGA
Organism: Manis javanica; assembly: GCF_040802235.1. NCBI lineage: Eukaryota > Metazoa > Chordata > Mammalia > Pholidota > Manidae > Manis > Manis javanica. Next base: position 10,645,646 of record NC_133168.1, on the reverse strand, counting down.
TGTTGGAATCACAGTTTTAAGTAAAACTACTGAATCTTTTTTCTCCTATGTCTCAGTCTATTCTAGTGTGTATCATTTGCTTGAAAGACGAATGCGTCATATTGCAAGGAGCACAGATGTGCCTCTCTTTCTCAGCTATAATGATGAAAAATTCCAGTAAGCAATTATTTGGTGAATGGATTTCATGGAATGCCAACTCATGCCACAAAACTAATTCATCTTTCTGTTAACAACAAAGATTCACCCACATTTCCCCCCACCTGCCAGAATAAGTAGGGTAACAAATACAAGATTTTAAAAAAAGCAATCTATTCACCAAGTTCTGGAGCTGTGTTCAAACACAGCCAAATTGTAATAGATTTTTATAAGAAAAATCCATTAGGCTTTATTTTTTTAGAACAATTCTAGTCTTGCTTTTGTTAAGCTGTAAATGATAGTGCAATATTCTTTCTTTAAAATATATTGCAGTGTATCACAATCTAGAATATCTTCAAAGAAGCAATCTTATTATGAAAGCTGTTTCAACTTCAGGAAAAGCAATTGGAAATTTCTAACGGAACTTATGAAACACTATGCACACCTTGAGGAGCTGGGTATTTCATTACTGACTTTGTTTACTGTCTGGTTTTTTATTTATAACAATACTACTAGAAGCAAAATAAAAAGAGTTATTGTTTGTTGGTGTAAAAAGTTAAAAATTTTTTAAGAAACTCAGTACTTTCATATTTGGTGCTCAGTCTAAATTCTGGGTTCTCTACCACATAAAATCAGGAAAGTTCTGGAGGCATCATTATGTACAAAATGGATAGTTTCTAATAATACATGACCACCACTTCCAAGAAAATCAACACATAAATATTATTACTTTTGTATCTTATGTCTAAAAGTAAGGAATTTCCCCTCTGATACTGAGGCTTAGTTGATCCTTATTAGTTCTCTGTGGCTACTGTAACAAACTGCCACAAATAGGGTGGCTTAAAAAAATAGACATTTGTTTTCTCCTTGCCCCCTCCAGCTTCTGGTAGTTCCAGGAATTCCTGGGCTTGATTTCATCGCCTTAACTTCTCCTCTGCTGTGGGTCTATCTCAGAATTCTCTCCATCTCTCTTTTATAAGGACACATGGGACTGTGGTTAGGACACACCCAGATAACTCATAAATAAGCTTCTCCTCCCAAGAACCTTAAATTAACCACACCTTTTGTCATATAAAGTAATATCCACAAGTTCCAGGGCATCAACATGACATCTGTTGGCACTACTTTTCAGCCAATCACACACATTCTCTCTGTGATCTTATCTCAGACTTTTCTGCCACTTCTGAATTCCCACCTCTTCTCCCCCTTTCCCTATTTTTGATGGCTCCCCCTTCAATGGTTCCTTCCCCTCATCATATAATCACACTGTATTGTTTGCTAGGCCTGCCATGACCAAGTAATCATGAGCCACTCAATCAACAAAAACTTATTTTCTCACAGTTCCAGAGGCAAGAAGTCTGAGATCTTGGTTTCTTTTGAGGCCTCTCTCCTTGGCTCCTAGATGGCTGCTTCCTCCCTGTCCTCACACGGTCTTTCCCATGTACATTTATGTGCCCTAACTTCCAGTCATATTGGATTAAGAGCAACAAAAATGACCTCACTTTAACTTAATGATCTCTCTGAAGACTGTCTCTGGATGCAGTCATATTCTGAGGTATTGGGGGTTAGGACTTCCACATATGAGTTTGGGAGGGACATGATTCACTCCATAACACAGATCATTCCTTCCCATTCTGGAAAAGAAAGAAAACAACTCTATCTAAAGAAGCACTCCCTCAGAGTACCAGCTGTATCAGACATTCACTTCCCGTCAGATACCCTGCGCCCCTCCACATTTCCAATCCTCTTGTTATAAGGACGAGCCCTAGGACTACTCTTAGGTAGACAGTATTACCATTGTAATCCACCAATAAGGAGTTGTACTATGAAACTGGATGATAAAAAGGAAAGTAATTTCATCTTAGAGTCACAACCTTAAAAGACTGGTGAAAAATGGATTATAATGTTTGTTTCACAAAAAGAAGTTTCTGTGATATTCTCAGTTGCATTTTGTTCTCATGACCTCAGCTTTCATCAATGGAGGCTACAAAAAACAGCTTTCTAAAGTGCATTATGATACTGTAGGAAAACTATTTGCACATCTCCAAAAATCCTTGCTTCCCCTGAAGTTCCCTTCTCACCTTTTGGTCAATAAAAAATGAATGAGTCAACTTTATGAGACTATAAGACCTGGATATTTCCATTGTATTATTTTTCCCCTGATCTTGACTTTCTAGTTTTAACTTGTATTTATCTCCACCTGATTGTTTTCTGTTTATCTTGATGGACTAATTATTTCTGTAGTTTTGGGGTATACTTTCTCTAGATTATGAATGTATATAGTGCAAAAGTTATGAAAACATATGTCATAAACATTTAATTGAATGAATTATCACAGTTGATATATATATCACAAGCTGTATAGTTTTTAATATTGAAATGTCCTTTTTCTGCATTCATTTAAAATCAAGTCAGTAGTCATGACAGAATGGGGTAAGGCAGCAGTTCTAAAAGTATCAGTCAGGAACTTCTGGTGTTGCCAAAATCTTCCAGGGGGTCTGTGAGATCAAAACTATTTTCAAAATAGTAAAAAGACATTGTTTATTTCACACTTGTTTTCTATGAACATATAGTTAAGTTTTTCAGAGACTATATGACGTTTGTGATACCATAACAAATTAAGAAGCTAGCTATCTTCTATAAAGCGTGTTCAGACCAAATGGAAAGCAGAGTTTGAATATACCCTAGACCAAATACTTACAGTCATGTGACCAAAATTTAAAATACTCCTGACTTCCCTGAAATTTCGGCTTTGACCTTAAACAAAATTTAAACTGTCTTCCTATCAGGATGATCTTCCAGCTTCCTAGTCAATGAAGTAAGCATATGTACAAACAAATAAGCTTATACAATGCTATTACCCTATAATCACAATAGAAAACAATGCATTTCCTCATTTATGCTTTATAAACGGAGCTGTACCTCCTGAAGCCAAGCTTCTACCATTTATAGTTTTGAAGTCTTCCTGTTAGTAAACAGTTTGTTTTCTTGATCAATAAAATACTCATATCAAGTAAAGTTCTCTGAATTTTCTTTTAACAAGCTAAATGTTAAAAATATTGGGGAGAGGGGGATAAAGGGGCAGAATAATTCACAATCACAATTTAAGCTCATCACAAGGATGGTAATACAGCATAATACAGTCAATGATCCTATAACATCTTCCTATGTTGACAGACAGTAACTACACTATGGGGGTCAGGATTTAACAATATAGGTAACTGTCGAACTACTGTGTTGTACATTTGAAACCAATATAAGATTGTATATGAATGTTACTTCAATTTTCAAAAAACTGAAACAAAAAAAGACTTGCAAAAACAAAACTATGCCGCTCTCCTCACTAAATGCTTTGTTCTAGAAGATTAGATAATTTTACAAAAGATATGTTATTTGTGTTTATAGGCATTTACTACAGTCATTTTCAACAACTATTTTATTTCAGTTTTAATTTTTAACATGGTAAATATTGATAGATATAACCCATACACAAAAGCTCTTCGAAGATCCTCAGAATTTTAAGATCACAAGTTTCCTGAGAACAAAAAGTGAGAACCTCTAGGTTGAAAGAAAGAGCTCCTCCCTCTGTGTTGTGGGAAAATGAAACCAGAAATGAATGCGTCCCCTTTTTACTACTCCTTTGGGCCACTATTCCCAGGAAACACTCACAATGTCACAATTAGGCACTATCTTGGAACACAAAAATACACATAGCAGACCAAGAGGACTCTGAGTGACAGCCCCACAGATAGATGATATATAGATGTATAGATACAGCCCAAAGGATGTTTTCTCTTTTCACTTCCATCCTACATTTACTTCAAGTCCAAACCAGAATTGTCACCTCTCAATTCCTAGCTCCTAAGAAATTAGGATCTGTCTGATTCTCTTTGCACAACTCCCCAGAGAGATTTCTGACACAACTCCATTGGCAACCCTTGTATTTGTGATGTCCCTGCCGAAAGGTCTTTTTAATACGAGGTTTTTTTCTCAAAGGTATGGTCTTGCTCTGGAATGGCAAATAAATTTCATAGAAAGTACAAACTCTGATGTATTGTTAAGAGTTTGGCTGGAACATTGTTTGAGAAGGATTCTGAGGCATTTCCAGACTTAGCAAGACAAATGCCACAACTGATTAGTGGTCTACCCTGGGTGCCAGCAGGAAGAGTGTTAGCTTATGTGCTGTGTATTTGCTGGCCCTGTGGAATCAACTGGAATTGCTGTCATCAAACAGATGTAGAACAAGACAATAAATGTTTAATCCATGTATAAATTACACAAAAATTTAGTACCTATGATGGATAATAACAGGTATCAGCAATAATATCTTCCTCATAAACAAACTCTACCTTCTTACAATATAAGCAAAGATGTTTAAGATCAAAGAAACACATTGATTGGAAAAGAACATAAGAATTACCTTGAAGCTTTGTAATAACATAGACTGAGCACCTGTATATCTGAAGACATTTTTACTTTTCGCATGAACTAGGATGCCAGCTGTCCTTGATTCTGGCACTTTTAGGAGCCTGACAAGAACTTACTTTCAGAAACAATCTCCTCAGAGTGGAATTTAGGAAGGTGAATTTTAAGGATGCCCGCTGTGGTTCTTAGAAACTTCCAGGTGCTGTCACTGGTGTTGCTATAGTGTGGCATCGGCTGCAAGTCCTTAACTTCTTTTCAACATATCATCATATTGGTGTTTTTTAAATAATTTATACGTGGAGGTAGAAGAAAATGAGGGAAAACTGAAAGAGAAGAATAAAGAGGAAAAACACCACACAGAAAAAGACAAATGCTGTATGATATCACTTATATGTGAAATTAAAAAAAAACTCCTACTAAATACAGAGAACAGATTGGTGATGGCCAGAGGTAAAGAGGTGAGGGGTTGGAGGAAGGTAAAACAGTCAAAAAGCACCAAAAAAAAAAAAAAAGGAGAGAGAGAGAGAAGGCCAAAGATACAAGTTGTTCCTGCAGATTTGAGCCGGTCTGACTTTTTCCCTGCTTGGCAGAAAATACTGCAGCTATGTATTCCCAACCTTGTTGTTGTGACTATTAACTCCACACACCAGTGCCTCAGCAGTGGTACATATTGGCAACATACTCCTTGAAATCACATTTTTGTTGAGGAAATAGAAGAATTTCAGCCCCTTCGAGAACAAGGCCCAAGTGCTGACAAGAACACTAACATGTTCCTTCGCCGATTTACCTTTCTGTCACTTTACCTGGGAGTTAGTTATCCTATGAGAAGTGTACACAGGAAAGCAAGCAATGCCTGGGGCTAATAAATTTGTTCTAAATACAGCATTGTGAAGGCACTGGCAGTGGGAGGCAGGGGCGGGGGCAGGGGGAGCAAAACCAAAAAAGACTGAAATAGAATTTGTTCCCTTGGAAACAAAGCAATACTTAGTGTGTTTGAAATAAACATATATATATTTGTACCACGATTTTCAGCAAAAATGTGGCTCTAAAATGAAATTCTGACAATATGATCACAACACTTGGGAGGAATAAATGGGGGGACATAAACATTCAGAAAATTTTATAGTTTACAAAGTATTTACCTGCATTTAGCTCCACAAGTTCGACTACAAAGATTATGTACTAATGACAAAGACAGGTGAGCCAGAGGAGATGGCAGCTATGGTGTCACTAAGGAAGGTTAAAGGTCATGATGAGCAGAAACTTACCCCCTCACTCCCCAGCAAAACCCACAGATATTAAAAGGGAATTTCAAACTTCATTTTGGAATAAGGAGAAAAAAGCAAAACATAGGAAAGCAGGAAAATATCCTAAAATAAATTACTAGATGGATGACTTTGTAGGAATTAGGTGAAGAAAATGGTGATTATAAGGAAACAGCATGAGTCCCTTAAAAATTAGTCTTGAAAAGTTTACTCCTTTTAGATTGATTTATAAATTTGACTTCTGTAGTCCTAAACTAGGTGGCATTTCTTGATCTTCCCCTTAAATAAAAGGGGAAATATAGCATTAAAGATAATCATACTTAGAGGTACATATTAATTCTCTTTTGTAAAATAAGTGAATCAAAGTATTAGATGTCCCTAAATTACCCTCTAGCTCTGAAATTGTTTAAATCTCAGATCCTAATGTATCAATGTCACCATCTTATCATGGGAATACATGCTTGATTCTCAATCAATTTTGTCATTAACTTGAATAAAAACCTAATCATATTTGTCACATTTATAGATGACAAGTGGTGGCAGAAATAACTATACTGAATGACACATTTAATTTTTGAAATCATCTCAACCAGTTAGAACAGTTTGTTCTTCTTGGTGTCCCTAGGAGATACTTTAAAGCTTGGTGTATAGTTGACCTCAAACACTATGTGTTGAAAGAATACATGAATAAATGAATGAATGGGTCAAAACTAGCAAGGTGAAATGCATCAAATAAAATTAATTTGTTCAGGTACAGAGTAGACTAAGCCTGGTTTGAGGGCAATTTAGATAAATACCAGGCAGCTACAGTTCATTACCAGCTCAATTTAAGTGAGTTCAATTAGCGAAAGTATAGTATCTAGGGACATTAATCTCACTGACATCTGCTCTAATCAGACTATGTGTAAAATACTAAACTCCTTCTGGGTGTCACTTTCTAAGGCTGACATTGGCAAACCAAGGTTTAACAAGAGAGGGTGGCCGGGATATTTAGAGGTCTGGAAGCCTTGTCAGGAGATAGAATGGAAGGATCTGAGATGTTTCACTTGGAGAAGGAATATAGGGGAGACATGCTTTGAATATTTGGAGAGTTGTCACGGGAAAGATACATTAGAATCATTCTGTGCATCACCCAAGGAAAGAATATGGAAGCTACAGGGAAACAGATCTTACTTTATTATAAGGAAGGAATTTCTAACAGATCCGTCAAAACTGATTAATCTATTTTGCAAAGAAGGGAGGCACTTCATCACTTTTAATTGTTGAAGCAAAAAGTAGACAGTCTGCAGGGCCCTGCAGAGAAATCATTACTGTGGATAGATATTAGCAGAGATGATCTGAACAGTCTTTCCTGCCCAAATATTCTGTGATTCTGTGATCCCTGGGTGATGTGTGGACCACCTCTTCACAATCATCGTAATCTCTCCTTTTACTGATTTAGCTTATCATTTAATAGACAACCAGGTCCCTCTTTGTTCTTTCTCCCGTTTTTCTCATCTGCACATGAGGTGTCCTCTAGGCTGACTTCTACTGCAACCACAGCAGGAAAAATGTAAATGATATTTTCTATTTCAAATTCCTCTTCTTCACTGCTGGCATAATTTTGTCTAATTTTAACTAATTTAAATTTAAATAGCTTTATTTAGCTAGTAGCTACTGTTTTGGACAGCGTAAGTCTAGTCTCTAGAAAATTAAATTAGAATAAAATTATTAAAATTGTTTTAAACTTAAATTTAATATTTAAATTATAGAATTATTCCACTTTAGGAGTGATTGTAAATTTTTTAAGAATAAATGTAAATGTTTTTACTGTACTGAGGAATAATGCTGCACCAAAACATTTACAGTGACTTATTCATTTAATATTTATGGAATATACCAGACACTATTTACCAGCTGTCATACTAAATGCTCAGGAGCATTTAGGAGATCATTTAAGAGTTCAGACTATTGAAATATGTAGTAAATAAGAATTACAATATAATCTTGCTTGCTATTAGAGATATCTGAATGAAGAATTACGGGCACATAGAATAATTGTAGGACTTAAAAAGGTGTCGTTAAAGAATTTTATTTAAGCTGGGATATCATAAAAGAGTAAGTTACAAAATAAATGGGGGAAGAGTGGAGTGAAGAAAGAGGAGGAGGACAGGCATTTCAGAAAAGACATGGAATCCTGAAAGGGCTTGGTGAGTCCAGGCTACAAGCTACTCTACATGTGGTGTGCAGCAGATGCTGCTAGAAAGTAGATTCTAGGCTGAACCCAAGAGTCTTAGATAGTAAGCAAGAAGTTTAGATGTCAAGGGGTCACATCATACACTATACTTCCCCTACTATTACAATTTTTACACTTCATATAAAGTACTTTTTAAAAAATCTGCTTCATTAGGTTTTTAAGTTGTTTATGGCAAGATCATGTCTGCTTTATCCATCAATGTACTCCATGGCATCTGTAGAGAACAGTAAGTATTTAGGTTAAATAAGAAAATTTCAACTAAGTTGATTTTAAAAGACCCAATTGGCTTTGTTGATTGATCCATGAATCAGGCAGCATCCCTTCTAGCAAGTCGAGGGGAGTCCATTGAGCTATAGAAAAGGAAAGGTTTGTCAAGGTAGAGAGAAAGCGGTAAATAGGAAATTACTATCAGAGAATCCATCGTTTTAGGCGAGGTCACCCTGCAACAGAAGTGGGTCTACCAGTAAATTTTATGGTGCTGAACCCGAAATTCCAAAGGTAAAATTATAGTTAGGTTAGATAGAAAGTCTTAGTTTGCTGATATAGGGCCATTAACATGAGTGACTCCATCTTTGGGCCTGCGGTTTTCTTTTTAACTTTATATGAATGAATGTTTCTGCTTGTCCTGAAGCTGGATGCCCTTTGGGACCAAAGCACCTACCTCTTGCAAGTTACCTCTTTGACTTCTGGGGTTCCACAGCTTGATTGGGCTACCACATTGCCAGGCAGTGTGGCTGTCTGGTGGCAATATGTAGTGGCAGATTTTATGACTGTGTTCTCTGCATTTTAAATAAAGCTGGGAACTTAACAGACAAGTTCATTCGTGGCACTGAATTTGAGTGTCCCAGAATAAGATACTGAGGTGGTGCGGTTAAAAGGCTTTTTAATCGAGAGTGAAGGGTAAGAGTAAAAAGGCACAAGAAAGGTACTATAGACTAAATATCTATTTTTTAGTGATTTAATGTAGGGGAAAGCAAAGTAAGTGTGCTACTTGCTTCCTCCATTTCATCCCTAGCTGTATGTCCTTAGAAACTTACGTTTTTATTTCTTCATTATTTGATGGAACTACTCTTACCCGTAAGAGAAATAGCAGAGGCTCTAAATACATGAGAGTCTTTACGGTTTCCGAATTTGTCGTCTTTGTGCAAAAGAATACCAAGTAATTCCCCTTCAATAGTGTCTCCCAAAAGGTACATCACGTCTCCCTGACCCTTCAAAAATACAAATGCTGGGCAAAAGAAAAAGTGTTTAATTTGATCATCGCTGCGCTGATGCATTAGGGGTAATGCACACAAAGACGTAAAGTAGCACCTTACTAACGCGGTCCCTTCTGCATCCCACCCGCAGCCTCGCGGGGACCTTGGCGCCGCGCTCCCAGCAAACCCGGCGGTCTCGGAGGGGCGGGGACGACGCCTCCGCGCGGGGTGGGCGGGGCTACGGCGCTTCCGGCCCCACCCCACCCCCGGCGCGGGGCCGGTGCCTGCGTCGGGGGAGGAGTCTTGTCCCTCCGCGCGGCCCGTCCTTCCTCAGCGCCTGCTGCCTGCGGGCTGACGTGTCTGCGGTTTCCCCGGCGTCTCGGCAAGCAGGGCCGCCATGGCGGACGCCTGGGAGGAGATCAGGCGGCTGGCGGCCGACTTCCAGCGGGCGCAGTTCGCCGAGGCCACGCAGAGGTGCCCGACCCTCCCTCTCCTCGCTGGGGTCCGAAGTAGCCCCTGGGCGGCCGCGCCACGATCGGAGGCCGCGATCCCCTGCCTGGACCCCGGGCCTTCCCGGCCTGTCCCTCCTCCCTGAGCTGGGACTGTGGGTCCGTGGGCCGCTCTCGGCGGGGAAGCCCGCAACCTGCTGCGCCCCAGAGCACCCCTCCGTACCCCGGCGATGGCGCCGCCGCCAACTCCCAGCGCCCCTCTCGATCCTTCGCGTCATCAGGCCACTAGCCTCAGGGCCCCTTATGCACTGCCTGATCGAGAATGAGCTTCAGTGGGGAGGCTTACCCCAAAATGCAGTTGACTGTAAACATTTTGCCCTTTTTCTCCACTGAAACTTGTTGTCAGGCCAGACCCATGGTCCCATCTGTCACTTTTAGGGACTCCCAGACACTGACATTTCCTACAGATGACTAACCTTTGGGGGATGTGTCCGGAGCACCCCAACTCTGTTTCTCCATGTTACAGCTACACTTACGCTAATAGAATCCTTTTTTATCCTTCGACGATTTCCTACCTTGTTGTATTGTTCTTTCTGGCGCTGAGGACCTGAATCCCTTGATGTTATTTTGTAGCGGGCAGAGCAAACCAAAGCCCATACTTAAGTGGCTTGGCAGTCGCAGTTATGGTTTTTCCAGGCCAGATCTCCAGTTTACAGACAAGTTGTATGAGTGAAACACTCATACGCTTAATTTAAAAGAATTTTTTAAAACAATTTAGATTGCAAATTGAAGTAAAAGTAGGGGTGTTTTTTCTTAGTTTTTTTTTACCCTGCCTTAGTTATATAGCCTCACTTTTCTATTCAGATTTGAACATTAGAAGCTGACTTAGAAGAAAAAGCAAACTGGAAATTCCTAAAAGGATTTGTGCCGAAGCACGTGATTTAAAGTGCATGTAAACCTGCTTACTTCCAAGGGTTTTTTTTAAATGTATTGAATCAGTATTGTTAAACTAATAAAAGATACAGATTTTGTAATATAGATCCCAGGACTCTTTACCCAGACTTTTTCAAAAAGCCCATTTTCATACCTTCTGTTAATCTTATTTGAGCACCAAATGCATCAAGTGCATTTTTACAACTTAATTTGTCTTGTTTCCTTCAGGTTGTCAGAGCGGAACTGCATTGAGATTGTGAATAAATTGATTGCTCAGAAACAGCTAGAAGTAGTTCACACACTTGATGGGAAGGAATATATTACCCCGGCCCAAATTAGTAAAGAAATGAGAGATGAGCTACATGTCCGAGGTGGTAAGTAATGCCTTAGTTTTTTTTTTCTTCTAGTTCTTTGGAAGGAGAAAAAAACTTCAAACCTTTAAATAATAAAGTATTGGAGGTTATTGGACACCCTTCTTTACTGTTAGTATGGTAACCAGCCTTATATATTTTTAATAGGTTTGGGTAAACATGATTATATAATTTAAATAAAGTCAAGTATTATCACTACAAAATAGCAGTTTTTAAAAAATTTTTAGTTATGTTTTGTATATGTGAATTAATTTTATTTTCAAAGTTCATGAATATATTGAATGATTCAGGGGAGGATACTTAGCTGCCACTTGTCAGGTGGTAAGAAAGGGGAACAGAGATTTTAAAAGATTACAAGCTTTTGCACTACTGTGCTTTTTTTTTTTTGGTTATTATGTATTTGCAAATTAGGAAACAATATGGTGCTACACCTATTTTATTGTAGGAAATTCTATTACAAGTACATAAAGGTTTTGTTTTCTTTCGTCTTTTTAAAATTGAGCAAATCTAACACTATTTGATTAAAGTAGAAACACCTCTGAAAATGCTTTTGATCAGATGTTATCACATATACCCTGGGTGACTGTTTATCTCCCTGTATAGTGCTAATGAAATATTAACTATGATTTGGAATACTTAAGAGATTTTTCTTTTGCTAATAAGTGGAAATTCAACATTTTCAAATAATTGAAAAAAGCTTATCTGAATTTAATTTTAAGTTCTCTTTGGTCACAATCAATTAATTATGGAGAGAAATACCCTCGGTAAGTCTGGCCAATTTGCCTATTTGTTGATGCTCATAGTTGGCCTGATGTGACAAATGATACTTTAAGAATAAATTATTGCCTAGGCCTTAAGCCATGAAGACTTACTCAGTTAATGGTTTGTTTGATATTTGAAGACATTAATTATTGTGGTTCTGTGTCCTTTGTAGAAGGAGAACTTCTGTCCAAAATGTAAATCAGTTAGAATTTACAGTTTGGGGCTGGTGTGTATTTAAACATAATTTAAAATGAATGTCTTTTCTTTAAAGGTCGAGTAAACATTGTTGATCTGCAACAGGTAAATTTTAAATTTATAAAAATTCTTTCCCTTGATTTTTCAATTTCTTGGTACTGTGAGTATTTTCAATGCCTTAAATATTCACCAATACTGATAATCATATTTTGTATAATGTTTATGAAGAAATATGTAACTGATACATTTAATCAGTTTAGTAAGTTGTCATATTGAATTGATTTAATAAGTTCTCAGTTGACTGACTTATTCTTTATTTACCAAATAAACTCAGAGTTATTATTTTATGTAATTACAGGGTTTATGTAATTTGGGGAGAAAAATCAGTAGGTTGATGTTTACTTGTTTTTAGTATGTGGAAGGAATAGAGAAATATAAAGAAACTAGAAGTATTTTTAGAAAGTACAATTGTACAGGTCACCATGGCATACTATATACAAGTAGCTGACGAATCTTGTCTGATATTGTATCTGTTTGTCATATGAATATGTAACTTAACTTCTTTTTTTTTTTTTTTTATTGAAGGGTAGTTGACACACAGTATTACATTAGTTTCAGGTTTACAACACAGTGATTTAACATTTATATACATGATAATTCTAGGTACCAACTATCACCATACCCAGTTGTGTAACTTACTTCTTAATACAAACTTTCTGAGCAAGTAAAATTGTAATTGTTCAGCAATGAAAATAAATAAGTAATAAGCCCTACTTTTTTATTTGACTTGAGGCTTTTTATAGTTTTTCAAGTCAATTTGAAATGTACCCTAAAGTCAGTTTTTTAAAAAGATGGTGCTAAGTAGATAATTTCAGACTTAAGAAACAAATATGAACTTATCACTAATGGAATTTATATTTATTTTCCAGGCAATTAATGTGGATCTGACTCATATTGAAAATAGAATTGGTGACATTGTTAAATCAGAAAAGCATGTTCAGCTAGTGTTGGGACAACTGATAGATGAGTAAGTACAATATTTAAGAGTGTTTTTTGTTGTGTTTTTTTTTATAAGGTTTGTGTTTAAATTAGCAGAACTGTGGCTAGTTCTGCATTTTGTTTAGAATTCTTATAGTGCTTATTTTCATTATAGGGATGTACTTAAAAATTAAATGCTTAATTGTGTGGAGCACTTAGAAACAATATAAGCTTTGATTTTTTTTCTATTAAAGCAACACAAAATATAATTTTTACTCTTTTTTATGTGATCTTTATTCTCAGAGCAAATTTGCTGAAAAAATATTCATGAAAAATGCCTTCAGACTTTACATTATTAAAAAGACTCTGCATTTATCATTTGGTTAACCTTATATTTAGTTGTTTGATAAGAAAAAATAACTTTCAGAATATGAGTAATGTGTAATATTTTTGTAGACAGACCCTATTCATTACTTTGGGGCATATCTTATTGCCACAGAAATTACACATGAGGGATAGAAGGAAATTATTCCTAATTTGTTTTTCTTTCTTCTTTTTTCTTTTTTCTTCACATTAGGACCTATTTGGATCGGTTAGCAGAAGAGGTAAATGATAAATTGCAAGAAAGTGGTCAGGTAACCATATCAGAACTGTGTAAAGCTTATGATCTTCCTGGAAACTTTCTGACGCAGGTATTTTTCTTAATAGTATAATGTATCTTTTCAGATGAATAAAGAATAAAGAATTTTAATGGAAAAAGTAAAATTAGACTTTTTTACAATTGATTTTTTTGCAAGCACTTGACTACTGATACAGCAATACACTTTGGGGATACTTCTTGTACATTGATGGCTCTGATGAAACCATTTAGAAACTATCATGACTTTTGTGAGCCCAGAGATACCCTAAAAAAAATTAATAGACTAGGTTCTAGGCCTGCTTTGGTGCAGTAGCAAGTATACCGAGTTCATAGTTTTATTTAATGCTTCTGATATCAACTAAACAGAAACTTGAACCAGGATATCTGTAGTTCTGATGCCCAGTTATATTTCAAATAACTAATGAAGATTGTCATTTGGAGGAGGTGTTATTGGCATTTTATGGGGTAAAGGTTAGTGATGCTGCTAAGCATGCTACAGTAATGCACAGGACATACCTCCCCTGAACAAAGAATTGCCTTGTCCACAATGTCAGTAGTACAACATCTGGTGATGGCACCATTTTTTCTCTTCTAAAGTGTGGCTATGATAGGGAGAACCAAGGAATCTCTTATAGTCTTTCAATTTTAGGTACTTATGTCAATACCCAAATATCTTGATTTGCAGTATAATCATAATACTACCTAACAGTAGAGGCTAGTCCCTTGTTTGTTTTCTTTCTTTTTTTTTAAATAGTTTGACACTTTAGCCGTAGGGATGTCCATTTTGTACAGTGGTAAGTATACGTTCTTTGGAGTTAAACAGTCCTTGATTGGAATTCTGTCTCTTCCAGTGCCTATTCTGTGTTAGAAAAATTATTTCATCGCTTTTATGCTTCAAGTTGCATATCTGTCCAATGGGAATAAGTATCTTTTTCATAATCTTCATTGAGGTTATATACATAGTGTATCTAGTGAAGTATCTGGCACAGTGGAGGCACTCAGTAAATGAAGGTTTTGTTTTGTACTGACTGGAACAAATAATGAAAAAGTGAAATCTATTTTTAAATATACATCCAGAAGCTGCCTATGTCCAGAAATGGTTCATCAGTCATTTTTATTTTACATTGGAAATAGCCCCAAGTAGTTAAGCCTTTTAAGATATCAGCAATTTGACTGACTTAGTTCTTGGCTCTGCTGCGAGATTATGAAGTTTCCTAGGTCCAAAATCTTGATTTTTAGCTTATATATCATGTGACTTTATGCTTTTGAAATTTCTCAATCATATAATTAATGTAACATCAGCATGCAGCATAATTTTGTAAGACTATACAAACGTATATATGTAATTTTGTTCTTTCAAATTAATAAAAATTTGCATCTTTGCCCCCAGGCACTAACTCAGCGGCTAGGTAGAATTATTAATGGACACATTGATCTTGATAACAGAGGAGTAATATTTACTGAAGCTTTTGTAGCTCGACATAAAGCACGCATCCGTGGACTGTTTAGTGCTATTACCCGGTAAGCATGTTTTAAAATATGTGTATTTGTACATGTCTTTGATCATGGCTTGCATATTTTTTTAGCAAAATCCATTCAGAATTCTAGTTTTTAAACAGATAGAAAAGGAGCTTCTATGAATCGGGAGTGGGGGTTCTAGAGCCCTAGACTGTAGCCAAACTCTCTCCAACCTACATCTCTTCTCCCAAACCCTCTCCACCTTCTTGACCAAAAGATGCTCTTCTGCAGAACACCCACGTCAGTTTATAAAGTCACCCTGTAACCGTGTACAGAGTGTGCAGCTTAAAGTCAAGAAGTCCTTGGGTCATAGCTCTATTACTTAGTAGCTATGTGACCTTGAGCAGATAAGTCAGTCACTTAACTTCTTTGGCCTCAGATAGGGCTAGATGATTTTAAAACCCCTTTTCACTAAATACCAGTCTATAATTCTAATGAATAACGATGTTACTTGCAAAATCACTTTAACTTTTCTAAAACAAGAATCTCCAAAATGTTTGGGGTCAGTGCAACAAACTTTAGTGTGCAATTAAGAAAGCCTACATTTTCAATTATCTTCTTTCTCCTGTGTCGTTAACTTTTATCTCAGTGGGTTTTGGGTCCCATCAGCATTTAAATATGTCCATATTTCTCCCATTTTAAAATAGTCAAACCTCAACCCCAAATTCCACTCTGTCTACCATGTTGTTCAAGGAAACTTGAAGTGAACTTCTCAGGAGTTGATGGCTACATTTACTGTCTCAGTGTTCTTACCTTCTGTTGCTTCTAAACTCACCCATCTGGCCTCAGCTGCTTATGGAGCAATGATGTCAGTATCATTAAATCATATGGCTGCCTTCTGTCCTTGTATACTTGACTTGGCAGCAGCATTTAACTCCAGTTATGCCTTCCTTCTTAAAGTGTTCTCGTCCCTTTATTTTGACACCACACTTTACAAGTTGCTTTTTCCTCTTTTGGCTGTGCCTTCTAAGTTCCCTTTTTTGGCTCTTTCTTCTTTCTCTAGCCTTTAAAGTTCTGTTTCAGGCCATCTTTTTTCCCTCAGGCCTGCACTGTCTTCCTAGGTGATTTAACCTTTCCTTTATTTTAGACTCACAGTACTTACACAGCATCTTTAGTGAGACATTTTACAAGTGCCTCAAATTCACTGTATTTACAAAAACTCACTATTCTTGAGCTATCCCACCCCAGTACTCCACCTGAATTTTTCCTTCCATTTGTGTTTCCATTACCAGTAAATGTTATATCTGGCTGAGTTTGCCAAAAACCTGCAAGTCATCCTTACAGCACCCTCTCTTTCACCTTCTGTTCCCAAACATAAAGGCTTTTGATTTCTGTATTCTAAATAGTTACAGAGTTTTTACTTTTCTGACATCACCATTCCCATCACTTCAGTGCATTTTTTGACTTAGACTATTCTGGTAGCTTTCTAACCAGCCCCTTTCTACGCATATTACCTTCTTGGACTTTTTTACATGGCAGCCACAGTGATTTCTTTTTGTCTCTTAACAAATCAAAAGCATTTATCAAGCACCTAACACATGCAAGGCACTAATGGCACAAAAGGATAGGAGGTTAGAAGGGAAAGTTTGCAACTTAACACAATTTTCTTTGCTCCACATGTGCTCTGACAGCTTGCACCAGATTACCCTCCTAACCCAAGAAACTGGTAATGGTGGTTGTTGCTGGGAGAGTAACTAGATAGCTGAGTGATGGAAATGTAGGAAATACTATTTTCTATATTTTTTGTACCCTGTGCATATATTACTTAGTCAAAATATTAAAACTAAAAATTTTTTTCCTACAGACAAATATTTATCTTTTTTCTTTGAGTAATTATTGTGGTGAGTATAGTTATCCCGTTCAGCAAATAATGTTTTTTCAGACTCAAAGTAGCCCTGAGTTTCTCTACATGGAGGTCTTATCAAATCATGAGGGCAGAACAAATTCTGAGCCTTAAAAGATGTGGCTAGGCTGTGTGGCTTCCAAATAGTTCCATTTAATGTACAGTCTTCGTATTTACATGTTTTATCAGGAACCACCCCATTCTTCTGGTCTAAGTTCAAAGAAAACACTGTATCTCTGATTCAGAGAGAGTTTAATGACATGAGAGGTAGTCAGAAAGAAGAGCAGGGAGTAATTGAGAAGAGGGAGGCACACGATAGGAACACTGAACTGTAGTGTGTTTCTGATTGAAATCGAAGTTCAGCAGCTAAGTTATGTACCCAGAACTCTTAAGTCCTTCAAGAGAGATTAAACATTTCCCATATAAATGAAGGCTGAAGGAATTCATAACCACTGAACTGTCACTACAGGATGTTAAAGGGACTTCTACAGATGGAAATGTTCCTGAGCCTACACCAGCAAAAATAAACCTACAGTAAAGGCAGAACACCAATTAGTTACCAAGCAACTATGAAATTAAAACAAAAGTACTAAAACCAACTATGCACAAAATCACTTAAGGGATACTCAGAAATGCAGATTGTAACATCTAATACATAAAGTGAGGAGGAAAAAGAAGAAAAAAAGTACTTTTAGATTGTCTTTGAAATAGAGCAATCATCAGTTTCATATAGACTGTTATATAGTTAGAAAGCTTTCCTTGAACCTTATGGTAACTGCAAACCTAAAGCCTATAATAGATACAGAAAAAATTCAAAAAGAGGAATCCAATCACAATGCTAAAGAAAACCATCAAATAACAAGAGATGAGTATAAGAGAGGAAGAAAGGAATAGAGAGGACCTATAAATAGCCAGAAAACAATTAATAAAATGGCAGTACGTACATACCTATCAATAATTATCTTAAATGTAAATGGACTGAATGCACCAGTCAAAAGACATAGAGTGGCAGAATGGATAAAGAAGCAAGACCCATCTATATGCTGCCTATAAGAGACTCATTTCAGACCCAAAGATATATACAGACTGAATGATAAGGGATGAAAAAAGATACAGCAGGAAGAAAAAGGAGTAGCAGTGCTTAGACAAAATACTTCAAAACGAAAGTATCAAGAGACAGGAAGGACATTACATAATGATAAAGGGGCCAGTCCAACAAAAGGATATAATCATCATAAAAATCTCTGCACCCAACATAGGAGCACTTAATATGTAAACAAATACTAACAGAATTAAAGAGGGAAATAGACTACAACTCACTTATATTACTAGACTTTAACATACCACACATCAATAGATCAACCAAACAGAAAATAAATAAGAAAATAGAGGCACTGAACAACACATTAGAGAGATAGACTTAACAGATATCTACAGAACATTCCACCCAAAAGCAGCAGGATACACATTTTTCTCAAGTGTGCATGGAACATTTACCAGATTAGATCATGTACTAGGCCACAAAAAGAACCTCAATAAATTCACAAAGAAGACAGAAAAGCCCACAAACACATGGAGGCTAAACAACATGCTTCTCAATAATCAGTGGGTCAATGAACAAATTGAAACAAATCAAGTAATGTGTGGAGACAAATGAAAACAAAAATTGAACAGTCCAAAATTTGTGGGATGCTGTAAAAAGCAGTTCTAAGAGTACATAGTGATACAGGCCTCCTTCAAGAAACAGGAACAATCCCAAATAAAGAGTCTAAACTCACAACTGAAAAAACTAGAAAAAGAAGAACAAATGAAACACAAAGTTATTAGTAGACGGAGGGACATAATAAAGATCAGAGCAGAGCTAAATAAAATAGAGGATTAAACAATAGAAAAAAACAATGAAACCAAGAGTTGATTCTTTGAGAAAATAAACAAAATAGACAAATCCCTAGCCAGACTTACCAAGACAAAGAGTATACAAACAAAATCAGAAATGAAGAAAACACAATGGATACCACAGCAATACAAAGAATTATTAGAGAATTTATGAAAAATTATATGCCAATAAGTGGATAATCTAGAAGAAATGGATAAATTCTTAGAAAAATTCAACTTTCCATGACTGACACAGGAAGAAACAGAAAATCTAAATAGACTGATTACCAACAATGAAAATGAATTAGTAATCAAAAACTCCCAACAAACAAAAGTCCAATACCAGATGTCTTCACAGCCTAATTTTACCAAACATTTAAAGAAGAATAATACCCATCCTTAAAAGTATTCCAAAAGATTGAAGAGGAGGGAATACTTAAAAACTCACTCTGTAAGGCCAGGATCACTCTTAATACCAAAACCAGATAAAGACACTGCAAAAAAGAAAATTACAGACGTATATCTCTGATGAACATAGATGCAAAAATCCTCAACTAAATATTAGCAAACTGAATTAAAAAATACATCAAAAGGATCATCCATCATGACCAAGCGGGATTTATTGCAGGGATGCAAAGATGGTATAATATTCATAAATCAATCAACATCATAAACCACATTAACCAAAAAAAAAGATAAAAATCACATGATCATCTCAATAGATGCTGAAAAAGCATTTGACAAAATTCAACATACATTCATGATAAAAACTCTCAACAGAATCAGTATAGAGGGTACATACTTCGACATGATAAATTCCATGTGCAACATACCCACAACTAACATCATACTTAGTGGTGAAAAGCTGAAAGCTTTTCCTCTAAGATCAGGAATGAGGCAAGGATGCCCACTCATCACTTTTATTCAACACAGTACTGAAGGTCCTAGCCATGGCAATCAGACAGGATAAGATAAAAGGCTTCCAAATAGGTAAGGAGGAAGTTAAATTGTCAATATTTATAGGTGACATGATATTATATGTAGAAAACCCTAAGGACTCCACCAAAATCTATTAGAACTAATAACTGAATTCAGAAGAGTTGCAGGATACTAAATGAATAAACAGAAATCTATTGCATTCCTATATGCTAACAACAGACTAGCAGAAAGAGAAATCAGGAAAATAATTCCTTTTACAATTGCATGAAAAAGAATAAAACACCTAGGAATAAACCTAACCAAGGAGGTGAAAGACCTGTACTCTGAAAACTAAGAAACTTGAGAAAAAGTAAAGAAGACACAAATAAATGGAAATATATCCCATGCTCATGGATTGGAAGAATTAGTATTGTCAAAATGGCGATCCTGCCCAAAGCAATTTCTCCGATTCAGTGCAATCCCTATGAAAATACCAACAGCATTTTTGAATGAACTAGAACAAATAATACTAAAATTCATATGGAACCACAAAAGACCCTGAATAGCCAAAGCAATCCCAAGAAAGAACAAAACTGGGGATATTATGCTCTGTGACTTCAAGCTATATTAAAAACTACAGTAATCAAAACAGTTTGGTACTGGGACAAAAATAGACCTGTAGATCAATGGAACATAATAAAGGGCCCAGGTGTAAACCCATGCATATATGGTCAGTTAATACAGGATAAAGGAGTCATGAATATACAGTGGGGAAAAGACAGCCTCTTCAATAGCTGATGCTGGGGAAACTGGACAGCTGCATGCAAAAGAATGAAACTGGGTTATTGTCTAACTCCATACACAAAAGTAAGCTCGAAATGGATATAAGACATGAAACCATAAAACTCTTTTAGAAGAAAACATAGGCAAAAATCTCTTGAACATAACCATGAGCAATTTTTTCCTGGACACATTTCCTGGGCAATGGAAACAAAATGAGCAGTAGGACTACATCAAACTAAAAAGCTTCGGTACAGCAAAGGACACCATCAGCAGAACAAAAAGGCAACCTATAGTATGGGAGAATATATTTATAAATGATTTATGTGTTAAAGAGTTAACATCCAAAATATATAAAGAACTCATATGCTTCAACACCAGAAAACAACCTGATTAAAATGTGGGTGGAGGACCTGAACAGACATCTCTCCAAAAAGAAATACAGATGGCCAACAGTCACATGAAAGATGTTCCACACCGATAGTCATCAGGGAAATGTAAATTAAAACCACAAGGAGATAACTCATAGCAGTTAGAATGGTCACTATCCAAAAGATAAGAAATAACAAGTATTGGCAAGACTGTGGAGAAATGGGAACGCTGCTACACTGTTCGTGGGAATGTAAGTTGGTGTAGCCACTATGGAAAGCAGTATGGATATTCCTCAAAAAACTAAAAATAGAAATAACATATGACCCCATAACTCCACTTGTAGGCATTTACACAAAGAAAACAAAATCCCTGATTCGAAAAGATATATGCACCCCTGTTTTTCACTGCTTTATTTACAGTAGCCAAGTTACAGAATCAGCCTAAGTGTCCATCAGTAGATGAATGTATAAAGATGTGGTTCATACACACAATGGAATATTATTCACTCATAGAAAAAGAAATCCTGCCATTTGTGACAACATGGTTGGACCTGGAGGTTATTATGCTCATTGAAATAACCCAGGTGGAGAAAGATAAATACCGTATGATTTTACTTATTTGTGGAATCTGAAAAACAAAACAGAATGAACAAACATCTGTAGACTCACAGACACTGATAAGTGACTCGTGGATACCATTGGGGGCGAAGTTGGAGTGGGTGGGTGAGAAGGGTGAGGGGGATAAAGGGGCACAAAAATACTCAATTATAATAGAAGTTGGTCACAGGGATAGTAGTACAGCATGGAAAATATAGTCAGTGATTCTGCAACATCTTCCTGTGTTGACAGGTAGTAACTATACTAGTGGTGGTGATGATTTAATAATATGGGTAATTGTTGAACCAATATGTTGTATACTTGAAATGAGTATAAGATTGTCTATCAATACTTCAGTTAGAAAAAGAAAGATAAATTTATGTTCTTAGAAAAAAGAAAAGAAAAAAGTCCTTCAGGAAGTCCTCTGCATTTTAGTAGGAATGTGTTCAGGTAGAAGGGAACAGAAAACACACAAAAAACAAAACAGGAGAAGGTTGTAATAATTTCAAGATAAACAGAAGAGAGCAAACTGCACGTAATTGTTTTGGAGGCTCATGATAGTTTAGCTAAAAATTTTGAGTAAAACAATTTAATGAAAAAAAGTTGATCCATACAAGAATTTGGTAAAAATTATAATTTAGTCAAAAATCCCAGCCACAGGAATTGTGTCAGTTCATATCCAGACACTGTTTCTGCTCTCCGAAGTCTGTCATAGAGGAAATTTATAACATCTTAAATAGTCAACAATAAAAGATCAATTAGGTAGAGTAACTTAAAAATCTTTTGAATATATGTATAAAAGATAAGAACACAGCCCAATCCCAAACCAGAGAACAGGCAACTGGCTTGAAGGGAATAGGGTAAAAAAAACTATGGTCAGAAAAAAAGTCTAGTTTCCTTTACTTTAAAAAAAAATTTTTAATTATTATAAAAAACAGCAGTAACAAGGAACTACCTAAAAGAAATGAAAACATATGTCCATACAAAGATATGAACACCGTGTTCATAGCAACATTAATTATAGTAGCCCTAAACTGGAAACAGTCCAAATGTCTATCAACTAATGAATGAGTAAACAAACTGTGGTATATCAATACAATGGAATGCTATTCAGCCACAAAAAGGAATGAATACTGATGATGCTTCATTGTGCATGAACCTCAAAAACATGCTAAGTGAGAAAAGTTGGACACAAGAGACCACATATTGATTCTATTTATATGAAATCTCATTTATAAAGGCAGAAAGGAGGTCAGTGGTTCTCTAGGTCTATGAGTGGCAGCAGGAATTAACTGTAAACCTCTATGAAGGAAACTTCTGGGTGATGGAAACATTCTAAAACCGAATTGTAGTGATTGTTGCTCAACTCTATAAATTTATTAAGATCATTAAATCTATACTTAAAATTGGTTGGATTTATGGTGTGTAAAGTGTACCTCTTCAAAGGTGCCAAAAAGAAAAAAAAAAAAGAAAAGCGTAGTCATTACCAAAAATACTAATAATCAGAAAAGAGCATTTTAAGTGGATCCCTCCTGGTCATCCACCTAATCTGAGAGTGTATCATTTCAGAGTTCTTTTGGTGTTTATATGATCTCATTTTTCTTCAAAAATAGAATCATACAGATTGACTTGACTGTTCCCAGGGGGGGAAAGAGCCTCCCAGATAGAAAGAATAAAACGAAGAAAAATAAACAGAGTAAAGGGCCAGGCAGATAGTCAGATCTATCTGAGGTGAAAGTTTGGTGAGAAAGTAAATTGATCCTACATTGAGAACCCAGATCAATTCTATTAACATTTCTTCTGATTAACTTAAAATTTGGTGCAATTTTTGCCTTCATTTTTTTCTTTTAAATTATTTGGTGCTTTTCATAAACCTAGTTATTTTTTAATTCATAAATATGTGTAACTCTTTAACAAGATATTTCTGTTTTTTGTTTTGTTTTTTTGGGTTTTTTTGCTTTTCGTAAAGGCCTACAGCAGTCAATTCTTTGATTTCAAAATATGGATTTCAGGAGCAGCTTCTTTACTGTGAGTTTGGTTTAAATTACATGTCACTTAATTAGCTACTGAATAGACTATTAATGTAAAATTTACTAAATTAATGTTTTTTACC
Source organism: Manis javanica (assembly GCF_040802235.1). NCBI lineage: Eukaryota > Metazoa > Chordata > Mammalia > Pholidota > Manidae > Manis > Manis javanica. The sequence continues at coordinate 10,622,046 of NC_133168.1, read as the reverse complement.
TCTTTTAATCTCAAAACTCATGTTAAAATATTTCTGGTTGAAAATTTTTTCTATACCAATTTTCACATGTGTCTCTGTTATACCCATCGAACGTTTTGCGTTGACTACCCCCAGAGGAGTGGAATGAAAAAACATTGTGTGTGTGTGTGTGTCTGTGTGTCTGTGTGTCTGTGTGTCTGTTATGCATATACATGCATAGATTTAAAAGTGTAGGATTAAGAATAATTTCACTTTGTTTCTTATGGACTTTTACTACATTTTCTAATATGAAAGTAAATAGCTTTTGTCTAAAAAAATTTTACACAGAGCTTATAGAAATAAAAATGGATTCTTAACCACTCAAACAGGATGGTAATATCTCCAAAATAATCTTATTTTGTGTATGTGTTCATGAAGCTCTTATGAGGTTTTGAAAGATTTTTTTTAAACCTTTGCTGGAATAGTTTTTAAAAGCCATGACTAATCTTTCCACTCAGGTATCTATGCAAATAAAAGAATTAAAACAGAATAGAAAAGAAATTCAAATACAGAACCAAAAATTAACTTAAATTCACTATATTTTCAGAATATGGAGCTAAATTTAAATGTTGTAAGACAAAATTTAAAAGTAAAATGTGACATATTTTGGAATCTACATAATTTGGGGTTGGTGGGATTTCATTATAATGTCAAGTTCTTCAAGTACTAATTGGTAGCTTGATAACTGATCTGAATTTAGCATGGATTCATGTTATACAGAAAATTTTAAATAATGCGTTGCAGTCTATTGAGAAGTCTAGACTCTTCTGACGTATTCTGATTTAATCAGCATTGAAGTTGTGAAATTCACATGTAAACTAATTTTAATTTCCATTAAAGGGTAATGTTCATAAACCTTTCTTTATGCCAAGCATCTTCTGAATGTGTTTGCTGATTCACTCCTTCCTCTCTGCTTTGTCTTTTTTTAGGGAATTTTAAATAAAAAGCATAGATTTGGTATTAAGAGCACAGCACTGTCCAGTTCTCAGACCAGCATCAGTCTGATGATGGTGGTGGTGGTGGTGGTGGTGATGATATTTAGTAACGTTTATTGAATGCTTATATGCCAGCCACCATTCTAAGCACTTTACTTGAATACAACAATCCGGTGAGATAGGTATTATTATGATGTCCACGTCATGGATGAGAAAATGGAGGCATAAGTAAAATAACTTGCCCGGTGTTTGTTAGCAAGGTGGCAGAATTGAGGTTTGGACTTGGGCTGGCCTGGTGCAGACCCATCCTCCTAACTGTGGCATTATACTTCTTTCCTAGGTAAGGGTCAAGTGTGTTGCTTTAATTTAAACAGCAGAAATGTAATAACATATAAACGTCCATGGCTTAATTTCACACTGTTGATTCTAATGTGATCAAGGTGTCTTAATTGTCCTAAATATGAGAAAATTGAACTTGGTAAAACTAGTGATTGCATATTAACTATTGTCAAAGTATTTAGACATCCACTTTTAAATACACCTTGAGATAAATAATCAAAATTACTCAAACTAAAAAACTAAATGTTAATATAAACTAGTTTGGGTTACAAATTTGGCACCTTTAGCTAGTCACCAAAATTTCCTGAACTTACGACCTGTGTATTCTCATAAAAGGCAATAATGTTTCGTCTAAAATATAGTATCTTCATTAAATTGACTTTTTTAAAGGGTAAGAATAACTAAATTGTGAAATAGTAAAGAAGTTTACTTTTTGAGGTTTATGTCTGCTCTAATGTATTTCTATTTGTCTGGTTTTGTTTGAAGCTCTGCTTGAGGAACTTGTTAATACTGGACGTTTGCGAGGCACTGTGGTCGGTGGGAGACAGGACAAGGCAGTGTTTGTCCCTGACATTTACTCCAAAACACAGAGTTCATGGGTGGATTCCTTTTTCAGGCAGAATGGCTATCTAGGTAATTTTTTTTTTCTTTAAAACTAGACTTTCTTGCTAGTATTAACTACATTCTTACAAAGTATTGTATTACCACTGGGGATACACATATACTTCACTGTTGGCCAGCAAAGTATAGCAGTTCTCTTCAGGTATGAAAGTCATCACCCTGCAGGTTTTTGTGTGTCTCAGCACTGAGTTTAATTCCATAGTTATTGAACAGTTTTAATGTAGGAAGCCCACAAGCTCTTACTGATTGTTACCAGCCTTCCAGAGATATGATACTACAACTTCAAGTACTTTTTATGAATATAAAGAACGTAATATTATGTCTTACATTTTATGAGTTGCCCAGTTTTTCAATTATATAGTCTTAGAAATATTTTATTGGCAATCAACTTCAGTGTTCATTTTTATTAGTTATCCAATACTTCAGAAACATGATGTGATTCTGAATTCCATCTCTGAGGTTCTTATTTGGATAAAGTAGATTGACTGAATTTAGTCATTACAATCAGCAAGTATATATGGAGCACACTTACTTTGATCAATTTCATAACCCAACTCAAAACACTAAGTGGTTTAGTTCCTTTCTCAGTAATAAACCTCATTAGTGTTCAGACAGTTTAAATGTGTGCTAGAATAATGGGCTCTGCTTATGTTTTCTTGAGTTTCCATAAAGTACTTTTCAATTTCTTCAGCTATGTACTTGTATTAGAACTTCATTATCATTAATTTCTTTAATATGATTGGGACAGAGAAAGAACAGTAGACATCTCCAATAACTTTAATGGCTACAAACTTAAGTTTTAATCATTTACTTTTGTTGTACATGCTAAACTTTTACTAGTTTAAATTATGCTGGAGAATTAGTCCTAAACTTTCTGATGAAACATTTGAAAAATAAATTCCATTCCTTTACTTAACTGTAATCAAAATAAATTCCAGTTTTTGTTTCTTAAATTATTCCACTCTCGTTTTACCTGCATTTCTACTTTTATTGCTTCATAGTTCTCATGTTTTCCTTTGACCTTTCAATCCTTTCAATTGAAGAGGGAGTGACACATCTGAGATTGAGGAAGTACTTGATCCAATTTTTCTACAAATGTGTTTAGTAATAAAAATTCAGGAAGTTCACATAACCAGGGAATAAGCTGTTGTACATCTCTATGCTTTATTCTTTAAAAAAATTAGAATGCAGTGGATTCACAAATAGGTTTTGGCAAAACAGCATTTTCTGATATTTCTAAAATGTGTGAATGGTTGATAATTCTTTCTAATTTGGTGATGCCATTTCTAGAATTTGATGCTTTGTCCAGACTTGGAATCCCAGATGCTGTGAGCTATATAAAGAAAAGATACAAGGCTACACCACTCTTGTTTCTGAAAGCAGCTTGTGTCGGTCAAGGACTTGTGGACCAGGTGGAAGCATCAGTAGAGGAAGCCATCAGCTCCGGAACATGGGTTGATATTGCAGTATGTTTTATGTTTTTGTCTTCATTTTTCTGCAAACCAATAACTGACACTTCACTAGTGTACAGACATTTTAAGAATCACAATACATAAAGGCAGTCTTAGCTGTTAGAGCCAAATTCTAGCAGTTATAGTAAGAAAAACAATCTTACTTGTTTTAAACTTAAAGACTTTCTAGTTTTTAAAGTAGAGTGAGTGACCTTTTATATATGGGTAGTCACAATCCAGATTTCTATAACTCTCAAAAATAAGCAAACAATATAATACTCATATCAGTCCTGCCATATGTAAATTGATGAGCCCCCTCACAATCTTATCCAAGTGTTTGCAGATAAGTGGCATCAGGCGCTATGTAGCATTTGTTCATCCCTTGTCCATTAATCTCTGCTACTGTATTAACACAGGCTGCTCTAGAACTGATAGTGTCCACTTCACTGTTCAGTACCGACCTGCCTTTATTCCAAAAAGATAAGTGTAGATGAAGAGAAAGAAACAAAAGGCCAATCCATTACTTATTAGTAGGGGCTCAGACTCTCTTCACAAAGCAGAAAATGCCTTTTTTAGGTACACAGGGATGCCAGATATATAAGTGTTTATTTATTCATTCAAGAAACTTTATTAAAGAACCTTTTGTGTACCAGGTCCCATTTTACTTTCTGGGAATGTGGGGTCCAGACAAGTTTCCTACTCTCACTGTGGGGCAGATAGTTAATGAAAATGTTAATTTCAGAGAGTAGAAAGAACTAAGCAGAAATACATTTTGGAAGTAGAATCGCCAGGACTTGACAGTGGACTGTTTGACTTTGTGAGAGGAGCTGAGTGTGACTTGTAGCTTTGGTGGCCTGATCCACTAGGTACCATTAGCTGACAAGGGGGAACAATGGGGAAGAATAGATGGACGCTGGGCATCTGGAGGAAGGCAGCTGCAATCGGTGTCTTTTTGGACATGTTAAATTTGAGATGTCTATTAGGCACGTAAGTGGGGGTGTTAGGGGAGTAGTAGGATATGTGATTCCAGAGCTTAGAGTGACGATGAAGGCAGAAATACGGTCTGGGAGGTTATCAGCATATAGAGAGTTCCGGAAGCCATGGGACTTCATGAAATCCCTGAGGGAGAGCATTTATACAACATAGTGTATCTGTATTATAACTGCATTTATACTTTATTTTCATCTTGTTGGTAATTCTAGCCTCTGCTGCCCAGTTCTTTATCCGTGGAAGATGCTGCAATGCTGCTCCAACAGGTGATGAGAGCATTCGGCAAACAGCCTTCAGCTGTGGTCTTCAGTGACACTGTTGTAGTCAGTGAAAAGTTTGTAAATGACTGCACAGAACTGTTCAGTGAGCTGATGCACCAAAAAGCTGAAAAGGTATGCCGTACTTCCTTTCACCCACTGATGTTAACAGCGTTTCCACATTAGAACCATCAGATGTCGTCTGAAGATGGGGTAAGCAGTACACCCAAAAATGAATACTGTGTTTCATGCATCATTTTCCTGCAATGCATCATTACTACTTAATTTCCTCTCCTGGATTTGTTGTTCCCCATCCCCGTCAGGACATGTAAGGTAGAACTTATGTTACTGATTTTATAAATTGAAATCATATAAATGAAATTACACACTTCACAATTAAGTCACCCAAGGATATTAATCCAACGTTAAAATCCACAAAAACAGTATCTGTGGATTATATGCAAAAATATACAGTATACTTATCAATCAGTACACAGTGTATTTACTAAATCTAGCACAGCCTCAATTTTCGTTATCTGAAATGTACAAATAGGATTACTTACTGAAGAAAGAACTTGTTTGTTACTATCAAAATTGATTAGTTCTCAGATAGACGTAGAGGTCATGCCAGGTCTGTTTAATGAGTGTTCAATGTATGTTTTCAGTTAGCAGCACAATCTACTTATAAAGCCTGCTCACAAACAGGTAGAACAATGCCATTTACCTTAGTTATTAGATTGTTCATAAATTCCTGAGGGCCTACTAAGTATGTAAATAAGTTGTAATTATCTATATTCCCTTTATAATTTTTAAGAGTCTAAAAAAATAAGATAGTTCTCTACATTTGGCCTGCTACGTAGCAGGGAGGAGTAAAAAGTGTGCAGGATTGATAACAATAAACCTGAGTTCTAATCACACCTTGTTTACTCTGTTTGACTTTGGACAAACAGACCCCAGAGTCCTCAGAGCAAGGATAGCAATGTTACTCTCAAAAAGACAAATGCAAATAAAGGAGGGATGTATATAAAATGTCTAGTACGTGTTAGCTACCAGTTACTAAATGGCTGCTGCATGATTATTTTTATTTGTGACTTCTTACTAAACTAAAAACTTAACATGGTCACCAATTTTTTTTACCTTGTACTCTCCCTCCAACCAGAAAAATAAATTCAGAAAAAAAAAAAAGATTCTGTTGTTTGAACCATCAACATTCTAAACATTTTTCTTTGGAAGACCAAAAAAAAATAACCATTTTTAACATGAAAATATACTTTTGTCACTACAGATGTAGAACCTTTTCCCATGATAAAGAACAAGTTTCTGAACTGGAAATAGTGCATTGTTCTTAGCATATGTTTTTACAAAGCAGAGATCAAGAATGAGTCCAGAAGGAAAAGAAAAGTTGATGTGACTAAGTGTGCAGCTCACATACGGGCATTATGGTGAGGTGGGAGGTGGGGATTTCATTGTCTTTCTCGTAATCTCATGTATCCACGTGGCACTGGACTTGGGAGTCTCCAACAGAAAGGGAGGAAGGGCCACCAGCCCTTGACACCAGCCAGTGACAGCCGAAGGGCACCGCATCCAGTGCTGTGTGATCGGTTGTCCAGTGACCAGATAGGATTTCTGATGGCGTTTAGCCAAGAATAGCAAGGGAAGAAACTGATTTTTTGGTAAGGAGAAACAATTTCATGGTGTCAACTGTGAGACAAAGCTCTATAGTTCTTAGCAATGAAACCAGAAAAAGAATAATTAGAAGGTGAGTATATAAATAACTTGCATTTTAAGCTTTTTGTAATGCTGGATATTTTGCCTACCAAGAAAAGCATGTTTTATTTCAGGAAATGAAAAATAATCTCGTTCACTTAATCACTGAAGAAGATCTGAAACAAGTCTCCGTTTTAGAAGGTGTTAATACAAGTAAAAAGGATAAAAAAGATGAGCGAAGGCGGAAAGCAACAGGTACTAAGTTACTATTAACAAAGATTCAACGATGAGCGTTTTTCTAGCTGCGGTGAACTTTGCATTTAAGCTCTTGGAAAGACCTTTTACTTGGTTGATTCACCCTTAACTGCTAATAGTAATCAAATCTTTTACTAGTGAATTAAATTTGATTATGAAAATAGAAATATTGATGATTACTTATTCTGTGTTACTTTGTGAGAACTAAGATAATTTCGTGACCTCACCCACCTCCTTTCTTTCTCCCTCTCATAGTGTTCAGCTCAGGAGCCTTTTTTTAATTCTCAAATTTGTATTCACCTCAGGACCTTTGCACTAGCTGTTCTGGAGTGTTCTTTCCTGAACTTTGAGTAATTGGGTCTTTCTTGTCACTCAGAGCTCAGCTTTAAATGTCAGTGTCTCAGAGAGGCCTCAGAGAGACATAACCACTTGCCATCGTATTATCCCTCCCAGTTTTTTGCATCGCTTTTATCACTGTGATGTGTCTTATGGTGTGGGAACCTTGTCCATCTCATTTATTGTTGTTTCCGTAGTAATTAGAGCATTCCTTTGCATATGTTAGGAACTCTCTAAATGCTAACTAACAAATGAATTTCCCAAGAAGATACTCTTTTTTTAATCTATTTTCTCCATTTAGAGTCACTAGAAATTTTTCTAGGTAGCACTGGTATAATAGTAACTTGCATTTAGAAATTAACATGTATTTTCCATACTTTTTATAGTAGAAACAGTTTTACTAGTAGTTTATCAGGGTTATCCAACATATTTTCATTAATAAATATAACTATATTGACCATGTTTCTCAAAATTAATTGTTTTGCTGTGAGAATTGACCCCTATTTCTTTGACATTGTTTCTTTCCTCTTCAAAAACGTTTTTATACAAAATCTTTCAGTACTGGCCTTTTGAAATTTCTCTCTGTTCTTCTGGAAAACAATAGAGTAAATTACTCCAGTAACTCACAGTAGTATACTGTGAGCTGTGCATATTTTAAAATATTATTTGAAAATGTATTTATAAATTCACATTAATCACAATTGGTTGCACTTATGCCAGTATAAATAGTCTGTTTTATGTCCTTCTAAAAATTCAGGGTCGCCTGGTGTTTTGTTCTCATCAATAGTACTATTTCACTGTGATAGTTTAAGTATAGTGTGTGGAATAGTGTTACACAGGAAAGCCTTTGCCATGGGAAACTTGTTGCCAAATGTAAAAAATACATTCAGTTTAGACTTGTGCTTTTGAAAATTGTATTTTTCTATCATAAAAGTAAAGGGAAATGAATTTGAAACTTACAGGATATGAAATCTAAGAGAATTCTACTTAGAATTTAGTTTATATGTCATTGTCTTTTATTGAAGAAAATGAATCTTTTATGAAGAAATACATTTTCTGTCTTTCAATCCCATTATCAGATATTCACATTTGTTGAATAGCTACGTTAAATGTAAATATCTAAGAGCAGAAAAGTGCCTCAATAACATTTTTAAATTAATAACATGTTTTAATTATTTCATAATTTATATATTTGTTTTAGTCTTCATTCAGCCAGTACAGGATTGCTAACTGTATAGCTCTGCTTAACCGACTTAATATTCGTGGTCAACATTTATTGAGCACCTATGTCCAGCACCGTTTTAGCCCCAAGGATACAAATGTTACTGAGACATGCTCCCTGCTCTCAAGAAGTCCTTTGCCTTGTTGGGTGATGGGAGTCTACGCATGTCTCCTATGAACGGGTAATAGCTTTTAAACCAAGAAGTAATAAAACCAAGTGTAATAAAACTTACGAAATAACATAATAGGGGTTATTAAAGAGGCTGTGGTAACAGAGATGGGCAAATGAAGCCACATTTCAGTATGGGAAAGGAAAGAAGGTTAAAAACATGTTTTTGGCCAAGAAAAAGTCCAACAAAGCTATAGAAAAGTGTCATTAGAAAAGAAGGAAGAGGCTGCATTTAGAGCAGGTAGGCTTTCTGACTGATCTGCTGAAATTTCATATTTTGTTACTTATTAAATTTTTGAAGTTACAAAGCTTTTGTTTTAATAGAGAAACTAGAACTTTAAAAAGCAGCTGAAAGTTTAATTATTTGGTTTTTATTTTCCTGCTGTGAAGTAGTTATATACAGCCACGCAGTGCCATTGTTTTCTCACCTGGGTCACTTAGTCAGGCAGTCCTAACTGATGTCGTTTTCCACCAGAGGGCAGTGGAAGTGTGAGAGGAGGAGGCGGTGGCAACGCCAGGGAGCACAGAATCAAAAAAGCCAGGAAGAAAGGAAGAAAAGACGACGAGAGCGATGAGGAGTCGCCTCTCACTGGTGTGCAGCCTTATTTTACTCTCCCTTTGTATGCGCGCGACTTTTTGAACATATTTTCTTAAGATACATGCAGTTAGGTACATGTGCCTACGCAGGAAGTCCTTGCTTTGCACAGTTTCCGTGGATACAGGTTTAGTTAAATGACATCAGTCCCCCAACGATAAAGTTCACATTTCCGTTACCAGGGTATATGGACTGTGAGCAATTCATACAGTAAAGACGTGCCTGCTCGCTCCTCGGTCTGCAAATCAGCACATAATTAGCAGATGAGCATCATGATCTATGACAATGGCATCACTTACTTCAAAAGTTTGTCGGTGACGGATCATTGTGCATCTCTTACTCACTTTATGCACACACAACAGAGCGTGCAGTTGTGTTGCCTTCTTGATTCCGTGTGCCATTTTACGAAGTAGATAATCAGAAGGGAACTGGTCAGCAAAGATGAAAGCGCAGCAAAGAAATCACAAGTGATGACGCTGGAAATAAAACGTGTATCAAGAATAAATGGGATTCTAGAAAAAAATGGCTGACTGTGGAATGTTGACCTTGCCGCTGTTGAAGAGACTCTTGTAGCTGGGGAGCCAGAGAGACGTGGTAAAGGCACACTTACTGACGTCAATGAGGAAAGTGGTTGTGGCGAAAAGGGTGGAAGTGTCTTAGAGGACATGAAGTTGGCAGAAAACACTTCTTCAGAGGCATGGTTCACGGTGTTGAAAGGGCAAAGGGTAAAATGTTGGAAGCCGATCCAGAGTAAACGGAGTGTGACAGCTCGCCAAAGCACAGGGAGGATGGGAGGGCAAGCACTGCCAGGCTGTGCTCGAGTCGTTTTACAAAGAAAGAGAACATTTCATCCTCAGTGTTTCTGATGAGCTAAGTGACAGTGTACTCACTTACAAATATTAGTTTTAGTTTTCATTTCCCTATACATTTATAACCAAGATTAAGAGGTGACAGAGAAATCGCAAGTCTTTCCATTGTTTATTAAGAACAATGGGCATAGTTTCAGCTTGCACAGTCATTTTTATGGTCTCCCAGTGCCATGCAAAACAAGTTACAATATTCTATGAAAAGTAGATTTCTGCCATATAAGTAAGAAACATTGATTTTAGACACGTTTAATTTTTATGGTAATGTCTAATTGGTTCTAAGAGGGACAATTGAGTTTATCACTTTTTCTAGACTTGGTAGTGTTTGGTATGGTTAAGTTAGCGAGAAACATCTTACTTTGTTTTTCAAAATACAATTATGATTTTTTTGTTCCTGTTTTTAAAAATTATTGAAACAGATACCCTCTACCTTCTCTTCCCCAGTAAAAAGAAAAAAAAAAACTCGAGATGATAAATGCAGCTTTTTTTTCCTAACTCTTCCGCACAGTTCATTGTGCATGAGCTAGAGCTGGAAGATGTAGGTATGAAATGACGTGACTTTGGCTCTTGTACTACTTCCTGGAACAGCGTAATTAAGATCTGTCTTAAAAGTATTCTAAGATAGGTAAAAATAGTTATTGTTCTCATTGTGCGTAAAACAATATTAGTCAAAGGAAAAGTACCTTCATAGACACTGCTTGCCCTACCCTTATCTTAAATATTAGTAAGACTATCCTGTGTGGGTTTTAATTTGCCACTGACAAATGGATTTTCCTATTCCCCAGATATACTAGGAGTGGGAGTGAAGGGGCATTTAACAAAAATACTTCTTTAAATATCTGTAGCCTAAAGGAATTGTTAAATGAGGCATGTGATACTCCTTTTGTGCACAGATTATGGAAAGGGGTTCTAAAAGTAGTAAAACCATTCTACCTAAAAAAAAAAATGTAATGTAATTTCAGTGCTTCTGACAAAGGGCTGTGTTGTAATCTCTGAAGTGGTGGATGTAATTAGATTCTCAGCTAAAATGCAGAATCTACTCAGTGTGAAAGATTGCTAAAAGGAAATACAATTTAGTAACTTGGAAAATGAATGCAGGAACTAAAAAAATCAAGCTATTTGGTGTGAAAGATCAGGAATGGATAGCAGATCTTAAAAGTAAGGATAGAACTTGTCTATTCTAAAACGGTCATCTCAACTACTTAGATCTTGATGCATAGTGAAAGTTGATTTTTGAACTGTTTAATTTTTATTTCTAAAGTTTCAGTTTTAGAGTCAGTAACCTAATTTAGCTGTAAATAATCACTTTTATACTTTTATAATTAAGAATGGAAATACTGTTAGCTTTCTTTATCTGTAACCTATATTTTTCCAGGTTAGTCAGTTGGCATGACATTTCCACAATTAAGAATTATTTTCATTACAGTAGCTGCATACAGATTTTCATGGGTACAGAATTACTTTTGTGAGAGCAAAATTTAATTAATTATGGGTATAAAATTAAGGGCTTTTTTAAATCTCTGACTTTCCAAAACAATAATTTTTAGCTTAGTCTGCTGAAGTTGTAGCTCACATGATTATAAAGACTTCCTGAAGATCTTATGTAAATTTTAAGTATGGTTTGATTTTTAGTAAATACTCATTTTTATAAAGAAAGATATTCTGCTCAGTGTCCATTATTTAACAAAGAGAATTGTCCTTACCTAAAAGATTTGTTTCCATCCACTTGACTGTTTTGATTTGGATCTGTTTACACCATCCAAGTTAGATGAGGTGGAAAATCATCTTTTATTCTTTTCTGATTGACTATAGAAAACAGTCATTAAATAAAATCAGAAAATTATTACTCGCTCTATTTCTAAAATTTTTTTCATTAGTTATTTCTATTCAACAGTGGTAATTTTGGTAACATAAAAGTCAATATCAAAATCTTTATGATAGGCAAATCAATTAAGTTACCATCTTACTAAATATGTTAATGGAACCTTATTTACTTTCAGTTGCTTATTTGTTTTTTTTTTCCCATTGCTCATTTCTGTTATAGTAAAGAAGAAGCCAGAGATCACTTTTATGTTCCAGGATGAGATTGAAGATTTTTTAAGAAAACATGTGCAAGATGCCCCTGAGGAGTTTATTTCTGAACTTGCCGAGTACTTAATAAAGCAAGTATTAAAATGCATTTTTTCTATTTTATGATAGAAATTCAATGTTATTAAGTAAAATTTAACCAAGATCATAGAAAATATGTATCTTAGGTATTTTCTTTTCAAAGCTTAGAATTTAATCTGGTTACCAAATTCCAGGTTTCATTTACATTCAGAGGCAGGTCCATTCAACAAACATTTACGTGCTTCAGGCGAAGCAGTATGAGAAATAAAAGGCAAAAATGTGGAGGCGTCTTTGTTCACTGACCTCCCGGTGCTCGCTGGGAGAAAGACACCTGCCCTGATCACTGGCCGGCCTCTTCCAGAGTGTGGATGGTTAACATCTAAAAGGAAGAGTTCATTTTCTGTCTGGACCTGACAGAGAGTAAACTGTACACTTTCAGGGAGGCATAGCACACTGCCCTCAGAGAGAATGAAATGAGGCAGCACCTTGTAAATGAGCCAGGCTAAATCCGTTTTTATACAGAAGTAAAAGAAATTGTGTATAATGTGACTCTCACCAACATGATCTCCCTTCAAGTTAGTCCCAGTGGGCAAACTTCTATAAATGCAATCCAGGAGCCCAGGGCATCTGAGTTATTAAGTTTAGAAATATAGCTCTTGTAGTGAGAGTTTTTAAAAATGTAAGTGTGTATGTATTGTGCATGAATATATTACATAATCCTGTTTTTCATATGTAACAAGATAAAATAATTCCTACTAATCATTTGCCGTTACTTTTTAAAATAATCTGTTCTGGGTTGTTGACCATACAGAGGTTTGTTTAAATACATTATCTTTTATAATACTTCAGAAACTGAGAATTTATTATTCCAAAGGAAGGGGAACAGATTTTTGGTCTATTCTACAAATTAATCTTAAAAAGCTGCTTTGAATTAAAGGTTCTGTTGTTGTTATCCTTTAGTGCAGTAACTATGAGTACTTTAGAACTGAGAAAAGTAAGGCATTTAAGTTATAATTCCTGCAATTAGATGACAAATTCTTGTGAACTCTTCTCCCAATTAATCTGTTAAAAAAAAAAGCTTTTCTTAAGCCTAGTTTCCATAGAAGCAAAATTTCTAATCTACATAAGGTTAGTACATTTTAATAAACTAAATATATTTATCTTGTCCACAGACCTCTTAATAAAACTTACCTTGAGGTGGTTCGTTCCGTATTCATGTCTTCAACCTCTTCTGCCTCTGGAACCGGCAGAAAGCGCACAATCAAGGACTTGCAAGAAGAGGTTTCAAACCTATACAACAATATTCGGTTATTTGAAAAAGGGATAAAGTTCTTTACAGGTATACTTGACACTATTTTTATGTCAATTTCCATAATTGTTCTTGGATATCCATCTTAAGAAGACCATTTTCTTTTTCCAGATGATACACAGGTCGCTCTTACCAAACACTTGCTGAAGACAGTGTGTACTGATATCACCAACCTCATTTTCAACTTCTTAGCTTCAGACTTAATGATGGCAGCGGATGATCCTGCAACCATTACAAGTGAAGTACGTGAGTGGTTTTCTTGCCATTCTTGGTGTGTTTTGTTTTGAAATGTGCTCATGTTTTAGTTTCTCGCATCTGAAAGAGGCTAAAAGGACAATAAAATATAGGAAAGTGTTTTCAGAAAAACACCTGTAAGATTTTTAGTTCAGGTTTCGTACAGTGTGCATGTATATAGCTGCTAGCAGGATTGGTAATATAACCAGACTGTTAAACGATGCTCGATTACTTTGGAATCAAGTTTTATTTTTTCCTAAGTATCATTGTATCAGGTTCCTTTTTTCTGCTGAGTTGCCAGTCTCTCAACAACGTTCTGCCAGATACCATAGCTTTGCAGTCACAGCCTTCAGTAACACCATCTCATTTCAATATTCAGACTCATTCTAGTTCATGTTTAAAAATTCTAATCTCGAACTGAATTCAAAACTCGTCCCTTCCCTTGCAGTGTAACATAGAGCTATTGCTCCAGGTTGCCTAGAGGAGCAAAGGTGTGGTCTGTCCCTAGGACTCCACCTGCACCTCCTCCTCTCCCTCATCCTTCTAGAGCCACTTGAAGTTGGAGATTTTTAAAAAATGAAGGAGGCAAAGTGCCCTCATGTGTGTCTATATCACTAGCTTTGATTTAGGCCAAACCAAATCAGTGTAACGCCTATGGCCCCTTGTGATGCAGCTATTCCCACATGGGTGGCAGTCTGGGGGGATATTTCAGCACCATGTGACTCCCTCCCGTAGCAAGGCCCTCCTCCCCCTCAATCTCCAAACAGAGGACATTTCTCTCTCCGTCCTACCCCAGCAGGGTGCTGTTCCTCTTTCCTTCCTCAGCTTGGCAGACACTCCCCAGCTGCCTGGACAGCTCCATGCATCCCACCCTGCACCAGCCTCTGCAGTGGGAAATACAGGGGATCCTGTCCCATGCCTTTCAAGGGCCACAGAAGGATTGGTGTGGTCGCCTAAGGCTTCTAAGACACACTGTGACCTTCAGGGCCTACTGGCCACGCCATCCCAGTAGGCCTCCTCTAGAGATTTCGCACTAGAAGGAGCCCTCAGACTCTGGTCAAGAGTGCATCAAACCTCACGAGTCATGTCTGTGTGGAGAGAGGTGCTGGAAAGGTTCCACACGCCAGATAGCACCACGAGCACCCGTCCGCAGAGCCCGTCCCCGGGCTTAGAGGCATCCTTGGGCTCTGTGAGTAGGGCCTCCCTCACCGGGTCAGGGGGAACAGGGGGTGACCTCTGACCCCAGTCTCTTTTCCCCACACTTGAGTGTTGCGCTCACCCCTGCCGTTCTTGCTCTGACATGCACTCTCTCCCCCCGCCACTCTGTCTCTGTCTCTGTCTCTCCCTTTCTCTCTCATCCTCTCATCTTCCTCTTATACAGCTGGAGCCTATTGGCCAGCATTCTGGTTTTAGAAGGTTTTTAGTGTATTATTATCCCTGATTTGAAACCTAAAATGCAAGAACAAGATAAACTCCACTCAGCATTCTGTTAAAGCAAAACATGTGTTTTTTCTGTTTTTGTTTTGTTTGATCTTATATCCACCAAATGTCAAAGGCACAATCCCAAAAGAATTTTTTTTCCCCCATAGGTAAGAAAAAAAATTTTAAGTAAATTACCAGAAGAAACTAAAGTAGCCCTCACAAAACTCCATAGCTCTCTGAATGAAAAGGTAAGGAAAGTTTGATTCTGTTTAGATTTGAGAGCTAGAATTTGTGATCTTTGAGGATACTTTTATTAGAATAATTGTACACTATCTGAAACTAGTCTTCTGCATTCAGATACCTCTTTGGGAGCTGAATGGGGAGACCATGCTGGGGTGTTTTACCTTCTTTAGACCTAAATCACAATTTCAAATTTAATGGCAAAATGACATTTTTAAAAGTTATATTTAGAGTGTAAAATTATGGAACAGTACCAAATGGCTGTATTTCTTTAGCCAACCTAATTACAGTAGTAAGTCACAGTATTAAATACCTTTTCAGAGTGTAGAAGACTTCCTTTCTTGTCTGGATTCTGCAGCAGAAGCTTGTGATATTATGGTGAAAAGAGGAGATAAGAAAAGGGAAAGGTAACATTGCATTAACATGTATTATTAATAAATTCCTAGATGTGTGATATTTCGTTTTGGAAATTGGAATTTGACTATCTGAACCTTGCATGGAGAACTGTTGTATCTAAATAGCTGCAGACTTCAAGCATATGCAGTCTTATTTATTAGCTTTGAGATCTTGTAGGAAACCTTATTTAAATCAGTGCACTTGTATTTGATCCCAAATAACTCAAAACAAAAAGCATACTTCGAGGATGCTGTTACATTGTTTTTGCTATTATTTTCTAGTGTCTTAGCTTATCCAGGCCATTTAATATTATGTGTGTCTGTATCCCATATTTAACAGGTCCTTTAAAATGTCTATGGATCCATCTAAAAATGATGACAGAAGGCAAGAGCTGAAATTCATGAGAACTTGTTCAATATGACAGTGTGTTTGTGTGACTCTGTTCTTGTTTAGGCAGATACTGTTCCAGCATCGACAGGCACTGGCTGAGCAGCTCAAAGTCACAGAAGACCCTGCCCTTACCCTGCACCTCACATCGGTCCTGCTGTTTCAGTTCTCAACCCACAGCATGCTCCACGCACCCGGAAGATGTGTCCCACAGATCATTGCTTTCCTTAATAGTAAAATTCCAGAGGTATTATATTTTCAATGTGCTTGAAACTTTTAAAGCTTTTAGATTCTGAATGTTTTGATTAGATAGATGTGAATCATTGTGAACATAAGTCACAGAATATACTAACATCATCCTGCCTCCAATAATGATAACAGTGAATTAAGAGATTGATTTTTTAAGTTCAGCATACTTAAGAATCTTAAAGGATCCCATAGGATCCCTGGTAAAGAATATTCTGAATTTGGATATTAAGCACTTAGAAAAGATATAACATCCAGTCTTTCATTTTAACCTGTCCTTCAGGGAACAACTCAAAAAGTCCCATCTTGTATAAATTTTTCTGAGAAACTCCTCAGCTAAAAGTAGTTTGGCTTCTTTGAATTTCCATGTCACTTTGACAGTATCTTTGGTGATAGAACCTAGTTAAGTTAACTTACATCAAAGTGCCCTGTATTCATGTTTCATCGCCTCTTGAACTGTAATCTCCTTGACAGCAAGGACCTGGCTAGATTCAGCTCTCTACTACATGACCAGGGATACGTAAAGATGAGGACCTTCAGTGTGTACTCGTTGAACAGATGCTTTGTCCACAAAAAATTAAATCATGTTCATTAACTTCTCTTCTCCTTTCCCATTTCACAGGATCAGCATACTCTTTTGGTAAAATATCAAGGTTTGGTTGTAAAGCATTTAGTTAATCAAAATAAGAAGACTGGGCAGGGAGATGATCCCCTAAGTGAGGAGTTAGACAAAGAACAAGAAGATATCACCAATGCTACTCGTAAAGAGCTTCAGGAACTTTCTTCATCCATTAAAGACCTTGTTCTCAAATCTAGGAAATCATCTGTGACAGAAGAGTAATGATCTTAATTTACTTTTGTCATCTAGTAAACACTTTTCCCCAAAGTTAAAGGTGAATGGTTAACAAAAAACTGCTCATTTTACAATCCCTGATCCCCCCTAATAGCCCTCTTCAACACACAGGTCAGTTAAAATAGAAATGTACTCATGTAAATATTATAAAAACATGAATTTTTGTAAATTAGGTTCACCGTGGAAGATTCCTTTTCACATTATAATTCTAAAAATTATACATTTTAGGTTTGTTTTCTTTCTAGATGCTGACCAAAAAGTAAGTTTTCTGGTATCTTTCATCTCTAGGAAAGGAACCATATATTATTAGATTTCTGGTGACATCATTAGGCAGGAACTTAAAATGTCATGTTTTTTAAAAAAATAATACCCTTTTGGTAATGAAAATCATTTACTTTATCTTACAATTAATAAGAGAAGACTTCAAACCTAAAATACAGAGATTTGCAAAATATTTTATTACTAAGCCCTTGCTCTCATTTCTGGCAGTTAGGGGGCCTCCCATCTCCCCCACAGGAATGGAAACTTTTTATGGTTCAGGGCTTCAGGGAGGCCTGTACACGTACAAAAGAATGCCATGGGGACCCAAGCACTGCTCTTCTCGACCCAGATGCTAGCAAGAGTGAGAGGACAAATGAAATTTACTTCAAAGACATTAAGTTGCATTTGTCATTAAAATAAGTAAAAAATTTAATACAAATATTTTTCTTGAACACAGTATGCATTTCTAAATTTCACTTTTTATGTCTATAGTCACTTTAGCACCTAGTTCTTTGTTGTAAGGGAATCTATAAGTGCATGTAAGTCATTGAACTGTTTTTTATTTTTTCAACAATAGAAACTCAAGAAAAAAGATAGGTATTCTTGTTTTCTAAAGATGATTAGTACTTAAAACTAAAATAGTCCTTGGAGTAATCATTTCAACCAATGGGGTTTAAGCAACAATTTATTATATATCAAAAAGTGATTTATTTTGAATATAAGTAAATTAAATTTCAGATATTAAAAAAATACTATTTTATATAATTCCTTATATGGCATTTAAAACTCTCTGTTTTCAAATGTTTGAATACAAAGATCAGTCTACCTCTAATTATGGACAAAGTATTAATTCTAGACAAAGTGTTGCTAACTAAGCATTATTATTAAAGTTGGTAGGAATATAACAAATTAAAAAATGTTTTTCCATGGGTAATTTTCTATTAGTTTACTTCCGTATGGGCAAAAGAAGAAAAATGACAAATCCTCTGTGACCACAAAGTCCAGTTAGTTTTATTTGTTTATTCAGCTTCCAAAATATTGAACACCCAAGCTTGTATTTTTATTCTGTCTTTGTTTAAGGACCTTATCATTTATGGCTCAGCAGATATCAAGGTAATCCACATTTGTATAAAACTAGATTATAGATAGTAAAGCAAATAAAATCATTCTTTCTTAATATGTGAAAATAAAAATAAAGCAACACTAATAAAAAGAAAGCTATTCTGTCTTATTTTGTTCGCATTTAATTTTTTCATTTATCAAAATGGTTCTTATTTTTCCACAGTGTATAAGTCGCATTGTTTTTGTAAATAAAATTACGGAGTTCATTTTGTATGTAAAGATCTAATTTCATTAATAAAATAAGAATTGTTAAATCTTTACTATGATCTTAATGGGAAGATTTAAGAATGTTATTTAAAATAAAGTTGCCTATTATTTCTATTTTATGGTACTTTAGAGCTTCCATTATTTTAATTGCTACAAGGATTAATCTATGCATATATTATATATAATGTATTTAGATTTCTTAATTCTTATTCTGAACATTTTTAAAGTATTTTATTATATTTTCTTACACAGAAATAGTAGCATAGTCCTTAGTGGCTTTCATTCCTAGAAGGATTGCCATTCGTGATCCGTTTCCTCTCCGAAGATCATTCGCAGTTAGCTAGGTTTCGGCAAATGCGCAGCTATATTCTTATATCTGCTACTTCTTCCCACTGCAGGTAAGGTAGAGATACTTGGATCACGTCCTCGGCTATTCGGGTTCAGGCGTTCCATCTCCGTTCCATGTGGTTTTGAAGAGCAGGGAAAACCCACTGCTGGCTGTCAAAGATTCAGAGAAGAGCACCATTATCTTACCAAAATCACAGTGTATTTTCAGAAAATCCCTGATGCTAAGTTAGAACAATGTATGTAGAAGTTGCTTAACCTGGTTGTAGAAACATCCTGAACTTTCTAGAGAATGTATTTTAATCATCAAAGCACCAAGGGTGCAAAGTGCCATAGCGATCTGAAGTATAGTGCAGCCCCTGGATGGAAAGGGAACAATTCCTTCCTTCCTTAGAAATGTTACTCAACCCAGGGCCAGGAGGGATTGTTTCTCTATCAAGAATTAACTTTGGGAGTTGGGGAGGGGAGGAGGAAGTGGAAGGGCTGCAGTATTTCATGCCAAAGAAGCCTTTTCCCCAGTGTATTTGGGAGATGAACTAAAACATGTATAAACCGCTCTGGGATGTACATTTTCCACAGAAATTTGGGGGCACTATTAAAGTGGCTATTCAAATGACCTACAAAGTCACACCAGCTGCTCTGCCTTGAAGGCCACGCTAAGCAAATAAAGGAATAAACAGATCCCAGGAGACACTTCTTCCGAGCCATCTAAGAAAAAAACCCTTCCAGACTTTCAGAAACAGTGTTTATTCCACTTACATCACAAAGAAGCAATAACTACTTTAAACTGCTGTAATAAATTATGTAAGTTCCCAGTGTTGTGTTTATTGTTTGTTTAACCAGGCTTGCCTCTGCTTACAGGACTCTCCTTCTCTCCAGTGACCAGTAGTAAGACTTACACAGGATGTGCGTGTCAGCAGGAGGGAGGGGGTCACGGTGTGTAGTAGAGGAAAGGACGGACGTGGTGAACTTAAACCCTTGGATCACCAATCTCCTGGATCCTGTATGGCAGCCAAGTACTAGGAATGCAAGAATAAGTGTTAAAAAATATGCCTTGTTTCCAAAGAGGTGGCAAAAAGTCAATAATTTTGTTCAATATAGTGTTTTGAAACAAGAAGAGGATGCTGCGGAGAAGTGGAAGTCAGACTTGCACAGCGGGGAAAGGAATTGAACAGGCTGACCTGAACTGAGTCCCAAGAGAAAGGTAGGACTAGCTCCGTGAAAATAGGGAAGGAGTGGCAGGCATTTCTGGGCAGAGAGGAGACTCAAAAGTACTAAGACATAAAGCTAGTATGAAATAATGAAACATTTGGGGAACCCCAAACTGAGAAGTAAAAGTGGTCCGGGCAAGTAGGGTAAGCTGAAGCTGGAGAGAGGAGAGGGAGATGCTGAAACGCCGTACACACTAAGATAAAAAGTTTAGTTTAACCATTATGCTAAAAACAAGGGGAGCCTTTGAAAGACTGTCCAGGAAATAGGTGATTAAGATTTGCCTTTTGGAAAGATCATCCATTCTGAAAGGCAGTTGGACAATTCACCGAAATCCTTTAAAATACATGTATTATTTGTGAAATCAGTATTTCCCGTTTCTGAGGTATGTGGACTTAAAAATGTGCACAAGTCTTTTTCCCAGCCTCTGCTAGAAAAGGAACAGGAACAGCATGTCTTGCATAGAAAGACAATCTTCCTGGCTTTGAAGTATTTTTGTTTATTCAGATGCTTGTCTACCAAAGAAACACATTTTTTTGACTAGTCATGAGTACAGACAAATGTCCCAAAGGTTTCCTTTTATATTTCTTGTTATTCAATGAAAAGAAGAAAAAATAATTTAGCGAATTGTTTGCATACTGAGCTTGTCTTTACTGACTTAAAAGGTAGCCTCAAGTTTATTGTGTAGACTTATGGGTTGGATAATTGCTTGAAGGCATAACTCAGGGTTAATATACAATGTTCAGTTGTTTAAATAGTATCTAATAAATGTAAGTGAACTTAAAGTAAGTGCTCTATATTTTTCTGCTTCTCTCTTTCATACCTAAATCTAAGTCTCTGTGATTCGTACTTTATAAATGCTCAGGATGAGCTTTGATGTGAAAGAAAACGAGAAAGGAACCCTATTCCATAGTATATTTCATTAAGTTGCAGCCATTATTCACAGTCACTTTCAACATACTTGACTTCACAAAATTTCAACAAAATTATTCACAGTATATTAAGTAAAAAAAAGATACAGAATTTTATATGATGTGGGCTTCATTTTCTAATTAAATTTATTGTCTAACTAGAATTATATAAACATTTGCCTAAAATATTTCCATAAACATTTTATTGTAGTTATGTGCCTGCATACATAATATTCTAAAGGGATTTAGGTGAAGATTTGGGCTGTGGCTGTCCCCTGGGTTGCAAGTCATTTTAAATTATATTCTTTTCAATTTTTTTTATTGAAATATACTTTATATACAATATTGGTTTCAGATGAACAACTTAGTGATTCATCAGTTATATATATTATTGAATGCCCACCATAATGTAGTTACCATCTGTTGCCATACAAAGATGTTACAATATACTTTTTCAATTCTTATTAACAGATTTTCTGCAGGAAGCATGTATCAGGCATTAGGGAAATTGACCCCCGGATAGTGGAAAATCAATGTATAACTTTTGACTCTCCCAAAACTTAACTAAAAGCCTACTGTTGGCCAGGGCCTTCCCAGTAGCATAAACAATTAACACATATTTTGTATATGTATTATATTCTGCCTTCTTACAATAAACTAAGCTAGAGAAAAGAAAATGGTTTTTCAAATTGCAAATCTCCAAAAAATTTTCCACTATAGTTGTTGAAAAAAAATTCACATGGCAGTGGACCTGTGCCATTCAAATGCTGTTTCAGGGTCAACTGCATTTTATAATTCAATAAACATTTTAAAATATATATCGCTGCACAGCGGTGTAGAGAGATAATCGAGAGGGAGCCAACTGAGGCGGGGGCCAAGTATTGTACGACTGATAAAATAATCCAAGTGAGAATGTGAGACTCAGAATCCAGAGAGGAAAACAAATTTGAGAGAGAGATAACAAAGCAGCACCAGCTGAAGTCGGGGATGGGGATAAATGCTGGGAATGCTGGAGAATAAGTGAGGAAAGGGAGGGGTCTGAGATGACCAGTTGGACGCCAGTGCCATGCCCTGAGACAGGAAACACAGCGGACTAGCAGGTTAGGGGTGGGGAGAAGACCAGAAGGTTTATCTGGGACTGTTGAATTGAAGATGACTGGGAACCTCAAGACAAAGATGACCAGCAGACCACAGGATATGTGTCTGGAACCTGAGAGACTGATGACAGTTGAGAGAAGAGGTTTGGGAGGCCTAAGTGTTGTCTTCATAAGCCCCGTGGAGAGTGCACAGAGGAGCATTTTGAACTGAGGATGAAGCTGCAGGGAAGGGTGAGGTGAATAAATGAAGACAAAACAGACGTTCAGAGCAAGGAAGAAATTAGCGTGTTATTTACTGTAACTGAGGGAAGAGAATTTCAAAAAAAAAAAAGAAAAGAACTAGACATAGCCAGAGGTGAGAAATTTCAGGTAAGATTAAAGAAAGTGCGCTTTGGGGTGCTAATTAAGATCTTTGATGAGCTTAGTGAAGCTTTTTGGTGGAGTGATTCAAGTGGAAGACGGATCGCAATAGTCTGAGGGAGTAGGGATCAGTGAATGCAGTCACCCTCTCAGGAAGCATGGGTATAAACAGAGAGGGTGACCCATAGCTAGATGGAAGCGCACGCAATTTATTCTCTCCAGGATTCCACTTCCTCGCCTATGAAAAGAGAAAAACAATGCCTGTCTAGCAGTGGTGTCACGAGGATTAAAGTCTATTGCTCATTGAATGAACTTGTGTCCTTCCACTGAATCAATTTGTTTCTGCTAATCACGTTTTCATTTTCATATCTTCGTCATCAAAGTCAACTGAATAACAAAGCGCTGAGTTGATTGTCTTTGCATATCCCTGGCTCCAGTTTTTGATTGTATATACCTGAGTTTGACCTCAGAAAATATTAATATGTCATTCCTTTAGCACTAAGAACAATAACAGTTCAACTTTGGTCTGGGAATGAATGGAGTTGTTGGCAGAGCATTCCTTCTCTCACACCACCTTACAGACCAAAGAGAGAGATGTCCTCAAATGGAGACTCTAGAAGTAAATGTCACTCACAT
Organism: Manis javanica; assembly: GCF_040802235.1. Taxonomy (NCBI): domain Eukaryota; kingdom Metazoa; phylum Chordata; class Mammalia; order Pholidota; family Manidae; genus Manis; species Manis javanica. Next base: position 10,598,942 of record NC_133168.1, on the reverse strand, counting down.
TATGAATCACTTTAACCTACTGAGAATTCCTGTTGTGGATTAACTCAGTATTCAAATACTTCTTCAGATCCAACTCTTAAAATCTCTAGCCACTTTTCATGTTTTGAATTGGAGATTGTCAAAAGACCTGCAATGCTTAAATGAAGTCACATAGCTACAGACATGACATAACAATCATTTCCTAAGTCCACAGGCAGGCAGAGGAAACAGGTAACCACCTTGAGTTATTATTCTCATCAAATCCAAGGCTCAAGCCTCCTGAATTTCCCTGAAAAGCTGTGGCAAAGGCCACAATCCAGGGTTCATCTCTCAAGCTGCCAAAAATCCTGCAGCTGAGAACATGGGGTCTCATTTCTTTCCAGACAACACAACAAAAAAGCTCCGTAGTTCGGCCATTTCTTACCTAAAAGAGTTCTGATAGTCACCAGAAAACAAAATAAAATAAACCAAAAACCTAGATTAACCAAGAAAAGAGAAAATATATCATCTTTCTGAGTGTTTTAGAACAGGCCCTTAATTCCACCTGGGCGCTGGACACCTCTGAAGTGTGTGTGTGAGCGTCTGTACGTGCACTTTGTACGGTAAACTTTTTGCAGCTTTTCCAAATACTTCAAGTACTAATCCTAAGGCAGGATTTCCCTTTAAGGAAGTAGGGCAAAGAATACGTTATTCATAATTTTAAGTAAAAATTGACAAGGAGTGCTTTCCCAGCCCAGCGGAGTCAGCTACGCGCATGCCACAAGGCCTGGAGGAAACCCACTCTCCCTCCTTTCTTCTCCCGCGAAGCTGAGAGAGCTGCCGTTGGGCGGGGCTGTCAGACAGCTGGGGGCCCACGCTGTTCTCTTTGGAGTTCACATATGAATGTGTTGGAGGGGAAGGAATCATATATTCTCCTTTCTTAACTGTTTAAATCACAGGAAGAAGCAACTTTAAGAAAAAGTAAGTTTTGTTTTTTTAATGTTTCCTTTGTCTTTTTTATGTGGTATTTTGGCTTCTTAATTTCGCTTAAGTATAAGAGATTCTTATAAACTCCAGTGGACTGCTTAAGAGAAAACTTGCCCTTGACAAGTAAGTATGTATCTTGAAGTTTCTTAGAAACATTTTTTAAAGCTATTTGAGCCAACAGTGAACAAATTTTATAGTCTTAGCTCTTCAGGTTTTTCATTTTGATGATATATGCTTGTGGAGACAACATAATAATAGCCATGTAACCCTGGAGTTAGCCCCTGAGTTCTGAAAATGGTCTTTATACACAGGGGCAGAACTTTGTGATCATAAACAAGGAAAGTGGGATGCTGGGGTCTTATTTGGCTTAATTTATTTGAATGATTAACTGTACCACAGAGGGGATTTTATAGTTGACTTCATATATCCAGAGCACAATTTGAAGTCATTTACAGACTTTAAGTGAGTTGGTGAAATTCCTGCTCTTTTTTAGAAAAAAAAAAAATCTGCCTTCTTTTCCAAAATAGACATAAAAAGAATTCCTGATCTTAGGTTTTCTAAGATTGTGTTAAGTTCTCTGTGTGTCTGGCTCACACAGACAAAATACGCTACGTGAACCTAAAGCACTGCTTGAAACTAAACTAGCATTACTTACACAAAAGCACGCATCGCATACGTGTTCATGCTTTCTTCAAAACTGTTTCAGTCAGACCCTCACTGGTGTCTGTCAACCATTTGAAAACCAAATGCAACTCGCCAGCTGTCAATCTGGGTTTCAGAAATGTGGGAACCAAAAAGAATCATTAATAAAATGTGTGAGTCTTAAAAACAAAATGCAAGAAATTCCCTCAAGTCATTTTAGCTGTCATTTCACATCCACCACCATCATGTATAAATTCCAGCACTTTTATTAGCAAAGTAAATGGATTAAAATATAGCACAAATATTGCAAACATATGTATTATACAAGATATTCCTTAACATATTTGTTATGATATATGCCCAGAGCCATAATCCAAATTGCTTGGTAGGAAAGATAAACTCTGATGTCTGTTTTCTACACTTATTCTATTTATTCCCACATGTTGTTATTAGCTGCCAATTCTGGGACTAGTCTATCTAGACAAGAGAGCAAATCTGTGTTAATGTAACATCACCTCCCTGACAAGTTTACCTCTTATCTTTATCATACTTGCCAACAACATTTTGAGTGAGGTTGCATTAATTTGGATTTCTTAGGCTAACCTAGTAACTTTCTACTGTAATACTGAAGGAGGTAAATGTTTATCTAGAACACACTGGAGAAGATTTGATTCGTTTTTATGTTTTCGATCTAGGAAGCATGATCTCTATAGAATTGAAAACCAAATACATGACTTCACAAGGGAAGTTCTGAGTCAGATGTCAGTTAAACTTGCATTTCCATTTCTTGTAATTGTGCTTTTCCTCCTGGTTGTTATTATTTTTATTAGTTTCCTTTGGGTATCCTGGAAGGGGACTAGGAAGTGGAGCAAAATAAGGACCTTCCTGCCACAACACGTCCAGTCCTTCCAAAATGATCAGCTTGCGCATTTATCTATCTCCACATCAGACCACTTTGGGATCCCAGATCCCCTTAAGAATCTGGTAGAACCAATAGACCTTCTTCTCAGGAAAAAAGCCCCCTGCAAATCAATTATTCAGTGACATTTCTGGGGCTGGCAGACTCCTGAAATCTGTCCTTCAGTGTCATCTGGGGTCCTGATTATGAACCACTATTCTCCAGGAAGCTGTGGACCTCAGCTCCACACACACACTGGGGCCAGTGGGTTCCCCGAGAATTTCAAAAGCACAGGGTGCAAATATACCTACAATGTCTCTGTACGCCACCCTCACCTAAGGGCAGGTAATGTATTAGCTGAAGATGAAGTTTAAGGGTGAATTTTCAAAGCAGGTGTTTAGTTCATTTGTTCTGGGCTGCTTGTTCTGGGCAGCGTATCATGGAAATGAAAGAGAGTTAAGTAGCAGGACAGTCCTGTCTGGGGACATCAGGGTTTAGAATGGAAGGGTGGTGTGGTCAAGCCTCAGGAGGCTCCAGAATGTGGAAGACGCAGTTACAGCGAGTCCTCCTGTTTCTCTGGCTGTCCTCGGGAATCCCCGGCACCCCAACGGTGCACTGGAACATACAGAGAAGCTCTAAGCTAGTGCCCTGGCGGCCTCTGCGTCAGGGATCCCAGCCTTCAATCTTCCCCTCTTGATTGGCTCCTCCACCACCATTTAAGCGGGATCAAATGTCTCATCCTGCAAGGCTTCTCTTACCTTGCTCTGTTCCCCCAGTTACCCTTGTTCCTCAGCGTCCTAGAGGAGTCTCTGCAAAGCTGTCTGCACTCTGCTAAGCATACCCACCATCTCAGCCCCCACTTGGCACCCCAGTGTGGTCTGGCGCTTGCCCTCAGGGCTCCCCAGCTCTCACTGAGGTTATCAGTCACTAGCGTGTTACTAAAACCAGCGCACATTTCTCACTCTCCATCTACTCTCCGCTTTCCCCATCTTGAAACACCCTCCCAAACCTTGCAGATCAAACTCATTTCCTCCCACTTCGAAGACCACTCTTCCCAGATTTCTCTTCCTCTCCCCTATATCTTGAACTCCTCTTTCTGGGCAATTTCATGGCTTCAGTTATCATCTATTCTATCTGCTTACAAATTCAAAATCTGTGTCTCTAGCTAAGATAACTTTTCTGAGCTATAAACCTGTATGTCCCATTGTTTGTTGGACACAGGACTGCCCAGAGCAGGCTTGGACCCCAGTGAGTAGGGAAGGATATCAGGCAAGCCAGGTAAATATTTTTACATAGAATTGGCCCTAAGACCCCCTCCAAAATGTTCAAGTAATTTATGTATTTTCCCTGGCCCAACTCTATGGCCCTAACTGAACAGTGCCACTTGGTTGTCCCAAAGTCCTCTCAAATCTCATTGTAATCTACAAGTAAATTCATCAGTTCCCTCTCCTACCTGCCACCCTACTTCCCTCAAGTTTGCTCCTGTATAGCAGCTGACACCGTGATGTAACCCGTTGCTCAAGCTCAATGAACTAACTCCTCTTCATTCATGTGTTCAAAGAGTCTCCAAGTCCTGTCTGTGCTATCTTGTACCTCCACCTACTTCTCTCCTCTGTCAGCACCACCTCCCTACTGCAGGCTGTCATCTCTTCCTTGGTTCACAGTAGCCTCCTCACTGGTCTCCCTGCCTCCAGACCTGCCCTCTTCTACTGCACCGTCCACATGAAGCCAGAGTGACTCACCTAAAACACTTGCTCTAGAAACAAATTTGATTTTGCCTGCCTCTGATTTCAAACTTTTCCTTGATTCTCTACTGGCATTGGGATAATGCCCAGATTTCTTCTCAGGGTTAGATAGAAGCATTATAGTGGATTACAGATCTCCTCAAGTCAGTGGACTCAGGAACCACTTCTGGGTCTTTGCTAAAATGTAGATTCTGATTCTGCACCTGGGTTGGTGTCTGCGTTTTTGCATTTCTCTCAAGTTCCTGGATGAGGCTGCTAATAATGGCGCATGCACCATACTTTCATCCCAGATGGGTTGGAGCTCAACTTGTGTCACTCAGTAGTTCTGGGACCTGAGGGAGTCACTGAGCCCCTGTGTCTCTCATTCCTTGTATATAAAGTGGAAATCATGATGATATACTTTTTCTTAAGTTTGCTATGAGAAATAACTGTGTTAAAGTGAAATTACTTGCAACAGGGCCAGGCACTCTTTGCAGGTCGCAGGTAGTCAGAAAAGAATGAATGCATTTTATAGACACCTTTCCAAAGACCTGTAAAATGAGAAATGGAGACAGAAATCTTTAATACCTAGTTTGAGAAAAGGGAAATATTGGATACAATAGAATGAACTTCTCTCTAAGTGCTGTTTCTGGATTAGATTGATAATCTGCTGGAAATGAAAAGTTTTAAATTCATTATTTATAAATAAACAAGGCTAGAAAGTCAATGCAAGAGCTAAAGTATAACATGGAGAAGAGCATCAAGGCTTTGAAGTCTGGTCCACTTGAGTCTTTTATAAACTCAGGCAAATTAGTTTGCATCCCTACCTTAAAGAAGGAATAAAATGACTGCTTTTACTATTACTCTAATAGTTCTGTATTTTTATTTTTATTTTTTCTCAAGTTGTTCTGTTACAGTTTTGTTGCTATTCTGAACCTTAACCCCACCTTACTTGATTTTTAGCCAAATGTTGAGGTATTATTTTGCTTGTTTATGCTGCCAGAGCAGGACTTAACAAATGAATTAATCCTAAGTTTTATTTTCTGGTAAATCATTTTGATGTACCAGATTATTTATTGATCTAAGAATATACTTTTTGTGGGCTTACATTACTTAAGAACACAGTTTTTGGTTTTACTTTCAAGTCAATTGCAATTATTACACTAAAGATGGGGGGAAATGGACTTCTGAGGTTCTGGTTTCTAGCTTGATTCTGTTCTCTAATGATTCTTTACAACTGTTCATAAGACAATTTAAGTAACATGTGATAGTCATGTAACTCCTAATCAAGGTGTCAAACTACTTATTGCCTTTTTTTTGACAAAAAGCCATACGTATAGGTAACTAACTCATTCATGCATTCACACATTCATTCATCAAGTAGGCCAAACCAGTATTGTATTTAGAGTTAAACTGGTCAAGGTGTTCAGTTTTCTCTATATCATGAATCTCTATATTTTGCTAATTACCATTTCAGGAGTCTCCTATGAAACAGAGTTGTCTATCATGAACTTTGACCAAATGTCTCTAAACATAGAATTTACGACACTTTGATTTTGTATAAAGTTTTTTCTTCACATAAAGATCAACACTTCTTTAGCAGATTCATAGGTACAATTTGCATGCAGGGAAAGAAAAGCATCTACACCTATCTAAAAGGCTGTCATGTTACCTAAATGAAGTAACATTTTCATTTTTCAGAATGATTTCTGGTCTTGTAATTACATACACTTATTAATTTGTTTTCTTGAACATTTTTACAGTAGTAACACAGAAGAGGGTAATCTTTGAGTTTTCATAACAACTGTACTCTAAGTTTGTTCAATATTTTCTTTATTTTCCTAATTTCCAAAGTGATGTACATATTACAATTTAGAAAGTACTGAACTATAAAAATGTTAAAATCCATAACTTCACTCTAGAGCTTATGTGACATTTGAGCTTTTTTCTTCTAAACTTATGTTCTACTCTTTAAAAATACTGATGTTGTTGAGATTGCACTGATTATTCAATTCAAACTTCTTGTTTCACGTGAAGCAATCAGAAGCACTTTGCCATGTCATTAAATACTTCTCCAAACACCATGATAATGTCTAGTATCATTTTTAAAGTCATTTAGTAAATTTTATATACTATTCAACAGTATGTAGAAGTCCTTTCAAGTACTAGTGAAACTTAAGCTTACTTTAACAAACTCTTAACAAAATATAACTTAAAAAAAAACACCAAATATATTTGAAAGTTTAAGGGTCAGTAAAAGATTTATGTAAAGGGCCAGATAGTAAATATTTAAGGCTCCAAAATTACTCAACTCTGTTATAGTAGATCAAAATCAGCCACAGGTACATAAATGAAAGAGTATGGCTGTGTTCTTCCAATAAAACTTTATTTGTGGGCACTAAAATGTGAATTTCATACAATTTCACACAATGTCAAAAAAATTTTGTTCTTTTTTTGAATCATTCGAAAATGTGAAACCTATGCTTAGATGTCAGGTCCCATTAGCAGGCAGTGGTAGATTTGGGCCCTTGAGCTGTAGTCGGCAACCTCTGCTCTAACGCCTGGTTCCAAGAACTTCTCTGAACACATGCCTGTGAATATGTTTTTAAGAAGTAAACATCTTTCATTAGATGCTAAATAAATTGTTAAACTAAAAATCTTTCAAGAATCACTGTCATAGATACATGCATCAGTAGTAAAATATTAAATTTTAGCTATTTTACTATCAGTATTAATGTAATAAAATGCTGCATTTTAATTAACTGGGACTCCCGCAGTGCTGACATCTGACTTTTTTCTTCTTTCATGCATTCAACACATATTTGTGTGTTGGATCCCAGAGACGGGGGACAGCCCTGAATAAGGCAGCAGAGGTCTCTGCTTCCGTTTGTGTGACTCATTGGCAGGCCTTAAAAATGCACACATGGAGTGATGCTTTGGGTGAAAATGAAAATGACACAAAATTGCAAACACACTTTGTCAGCTAATCTTGTGAACATTCCATTTCCAAGGAAGTGATAACAGATTTTCCCTTTACTTTATACACAGAATTATTATAAACAACCTGAGATCAACACATTGCATTCCCAAAGCTGTCAATCCATGACCGCTGAGCGAAGGCTTCTGAGTACTTTGGTTTCAATCATTTTCCATTGATGGACGCTGAGGACCAACTTTGTCCAAGTCTCTAAAACTGAGAAAAGATAAAAATTAAAGCTGGTTTTAAGAATCATCACATTTAACTGTTTAAATGGTCATCCCCTCCATCACCAACCAATTTTAAACTGTCAAGAGCATAGCTTGTCATTATTGATTAATGTTAGTGTTATCACCAAGGTACAGGGTATGGTTCTCTCTGGTATCTTTTTAAATCCCTGGTAGGAAGAAGGTCATTTGGCTCATGCACAAATATCGGAAACATCACCCCATCCCACCTCTGACCCAAACAGCCCCTCCACAAACGCACACTCTGTAGCTCCACAAACACACACCTCACATACACACACACCACACATGCACATCACCACCTCATTTTCTAGGTGAGGATACAGAAAATAAAGCCAAATGTGTTTTCAGGCTTTTCTTCCTAACTCAGCAGTGAACTACTAATAACTATAATGAACAAACATGAACAGAAATGGGGTTGCCTTGGACGTTGGAGGCAAGATGTACTTGCTTTTGAGGATAATTGCTTCACTTTGTACAGTTAGTGGCAGCTTGGCCTTAGGCCTGGAATGAATGTCCCTGTTCATGCACGGGATACTATTACTGGTCAGCACTTAAAACCTGGAGTGCCAGATACAAACAAGGAGAGGGGTTTCATCTTTTCCTTTTTTTTTTTAAATCACAGCTGTAGCCACAGTTATTTCATACAAGTTTTTTGCCCACCTATCTATGAAAACAACAACAAATGGCTTCTATTAGGACCCTGGGAGAAATCTGAATATTGGTGGAAGCTTTTTCACTAACCACTTGGTCACATTAAAAAAAAAAAAAAAGCCAATTCACCTTCTGAACTTTAGTTTTTCTTACTTTCTTGATGAGAGGAACAAAAATTCCTCCCAGTTCCTTGTTTAATGGTTCTGAGAAAATGGGCTTGGATCTGAAGCATGTTTTCACAGGGAAGGAAAATACCCAAATGGTTCTTGTGGCACTAAGAGGTTTTATCTCTAAATATCTTACTGTATCCACAGGGCATTTCTTTTCCTAAATTTCACAATTCTCTTCTGGGCTTCCCCTTCCTTCCTTCCTCTTCGTCCTTATCTTTCCCTCCCTCTCCTTATCCTCTAATTTTTTACTGAACTATTGCACAAAAGACTGGTTGTGCAACTCATATATTAGAGAGTGGAAGTTAATTCTGCTTTTTTATGCAAGAAAACAAAGCCCCACAGAGAAAAACTGAGGATAAAAAATGGTTCAAAATTACTAAAATGGTGGTACATGTAAGATTCTTTAAATGGGTCACTCGACTTGCATTCAATTTTGGCTGATGTTAAAGAAAATCTCTCATTTCTATTTAACAACCTGGTCCTAAATAGGTCACGTATTACAAACTAGTACCCTAGTCTAAAAAGAAGCTTGTTGAAAGTCATAAAATAACAGATGTGGTAAAAAAAAAAAAGTGTGTGATATTAAAAAAATGTTCATGTTGATTAACAATACGTGGGTGCTTTGTATTAAGTAATTAGAAAATTTTATTTGGAAGATATGAATACCCTCTTCAGAATTTAGCTTCTGTACCTGTGAAGTGGGTTGAGACTTACCTGTCTCTTCCAGTTCTTATATTCCATGATCAAGAACAAGAGATTCAAGGAAAATAAGCCAGTCTTTTGATTCGTGTTAAGATTTCATTCAATTTTTAAAACAGGTCACTCATTGGTCCCAAATGCAAAAGGCACAGAAGCCTCTACAATAAGACAACCTGGTTGCTTTCCCTGTCTCTTCAACACACTTCTGCTTGTGGTTTCTTTAAGAGCGACTTGAGGTATTTTTAAATTAAATGTTGGTTGATGAGAAGCCAGTTTGGTTTTAATCAGTATCAAATGCCGTAGCACTCTTAGGATAACACATTATAGATATCCTTAAACTTCTATCACTTTCCATCCACAATTTCTTGAATTCCTGTATGTTTATATCTGTATAAGTCATAATCATTTTAAGGTATTTTGATATGTATTATATCATTTGCTCTAGGGCACCATTTACTGGATATCATTTACAATATTCCACTTGCAAGGCAGAATGTAAATGACATGTTCTTTTCTACCATACATGTATTAAGATGTTGCCAAATGTCTAATGGGAAGCTGGTGACTGAGTGGTTTCATAAAGTGTCACTGTGACCTGCTCCAATAAACCAAGAAGATGATCAACTGAGAGTTAAGAATTTGGTGATAGATCGGAACTTTTATGCACATGACAGAAGGCGCATATGCCTTATGACTAGCCCTTACTGGCAGGCTGCTGGGCTTCACAGAAGGGCCTGGGGTTGGGTCCTTTCCACATCTGTGAAGGGCCAGAGCACGTGCCTCCTATAAGAAGTCTAATCCTCCCCTCCCCAGCCCTCTACAGGCTCTGCAGGCTGCATAACCACCATTTCTGGAAACAGAATAGAAAGACTCAAAGAGACAGCAAATACCCACTGTGCTCTTACACCCCTCTGCAAAACTGCTGACAGACTTGCAGAGACAGGACCCTTGTTACCCTCTGATGTGACTTCCCATTCAAGGTAAAGTGTGTCTGGGGCCTCCTCCCCAGAAATCAGGCAAAGAGTGTGTGCAGAGTACTTCTAGGCACTAGGGAATCACAATGATGCCTCCCAACAGAAGATCCCAAGACCAGAGGTGCTACAGGTGATTCTCCTGGTCTTGAGCCATCATCACTTTCAATATAGTAGAAATCCTTCAAAAGGTGCCAGCAGTTTTATCCAAGACATTTTTAAAGGTCACCCAAGAAGTGCTGGAGTATAGAAATGAGTAAAAGACCACGGTTGCTCTCTGTGAGCTTATGTTATGCATTATAATGAATCCAACAGACCATCAAAACATTTGTAATGCAACAGAGACTATAAACACTATCTCAGAGAAACGCAAAGGGTTTTCATCAAACATACCATAATACAACTTCTGCATGTGCCCTCATATACCTCAAAATTCAAGAATGTCTACAGCTTTAAGTCAGAGGTGAACTAGGACTTGCTGACAGGTTCTCTCCTTACTTCAGAAGACCCAGATATGAGCTCTTCTTTCATCATTGTGCTTTTTGAATATGAAGATCATAAACCAGCAGAATGTATAATATGCATTAATGCCAGGATATATGAAAGCCAATATATTTTAAGGTTAGACTTGGCTTATTCTCAGGAAAGAATTATGCAGTTGATTGTGAAATCTTATGTATTGCCCTTAGTTGAATGGCTGAACGTTCTTCTTAACTAATTTGTTTAACAAGAGTTGTTATTTAGGAAAGTCATGGATTTTAAAAACTACTTTATATAGGCTCTCTTAGAAAAAGAAACTACATCTATCATTATATTTTGGCCACCTTTCAAATAAAGCACACGCTTTTTATTGGACAGTTTCTAATGCTATCTATATTTTATGATATTAGAAATTGTTGGTTTCTTATATTTAAACATATGTGTTTAGAAGAAAATCAGAGAGAGTCATTTTTGCTTGGTTCTTCTAAATTATGAGGAGCACATGCTTTTAGGTTTCCAAGATTACGTAGGGTCCGATGAATGGGCGCCCTGTAGAGACTGGGACACTCGCACAGTGCCTCTCAAATCCCCGGATCAATGGTCACTAACCTAACCTGCTCTCAAGCCATTGTTTCAGTTGAATACATTTTTCATCCTTTTAAGGTGAATTAATTGAGTAAGGATTGCATTCTGTCACCAAAAAGTACGGAAGGAAATTAGGGTTTACTTTTAAATATCCAGGAAACAAAAATACACATCTTGGCTTTACAGTGATAAATTCACAATCTTTAAGCACAGGATATTGAACTCAAAAGAGATTTCAAAATGAATTTCAAAAATGGGTGAAAGTAAGGTACAAAAGACATTGCATTTCCCGCTCTGATGAAACATATTCCTCTAGACCACAGCAAATTGTGCATGTGATCTTACACACTCAAATACCTGGCCCTGTGGGGGTTATTTGGCAGATTAGTATGTATTAGAGATGTAACTGAGGTTACGGATCCAGTCCTTCCTCAGCACACTTAGCTTTTAGAAATGGTGGCTCATGCTGCTTTGCTGAACAAGATTGCGTTCGTCACTAGATGCAATGGGAAGCAGGCACAAACTGTTTCAAATAGATAAATCAAAGAAACTCCCTCCCCACTGCTCAGGAAACAGCTGCCAGTGTTCAGATATGGCTGATAGTTAATGAGCAGGAGAAAGGTGATCTTCACATAGGAGGGAAGAACAACAAAACAGAATAAAACAAAAAATGGACACAGTAACTGTCCTTGAGGACTCACAGAGAGTACTTACTGGATTTTCCCAAAAACATAAAAGGGAGGCAGAGGATACTTTCTGTTGTTGATATTAGATCTTCAATGTCCTCAAAGGCTCCATCTGTAGGAAATGGGGTTGACATGGGGGATTCATATGCAAGAAACACCCTGCCCCACCATGTACTGACCTTATGCTAAATACTTTGAGACAAATTTTTTTTGTTCAGTCCAGCATATATATCCTTATATACAGTCCAGTCCTGACAAAAGCAGAACCTCAAGCAAGGTTGGGAAGCCCTCACTGAGGCAACCTAGGAACTGTATTTGCTCTTCCAGAACACTTTTTACAGAAATAATATCAAGTTTGCAGAGAGTAGAAGGGAAAGACTCGACTTATACCTACTGAAATGACTATGGTTGCTTTGGGATCAAAACTGTAGAGGCAAGCGTGATAGTGGATTTAAAAGCAGAAAATTGCCATTGAATAGAGAGAGACTGAGATAACCCATTTTTATCTTAAAAGGAAGCACTCTTTTTATCTTAAAAGTTTTCTTCCACCCCAGTGAGGAAAAAAATCAAGGATGGCATTAAACCTGCATTTTTCAGGAGTCTTACTTTTTTATTTTGTAAAGACTCTAACGTTTGACAAAATATGGTTGTATTGACACATGACGATGAACTACATTTTACCTGTAGTTCAGTTAAGAGATACTGTAATTACATGATTCCGAATGGCAGTACTCCAATAAAATCATACAAAGCATTTCTTTTTTGTTAGTATCTACAGAACAAATTAACCGAATGGAAAGGTCTAGTCAGCAGTTCTGTTTCATGGGAGAGTAGTCAGTCAACTCTCAGGAGAATTCATATTCGACCTCTCCACACAAGACATTCAGCTTCCAGCAAACTGGGCTTGCAGATATATCCCTAGAGACTAATATCAAACATTCCACCACAATTCTATGAGGCCTGTTTTAGGTTATTTTTGATTGATGGCCTGAAGTTATGGCCTGAGTTATTTTTAAGATTGTTTGCTGAGTTTTTATAAAGCAGTGCTTGAGTGGGGAAGAAAATAGCCTCTTCCTTCAAAATGGGAACAAGAGTTATAATTGCACAGTTTCCATCAAGTCAAGTAGACCTACAACCGACTTACCCATGCTCTTCCCATTCTTGCAGCTCACCTGAACCTTGAGTGGGATCACAGAGCTGATACAGTTCTCATCTTATAGTTTAGGCAAATAATGGCCAGAAAGATTCAGTGGTTTCCATAGCAGTGGATAAGTTGCATACTAGTGCTAAAGCAGCCAACACAACAATCTACAACTTCCAATTTCAACCCCTATACTGTCCTGTCTGTTATGTCTTGGTTGCAAGTAAAACAGATAAGGAACAACACACAGGTCTGCTCAACTCCACCCTCAGAACCAAGAAAAGAAATGAAAGAAAAACCTAAAAGTACAACTTCTTATTGGTTATTCTAACCCCTTCACACTTCTTAAATATGTGAATTTAAACGTTCTACTTGCTCCATCTGTTGTCTTTCAGACAGACTGGAGGCTTTTTCTTCACATATCTCATTTAACTCCCCAAATTTTGTCAGATTCAGTCACTCAATCAAACAAGACTTCAGTCAAACAACAGTTCAGCTGCGCCATAGATCTCAGAAGGGAAAGACCTTGCAATCTTCGTAAAGTCATGGTTTGTCTCAAGATGTAATGTGCACAGACCCAGAAAGGCTGGTGTAGCTTCCAGAAGAGGACTGAAGTAGCTAATCAAGCAGTTCAAAAACTGTTCATGGAAGCTTACTGGTGCCTTTCGTTCAGATAAAAACCCTTTAATAGCCCCTTAACCCATTTTTTCTTTGATATCCTCCCCCACTGGTATTCTAAGAGCACTCCAGGTATCTTCTTCAACTGCCTTTACAGAAAAATGAAAGAATTCTCTTTTCCATGGACAGACCCCTAAGCTTTATTCTCTGTCTTTTGACATACTTGCCATGGATATAATAGATACAAATTAATTCACTGCTCAATGAACATAGAGCATACAAATGCTCAACTTTCATCCACGAGCCTTTATCCTCTATTCTGTTGCGAGAATCTCTTTGCATATATGTTTTCATTAGTACTAGTCTTGGACTCCATGCCTGTAGAGAACAGGAAGTGTTCCTCTCATCCATTTCTTCAGTTGTAAAACATGTTCTGAGGTCCTGCTCTGCTGGGACTGAGGTACACAGATGAAGCAAGCAACACCCTGACTCTCAAGAAGCTAACAAGTAAAAGAGGCACCCACAGGACAAAAGACCAGTTGTACAATGTGGCAAAAGAAAAATAGACATGATGTATGAACTAATGAATGAACTATTCTTCCTGAGAGACAGTATAAAGCTACCAAAAGAAGGACTTTTGATGGACCTTGATCAGTGAGGAGAATCATCAGGTGGACATGGTCAGTGGGTGACAAGGTGGAGGGCATTAGAGATAAAAGAGAAGTCACCCATAAAGGGCTCAAAGGCATAGAAGGACATAATATTTTTGAAGAATAGAGAGTCACCGGAAATGCCTAAGCATGGATGGTGTGTGTGTGTGTATGTTGGACAATGCAGGGTTGGAAAAGGGCAGGAGAGAGACTGGAGAAAATAGACAAGGTATTAAAGGGTCTCTATGCTAAGTAATGGAGTTTAGACTTGATTTTACATTTAAAGAAGAGCTGTTGGAGATGTTTCTTTCACTGGGAAGAGAGATGATCAGATAAGTCTGACAAAGATTTTTCTTGAGCATTGTGGAGGAGGTTCTGAAACTCCTTGGGGAAATCAACTTCTCATTAGAGAACAAAAGTCATGTAGTAGAAATGCACTTGGTTCTTTAATAATATCTTTAGCTTAATGCAAGCCAGTAGGGTCCATTAGAAACATGTGAGAACCTAAACTAAGATTTAAAGACTGCTTCTGTGGAATCAATAAAATCTGGTACCCAACAAACATGTGTAGGTTGTGCAGGCAGGGAGGGAGAAGAGGAGAATAATTGGAACAGTTGCCTTTGGAGACTAGGGGGATTGCATAACGATGCACTGTTCATTGTTTCTATAACTACTTAACAAGCATAGAGAAAGATACCTTGCTTAAGGAGGCTTACAAATGCTCTTGACTGTCATCAGAGCAGCAGTGCAAACTAAAATCCTAAATGGGAAAATAGCCACAGGTAAATTCACTAAAGTACAGTTTGAATTAAGATTCTTCAGTTTCTGTTTCTGCCCAAGTGTGGTGTATCAATCACACAATTTTCGTATTTTATATGATCATTATACAAGAGCATTTTAATATTCCTTACACCATTTAGATTTAAGTTCTTTCAAGTTCTTGCCTAAAGAAAAGACCTGAATGGGCAATTGAAGTAGGCATGCAGCACTCCCAAACCAGCACAAATGTATTTATACAGGTTGAATGAAGCTACTTTGAACAAGATGAAAATTAAGGCAGAAAGCCTAGCAAACTCTGACTTAAAGAACAGTGCACTTTTACATATGGGCAAAAGTAGTGGTTATGGCGTTATTTGCATCTACATTTCATATATTCATATATTCAAAAATGGTTAAAGGAGAGGTAGTACCTTCACAACAGGGACTCTCCAAGTCTATGCACATAATATAACTTTCCACTTATTTATTTGGGCATTCTTTATGTTCCTTCAAAGTGTTCTATATAGCAGTTTCACGCATTCTTATTAGATTTATTACAAGGTATTTTAAGGTTGATGAATGGTATCATAAATTACATATTTTTTAATTTCCTTTTTTTGTTACTGTTATATAAGGTTACAGTGAAATATATAATATTTTTATATATAGACATTTTATCTAGGAACTTTGATAACTCACTTACAAATCCTAATAATTTATTATAGAACCAGTTGGGTTTTCTCCACTCAATATCAGTCATCGGCAAATAACGATAGTTTATATGTTTCCCTTCAGTTCTTATACTTTTCTTTTTCTCATTTTAGTGCAGTCTATGATTTCTAGTTTATAACCAAATAAAAGTGGTGACAATCATGTATATTCTTCTCCTGTTTCTGATCTCAGAGTAAAAGGTATCAGTGTTCACCATTAAATATAATGTTTGCTCTATTTTACATTAAACATAAAAACATTCTTTTATTCTTAGTTTGCTAAGTTTTTAATCATGAATTGAAATCAAATTTCATCAAATGCCTTTTCCACAACCTCTTAATGGCTTTCTCTTTTATTTGGTAAATGTGGTGAAATACAGTGATTGTCTATTTAATTTTAAACTAAAATTGCATTCCTGGGGTAAACTCAACTTATCATGATATTATTAACCTTTTATATATCATTGAATTCAATTAGTTACTACTTGGGGTAAGATTTTTGCATTTACTGCAAAACTTGTTTTTTATTATGAGTATGATCAGCCTATAAATTTTTTCCCTTAATGTTTTCAGATTTTGGTACAAAGTTTTAATGGGTTAAAAAACATCATATTTCCTATGTATAATACTTGGCATAGTTTGCTAAAATTGATGTTACTCCTTAAGGCTTGGAAAATTCACTGGTGAAGTGAGTTGGGCTTGCCTTTTACTTTGTACATAGGCTTGTAATTACAAATTCAGTTCCTCTAGTAGTTTTTCACTAGTTCAAATTTTATATTCCTGGTGCCAGTTTTAATGTTTTATTTACATTAGGAGTTTCTCATTTTATCTAAATTTTCTAATTCTTTAGCTTAAGTCGATATCTATTTAGATTCATCTACATATTTATGATTTTTGTTGTTTTTCACTCCTTCCTTCTCTGATTTTCAATCTGAGATCAATGTCCTTTTGCCTGAAGATCATTTCTTTGGTATTTATCCAAATATGGTATGTCTTTGATATATTCAGTTTCTGATGTGTGAAAATCTCTTTTTTTTACCTTCATTATCACAAGATATTTTATCTGAGTATAGACTTCCAGTTGGCACCTAATTTCTTTTAGCAATTTTACCTTATCTTTTCAATATCCGGTCTCCATATTTTTTGCATTGGGTAGCAGGTAATTTCTCAATTTGTTGTTACATTGAAAGTAATATTTTTACCGTATATTCTAGATGTGATTTGTCTTTGATTTTCAGTAGTTCGACCCAGAACTGCCTAGGTGTGTGTTTATCATCTGGTTGGGTACATAGTTTTTGCATTTTTCTTTTTTAAATTGGTATCATGATGTATTTTATCAGTTTTAGAAGACTGGTCAGTATTTCTTCAACAAGAATTCTCCTTCACATTCCCTCTAAAACACACAAAATAACACTTTTTACATATGAAGAAAAATAATATTTGTTGACTAAATAAAATACTGAAAAATAAACTTCTGATTGATTTCCCTGTCTGTGGGATAGCAACCTTCCAGTCCCTTCTGTTGCTATTTCTAAATTCATTTTCATAAATCTCAGCTCAAAATATTTCATTTTTTAATTCTCAGTCATCAGTGGTTACATCACTTCTACAGAAAAAAATAGGTCAGCTCTAGCTGCAAACTTAAGCCACTGAAGATCTTGCCCGGTCTACTTTGTACATAGGCTTGTAATTACAAGTTTCCAAACTTGTCCTCCAATATTTACCTTCTTGTGCCCTGCAAGCCACTTTGATTAAATCACTTGCTGTTTTCCATGCATGTCTCATGCATCCAAGCATAAATAGATATCTTTCCTGATTTTGTTGTTCTATCTTAATTGCCCTTCCCCACATCTTCAGGAAAGGGGAGATTTATATAGGCTAAAAATCTAGGCTTCAGTTTCTGACAGGTGTAAGTTTGAATCCTAGATCCAGAATTTTTATCAGTCAAGTGATGTTGGCCTCTCTAAGCTTTGGTTTCTTCATCATGGAGATAATATCATTCATGAGGATAATAATAATAGACCCCCTCCTACAGGGTCGTTGCAAGGATTTAAAGAGAAAAACAAAATGAAGTGGTTAACACAGTACCTGGAACTCTGGAAACACACAGGGGTATCAGGTATTATTGTCAGTACTTTTAATATGACTCCAAGAGTGGTAGAAACTGTTCTTTGTCCACCTCGACATTCACTGTGCTCTGTAACCCAGAGGCCAGAAACCTGATGCTGGCACCAATACCACTTCCACAGCTGTCTCCCACAGCCAGGACCTGATTCCAGGCATTTTGAAATCACAGAAAGCATTCACATCTCGACGCCCCAGCCTGGCAGCATGAACAGCGGCAGGAACATGTCTTCCATGTCGCTTCTCTCTTGCATTTTACACACGTGTCTTCAGTTAGCAGAGCCAGGTGTGCATCCCAGACACTAGCTGTAAGATGGACCAGGGCATGTTGTCAGCTGCCTGCAGCCAGGAGTCAGAGCCGAGGCTCGGAGAAGCACCGGATACTATGCGCCACATGATCCATTCAAGCACCACTTGTTTGAATCAAACATCAGTTGTTCCTGAATTTTTCCTAGTTAAAAGTAATTGTCTGTCCTCCTCTAAACTGGTAGTTTTGAAACCTCAGGACATGAGAATCACCTGGGAGCTAAAAAAACACCTATTTTCATTCTCCAAAGAGAATACTTAATCAATTTCTCTAGAAATTGATTAAATTGGTTTGGGGTAGGAGTACACTTAAGAAATTTCTAAAATTTTAGTATGCAGGCCATGTTTAGAACCACTCTTCTAAATTTTTATGATCTTTCATTGCTCCTTCTCACATCCTAACTTGTATTTAGTTATTTATAAAACATCTTCATTCTTCCTACTAGATTTTAATTTCTCTGAGGATAGAATTTGACTCTAATCTATTTTTATGTTTTTATGTCGCAACTTATAGAGGATTACTTCACAAATAAAAATACTGATGATGTTTATCAAATGCATGAATAAATGAGTGATATGTGATGTCTTGCAAAGAAAAGAGTTTTAAAGATATCAGGCATAGCATCAAGCTATGTCCTGCCTGACATTCTCTCAAGTACACTTCTTATGAATCTATTCTACTCAGCATAGTTTTACATAGAAGTGGGTATATTGTTCACAGCTTTAGCAGTCTAATCAATAATTCACCAGATGATGTAACTTGACATGAAATTATTCTTTGTTTAAAAAAATAACATTAAGAAACAGCACTGTCAACTATGGAAAGTTTTGTCAATGAACTCACATCCTTTTAAGTAGAAATCTAAAATCTAAAGGAAGGAACAAGAAAAAGAAAGCCAAGTCCATTCATAATATTGGATTTCTGAGCTATGTATTTATTTCCATAGATTTGTTGATATATCAATGTACCTCTACATCAATCTCCTAAAATCACGGTATGCAATGTTAGAAGTTCTGTGTTTCAACTGTAATATAATTGCAGAAGGACTTTGGATGAAGCTTGACAAGAAGTTTTAGTTGATACTGATATAGCATTTCTGAGCTCCTACCCAGAAAAGTTCAGTCGTTATCCAATTAGGCTCTGTTTTAAGATTTCTTATGACTCATAATTGTAAAACAGCTTTGATTAGGGATTTTAAGTCTTTAAAAGCAAAATTTCCCTAATATCTTTGTCAAATTTACCCTCAGATTGGGGCTCCTGAGATAAGAATGACATAGTCCGTCCTCATCCTCTTTGCTACGACTTTCCCTGTTAGAGAATGATTAAAAACCAGCCATGTGGTCTAACCTTCTGGATACAGGTATTCCCCAAGTCCTTAAAAATATTAGTGTTAGGGATAAAGAAGAAAAAGTATAGAATGATGTTTAGGAAAAGATAAGTTGATAAAAAGTGATCTGATTGGAAAAATTCACTCCCTTGCCTCTTTTGGCTGCCCACTCCATTTAGAACTGCTTGTATTAAAAGGTCAAATGCCTTCAGAAAGATTTAGTTTTGAGGTCTTCCTTTATCCTGAATGCACCCAGGGGAAAGTCAGTTCCTACGACTCACCATTCCCAGCTTAAGGTGAGACCCTGTGCTGTTTTCTCATATGTGTTTCCCGCATCCATTCCCTCAAGATCATGAGTCCACTCTCATGCTGATTTTTTTTTTCAATAAATACATTGGAAAAAATTTTGGGAGATTTGCAACGATTTGAAAGAACTCACAGATGAACGGTGGAGCCTAGAAATATCAGAAAAATTAACCAGAAGTTAGGTATGTCATACTAGTCTGTTTCATCATTTACTAACATAAAATCAATTGTAGGCTATTAGTAGTTAAGTTTGGGGGGAGTCAAAACTTACATGAGGATTTTGGACTACATGGGAGCCAGCAGCCTTACCACATTGTTCAATGGTCAGATGTACATGGTCGTAACTCTTTATTTAAAAAACTCTATTTGGATGTATTCATCTAATGCATCATATCTAATGTAGATATAATGTATCACATGTAAATGATACATGTGATATATTATGGGGACTGAAAATGTAGGACTGAATTTCTCAGTGTATTTTCCCCCACCAAGCGTAAGAGAGTGAACATTCAGTTGACTCAAATTATATTCACCATCACCAAGGTTAGAGCTGAGCTAAGAGAATTCAGACTTCTTGAGGGCAGGGAGTTAAAAATTACTAAGTATATATTCAACACACATTGACCTGGACAAAATGCCTACAACCACTGTGCAGTTCTATAAAGTGCAAAAGCACAAGGCTTTGAAATACCGAACTGACTGTCCTCACCCTATCCAACTCCCTGATGTTGTCTTTAAAAAACACACAGAGTAAAAAGTAACTTCCTCCTTTTAAAAAAGTGAAGAAAATATAGTCAGTGTTGTGAAGAATTTTCTACAGAGCAAGATCTATTACATGGTTGTACTTAGACAACTGTACTTATATTTAGACAATTATTTCTATTTATTGACATATATTTGGATATCAACACTTACACACTTGCAAAATAAATATTTATTTGGACATTTAGGTTTCAGATATTTAGAGTTCTGACCTGATCACCAAATAAAGTAGTACAAGTCTTACAATGTTGTGTTTAAGGTGTTGTTTAAACCCTTGAAATATTACCAACTCTGTAATCCCTTTTATTGTTTCTTCATTTTGTAATATACTAATAATTTCACAAAATGGATGTACCCTGGGAATTCCCAAGTCCTGAGGGGCCATTCTTCATAGTGCTTTTATACACATCTGAAACTAAATAAATATGAATAATGAAATGGTATCTTTCATATTAAATGATGTCAGTTAAAGATATATACCTTATTTCACTATTAAGAGATAAACATCTGATCATTGCAAATGTGAATAAAACTTGAGTTTCTAAATCTTTCAAGTGAATCAGATCTATTTTCCTCCTGCTTCCAAGCCCTCAGTAACCCTTTAAGTGTGTTTGTATTCACTAGGAAGGAACATTTCTGTGGAACTAATCAAACAGGGAATTCAATGTTCCTTGTAGATAATTTTGGCATGTTCCATTGGGAACTTTCTGGTCTGAATTTTGATCTTTCCTGGGAAAAGACCCACATATTCTGAATCCTTTCTCTGTTTTCTCTGTTAGTGAAGAACAACATATCAAAAGTGTTGTGCACAGAATTAATGACAATGTGTATTCAGGAAGACCCTCTGCCGGAAACGTCATTGAAATAAAAAAAGGCAAAATACAATTCAAATATAGTAAATAAACCTCACATCTTAAAATGTTGTTTAAAAAAATCACAATGATTGATTTTCTGATTTGTTTAATTTTAAAAACTAATTTCTGAAGTGAAGAAATAGGGAATATTCAAACCTCCTAATATATCCCAGTAAATCCTGAGATGAAAAATCTCATTTCCCAAGAAAACCAGTAGTACTGCCTTTGGTGACAATGAAAACCTCATGTTCAATGCCTACCTAAACCTTTTGAAATCCATGTTTTGTTCTTTAATGGTTTTCCTAAATTTAAAAAATAACTAGAATTCTTATCCTGGCCTTGGCTTCATTTCATATCAGTTTTTCCTCTGTAAGCTGCTGCTGCTATTACTTATTCTGTATACATGTTAGTTTAGCCCTAAAGCCTGAAGCCTTTTGCTTTTTTCTACCACTGATGGTCTCAACAGCACTTCTACAGCACTTATGGGCAATTGCTCAACAGCAGGCACAAAAACCTAGCACTTGGACTGAATCCTACCTACTGAATTTTATTTGGCTGGCTTAGTGAGGGACATGTACATGCAGATGTCGAGGAGACAGTGATGAACAGGCTAAAGCTAGAGATTTGGAGTCAGCAGCATATCTGGGGGGGGTTGGAGCCACATGTCGGGAGGATGTGCCAAGAGGAAACATACAGTACAGGAGTAGCTTAGGATGAATGCACAGAACTCTCCTCAGGTACCCAATAAAGATTTGAGAAAGAAAAGAATGGCCTAGAAAATAGAAATACAGTTGGTTATTAATTTCTATCTCAGTTAGAGCAAAAAAGACTGCTGTTATTTTCACGGAACTCTGCCTCCAGAACTCTCCAGCAAGATAATATGTTAGTGAAAGCTCTGTCAACAGTCCATATTGAGATCCTTGAGGTGAAACCACCCTATTTCAACACATATCACATTCCCATTGAATTCCACAGTAGTGAATGATGAATAGAAGATGTTTTTCACAACGTGGCTGCTGGCTTGGTGCATTTTGCCAGCAAAACACACAGGAGCTGCCAAGATGGGAGAGTAGCCTTTCCTAAATCGCTCCAAGTGTCACCATGACTACAGCATATTTTCCTAAATTGGTGCCTTTTCACTTAAGAAAATATAAATTCACTCAAATGCTTGACTCATATTGAGGCCTCATAATTTACCTTACAAAAAAGGCTTTAATATACATGAATTATTTTCTTATTCACAGCATTGAATCGAAATGACAACGGCTCAATTTGATTGTCAATATTGCACAGCATCACTTCTTGGGAAGAAGTACGTAGTAAAGGATGACAGTCCATACTGTGTTTCGTGTTATGATCGTATCTTTTCTCACCGTTGTGAGGAGTGCAAAGAACCCATTGAGTCAGATTCCAAGGTAGGTAGCACGTCACACAATTATTGCATGTGAACAGCAGACAAATGCTTTGGAAGGCTTCTTTTCCTTTGGTGTTGACTGTTAGTACTCTGATGCTCTGCTACTTACTGGGTATAAGGACCCTCAGAGTGACTTTTAACCAACTTCCAGGACTAGGCTTAGCACTACGGAATATAAGATATACAATCCTCACGGTGTTCTGAGATGGTTTAGGATGCTAAAGACTGAAGAGTTATTTTTTATTTGCTCAAAGTTACACAACTAAAATGTTGAGTTATTTCTGGAATGACAAGAGTATAAATTAATAAATACATATGATAATTGGAGGTGTAAAAATTCAAAAATCTTCTTCTGACTTCAAAGCATCCCCACTAAACTCACGGGGCCCGGATACCTCGCACCCCGACAGCCCTTTCCCTCCCCCAGTGCGCATTACTGTATTTTTCCCTTTTTATCCTCTTCCTCCTTTTCCTTTTGCCTTTGTTTTACTAAAATGGCACTGAGATTTTGTTAAATCTCCAACAGTAATAGCATATTACAACCTAAAAATAAAAATGGTTTCATGAAAATCCTGTCTTATAGTTTATAAAAGGTAGAGAAAATTTGAAGAAACAGGGTAGAGCCTATTTATTTTCCATGTGTCTTTAGTGACCAAGAAAACTCCAGGCTGCAGCTCTTAATTAGCCCGGAAGAGTCTCCTCTTTATGGGAAATAGTATCAATACCAACACTCCCTCAAGCTACCAGCAAAACCAACCGGCACCAGAGCCCCAAGAGTGTTTTGTCTTATAAAATGGTCTGTTTTGTAGCAAACGTATTTAATTAACTTTTATTTGCTGTCTCTTAGGATCTTTGTTACAAAGGCCGGCACTGGCACAAAGGATGCTTCAGTTGCGCCAAATGCACTCACTCACTGGTGGAAAAACCCTTTGCTGCCAAGGATGAGCGCCTGCTGTGCTCTGACTGCTATTCCAGCGAATGCTCCTCCAAGTGCTTCCACTGCAAGAAGCCCATCATGCCTGGTAAGTTCCGAGCAAAATCGCTCCGGTCTCTAACTGACGAGGCAGTGCTTTGAACTCAGCCCAAGCATGGGAAGACTGCAGGAGCTAAGCTTTCTCTGCTTTTTGAGAAAGACATGTTTCTTGCTATCTCTCCGTTTTAGTCAGTGTACTTTAGAAATAAAAAGATTATTCTTTCTGTCTTGAATGGGTTAGTTAAAGTTTTCTTTGGATGTTCATACACCTAATTCATAGAGACATTTTGAATGAGAATCTGAGCCATAGCATAAAAAAAATCTATAACAATAATACTAACACTGCATTTAACACCCTGTCCTAAGCATAACCAATGGCATTGGAAGCAGAATCCATCATAGGACAATGGTGTCAGCCATCATTTTGCAGCTCAGGGCAGACTGGTTGGTGGGTCAGTCAACTTCATTCTCTCTTAGGGAAGACAAAGATCCATGCTAAACGCTGCACTTGCAGGCAAGCACTAATTCTCCTGGTTTTGATCCTCCTCTCAGTCCCCACAGACAGCGACATAAGAACATGCTCCTTGCATTTTCTTATATTGGATTCAAAGATTTATAGGAGACTGTAACTACACAACACCAACCTCAGGTGTTTGTGCCCCGGGCATCCTAACACCCCTGCAATGATTATTATGGCCCAGTTTATCTAAACCACAAACAGCCTTTTAGAGTCTCCATTTATAGTATGTCCATGTCTCAAAAGTGTTGCTTACACAGCACAAGAGTTTTCAGTAAAAGAGTGATTCACCACCAGCATGTCTCAATTCTGTTTTTTTCTTTTTGCAAATAAAAGGTTTGGAAACCAACGAAACACCATTTTTCTATGCAAACAATGAGCTTATCATCTTAACTTACAATACATTTTTTGAGTAATTTGACAAATCTTTACTTAAAAAAAAATAAAGTTACGCTTGATTTGCACTAACAGGTTCTTCCTTTTGGGGTACAGGTTCCCGCAAGATGGAATTTAAGGGAAACTACTGGCACGAAACCTGCTTTGTGTGTGAACATTGCCGACAACTAATAGGAACCAAACCTTTGATTTCCAAAGAGAGTGGCAATTATTGTGTGCCGTGTTTTGAGAAGGAGTTTTCTCACTACTGCAGCTTTTGTAAGAAGGTACTTATCTAAGAGGATGGAGTTTGTGGAACCTTCCAGACAAGTCCATCTTTTTCACCATAAAACTCCACCCAGAACATGAATTTAATATCCTTTTTTTTTCCCCCATGCAAGAGACTTTATTCTCTGAAGGAGAGAGTGGCTGCCCCCAGGGAGAACAGGAGGACAGAGACAAAGAGAGAGACAGACAGACAGACAGAAGGAGAGAGCAGCAGAGACAGAGAGAGCCAGAGAAAGGGCAGCAGAGAGACAGACAGAGACAGAGAGGAATTTAATATCCTAATATCTCAAGTGATTTGATATTCCATTCACAGCTGTTATGCAAGATTTCATGTATTCTGGTAGATGGCACACGTCTCTCTTTGAATACAAAATAGTTCTTAGAATATAGTTTGATCCATTTAATTTCAGGGAAATACGGATTTGTCTCTCAGAGTGACTAAGAGAACCCATTTAACCAGGATGCTTAATTCTTCACATCATCTCCCAGCCACAACACATGTCTTCCTGGCTTAAAGCTTTTATATTTCTAAAGGTAGAAAGGCAGGCTCAAGAGAGTGATGAGATCGTAAGGGTAGTTCATTAGACAGAAAGACAGACAGAAAAAAAAAGACTAAGAGCTTCAAGTGGTTTCCTTTACTTCCTGTTCCAGAGTGTCACGTGGCACCTGTTAACTTGGGTGCCTATATCCTCTAAGCTTGTATGTCAAAAAGTCACTCACCTCTGTCACCTTGATTAAACCTGTCTGTATTCCATAAAATACGTATGGTGTTTCCCAAGAACATCGTATATATTCTGATATGTATGATGTTGGCCTATCAGGCATCATACATTTAAAATAAACTTCTAAATTGTTATCAGAAATCTAAATCATGAGAATATACTGGATTAATACAGTAGTTCCTAAACATTTTTGAGCTATAGGCTACTTTGCAGAAGTTTTAAGACCATTTGTATATTTGCGTCTGGGCAGCCAGACGTCTCACTACCTATTTCTACAAATACATATATAAACACACATGCACACACAGTCATTTCCTACATATATTTAAAATACTAGAACTGCATTTAAGGAGGAACCAACAAAATCCTAAGTGATAATTACTAAGTTACACTATAATAATGGCCAAAAATTGCAATTGGTAATAGCATGACATGAACCATCTTACACCTGGAGAGGCCCATTACCCCCCCAGAAGCACTGACTTGGAAAATGATTTTACAAGCAACAGTCAGACCCTATGACCCTGTGACAGATCAAGCTCTGAAGAATTAGCAAAGTCAATGCATTTAGAAACGCATGCTGGAAATAAAATTTATCTCACTTAAAAACAAGATTTATCTCACTAATGTGAGGGACAACTACGTTGGCCATTTTTAGGTGCAATGTTTCTTAAAGACTTACACTAAAAGAGTGAAGAGGTGTGTGGGAATTACGTTAAAATCATTTATTGGACGCACAATATAAAGTTTCTTCTGATGTTATAGATATTTTAGATGGGATTTCTCTAGTACATCGGTGCTGAACACTGTGTGAGGCTGAGGCCCTGGCATTTCCCAGGTTATGGGAGCCTGTCCTATATTTAGGACATGATTTGAATTCACCAAAAATTTATGAAATGTTTATACTGGGTGGCCGACAGATCACAACATGCCAGATTGTTTTCTATTTAATTTTTAAAACCACAAGTCCTTTAAAGAAACTTGGATATAAATGTTTCTGACCAAGATGGTCCAATCTGAAGAAAAACGATTTGTTTCAACCCAAACCAAAGAACAAATATACAAGAAAATAACACGGGCGAAAACTATTCAACAACCAGGCCCTTGGAACTTTTTCCATTGACTTTATTTTGTGAAACTAAAATTTATTTCTACTAAAAAGCAAGTAAGCTCAAACTACAAAGGCTTTGAAATCAAACTCCTGAAGTTTCAAGCAGAGTATTCTGCAATCCATTGGCTGATGTTGACTGAGCACAAAATCATTAAGCCTCCATTTTGCCAAAGAAACTTGTTCTAAATCCTGAGATCAGTCAGTGGTAGAAACCAAGCTTAGATACCAGACTTCAACTTAGCCTGTCTGCGTCTTCAAAGGAACATAATATTAAGCAAACTATTTTTAATGTTTCAGAGTTTTTTCCCCCTAATTAACAGTCTTTGGGGTATATATCCAATTCTGTTTTGCTGTGAATACATTTTTCAAGTTTTGAATCTTTTAAGCCTTGCCTATTAATCATTTGACCAAAGAAGTCGAAGGAATCTTGAGTTCTGCTGTGCCCTTGGTAAGGCATTTGAAGTCAGTAGGGGATGTTTTAAATTGCTTTAGTTCACACACACCATTATGTTTCCCATTTATTTCTTTAGAATACTATGCTTTTTTTCTTTTAAAAGAAATAATTTTTCTATCAAACATCCTCAACTTTTAAGATATTTATTGTAAAATTTAAAAATGTCTTTACAATAATCTTTTTAAAAACTTCTATCTCAGACAGCAATTTTTAGGTTGTCAGCAATAAGATGGCTTAGAATAGGTTTACATTTTCTGTGTCTCGTTAATTTGTATACAAAGATTACAGAAACCACCTCAGATACCACATTGCTTCAATCATTAGAAGAGATATACATGGACCCATTCCAAATTCCACAGCCACTCCAGGAGCACAATAGACGTGGATATGAAAAATGCTATGACTTATAAATTGCTGCCCAAGAAAAGTTATCCAATATTTATCCATCCAATTCTAAACAACGATGTATCAGTCTTTTAAAATGTAGAATCTATGGATTACACTGGTCTAGAAAAAAATATTATTTTATAGAGGAATAATAAGCATCTCTGACAAAACCCTGGCATGCCACACTTTATGATGTCAATGTATAAACAGCGCTCATCACTGTAAGTCCTGAAGCCAAAGACCCCATTGCCACAGCACTCCAACGGCGCTAGATACAGTGCTGCGGTTGCTTTCCAAACATGTTTTCCCTCGGTGGTTGTTCACTCATTCAACAAGGACTTAACTGCCTTTCAGTGCAGAGTGACCACACCTGGGTATTCTGTTAATGGTTAAGTTGGTCAAGTAGGCAGGCGGTGAAATCCAGCTGTGTGCGTTTGAATGCCAGCTCTGTGTGACCCTGGCAAGTGACTTAACCCCTCTAACTCTAGTTGCAGCTCATCTCTAAACAGGGAAAGGCGATAGTCCCATTGGGTCGGCATGTGGAGAATCCTGAACAGGTCATCCCTTAACGCAGGGCTGAGGGCTGAAGCACATAACGGTGCTGAATAATTCCATTCACCATTGTTACTGCCGGAGGAAAGCTTTCAGGGAAAAGTTGCTTTTTCTCAGCATCCTTAACAGTTAGGCATGAAAATTAGAAAACAGTGTAGAACACATATTAGCTCTAGTGGAAGATCTTTGAAGACCAACAAGAAAGTTCGAGAAAGACAAGGCAAGGAATCCAGAGCCGACGTCTTTTTCATCTTCCTGAGTCTTTAATGGCCCTGCTTCTTTTCTGCTCCATTGTAGGAGAAAAATTAGGATATTTCTTGCCAGTTCCACTTACCCCTATAGCCTTTGGCTTCTCATATTGATTCGACAAATCACAGGAAAAAGACATCCTGACATAAGGCGGTAGAGTAGCAAAAGGACCACTTGCGGACATGGAAGGGACACGGGAAGGGTCTGAACTGTGATGGCTTCCGTAGTCACTGACTTTTTTGTGATCCTTTGGCAGGTGATAACTTCAGGAGGGATAACGTTCCATGACCAGCCATGGCATAAAGAGTGTTTTCTGTGCAGTGGCTGTAGGAAAGAGCTCTGTGAAGAGGAGTTTATGTCCAGGGATGATTATCCGTTCTGCTTGGACTGCTACGACCACCTTTATGCCAAGAAGTGTGCAGCCTGCACCAAACCCATTACTGGTGAGTTCTTCAGTTCAGGACAGTCCTACCAGGAGGCCGCAGGGCCGTGTGAATGCTACGGCGTCAAGCAGGAAGTGCAAGTAAAAAATTAGATGACCTTTCCCCGATGTTTCCCTTTGAGATAAACACACATGGGCACCCAAATCTGAACACGAATACTACACAACCCCTCAAGGCAAATATGGAGTGTAGTTAGCGTAGCTCTGCTCTGTAGAAGGTAACTAACACTCAACCTAATGGTACTAACTTATGTAAAGTGATAATTAGAGGGAGAAGGAGAACAGGGTGAGCTGAGAGTCCAGAGAAGACCGCCAGCAGGAGGCCTGATCTAAGCCAGAAATCCCAGGATTTTAGTGGGACAGATATGTATAAATCAAAATCCTGCTAAATTCCAAACAAAGATGAAGGAATCTTAAAACAGAAAAAGTTTTAATTAAATGCAGGTATTGTACAAAAATCTGAAGCTATGATAATAAGGGTAGCATTGGTCAGGAATTAAACTTCACTTTAAGATACTTCCAACAAATGTATTATTCTCTTTCCTCTCTACTCACTTGCAAAAAGTTTTTATTATGAATAGATGAAATATAATGATAGCATTCTGCTGAAGGAACAAAATACATGTGACAAGATTTGAAAATACAGTTGACCCTTGAATATCGTGGGGCAGGACACAACACCCCATCCAAACAGTTTAAACATTTTTACTCCCCAAAACATAACTACTAAAAGCCTACTGTTCCCCAAAAGCCTTACTGATAACTTAGTTGGTTAACCCATATTTTGTGTTATGTGTATTAAATACTGTATTCCAGCAATAAAGTAAGCCAGAAAAAAACATTTTCCAAAGTGTTGCAAAACTCCAGAACATGCCCTATTTCATTTATTGAAAAAAAACTGCATGTCAATGGACCTGCACAGTTCAAACCCCTGCTGTTCAAGGGTTAACTGTACATATGTGGTAAACCGATCCACAGTAAGTAGATTTTCAAGGTACAAAAATGCATTGTATTTTCTTCAGAGACATTTCTAAGATGCTAACGTTACAGTGAGAGAACTGAAGCTGGCATGACACAGAGGAGCCCAACAGCTAGCTCTTCTTGTAGGTGATTTACAGCCACTGCGTCATGTGGCAGAACTGTACTTCCATTCCCCATTCCTAGAATTCTTAGATCATATTTTCATTTTTCAGTTCAGTTTATACTATATAGAATTAAAGATGATTTCATGTCTTTCCTCTCCTCCATCTTCAAATATATCACAAAATTGAAAGTTGGATCTTCTTCACACATCTTCAAAGAAAGAAACGAGTGTCCAGCAAACCCAGACTTGGCAGGCTTTCACTGACTCGCAAGGGGGGTGGTGGGGGTAGAACATTCCCTGGATGAACAGAGATGGGAGCAGGGTCCCGTCTGTCTGCACAGGGCACCATGCTATTTAGAATCACTCACTGGCCCACGGGCTGCATCTGGCTGGCGGGCATGTTTTGTTTGTCCTGCACATGTTTGGAAGCAAGTAACATAAAAGACACCTCTGCAGCCAAAAGTAAATGAAGAGCCTGCCGGGGGTGAGCAGACTGCCCTCCCCTTCCCCCAACGGCATCACTGTCATATGAATCTCTGTGGCTGCCCCATTGTGTAGGATAAGCCCTCTGTGTTCTTCACACCTTGTCTCCATCACTCAGCTATGTCACCTCCCCAGGCCTTTCAAGGGCTCGAGTTGGCAATCGCAGACTATTGGCCTCCAAAGCTTGGGCCCTTAAGTACTCTGCTCTCCTGATTCTGCACGTTTGCCCACTCCTGCAGTCAAGAGAATCAGCCACCATCTCTACCAGTTTTAGTTAGAAAATGGGACGTCCAGAAATGCAACAGTACCTGGATCTCCAAAACCTCTTAGTAGAATCTGCGATCACAGTCCAATAGATTCAAAAGATTCATTCAACAATTTTTCTTGAACTGGTCAGGGAAAAAAGGGAGGCTTTCATAAGGGAAGTAGAAAATTAAACAATGCAAAAGGGGTCTGAAAACTTTCTAGGGACCCAAATGGCTAATGCTGATCTTCAGAGAGCCTACATGAGCCCTGAATGTGATGAGTTTCGAGTGATTTTTTTTCTGATGGATTGTTTCGCATGAAGTGCTGAGCCCAGCTTATTCAGGTTCAGACAGGAAAACCACATTGCACTGCATGTAACATAGGGATGATCAGGAACCAAAGATTTTACCCAAAAGTAATCCAAATACAGGATTATGTATTTGATTTACAATAATCAGTCTTTTGATAATCATTTTAATCTTCTTTGGGCTCTGTGATAAAGAGACACCAAAGACTAAAATGCCAGCCAAAACTTCCAACTCACTTTATTATCTTTTGATCTCATTCTTCCATATATTTAGGCCCTGCAGTAGAGCTTCTTTAAAATTAAGTTATTTGAACTAATGTACCATTGGGAGTTCTCCTACTGCCATATATTTATCTTCTGAAAGTTGCACATTTAAGCAAGCAATATGTCAGCCAAAGAAACAATGTTAGATTATTTTCAAAATACATTTTACATTAACCAAATCTGTCTGTAAGTGTCCAGGTGTAATTTTTTAAAATCCCATCACAATGGATTTGGTTCACTTGAAGTCTCTCCTCCTCTAAGATGGGAATAACATTTTAAACTTTCTGGGATAAATGAAATGACTTGATGTAGTGTGGAAGGCTCTCAGCTAGGGAGTAAACACCTTGACCTTGTCTCTGCCCCTGACCTTGTCTCTGCCCTCTGGCCTTGTCACTGGGTGACCCTGAATAAATAACTCATGTGCCTTATTTGTGAAAGGGGGGATTGAAAGAGTCACACCTTAACTTTCTTACATTTTAATTTACTTTGAGTAGAAGTTTTAAATGTTATGATGTCTTCAGAAAGGGATGCTAATGTTCCTGGTTATGTTCTTTATAAAAGATACATTCAGTCTTAATTGGGTGATATTAAGAGCCTGCACTCTGAAACCCAATGGTCTAGGATTAAATCTCAGATCTGCCCCTCACCATCTGGGTGATTTGGACAAGTGGTTGAACCTCTATGTCAATGTGCATCTGCCAGGTAGGGCTGATGATAATACCTACCCATGAAGGGGAGGTGAGAGTTACATGAGTAACACATGTGAAGGGTGTGGAATAGGGACTGACCCATCTTCAGTAAACGGCAGCTCCAAAAATGATAGCTTCCTATTCTACCAAATTTTCGAGAATAAATGAAGCCAGATAAAACCGCATCCCAGAGACCCATTTCCTAGATGACTTTCTTACTGCAGAAGACCTTCAGGACCTGAGGGCATAAACATTTCCAAAACTGAAAACAGTTTACAACTGTCTCACATGTTGAGTCAAGCTTTTCTTAAATTCCTGCTATCAGATGCTTCTATTTTTTTCTTTATAAAATTCTAGAATTATTTTTACATTTGCCATTTGTACAGGCTTTATTTTATACTAACAAAACCAAGAAAAACTTTGAGCATCAAAGACTAGATGTGCAATAATCAGTTTTATGAACAGGGATGATTTACATATATATAGAACATTATTCTTGCAGCCAGCATAGGAAATTAATTGGTTCATTACTGATTTACTCTTATTAGAAGGTAATGATGATAGTATCATAAATAAGCAAGCCATAAATGTAATCAAGCAAAGTAGAGGGATTTCATGTAAATTTATCATTGAACCAGTAAATTATATGTAAAGACATCAAATAACATTTCTAGGATGGAAATAAGGGCTCATTATCATGTGTAAGGACAGTTTATCTGAAATGGAAGGCTCAGTCACCTTTTTTTGGCTTTACCATTCTAAAAAGAATGTTTGAACATTATATGTGAATCAGCACATGAACAACTTTAGCTCCACTCTATGGATGATAAGTAAATCACAGGGAAGTCACAGCACAAAGACAACTTGAAGAAACCTTGGCAAATAAATAAGGATGCAAGCCTGCGGCATCCCAATCTGTCCCGATCCCTATACCTTTTCTCCTTTCCTGCAACACCTCAAAATCAATTCCTTGGACTGTACCCTGGGTGCATATGAGGGATATAGAAATGGAGTCTCACTGAAGGCTTGAATTCTACTACCTTTCTTAGAAGTGCTGTGGCTCAAGTGAAGCCCCAGTTGATGTGAAGGAAGCTGACAAATCACTTCCTAGAGAGTGATCTTTGGGCAGAATGGTCCGGGTGGCCGGGGGCATCAGATTCACAGGGGTTTGTCACAAGCCTAGGCTGAAGTTGTCTCTGGACAAGATGATAAGGTTGTCACCTTAAGCTACATGATAGTCTGCATGAGATTTCCTTTTTGGGGCTTTTAGAAATTGGATCCCAAACCATAATATGACCAAAGGACTTTATCCTCAGTAAAATTAAACGTGGAAAAAGAGGGAAGAGAAGGGAACTAAAAGTCGTTAAAACATCAGACACCAAGCTAGGGAGCGTGCATTTATTTTATTATACCTTAATTTTGCTTCTATGAAATCATGGTCACAAAGAGAAAAAGGGAAGATATTCATACTCAGATATCACTGACTTCAAAGCCTCTTCCCACTTCCCAGTGCACCGCACTGCACTTCCTCAGCTGTCCAGGCAATCCTCATCTGTTTCCAAACAATCCATGCTTTGCAAACCCAGCTTCTACCTACTTTTGTAGATTATGGAAAAACTTAGGTGGGGATTGGGCTGGATCTCACCTGCCTATGGGTGACATTCCCAGAAGGATGCAGGGCCGCGGGGGGTGCCAGCATTATTTTTTAGGCTACTTGCATCCACCTGAGTCTTTCTCATCGCTGTACCTCCAGGTCCTAGAACAGAACCTGACAGAATGCTCAGTCTGTCCTTGGGAAGAATAGATAATTCCCTTTCTCCAATTCCTTTGCAGGTCTCAGAGGTGACAAGTTCATCTGCTTTCAAGACCGCCAGTGGCACAGCGAGTGCTTTAACTGTGCGAGGTGCTCGGTCTCCTTGGTGGGAGAAGGCTTCCTGACCCAGGACAAGGAAATTTTCTGCCGCAAATGTGGCTCTGAGATGGACATTGACATCTAGAAGTAGACCGTCCTTCCCCCATCTGAAATCCACCCTGTTTTTCTTCTCACTAAAGTTGAAGTCGTTTTTCTCATTTAAGTTTAGAAAATATTAATGTAGAGTTTATAGTGGAAGAGTTTTTGCACACATTCTGATTGAACTGTATTATAAAAGCTAAAAAAAGGCACAGTCTAACACACATGAATATATACTAAATCACAAAGGCACCTCTCCTTGCAAAATACTGCACCCTACTGTTAGAAACATAGCAAAATATCTCTTTATTGTAATCAAGTACGTGACCTAGACCTAGAAGCTCTGGATGTTATTACTGGAGACGTTTTTCAACACTGCAGAGTAAAAAGGAAATTAAGAAATCAAATAGAAAGATGTAGGAAAGACTGATGTTTGCATTCCCGGCTAGCTAGTTATGTAATGCATGACAGGTTGGCTATGAATGGCAGACCAACCGAACTTACCAGGAAAAACTGATTATCAACATCACATTTAAGAATTCTGTCATTTTCTCATTCCCGTTTTGTTCACACATACTGACTTTGGAGTTGAAAAGCAAAGCTGTGATTTGCCCACATCCACACTGCTGCTACAGCTGGTTAATTCCTGTGTTTAACCCATGCAGTCTGAGAATTATGGATGCTGCGTCTCTCTCATACTCTGCATAGGCATAAAGGTGTCCTTTCTCCCTGGGGAAAACAAAACATAGGTTTCAACACATTTTGTATTAACATTTTCAAAACCCGCAGTGACTTTTCTAAATACTTACAGATTCCATGAAAGGTAAGTCTGTTCTTTCAAAAGAGCTAAACAGGATAATCATTGTCCCCAAAGGCAAACCTTTAAAGTAAATAGATCATTAAATCATCGCTTGTGGAAATGAGTTTTAGGGAAGGGATTGAGTGTTGGAACATGACTTTCATCCAGATATCTAAAGGCATAATAGAATGCGTGATTAGCTCTGAGCCTCATGCATTTTGCCTTCTAAAATTACACAGATGATTAATAGGAAGACATAAAAGTGGGCTTTAAAGAAATCTAGTAATAATAAGAACTGAAAAAGAATAATTCACTGCTGATAACTCACGACCTGCAAAGCAGTACAATAGAGCAGTGCAGGCTGTACATGAACCTTCCTCACTGTTCCTCCACCCAGTGCCACCTGCTGCACCCCATGCTATCCAGGCTCCAGAGCTTCAGTCTCCTGCACGACCCTGCGTGCACGCCCAACCAGAAGCAGACATTCTACAAATGAGCAGCAATTATTGATCACAAGAGAAGTAACAGCCTTAGGAAAAAGCCTACCACCATATGTACATCTTTCAACCAGATGTCAATTGATAATGTTTCTACCTAGCTGCCCCTGGACAATATTTTCCATGTTATGTGGGACATATGAAAAACAACCTCTGCTCCCCACAGTAAATTATCACCATTGTAGCATCACTTGGGTGAGATAAAGGGAGGTCAGGAGAAGAAACCCACACAGACATAATATTTTTATAATTGTCTACTCTGATTACTGCATAAGCATTAAAGGTTCTGATTGAAATCTAATTACATGCTGTGGCTGATTACAATGATTAAAATAGTATCACAGGAGATTCAATTAAAATTGTTATGGAAACACAATTTTTGAAACAGTTTAAACTGTAAGGACATTTGGAGATGCTAACAATCTAGATATTAATGAAAGGTCAGACTACATAGGCTCTTTGAAAGATATAGTTGTCTTTTTTTTGTCATTTTCTCATTTTCTCATATTCACATTGTAAAATATAGGCAAAACTATCAGTATTTTTCCCGCATTGTGAAATTGCATATCTGGAACTCACTATACCAATTGGTCTATGATCTAGAAGTAGGAGTGCCTTACATACATGCAAAACCAAGCTAAGTCTGGATAGACACACCACATCGCTTCAGTTAACTCATTATAGGTAAGTATACAAAATGCAATGTTTTCTTAGCTAAACCATTGGTCATGTTTAGGTATTTTGCCTTAGATAGGGTGGGGTGCAACTATGAACGTGATCAGACATGCATTCTCTCTGTATAATTAAAATCACGGAAACATTTCCAAGATAGAGATTTTGTCATCCTTCAATACGTGTACTTATGAATATGTACTTTCGCCTATACATAATGCCACATTCCAAGATGTATTCAACATACACTATGTGCCAAGTTAGAGTGCAAGCTATTGTGGATCTGGGTGGTGGGAGGGTAGACCTGGGCATCAACGTGGGAGTGCCACTCACAGAGATCCTTTCCTACAACTTATAAAAGGGGCCACTGTAGACTAACACACGCATGCAGAACAGCTCAGAAGGCTTCATTAGACTTACATACACACATGGATAAGAGTAAAAATATTATACTGTATACTGTAGC
This sequence comes from Manis javanica, assembly GCF_040802235.1. Lineage (NCBI taxonomy): Eukaryota > Metazoa > Chordata > Mammalia > Pholidota > Manidae > Manis > Manis javanica. The sequence goes on along the minus strand of NC_133168.1, from coordinate 10,562,760 downwards.
TGATCTGGGGTCTGTAAAGGGAAAGGTTCTCTAACTGGCCTGCCCACAGGTGGAGGGGACCGGCTCAGGGCACAGTGGGCTCCCAGTGGTTCAAGGGCTTACATCTGTGCAGGCAAGGAAGCAGAAGCAAATCCTGTGTGTTAATAACAACCAGATGGCCCGGAAGTAGCAGGGAGACTGTACCAAAGAGCAAAAGGAAATGAGATTGCTTGAAGAGAAAAGGTCAGATGAAGGGAGAATATTAAATCTTAGGAAAAATTGTTTATATTAGCTAAATCAGGCAGTAAAACATTACGAACTATTCTTAAATAGAAGAGAAAGAGCATTAGGGCAGGGTTTGAGGACCACTGTGCTCATGATTCGACCTAGAACCACAGAGGGCAAGTTCCAAAGGCCAGGTCTCCTTACGCAGTAAGACATTTCGTTAGTGCCTCCAGAAGTAAAAAGGTATAAGCATTTGTCGATGCAAGCCAACAAGAGCTGTATGTACTGCTAGAGATGAGTATGCAAGCCAACTAGTCAAAGTATTTTATGTTGTCGTGTTAGAATTAAAGATGAGAAAGATAAGTCCAGAAAAGGACGTCTGTGTCCATGATAATAGGTAGAGAAACAAAATTTCAATTTTCACTTAATAAAATCATAAACATGTAATATTGGAACAGTTCAGTGAAGTGTGATAGGGCTGTTATCATGGGTTCAAAACTTACTAAAACTTTAAAGGAAATATTAAATTATGTTGGCGTAAAAGATTGTAAAATGGTAAAAGATTGTAAAAATGGTAACATTGTCACAAAAGGCATTGCTTAAAAATCACTGCAAAATTTGTTACTGTAAATTAAATATATGTCTGATGATAGTAACGACATTTTTGAGTTTAAGAAAAAAAGTACTTTTAAAATTCACTTTGTGTATCAGTAATAATTCATATTCTAAATGAGAAAATGATTGTTACAGTGTTTTAGGTATATGTAATTGAGCACATAAATTATTCTCAAATACATTTATAGATATAGGTTTATGATTTCAGTTAATACCATTTTTATCTGCTCTACAAATTGTGATTTTCAGGAGTTTCTCATGCTGAATAAATTTGCTTGGCACATATTTCTCAAATTGTTTTTAGAGATTTATTTCATACATTAACTCTGCATGTATGAGATAACTGTAGCATTTCAACGTTTATTATATAAGGGGGCAAGATTACTTTCATCTTCTTGTCCCACCCATTTTTACAACACCCAAATTATATAGTCATCATTTCAGAGTAATAACACGATTGAATTCTGTCTGACCCAAGTAAGAATGCCTCTCCCATTGAACTAGGAGAGCCATATCTGTGCACTTTCTTACAGTGATCACATTTTAAAATATTCTAAACTAGGAAGAACCATTTTATCTCTAATTATCATTTCTGTGATTCTAAAACTATTCTATCAGAGTTCAATTGGATTTTGCTATTTGACTGAAATAGTCATTTGCTAATTTCTTGTTCTTTCTATATTGGAGATAGTTTTTAAATTCTTAGTGGTTTTAAAGCTCATTGGTACAGATTAGTAGTTGCCAGAGGCAGTGGGGAGGGGAATGGACAAAATGGATGAAGGGGGTCAAAAGGTACAAAGTTCCCGTTACAAAGAAAGTCATGGAGATGAGATTTACAGCATGGTGACTATAGCTCATATTGTATATTTGAAAGTTGCAAAGAGAACAGATAGATCTTAAAAGTCATCATCCCGAGAAAATTTTTTTTTCATACATATGGTACTTATTGTGATCATTTTGAAATGTACACAAATACTGATTCATTATGTTGTACACCTGAAAACTAATATAATGTTAAATGTCAATTATACCTCAATAAAATTTCTTAGTGGTTTTGAACTCATACATTATATCCAAAGCAAAATTTGTGTCTGTAACACAGGCCTTTATGAAATTTTGGCTAATCCACACTATAAGTATTAGTTAGGTTCTTTTCAGAACTGCATTAGATCATGAATTCATTTAATACTGCCATGTATTACACAAAGAAATATTTGAAAGAACATCTCTCACCAAACACTTCTATTTCATTTTCAAAAACTGCATGGCTTTGAAATAATGAAATTCCCATGGGTACTCAAAAGATAAATATTATGCCGTGTAATAGTGTTTCTTCAACGTAAGAGTCAGAATCTCATTAGAAATGATACTTGCTAAGATACTACTTTTATCCTGAACCTCTTCCCCCAGAAACATCAGACCTTTAGATCTTCATTATTCAACCAGAAATGTCCCAAGAGTCAGCGGGATAGCTGGGAAGAAGGGATGTGGGAACTTCGAGGACCTCTTCCCAGGGGGAGGTAAAGGAGGTCTATCAAAATTGGGGGATGTCATTAGAAAGAGTTGACCCTACAACTTCTCTGAAGTTACTGTATTTGGGTTTTGTTTTGCCAACATTACAAAAGGATACCAGGAGTCTCACGTGAACCACCCAAGTCAGGAGAAGTTGGGAACGAGTCCATCTATGGATTCAGTCCATCGACATCCTTGTGGCTTCCTAAAGGTACTAAACATGCATCATCCAGAGAGAATCAGAAATTTTTTTTTTTCAGAATTCTGGCCATGCTGAATTTCCCAGATGACTAGCTTTAGAACCAAATACTCTGCTAAATATGAGGGTGGGGGAGAGAGTTCTCAAATTAGGAGCCAAAAGGGAGAGGAAAAAAGTTGAGATTCATGCTCAAGTTTGAGACTATAAAAGAAATAACAGGGTTTTAGTGTATGTGGAATGACTGGATTGTATAGCTTGTGGCTGAGAAAGAAAACAGCTCACTGTGATAGAATTATGATCCATGTCACAGAGGAACAAAGACTATGTGGGTCAGATATTTTCCCACGAATGGAAATAAATTTATGGAGTGGATGTCCACAAAGGATTCTCAGAATGAGGGACACTGATGATCTCAACAGACATCCACTCAATGACTCGAACAGTGATTTTAAATGCTATTCCCGTCACATGCAGAAACAAAAATCAAGTTTGATATTTATGGAGGACCACACATGGAATCCCAAAGGCTCATTCTTTCTTTAAACGAATGACAGCCTATCCCTGGTTTGTGTCTGTAGCATCACTTACGAAGCTGAGAACTCCAACCGAAGCTCTCAAACAGGAAATGAATGGGGGAGGATAGATAAAGGAGATATGGAGAAAAAAGTGGTGATAAAAAAATTGACTTTCCTTAAATAGAAAATTAAATTGCATTTAAAAATATTTTTCCCTATATAATAAAAATTTTCCAAAGCTACCAGGCATTTACAGGAAGCAAAATAATGGACTCCAAGAAAGAAAAATTGTTATAAAATTGTGGACTCAGGAACTTTGGTATCTGTCTCCTCCTCTCAAGGGAAATTACTCTCTCAGATGCCAACAACAGTTATTAGCCAAAGTCAATAATCACCTCAACTTTCTGTGCTGTTGTGCATATTTGCTATTGTTGGCCTCCCCTTATTCCTTCAAAATCTGACTCTAGCAATCATTTCACTCTGCCAACAGGGTATACCAATGCCCTGTTGTGCATCTTAAATGTACACAATCTTTTTTTACAACATAAAATAATTTTTAAAAAAAAGAAAGCAATACTCCCAGGCAGTCCTCATCAGTAGGTTCTCATAGCAATCTTGGAAACAGATTCTCTAAAAAAGTAATGATGTTAAATATTCTTCTTACGTTTATGAGATTTTTTTTTTTCATGTTCAATACACCTGGCTCATTAATACATTGCTGCAGAGAGGAAAATATTTCTAAAAGGCAGTTTGGCAACGTATACAAAGAGAGCCTTCAATTGTTTTCATAACCTCTGACCAAGAAATTACCATTCTAAGAATTAAATTGTGGAAATCATTGGAGAGCCACACAAATATTTCTATGCTAGAGTATTTATTGCAAGGTTGTGAAAACAACACTAATCAAGAAACTAACTAAAAGATCCACATAAAAGGGAATAATGTAATTAGAGTACATAAGTGCAATGAACTACTATAAAAGCAGCCACTAAAAAATAACTTTAAGACGAACATGGAAAAATGCTCAGGGCCTTTTTGAGTGGAAATAAAATGTTACAAAACAAGTATTACATAATCCAATGTTGCGTTTACATGTGAAAACATCTGTGAAGAAGTACAATAAGATATTGACACGATCAAAAAAACATCTCTCTTCCAGTGGTATCCATGACAATAGTTTCTCTTGTGTCTCTTAAAACTTTGCCTCCGTCACTGGTACACCATTCTTCTTCTATCTCCTACAAATAAATATTCCTAAATATTCTGTCTTCAAGTTTCTTGTCCTATAGTTTCTCTTTCGGTGAACTCATCTAGTTTCATGATTTCAATTGCCTTTTCTGTGTAGATAAGTCCCAAATCTCTGTCTCCTGTCTTAAATTCTGAGTTCCAGATCCTTCTAGGCAGCTGCAACTCAATATAATGTAGACAGCTTCCAGCTTTATTATCCTTCCCACAAATCCCACTTACCTTCCTGTGTTCCACATCTTAGTTAATGCATTATCCAAATAAAGCCTTTATAATGTATGTCTTGGGTACATGAAAAGATACTCGATACCATTGGTCATTAAGAAAATACAAATTTTAACCACGCCGAGATGCCATTTCACGTGGATTGAAATGGCTATGATACGTAAGGTAGAGAATAACAAGGGCTGTTAAGATGCAGAGAAACAGAGACCCTCATACATTTTTGGCAGGTATGTAAAAATGGAGCAGCCACTTTGGAAAACATTCTGGCAGTTACTAAAAAAGTTAAATATAAAACTACCACACCACCCTGAAATCCTACTCTTAAGGCATCTACCCACGATAAATGGAAACATACATCGACACAAATGTTTATAGCATCATTACTCAAAATAGTCAAAAAGTGAACGACTCAGTGATTAATGGATAAACAAAATGTAGCGTAGCCATACAAAAGAGTATTATTCAAGCACAAAAAAGAATCTCCTAACACAACATGGATAAAGTTTGAAAACATTAAAGTGAAAGAAGCCAGAGAAAAAAGGCCACATATTTTATGATTCTGTCAATACCGAATGCCTGGGGAAAGCAAATTTAGAGACAGAAAGTAGATTTCATAGTTTTCTCAGGCTGGGAGTGGTAATGTGATTAATTGTTAAGTGGACACAAAGGATCTTTATTGAGGAGGATGGAAATATTCTAAAACGGGTTTATGGTGGTGGTTGCCCCACTTGGTAAAATTACTAAATATCATTGAATTGAATACTCAAAATACGAGAATTGTTTGATATGTAAAATGTATCTCAATAAATGTTGTTGTTTTTTTTAATGGACCTTAGCTTTTCCTCTCCCCAATCCCTTACATCGAAGCTCTGTAAGAAAAGCCACAACTTTTTAATTTTTACCTTGCAGGCTTTTATCGTTTCCCCCAAATACCATTTCCCTTCCATTTTTATTGTGCCTACAATTCTCCTCCTTTTACCTGCTTGTCAAAATTTTAATCAAACTCTAAAGCCCAGATCAAATTTACCTCCTATGTGAAATCTTAATATCCCTTAGAAAAATTTAATCATCATTCTTCAACTTTTTTTGCAATTCTGTGAGAACTTTAAACAGTTTGATTTACATTAGAGTTAAGAATGGGAGGCAATCTAATTAAAAGCCGATGGTATTCAGAGTTGGTGAAACTGGGTTCAGATTCCAACTCTGTCACTTCTTTGAGGTGTGACATGTGGCAAAGCTACTGGACTCTCTGAGCCTCAGTTTTCCAATTTTTAATTAGGGATCTATACTGTAAACTTGAAGAAGTTGTTGAATATTATGTGAAATATATGCATATTGCTTCACATCTACCTGGCACATATTTAACTTATTAATAAGTTATGAAATGTCAGTTATCACCTTCCTCCCCACCCCCTCTCTACCTCTACATTATACACTTACTTCTCTTCCATAAGCAGTGCTTAGCGAGTTGTCTGACACTTGGCAAATAATCAATATGTATTTACTGATATTAATTTCAGTTGTGAAAATATTATTGCTGTAATAGTATTCTCCGTATGGTGCTTGTCAATAGCTATGATTAAATAGGTAAATCCTTTACTACTCACATTGATCGTCTTACACGGAGTTGCCCACGTGAGAGGGCAGCTAGATTGCAAACAATGCCTGTGATTTCAAGCACCTGCTTTGAATTTTTCACTTTGACATGATGTTTCCTCTGTCCATTAGACTACTGATCTCTCGAGTACACCTCTCTCAACCAGCATCTGCGTGGGTGTCTTGAGATGCCTAATTTTCAGGTGCTCTGGAGAACAACTGCCTATATTTGAAGCTTCCCCTTTTCTTGAGTTCCAGTTCTCTCCTGTTCCAGTGTTTTCTATCTCTTAATGTGTATTAATTCCCTTCAGACATAGTTTCAGAATATCCACATAGTTACTTTGGGTTGAATTCCAGAAAATAAATACCTAGCAACTTTTTTGAGTCCATATTGCCTGGTCCTTAACCAGCTCCAGCTGCCTGGTGCCTTTATATTAAACTCTGGGGCTTCTAGGTATAGGAGCCGACAGCCAACAAATGTATAGGAAATGTCCTGAGATTCAGGGAAATAAAACACTCTGGGTATTGAAATCTCAGTCTCATTCTCATTCTTAGGTTTTTTATGAGCTCTCTCTTTAAGCCTCATAAGAAGTATGTGTCTAGCTGCTAAAATGAGGCCTTTGCCTGTGTATTAAGAGAATGATATCAAAACTCACAATATTTTGATTCCCAAATGAAAAAATAAGGTCCTTTAATTTGTAGTTCATTTTCTCATGGGGAACAATTTTTGAAAAACTCTCAAAAAATGATCATCTTTGTGAATAACAGTAACCTTAAGGAGAGAGCAATTCCCCTGCAGACACATCTAATGCTGACTGCAGGGAAGGGGAGGGGACTCTCCCTTCATCCTTTACTCGCACCATAACAGACTCCAGGGTTGAGCGCTCAACGGTCCCCAGGACTGCAGAAGTACTTGCCTGTGCTTTCCACAGCAACCTAATAAGGTGGTACTTTTAATTATTCCTGCAGTGCCGATGAGGAAATTAAGGTGTAAGATGATTGCTCTCAGCGGTTACAATATAGGGGCGCTTTGCCTCCAGCCCCCTATGATGCCAGGTTAGCTAGTGACAGTGCGGGATACACTACGCCTCCTCCGTCCACAGCAAGCCCAGAGACCTCATTGCACATCATTTCCCACAAGCCCACGTCCTGCCGGTCCCAAGTCCTGCTCCACCTCTTGGATATCTCGCAAGTCTGTATTCTTCTCCTCATTTCCGTGGTGCAGGGCTTCATTGCCACACAGTTGGATTCTTGAAATTACTTCCTATTGGAATACATTCCTAGGCCTCCATGGCCTCATTCTTTTACCTACGCTACTCACTTCCTCCACCAAATAAATACTTGGTAAGCAGTGCCTGGTCCCGGCTCCACGCTACTCAGCAGCGTTTGTTGACTCTCCATTAGAGCCCCTTCAAATCTAGCCCCACCCTCTGTGCTCAGTCCTCTCTCTCAGGATTCCTTCTGCACCAGAATATAGGTGCTTGAAGATGGAGTTTTTGTTCTATTCACCATCATACGTGCACTACCTAGAGCAGAGCCTGGCAGAGTAGGCGCTCAGATAAGAATGAAGAAACCTTACCTTCAGCTCGACCTTACTATTAATTACTCCTAAAATACATAAATCCCAGATTATCTCCACCTTGGTTCCTTTGCTTAAAATAGTCTCCGCCCTGGGGAGTCCTCCCTAGCATCTCCACTTGTGCAATTGAATTTCTATTAAAATGTATCCATTATTTAAGTTACAGCTCATAAGTCAACTTCTCCAGCTGGAAACATCCTTCCCACCCTCTGTTTTTGTTTAATGATAACTCTGGTCTCACACTCACTATGTGTACTTTGAATTATAGTTAATTCTCCCTTATTAATTTATGAGAACACTAACTTGAAAACAGGGCATTCTTATTCAGGTTTGGATTCCATATAATGTTGGTATAAAATAAGTCTAACTACATGCTTGTCTATTTTTTTAATTGAATTGAGTCTCGGGACAAGCCACTTCTGAACTTCTTCTTTATAATTAGTAAATACTGATATAAATGTAAACAGCAATGGTGCTAAGTGCCTGGCATGGACTTAATCCCTCCAGCAGTCCTATGAGGCACGTACCATCATTACCAGATGGGAAAAGTGACACACAAAGAGATGAAGTTCTACAAATGCCCACAGTGTGTGAAGGGGAAGCCTGAATTTTTAAATCAGGGGTTTTGGCTTCCGAGCCCATGATCGTAATCTTGGACACTACTACCTCCAACATCAGAGAGGAGAAATTTTAAGTAGAGCCAACTATAAACACATGTATCTATACCACAGGTCTGTAAGTATGCAAACATTTAGAAATTGAGTGTACAGTTTTCCCCTGCCCAAGGCAGATATGTTCCAGGACTCCCACTGGATGCCTGAAACTGCATATAGTACCAAGCCCTGTTTATACTGTACTGCGTTTTTTCCTATACAAACATACTTACAATAAGGTTCAATTCATAAATCAGGTACAGTAAGAGATTAACAACTATAACTAAAAATGAAATAGAACCATTAAAACAATATGGTGCAATAAAAATTATGTGAATGTGGTCTCTGTCTCTCAAAATATCTTACTATACTGTGCTCACCTTCTCCTCCTTGTGAGGATGTGAGATGACGCCTGCGTGATGCTATGAAGCGAGGTGATTGGCAGAAGCACTGTGACCTAGCGTTAGGCCAGTGACCTTCTGACCGTTCGTCAGAAGGAGGATCCTCTGCTTCAGAAGCAGGACTGACTGAGGTACTAAAACCAAAGAAAGCAAAATCTTGGATAAGGAGGGACTATTGTATTCAGATTTATATTTTGTGAGTGTGCACAATTTTTTTAATAACATTAAGGGAAGTAACGGGACAATGGATTTACTATATAAAAGATACGTAAGTAAATAAATAAAAATGGAAGAATATATTTGAGGCAGAGTTTGTGGCAAACTCAGTGTTTTACTGACCCAAAAACATTTCCTTCTAGCAGCAGGACACTTAGAAGTCATAGCTTTGTGATCATGTTGATGCCTTAATAGAAAGACATGGTTTATATGCTTGGATTATCCACTAGATGGCAGAAAATTGTTACTGTCCAAAGCAACAATACTGGCTTCGTCCCTTCTCTATAAGCTTCAGATTTGTGCAGCTTGTTTTCACCTCTATGCTGACCTTTTCACACATGGCATTTTAAAGCAACAACTATTTTTAAGCTGGAAAAATCAGAGGTTTTCACAGCAATAAATATTAGGGATGAGCATGCTAATTATATGTTTGCATTGCTCTGCTTTAACATAGTAAGAACAGATGCACAGATATGTTGGGAGAAGGGCCGGGAGCACACAGAATGTTCCATCCAGCTGTCAGATATTAGAGGTAAGCAGAAAAGCCTCCAATAGGGCAGTTTTCTGTGGCTTTCAAGTCACAGTTCTCCTCCCTGCTACATGTTAGACTCATCCAAGAGTCCTACTCCTGACCTCAAGTTTCTGATGCCGGAGCCTGGACATCGGTATGTTGTCAGGCCTCCTTGTATAAAATGAGAAGATAAGGCTAGACATTCTATCTGTTTTCCAGCTGTAACATTCTATAATTGATGTCTGAAAACCTATTTATGATTTTAAGCTCTGGGACTGCAGAGCTAATTCTGTTCTAGATCCTTAATGAACATTAACTGAGTTAGTCCACAAAACTGTGAAAGAGCTGGGGAAAAATTAGACACAGAAAGGATTCACCACTTGTCCAAAGTCACACGCTAAGAAAGAAGTTGAGAATCCAGTGGACAGTCTGGGTGCGAAGCCTGAGCATGCACCATTATGCGTAATTCCCTCATATCTGGTTGATTGATGATAAATTCTATTTGTCTTTCTATTTTTCTACCTATTTATCAAATTATACTGGGACTAATAATAATGGCTCCTACGTTGTATTTAGGCATAGCTGCTCACCTGGTCAGACAACTAGCACCTCTGGAAACTGTGCAACAGCGGAGGACAACTCAAAAAAAAAATCAGCACACTTGGGAGGGCAGATGCTCTTCTAGATGAAGTTGTAATTGAACTCAGTAATCTCTGGTATTTTGCAGAAGAAGAGCATTTGAAATGCACTTACTAGAATTTTCAGGAAAATTCTGAGTAAATCTAATAAACAACTATTGACATGGGTTTGATTCCAGGGCTCATAGAGACCAATACAAACTGAATTCTGTCCACAGTTCCTGCTCCCTTTTTAGTACCTCACTTTTTTCCTTACGTCTGAAAGGAATCTCTGGACGCAGGAGGGCGGGTTTCCTTAGGAACACACGTGGATGTGGTGTGGATTCTTCCCCGCCTCGTTTGTCAGGCTGAATTCCCTGGAGTTTCTCTTTGAAAATCTTTAGTACCTTTTGCCAACATTGCTTCCTAAATGACGACCTAAGGGGCGGGGACACGCAGTGCGCATCTTGCACAGTTGCTATGGACTTTTGGGTGCTACTGAGGAGGGTGATGATGTTCACAAGAACTGGATAAATACCCCTAAGGGTGACCATTACATGATAATATTTTTTAACTTTTTATGGTGGAAAGTTTTATGGTTTTATGAAAACATATGCAAAAATAGAATGAGTGGTATAAAAAATACTCATGTACCCATCACTCAAATTCAACAGTTATAAACACCCAGCCAGTCTTCTACGTGAACCTCTACCCTTCCCGCCACACATGGATTATTTTGAAGCAAATCCCAGACATCATATTATTTCATCTGTAAACATTTTAGGATGATTCTTTAAAAGAAAAGGGCTCTTTTTAAAGAAAACATAATCATGAGATGATGTTTAAAGTAATAATTACATTTTTAGAACTCATTTTATCTAGATCCCATTCATTTTATCTAGACGCCCTGGTCCTGAGGAGCATTGGGTTTAACATGGAGGAATTAAAATTTTATTTCCAGACAGTAATTTATCAGGCAAATTTTAACCAGTAAGAATATGAAAGACCCGAATATTTGCCTTTACATCAGTATTTGCCTTCCTTTCCCCTCACTCCTTGTCCAAACTTTCCACCATGTTGGGTGCTTGTCAAGGAGATGTAATTTCCTCAGTCATCATCTACTTATAAAAAAAAAATGGTTCGTCTTGGTTAAGTGTCAGTGGCCCACATTGTGTGAGAGACTTGAAAATAATGATGCAACAAGCCACAGAAGTCTACTGTGTGCCCCCCAAATGATGGATCAGGTGGTCATTTTTCAGCTCTGGAGAGATTCCCGTTGCGACTGGACAATGCAATGGAGGAGAGGCTGACTGCGGAGGAAGAAGTCTCAGCAAGGAGACCATCCTGAGAAGATCTCTTTAGGCCCAGACTGTCTCCTGAAGATGACTGCATGGACCCAAAAGCTGTCTCCCCGGGCAGAGCTTCCCTGTGTGCAAACACCTGGTCGTGAAGGTCCTGAGATGTGGCCGCGGCAAGGAGTGTTTCTCCCCAGTGTGTGTGAAGTCCCTGAAGCCAGTGAGAGAGACGCCTCTCCCCGACCACTGTCCCGCTGGGACTGGCGGTCCCCCAGCGATTATCCGGGCAGGCCACAGGCAAAGTGTGGTCGCCCAGAGCAAGAGGTGTAGGAAGCGGATATGAAAGGGAAGACCCCAACTTTGAGGTTTCCAAAGGGCCATAACGGCTAATGTTGTAGTCAGAATGGGACTCGGCCCTCGGCCGGGGCTCTGGTCCCTGGAGGGCACTTTTAGCGACAGAAATGCAACCATGAGGAGAAGGGAGATGCAGCAGGGGACACGGAAATGGTATTTCTATCTGCCTAACATTAACTGAAAAGTGTGCACGGATTTAACTCAGCACTGTGAAGCGTTCTATCTTCAACAGTTTCATAAAGCACATCTGATACTTTCCTTCAAAGACCTATTTCAAAACTACCAATCTATCATTGACCTGATTCGTGATCATCTCTCTCTTTACTTCTCTTTTTCTCTAACTTAGGGTCCGGTCTTCTTGCTGTTAGTTCTGGCACTGTCCTTTTACTTCCCAGTATGCTGCCCAAACAAACTTAGCCACTGTGATCATCTTGAGTCATCACTTCCACATATAACTCACATCACCAACCTCTCCTCTCCGTCAGATAGCCACTCTTTTTCCTCATTCTCTAATGACATCCTAACACATCTAGAAGAACTGAACAACAGAAGCATTTCTTTCTCTATTGTTTCATTAACCAAGAAATAACTCTGCTACCAGTTTTCCCTGGTAGAGGCCCAGCCGTGTCCTTCTCCCCAGTACAGAGCCTCAAGCCCTGTGTCCCTTCCTCCAATGTTCAATTTTTTGACAAAATGGTTTTCATTTTTTCTATAAAGTAAGCATGTCCTTCCTGGCAACCCAAGTGTGTAGGATTATCTCCGGTGCCTCATACACAGACTACTGCGATCTGGTCAATGGATTGTCCAATCCATACCTGTCTCCACATGAACCCTTCTGGAGGTAGGCTGCCCGTGGTTCATCGCAGAATCACTGGTGCCATGACTGCTTGCCGGATAAGCAACAGTGAGGAGCTTACACGGTGGTGTCAGAGCTGCACTTGAATCTTGGATCTGTCCTGGACTAGCTGTATGAGATTGGGAAAGTTGTGCACCTCACTCAACTTTATTTTCCTCATCTATAATATGGGTATGATAGTAATGCATCTTTCCTCACAGCACGATTATGAGTATGAAGTCAACTAATATATAAAGTATTTACATGGTGTTTGGCATGTGTAAATATTGAATATGTATGGGCTCTTTGGGATAGAAAGTGAATTCAGAAATGACTAGAAACCCAAAGATTAAACTGTGGGATATGCCATTTTTCCTTGTTCCTTACTTCCCCTCCACCTAACACAAGCATGCGCACACACACACACACACACACATGCATGTGCATACACACACATGATTGCATTATGACGGTTCCATGTATCCTTTACCCAGTTCCCCTCAATGGCAATGCTTGCAAAACTGTAGTACAGTATCACAATTGTCAATGTACAATTGAAACTGATGCATTGTCAGTTGGAGACAGAACATTTCCAACACCACAATGATCCTTCATGCTGTCCTTTTGATAGCACCCCCACTTCCTACCCAATTCCAACCCCTCGTTAACTCCTGACAACCACTCATCTATTCTCCATTTCTATAATTTTTGTCATTTCAAGAATGTAATATAAATAAAATCATGTAGCATGTAACCTTTGAGGACTGGCTCTCTTCACTCACCACAATTCTCTGAAGATTCAGGTTTTTGTGTGTAACTATAGTTCATTCCTTTTTTTGCTGAGACCTATGTCATGGTGTGATGTACCATGGTTTGTTGAAGTTTTCATTCACTGGTCTATCTCTAACTTTTACTTATTAGGAATAAAACCACAGGAACCATTTATGTACAGGCTTTTGTGTGAACATAACTTTGCATTTCTCTGGAATAAGTTCCCAAGGAGTGTCATTGCTGGTTTATAAGGTAGTTACATGCTTAGTTTTAATGAGAAAATATCAAAGTATTTTCCACAGTGGCTGTACCATTTAACATTCCCTCCAGCAACATATGAATGGTTCAGTCTGTGCATCCTCACCAGATTTTGGTGTTGTCACCAGTTTTATCTTAACCATTTCAAAAGGTACATAGTGACATCTTATTGTGGTTTTAATCTGCAATTTCCTAATGTAATGATGTTGAACATATTTGCATGGGTTTATTTGCCCTCGGTATAGCCTCCTCAGTGAGATGCTTCATGTTTTTTGCTATTTTATATTTGCATTTTTTAAATTCATATTGTTGAGCTCTAAGAGTTCTTTGTATTTTAATTACTGGTCCTTTGTTGGGTATGTGGCTTGCAAATATCTCCTCCCAGTCTGTAACTTATCTTTTCATCCTCTAACAGGCCTTTCCAAAAGCAAATTTAAATTTTTTACCAATCCCCACTCATCCCTTGGCATAGATGAAAGCCCCCTACTTGGTATAGAGTCTCTGATAAAAGGGGTGGAGGACAGCGGGATGGAAGTCTAGCCCCCTACTCAGCCTTTGCTTGTATGGATGGGGGTGGGACCATAGCTTTTCCTGGGCTCTTTGCCTGGAGTCGTTATTGTCTGTAAGTTTTCTGCTATGCAAGCCTGCCCATTTCCTGGTCTAAGGCTAGAGAGTGCAGGCTTTCCTTGAGGCTTCTTTATCTGCTCCCATTGGCATTTCCAGATGGCCAGCTTTTCAGCAGCAAGTCTGGAACACAAGAGGCAGAAAGGAAGCCAAGGGCACTCACCCCCGTGGCCTCCCTGGGCCCCGAGATGCCTACCAGCCACACTGCACCTCGTCTCCACCTTTCAGAGTCTTCTTAGATTTTTGTTTGTTTCATTGCATAGATGTAAACAATGTCCAGGATTTTTATTTTTGCTTAGGGAAAGTAATAGGGGAAATTACATCTACTCTCTCTTCCTGGAAAGTGTACCTTATCTTTTCACTTAATTATCAAGAGCTATCTATACCAGAACATACAGGCACTCTTATTTTTACAGCTGCACAGTATTCTACTGCATGAAGGTACCATAACTGACATGGCAATACCCTACTTCTGGACATTTGAAGAATCATCTGCAATTATTAACAATTTAACAAGTAACAGGTTACACGTATCTTATTTTGCATGCAGGTAATTATGTCTGTTGGACAAGTTCCCCAAAAGGGGAATTATTGGTTCAAAAGATATATGCATTTGTAATTCTTTTAGTTTTGCCAAATTACCCTCATAGGAATAGTACCAATTTACACACCAGCAAGTTAACTATGAGAATATCTGTTTCCTATACAATGTATTTGTTATCAATCACTTCTCCAAACTTACAGGTGAAAAATAGTATGTCGTGTTATTTTAATTTGCCTTTCCTTTGTTTTGAGAGGAGTCTAGCATTGGTATACGTATGTATTTCTCCATTTATACTCCATTTTCTGTGAGCTCATATACTCTTAAGAGCATTCTATCAGTTGGGCTTTATCTTAATTTCTAAGATCTCTTTATAAATTAGAGGCAAAGTATTATTTGAATACATTAAAATTCATCCACTTCGAATCAGTAGTTTCATGTGTTTTGACAAATGTATTCACTCACGCAGCCACAAGCAGTCAACAGACACATAGGACATTTCCATCACCCAGAAAGTTCCCTTGGGCCCACTTACAATCAATTGTCCCTCCCCAAAACATTCTCAAATATCTTCTACTTAAAAAAAGCTGTTTAATTAAGAATGACTAGAGAAGGTACGATTTCACTCACTGCCTAACTGCCTCTCTTCTTTAGAGTCACTGGATAAGTAAGGCAGAAGTGTGACTATGTGACTATCTCACCATCCTAGACTACGGGCTGTTAGATGAAAGGAAACATGGCTTTGATATATTTTCTCCTGCATTCCGCCTTTGCAAGTGTTTAATATATATTATCATCAATCGACATTTGCTTCTAACTTGAAACGAGGTATCAGTTGGCCATAAAAATGAGGAAATTATTGACTCACCGCCTATTATGTAAGAGAAGTCCCAGCTTGACTAAATGCTTGTGACTAAATACTTACAGTCGCATAAAGGAGAAAGGATAATGGCAGCAGAAGACAGGGAAAGGCCCTCTGCCTCGAATGAGCATGAGCAATGCCCCGTGGAATTGGGGTGGATTCGTCACCCTCATACTGAAGCTCTGCTGCGGTGTTATGTGCACTCACTGGGCCACAGCCAATGAACGGGAAAGCCATTCTCCACCCACAGACCAGACAACGGCATTCGATGACTGCCATTTGACTAATTTTTTAGGTTGTTGTATCAGTGTGGGAGGCATGGAAGCCATAGCATCTGGACATAGATGGAGGTCATCACAAGGACTCATTTTCCCTATATGCCTGTAGGCAGCCTGAAGATATTTATTTAACCTTTTGTTTCAGCCATTCTGGCAAATAAGCATGAACCAACTATAGAATGCTGTGTTTCCAACACCAGCATTTCAGGCAGGTTGAGTTGAAGGCATTGCTAAATACATAACATTCCTCTAAACTTAAAAGCAAAGAAACGCCTCTTTCCATTAGAAGCATGTCAATATGATTAAGAGGAAGAACTACTTAAGACTACATTTATGGTGAAATTCTGCATCGGTGTGACTTTCAGCCTCTAAAATAACAACTGGCATACTCAAGAAAATCTCTCTAATGGAAGGTTATTTTCTAAAAATATCACAGGACAAAATAAGGACTTAGAGTATCTTAGGGAAAATATTTCCCCAAGCAACAGAATGCCTTATTTGGGCTAGGAACAAACTGACACAAGCCCTAAATGACCTGAAAAATGCCTAGCTTAGTCCTATTTCCATGCCTCTCACCCAGCAGACTCCTTCCTTCACTCTTAACAACCCCATCTGTTTTCTTAAGTCCAAGAAGAGAGCTAGTCAAAAAGGTACCACATGTATGTGTCCATCCTTCAGATCTACACTTGAAGTCCCTCCAAACTCTAATTTTCCTCCAGGTCACTTTTCTCTGGTAAATTTCACAATTATCAGATTCCTGGTTCTTAAGCCTCTGAACACTGTACATAGAGTTATGTGGGTGCACTGAGTGACATTTTCCCATTTCTCCTTTGCTCAGTGACAATATGAGAAGCAATGGAATCAATAGGTTCACATTTAAGTTTATGCCCACAGTTCTACTGCAGGGCATACATTTGTAGATTTCTGCACATGCAAATAAGATCCACTTTTGAGAAATACTACAGTGTAGGGTTTTCAAAGAGAGACTAACCAGAAGATATCCCAAACAAAGCAGACCTATTAAGAGCCCAAAAGAATAACACAGGATTAAACCACATAGAAGAAAATAAATAATCAATACTTAGGAGCAACTACTTATTATCAGCATATATTTTAGTTCATTCCTAACCCCTCAAGCCATTCTTCTTTGAGGTTAAGTGAGTGCCTGAATAGAGAAAATGGGAAAATCTCACAAAAGGGTTGACTAATGTGAATGCGCCAGAACCTAAAATCTAAAAGAAAATCATTCTATTGATTGTGGTGAATTTTATACTACATTAGCTTAAAAAAAAAATAAACATCCATAGATTGGAAAGTTTTACAACTAATGACAACAAAACTACCATGCTTCAAAGTCATTTATTATTTAAATTACATGCATATTAAATAGCCAAGTTCCATGCTAAAAATATATATTTCTTCATATTTATTGAAGTGTCATTGACAAACCTGTAAGATATTTAAAGTACATCACATGATGATTTGACATACACATACACTGCAAATGAGTTCTCCCATCTTCTCACATAATGATAGTAACTACTGCATTCTATTAGATAAAATTAAAATCTGTGAGTCCAAACTGATATAAATAAATAAGTGAACAGTACATAATGAGGAAGAAAAAGTTCTTTGCTAAAATGAAAGACTTAGAAAATCTCCATTTTGCATCATCATGTAATTGATAACTGATGTATATATCAATTTTGTATTTATATTTACACATACAATTGATATGGTTTATCCAATAACTGATTTGGGCAAGAATCATCAATGAGTGCCTCCCGAACTGTTTATTAATTACAAAGAGAAAAACAGTAACTTACAGAGGAGAAACTTGGTAGACAACACCTCCAGGACCAGTGAAAGTTGAGATCAATTGTAATGAAACTAAGTGAGTCTTGGGCTACCTGCTATGAAGCACCACAGAGATACAATGTCATTCCTTTGCTATTTTACTAACAACAAGTGATCTAATGTCTAATCATGAGTTAACAAACGTCCCAAATTAAAGGACTTCCATCAAACAACTAGTCTATCCTTTTTAAAAATATCAAGGTCATGAATGATAAAGAATGACTAAGGAATAGTTCCAGATTAAAGAGACAAGATCCTGGGTTGGACCCTGGACTGGGAAGAAAATAACTATAAAGAACATTATTGGGATAATGAATAAAATTTGAATATGGGCCATGGATTAGGTAATAGTAATATATTAATGTTAAGTTCCTGATTTTATAATTGCAGTCATGTAGGTTATGTAAGGGTATATTTTTTCCTAAGAAATACACACTGAAGTCATTCAGACAAAGGGGATTGATGTCTGATATTTATTCTCAAGGGTCTCAGGAAAATTACAAATAAACAGAAAGAGAGAGAAAATGGTAAAGTAAATGGGGCAAAATGTAAACAATTGGTGTGTCTGGGTAAAGGTATGTACTAATTCTTTGTACTAGTCTTACATTTCTCTAAGTTTGAAATAATATAAAAATAAAAGGAACACATAGTAACAAAACTTTCTTGGGAGACTAGACATTTACAAAAATATTCTAGAAAAGATTTGGACACATAGAAGAAGTCATACAAGGCTATGCCAGACAGCCCTTAGCAAGAAGGGATTACATGCCACTGGACTGCAAGCAACCCCAGGCCCAAGCTGGCTGCATCCCCTCAGTGGAGAGAGGCCCCATCTCTAGTGGCCACCATGTGCCATGGTGCTCAGTTTCCAAGGAGCCCACATCTTAGCCTCATGGTCTGAAGCATCCAGGTCCCAGTTTGTGCAGTTAGTTAGATGCAAGTGTGCTCATTTGGGAAATAATTATTTATACTCTGATAATATCAAATTATTCTTTATCTGGTGTTCACAACCAGTATCATTTTAAACAGAGCTTAGACATTTAGCTATATATATATATATGTGTGTGTGTGTGTGTGTGTGTGTGTGTGTGTGTGTGTGTGTGTGTGCATATGTACATATGCATATGTACACATATATGTGTATATACCCACAATTCTTGAGAACTACACCAATTTCATAAAATGAAGGATATGGAAAGTAACAACAAATTTTAGTCACATAGGAAATGTGAAACTATGACTGAAAATACCATCAGAATATAAGAGCTTTATCATCAGAGAAATGCAAATTAAAACCACAATGAGATATCACCTCACACCAGTTAGGATGGCCAACATCCTAAAAGACAAACAACAAATGTTGGTGAGGAAACGGAGAAAGGGGAACCCTCCTACACTGCTGGTGGGAATGTAAAATAGTTCAACCATTATGGAAAGCAGTATGGAGGTTCCTCAAAAAACTAAAAATAGAAGTATCATTTGACCCAGAAATTCCACTTCTAGGAATTTACCCTAAGAATGCAGGAGCCCAGTTTGAAAAAGACATATGCAGCCCTATGTTTATGGCAGCACTATTCACAATAGCCAAGACATGGAAGCAACCTAAGTGTCCAGCAGTAGAGGAATGGATAAAGAAGATGTGGTATATACACAATGGAATATTATTCAGCCATAAGAAGAAAACAAATTCTACCATTTGTGGCAGCGTGGATGGAGCTGGGGTTGTGATGCTCAGTGAAGTGGGCCAGGTGGAGGGGGACAGGTGTCGGGTGATTTCACTCATATGTGGAGTGTAAGAACAAAGAAAAAACTGGAGGAACAAAACAGCAGCAGACTCACAGAACCCAAGAATGGGCTAACAGTTTCCAAAGGGAAAGGGATTGTGGAGGATGGGTGGGGAGGGAGGGATAAGTGGGAAAAAGGGGCATTATGATGAGCACATATAATGTAGGGGGGACACGGGGAAGGCTGTATAACACAGAGAACACAAGCAGTGATTCTATAGCATCTTACTACACTGATGGACAGTGACTGTAGTGGAGTATGCGGGGGGGACTTGATAATAGGGGGAGTCTAGTAACCATAATGTTGTTCATGTAATTGTACATTAATGATAACAAAAAGAATATAAGAGCTTTGATGAGTTTTGCACATAATGTGAAAATTTCTTAGATATAAGGACTCTTGAACAAATGGTTAGAGTCCCTAAATGAGAATATTTTCTTCATATCTTAGTTTTTTTGCCCCAAAATATCACTCAGTTTTCAAACTGCTAGGGAGATGATCTGCTCACTATGTACCTTTAAATCCATGTAACAAATCTCAAAATGTAGGAAGGTCATTTAATTGCATGTCAAATTCCTGCTCTGCTAAATTGGGTGGTACTAGTATCCATGGCATAAGATTGTAATTATTTTAAAAAATTTAATGCATTCAGAACAGTGCCTGACAAATAACCAGAACTCACACAAAGATCACAGATCACAGTACTTCTGCACAGAAGGACATGTGCTTGGGAATTGTGAAGCCCTTTTCCTATCAGCTTTTCATCAGCTTTTCATCGGCTCTCACAAAGTGATGTATGCAAATAAACTTTTCCTTACATGTCAAACTGCATATACAATGAAAACCTATTTAAAATAATCATCTAGCTCTTGTCCTTAGTTTGAAGAGGGAGAAATCAGATGCTGATACAGATGCTTCATTTCCTGGGAGAAATCAGATGCTGATACAGAAAAGCATATTGGTTCTTGTATGTGCACTGGATCTATAAACAGTGGCTCCAAAACAGGGGTGCAGGAGCATAGAACTCAGCCTAGGAGTCACCTCCCAGGGCCTGAATGCATCTGCTGTTTGTTACAAGAAATGCCTTTGGTCACATCCTGAGATCAGATACATCGCATTCTGTTTGCGATTGTTTTTACTGAAAGTTTTAAAAACATCTCTTTAATTATAGAAGACTTTTATTTCAACTCTCCAGTCTCTCTTAAACACACACACACACACACACACACACACACACACACACACACACACACACACACACACCACACACCCTACTACTTTTCTAAACAGAGGAAATCACCCAATTACGTTTTGGAGAAGTTGAAACAGAAAACAGTTTTCCAACTGTGAGGCTCAGCCCTTTCCTTTCCTTCCTAGAGGTGGAATGTTAATAGGAAAAGCTATCAAAAAGAGCTATTTCTGTCTGGGCATGGAGAATAATGCCTAGACATGTGATGTCATTTCAGATAGATTTCTCTCTCAGTGTTTCTTTGCATATGTTGTTATTTAACTTAAGAAAACATACAGAGAAAGGATACAGAACAGGGCAAAACACACACTCCCAGGAGGGCCTTAAAACAGATCTTATGGAAGTAAGTGCCAAGAAAAATAATTCATCTTTTTGGATTTGCAAATCCTGTATCTGAGAAGGCAAAAAAAAAAATCAGAAAAGAACAGATGTTCAGGGGCTTTTCTTCTTCATGTGTACCTTTTCTCCTCTATTTTCTTTTCTCTTTCTCAACTTTCTAATGTCTTCTTTTCATGCGTGAATATTCTCAAATCTCACCCAGTTCTCTTTCCCTGACAAGCTTCTAGAAAGAGCGGTCCATGCTCGGGGGCTCCGCTTGCTTTTCTCTCATTTGCAGCCCTTATCTTTCTGCCCTCTGGCTCCCTGGACCACCACGAATTGCATCCGCTTTTTAGGTGCTAAAGCAAGTAGACATGTCTAATAGCCTCGTCTCATTCGAGAACTTTGAAACACTCCTTGAAATTGTTACTTCCTTATGTACTGCCCCTAGTTCTCCTCCTAAATCTCTGATTCCTCATTCTTCATTTCTTCAAAGCCCCCCTTCCCTTTAAATACTGGTGTTCTTGGGGTTTTTTTTCTTTTCTTTACACACCATTCTTAGATGAAAAACTAATTCATTCCCATAGCTTCAAATTCCACCTGGATACCAATGACTTCTATGTGTAGCCCAATTTCTCTCCTGTAAATCATCTCTGTTGGAGAAATCCTTTGGCGAACCTGTACGTCAAACTCCACATTCCAGAACAGAGTTTAAGATCTTCCCTCTTGCCAGTGTGAGTCCTCTGCTGTGCTTCCTCTCTCCGAATGTATCATCCAAGGGTAATAATAGCAGTTAACATTTATTCAGTACTTCATCTGCAGGAAGCAGTTCATTAAGCTTTGCATATGTGCTTTTGCGTGTAATGTTCTGAGGAACAGGAAGGACAGCATTGTTACAGAAGCTTGCCAAAGTCCCACATGGAGTGACAGACTCAGACAGGATGGCAGAGACAGGGTCTTCACCACTTTGCTGAACTGCCTTTTCTCCATTGCTTCCTCTCTTCTTGCAGTCAACTGTGCAACCCTGTCAGTTCTAGCTCTCTTACATTTCTTGACCTGACTCTCTGCATAACAGCCTTGGTCTATCACTATGTCACTTGATTACTGCAAAACCTATTTCAGTGACTTGACTTCCCAGAATGATGAAACTCTTGGTGTGTTCTGAACAAAGGACAATCTTACTGTGATTGACACAGTGTTTGCATCCTTGGAAAAGTTGGCATCCATAAGTAAAATGGAGTTAGGCTCTGACCTCTTGAGTACACTGCTTCCACGTGTTTTAATAGCCTCTTTGAAATCAGGGAATTCACCTTACATCAGCTTCTTGAAGTGCCTTTCCACCAGGGGGCAGTCAAGAGCAGCAAACGCTATCAGCTACCCATGGAGCCATCCCTTCAGTTGAATTACCTACTTGATGGGTATGACGTGCTGAGTTTAATTACTACATAAAATGTCAGCAAAAAGGATTATGCTGTAGAGATAAATAGCTATTCACAGGTATGGAAATGGAGCAGTGGAGCATCATTTTGAAATTTAACAATATTAATCATTGGACAATGACCATTATTCAACATTTTTTCCCTAAAGGGACATGCAATTGCTACCTTCTTTAAAAAAGGAAGACACCATAAATACATGGTAGTTTATGGTTTTTCTTGATAAAGCGTGTTCCAGAATTGCCTATCATAGGCCCCTCAAAACAAGCAGGAGAATTTGTAGATCCTTCAGACTAGGTAAAATAAATTTTAAAGAAAATAAAGCTGTTGACACTGATTTATGTGTTATGCAGAACTGTAGTAGAAGTACTGTGTCATAGTTTAATTTCTTCCTTCTCGGTTTCACATAAAATACACATCTTAAAAATCAATGAAATATCAAAGGAAATCTGACACATGAACGTCTTGTGAAATTTTTTGAGATCCTGTGGAGCCCGGATCAATTCTTCACTGTAAAGGACCGTCTTACAAGTTGTAAAATGCAGGAATTATTGGCTTCTGACCACTAAGTAGCACAATCATGACCACACAAAACACCCCGTATACCGCAGAGCGCCACCAGGGTGGGTCATGGGAGTTGGGACCTGCTCCTCTTGGGAATTGTTGCCACAGAGCTTATTCCAGGAGCTAGTACATAATAGATGCTCAACATGTGCTTTTCAAAGGATGATTAGTGAACGGCTAAACTATAGAATTTCCGAGTAGGTTGAATATTCCTGGCTCAGCCATTGGCCCTTGGTCAAGGATGGATCATTTGATTAACTCCTACTGTGGGCTTTAGTTCTGTTAGGTAGAATTTTCGCCCTCCTTTTAGTAATGCATTTTAGCAGCTGTGATCATGGCATTCTGTCTTCATTTACTCCTCATACATAAAGTCAACAAATACCTATTAACAATTACCTATAAACAACTTACCATAAGCCAGCCAGTGTGCTAAGGATTATGCAAGCTGTGTGAAACAAAGGGTGCATTGATTCTGCCTTCACTTACCTTACATTGTCTTAGGCAGAAAATTAAACAAGCAGTAACAATCAAATGACATAAGTACTTGAAGGTGGTGAGAGGGTAGAAATGAAATTCATTTGAGTTGTAGGTCATACTAATTCATTTTGCCAGTGATCGATAAGTTCTGAGCTAGGAAACAAATACCGTGGTCGCTTCAGTCTCTCCAGAGGTTACCATAAAAATTCCATTTCTGTGAGATTCTTTGGGTTCCGTGGAGAAAAATGATTAGCATCATAAATGTGGGTGCGGCATTTTTATTTTACATTGGTAAGAATAAGGGATGCTTAAAATGACAAATTTTGAAATGAGAAGTCTCTGCACCAAGGTTTCACTTCTTATTCATTTTCTCAGGAGCTCTGCAATTTCAGTCTCAAAATGGACTCAGACGTGCTTGGAGCGCCTCTGTGGGAGATCCGACAGGTCCTGAACACTCTTTACATTCAACATACAGACAATTTACACGTCATCCTTCTGTCAAACATAATACGAAGTGAAAGGACGATACAAACTCCTCATTGCCTCCATTTAATGGGAAATTTGATGATGTAATCCCTAATTGACATTTTTATTACAACAGACACGACGTACTTGTTAAAAAGTGTATTACTAAAGTTATTGAATTGCAACAAGAAACTATTTTACAGATGATAATCAATTTCTTAAAATGGATTTTTTTTTCTTTCTCCTGTTGGAGAAAACTGAAAGATGATGACTGGGCATCACAATAAAAATTATCTTAATAAGTGAAAGAGGTTTGCCCCAAGGCCTCTTCTTGAGTAATTATTGCGGCTGAAGAGAATACCTTAAAAGTCACTGAAATCTAATTTTATGTTATAATATATTAGTCATCATACTGTAATGTTTCTCTTTTTACAAAAATGCTAGAAAATAGCCTAATCAAAACTAAAGCCCTTGAGTCAAAAGGCATCCATACCAATGCTTCAGTGATCTCAGATTTATTTCTTTTAAATAATGAGTCCAATGTGCCCTTTGAAGGTACTGAATTTTTGAGAAATACATCAATAATATAGTTAAAAATATTCTTCTATTCTGAAGTTACTAAACAATTTAATATAGTGAACTGAATATTCTATGTCCCAATTGCTAGAGTATTTTGTACATTTCTTCTCCCCAAATTTCACACTCATTGTTGACCACAAAATCTTTCCATGATATTTGAGCACCAGTAGGCCTTTTCTCCCAGTATCCTCTTTCTTTCTCTCACCCTCCCCCCTACACCAATTCTTCTGTTTCACATTTCTGTGTCATATAGATGACAAGTTCACTGTTCGCTAGGGTGTTAACAAGATCCTCTTAAATAAACCTAGTGGGTAACACTTACAAATAAAATACAACATCATGCATATGGATGTGAAAATAGTCAAGTTTGAAACCTTAGAAATTCACAAGTGCTATAGTTGAATCTTAAACTTAAAAAAAGAAATTTAGTACATTGCCACTTCTGTCTTTTAATGAGCTAAACACTTTCCAATTCTGTGACAGTATCATTTCTCATATATTTAAAAATTGCATTTGAAAATCTGAATACACAATAACCTGACCCATTACCATAAAGCCTATGAACACCGCTGCCTTTATATATTCTCAGATTTAAAAGCTTGTGACAGGGGTCTTTTAAAAATTTTTGTCTTCCCGTCTTTACCACTTGACTGACGAAACAGGTAACTGGAAATGTGTTTCTGACTTATTTTTCTTATAAATACTTTCTTTAATCTTAGTGGAAAGAGGAAATCCTATGAGATTCTTTCATGGGTGTGGAATCATAAAAGTACTAAACCTCAAAAGTTGTATTTCACATATATAGATGCCAAGAGCTAAAGGAGTCAGTATACTTCCCAATAAAATATTATTTATTTAGCAAGCTGATGGCTACATATTAACAAAAACTGGCTTGACTTAATTAGCCTCTCACTAGGTACTTATTTCTTCCACTCTCATGTGAGCATATTATCTCAAAACAAAGGATCTGTCTTGAATACAATGGACTAATATCAATACCCTGTCATCCAGACGTACCACAGCAAGGAAGTGGACTAGAAAACTAAAAAATTTTTCCATCTCTATAATTCCATTAAGTGGTGATCTACATGTGTCACTCTTTTAAGGGGATAATTTGTACACATATAAAAAATGATCATAAAATCAACTGGCTTAATCATGAATTTCCTTTTTCTTTCTTTCTTCTTATGAATCATGGAGCAATCTAAACTTTTTTTTTTCAGTTAAAAGTAGATTTACTTACTTCAAGTTCAAGCTGCTTATCCATGCCAGTTATAGGTTTGCCTCAAGCTCTGAGACTATTGTCTCTCAGAGCCATGCCCGCCTATCTTTTCCCTACTTCACGACGCTGGATCTGAACTCTGTGAAGAACTTTTCTTCTTCGCCAGCTGAGTTGATGTTAAGCTCTGCCAATAGCAGATATTAGACGGAGAAGAGGAAACTGCAGAAGAAAGAGACTTTTTTCAAGCAATTTCTGCCTCATAACTTCGAGAAATTGAAGATTCCTTTAGCAATGCTATGGGGCTCTCTGGACCTTGGACTGTGACTTGAGTTGAGCTTGTCACCCTCTTTACATAAAACTCAGTGGACTCGGTAGAATCCTGGGACTGAAAGTCAGCACTTGAACTGCCAAAGACAAGGTAGATGCTTCAAATGAAAAGGATTCAGGCACCTAGTGGTCAGACTATTTCAACCCATAGGGATGTTTGGTGATGACTAATAGATTGGAGTATCCCTGGGAATCAAACATACTGGCAGCCCACTAAAATATTGCTGGATCTATAAATAGATCATGATTTTCATAGCCAAAACCCTGCCAAAAAGGTCGCTGCCTCTCACCCAGTTTCAACACAGGAAAGGGAATGAATATAGGAAGGAATGAAAACTTGGTAACAGTAATGCCATACACCACAAGAACTTAGCTGTATGGGCTGAGGGATTCCATTTCCAACTCACTCTTACACCCAGTGTCTAATTCCAGTCATCTATTAAACCCAAGTTCATTAATAAACACACTCAGGGCAATCAAAAGTACCTCTGATCCCATACCACAGTGACCTTTAGCTTCTAAATTTTTAACTACTGTACTTTGCACTTAAATGAGTAAGTATTATCACATATGTTTAGGATTTCTGTGTGGCGATTCTTCAGGATATGCAGTACACCATAGTAACAAACAAATTTGTAAATTTTCTTCTGACATAATGCAGAATGCCTCCTGGGATTCATTTATTTTTCTTACTAAACTATACCTTTTTGTAGCTCTTTCAAAACCTGTTAGGACCAGTAGACACTCTAAGTCTTTCTCTGATTTTCAGGGAAAGTAAAAAAAATAATAATAAAATCACAAAGAGCTTGATCTGGCACATATGTTGTTTTTACAGTTTGCTGAATCTGCTCCCATGGATTTTTGAAGATTTGATGATTAAAAACCTCATGATATTGAAACATTTCTCATCCATGAACACTTGTAAACAGTTACTAGTTACTCTGGGGATGGGGAGGGTGGTCATGGCTCAAAATTGTATCTTCTTTTGCATTCATCATAAAATTCTTAAAATCTGTTAATATTTATAGTTTTCTTTGAGAAAAAAATAATATCTGGTTAAGAAATTTTGTAGGGCAACAGTACAATGATAAAGTCTAGCGAATTTAATGTGTACTTCCATGTGTGGAAGTCTCAAGAAACAGCAGGAGCAAACCACCTAGTGGTTTGTCTAGTGTGGAAGCAAACTACCTGCTCAAAAAGGCAAAAAGTGTTACAGAAAGACCATGGATATCACCACCTATTTTAGTGGCATTCAAGTTCTAATAGGATAGCCTAACTGAGAGATCTCCGGACTTCAAGGATAGAGCTCAGATTTCTTTCTGCTGTTTGGACATTCTCACCCGCCTCTGGCCCCTCAATGGGGGTCAGTCAAGGTTGCTGCTGCTGACACTGCCTAGTTTATCCTTATCCACCACTACCTATCTACCACCACCACACCCTCAGGTGCTTCCACTCACTTCCAAGACTCACAAGTCCATCCCACCCCACTACAGCTCAGAGAATCACTAAGGCGGAGTGACACAGCAGGAATCCGGTGGTGACACCTCTACGCTCCCTCCCTCTCTCCTTTCCCTGCTGGAAGGGAAGACTTTTTATTTCTGTGATCAACTTAAAGATACTTATTTTATAGTTTCATTCAAATTATTCAGTAATTTCAAGTCTGTGTATATGTGGTTCATGTCTTGTTATTTGCTGTTTTAGACTGAAAGATCATCTTCCATGGAGCTAAAACATTTCCTGGGTCTTTTTCACATATATAAGGCTCTCGGGATGTGCAATATAAACATGACTCCATAGATTTGAACCTGAGGGAAAAGACAAGAACCTGGGTTTACTCAGAGAGAAGTATAAAGACAAAGCAAAAGTGCTTGAATAGTACAAAGAACCTCCATGGAGAATGAGATTTTATAAAATGGAGAGCAACTGGTGTAAAACTTCAAACTCTCTGTTCACAAGTTAATAAATAGAAGTAGTTTGAAAGCTATTGAGGACAGATAAAGTTCAAGGCCTGAGCACAGCTTGGTGAAAATTGCTTTGGCAGCTGTGTCCAATGCCAATTCTAGTGAGGAGTGGGTCGGTGTAGGAAGTCCAGCAAGAAGATCACTGAAGTGGTCTCAACGGAACATGTTGAGTGCCTAGACGATGTGATAGAATATGGAGAAAAGAGGAACGCTCAGAGCACAGACTAGTTTTTGCATTGACTATTTGTTGTGTGTCTGTAACAAATCAGGCTTTCTACTGAGGGCTGAGAATAGAATATTGGGCAAAACAACAGCGGTCTCTGCACTCATAAAGCTTAAGGGATAAGTAGCATGAAAGAAGGCTTCCCTGAGAAACTCATTTTATCTGAAGAATAAGTTGGAGTCAGTCAAGAGCAGGTAGCAAGTGGGAAGAACATATGTGAACACCGCTCAGTCTGTCAGCTTTAGCTCCATTGTCATCATTTGTGTCCCACTACTTATGTAGGACCCCATCACCAACTCACTCAGCAGATATTTATTGGACAGGTTACTCTGTACCCATCACGGTTCCAAGGGCTTGGGGTACAATGGAAAAGATCTTACCGTATGGTGGAGGAGAGAGTAAACTGATCAATTTCAACACACTGTGTGACAAGGGCTGTGTGGTCCCAGGAAACCTGTAGCATTAACAGTAGTGACAGTATCTCCAACTATGAAACAATGATTATTACTAAGTTCTTGAGAATCATTTTCACAGTAGGTTTATCAATTGCATTAAACACCTTGTATGAGAACAATGCAGCCGCAGGGATGCAAATGATGAGAACATTACACTCTCCTTCTTTGCCAAAGTCGGCCCATGGGCATTAGCATCCCGGGTAGAAAGAGGTCCAGGAAAGATCAGCGGTGACAGCTTTGTAACCCCTGCTGCCTTCATTTCAAATACAGAATAAATCACATAATAAGAAACCTTTTCATAAACAGCAGGAGAAAAAAAATGAGAAGAGACTAAAAACTAATGTAAAGCCCATGTGTCCCAAGACACCAAATTTAAGCTGTTTATCCTCTGGGAGAAACATTGTTTCGTCAGCGGTACCAGCAAGGAGACATGCTGACCAACCACAGGCCTTGTGAATGACCAGAGATAGGAGGCTATTTTCTGGGTCCATCCTCCACCCTCCACAGAGCTCAGAGTGAGAATTTTTGCGTATTTACAGTGATTATTTGGGTACCTTCCATCACCAAAATTGGATAGATAATGTCTCACATTCCACTTATTTAGCAGTAACACATTTCAGATGCCAACTTCAGACTTCTCAGGAAACTCGAGCGCTCATGGAATCCTGCCAACAGCTTACACACATTCCAAAGGATTTGGCTGAGAAAAGGAATCATGGGTGAGTAATTCCATCCAGCAATGAAAGGTCACGCGAGTCAAGGATTGTTGCCAAATGCTGCTAGTGAGGATTAATTAATATCAGTTGAGCAACCAAGACTGTATGGCATTCTACCGAGACTGAATTTCTCAGGCCTCCCCCATGAAAAATGATTATGGAGATTAAAACTAGCAGGGCCAACAGATGCTCACCTCTTGGTCGTAACGAAATGGAAAGGCACCAGGGTGATTAGCAGGGTAAGCTCCTCTCTGCCTGCAAATACACAGAGATCGGTTTTGTGGTCATCTCTCTACGACTGTTTTCTCTTTTCCATTCAGGGAGACATAAACCAAAATAACTAAAATTTATTAAGTTCTAAATATATGCCAGGCCTTGATTTGGGCCCATATGTCGACTCATTTAGCCTTTACAATAACCCTGCAAAGTATTATTATCATCATTTCACAAATGAGGGAGCGGGCACTTCTAAGTATGGGCCAAAGACACATAACAGCCAGTTCTCTACCTCCAAAGCCAACGTTCTCTCCCCAGGCTGCATGTGTCTTGCTGGATCTATGTAATTCCTTGCACAGAAAACATTGCCTAATAATCATAATACTGCCTATTACTGGGGCCACCCTGATCCTGTTGACTAGCTTAGGCCCCACCGCATCTCTTCTGCATATAAAACCTTTAGAATCATGAATGCGTACTGAGTATGGGATTAGCCCTGATCGGTTTACCTAGAACCAGCTGAATCCTCCTTGCCAGTAGCATGAAGCCTAAGCATAAAATAGAACATAAATCTCACATCTTGGAATTGTACGGTGGTTTACTGGAAAAACATAAGCAGAACTTGGTTTTTGGTGGAAAATGAAACAACTTTAAGTGCCTCTCTTTTCATGGATCTCTCTTGCTCTATGATTGGCCCAGATGTGACACCTTGGAGGACATGAAGGATTTTCTGTATTTTCCTCCCACTTCTGCAAAAACGCCATTTCAAAGCCCAGGAATGCGATTACACAGACACTTTGCAGGGTGTAGTAGATATTCTGTGTCTTGTGTTTGATTTATCGCATATAATTTTTTTAAATACAAAAATATTATAACATTTTTTTATGAAAATGCTCAAATAGGAAGGCAGGGCTAAGCAGCTGATTATGATGGGGCCATGGAAACGCCATAAAAATTAGTGTAAGTCTGTACTGTCACATCCTGATTTATGGCTAGTGTCCCTGTGTCAATCCATCCCAAGGACTATGTTCTCTTTGCTTTTATTTTGTTGTCACTTAAAAATTTTTTTTGTCTGCTTTCTCAAGCACATAGACCATTGCTTTAGATTGTAGAGAGACAGGGTATTCAATAAAACAAGCATGTTTTGTACTTCTATTTTTACGCTATTATTTTTGCAACCGACCCCTCATGTATTCACATCCTGCCATCGAACCTGATAATTTCTGTACATTTAGTTACTGGATATAAAAGTTCAAATTCTGGAAAATTTCCTAGCTGAGGTACAGTGGCTTCAGATAGGATGAATAACTTTCCACCCTTCACATGGCTTGAGAATTAAGACTCAGACCTTGGCCTTTTCAATTCCAAATCTCAAGTTCTTGCCGTGATCTGTTTATGGCACCTGGTTTGCATTTGGAAAGTCTACTGATGCTTCTCATAGCCTCTTTCCTATTTTTCAAATTTAGTCCATTTATAATTTATGAACATTCAGGTATTTTATTTTATATTACCAGTTTTTTCTCTCCTATGCTTTAACAATCTAATGTACTCTTCCAGTTTCAACAATTACCTTTAGTCAAATAATTTGAAAATCTTAACATTCTCATTCCCCTCACAAGTTCCAGAGGTATATTTCTACTTGCTTTTCCCTTTCTTCCCCCTGAATATTCCTTTGGAATCTCAAATACATGCCTTAATATGTATTAGATGTGGAATGGACATTAGAGTTTATCTATAATAAAAATAGCAAATTTGTATATGACTTTTTGTTCTATGTGCTTCATGTATTAACCAAATTTTCCACACAAATCTATAATGTGGATACTATTATATGTGGATATAATGGATACTATATCTCCATTTTACAGATGAGGAAATTGAGACCCACAGGAAGGAGTTGGATAAATGGCCCAAACCACATGGCTAATGAAAGGGGTAGGAGCAAGGAGATATTAATGATTGCTTTCTTCCAGATTTTTTTCTGGCTTCATAGATTAAGTTTTTGTTTGGGTCTCTATCTTCCATATCAGAATTTTTTATTCAAATTTGCAATGATCCTGGGTTGTAAGCATATATTTGAGAATGGCCCATTATTAGGCTGTTTGGAAGCCTTGAATGAATAGGTGGGTCTGTCAAAGAGAGCTTGACTGAAGGGTAATCTCAAGGAGCTAGATTGGATTTGGGGAGAAACATCTGACATCAATTTCTGTAAAATGTTTCTTCTTGGCTGCTCAAATTCCCCAGGGGAGAAAAATTCTGAGTTCTGCTTGAATGATGTAAGCCCAGCTACCAGCATTGGTTAATGTGAAGAAAAAGAAGGCTGAGAGTCTCAGAAAAAGAGTAAATTTCCTTTAATACCCCTGTTTTCACACAATAATCTTGCCTTCAAATCTGCTTGGTATTCCCTGTCTGAAGACCCTCTATTTTACAATTCATGGAGCATAAATCTCTGATCTTCTACTGGGTTAAAAAAGAGGGTTGTTTTGACTTTATTCAAGAGAAGAATAGGGAAGATGAAGGAAACTAGAGTATGACACCCCAAAACATGCCATTTGACATAAAAATTATCTTGAGCTGAAGGCAATTAAGAAGCAGAAATCCCAGGAAAAGATCCCTCTTTTCTACCTGAAGGCAGGATATAAATTCTCTTTTTACTAGAGACAGACCCTTACCAGCCCAGAGATGGCACCAGAGGAATGTGTGTGCAAACAAATGTGACTCCAGTAGTTTCCTCCTATATATTTACCTTCCCAAAGCTTGCTGCCCTCTGAAGACCAGAAGAGTCTTCCTTAGTCATGACATTTTTCTACAATGCCTTGTTCTTTGTTGTAGCTGCCATAGAGGCTGGAATTTTAAGCCACCATTGTGAATTCTTTTGGCTTCAGTTTCTCTTAGATGATGTGTACAGCCCACATTAACAATCAGTTATTTTTCTCCTGTTCATCTGTCTTTCTGTTAAAGCATCCCTGCTGAAAACCTAAGATGGGTAGCTTCCCTTTCTCCTTTTAGGTTTACAAATGAAAATCTCCTTACTGTCATTTTAGCATGGGTTAGGGGAGAAGGCAGAATTTCAATTCATGTGTTTCACTTGCCTATTGAACTAGATATTGGCTTTCATTTCCTCTTGGCTACTAAGTTACTGGAGTGGCCTAACTCCCTGGTCATGTCCACCCTCTATTTAGAAACAATCAGCTTCTCTGTTGACTAAAACAATGATTTTCCATTGACTGGAGCAGTTGTTCTCAACCTGTTTGTGGTCCCCACCACTATTCACATGGACAGTTTTTCCAACATTTTACCTCTCAGTACAAGCATTCATTTCTATAATCTTTTTTTTTTCAATTGAAGGATGAAAGGTTTACCATTTTGCTCTTTTCGTTTTGCTTACATTTGCTTACATTACCTGGCAAATTTACATTTGCTTACAACTCCTGTGGTTGACACATCATTCATGACGTTCGCCTACCATTATGACTTATTACATATGATACCCAATACCCCTTGCTCCAGCCAAGATTGGCTATTTTTTTTGTCCTTAACCTGCCATGTATTTCCTTCTCTGTGAGACTTTGCTTATTAAAGATACTATTTATATCATTATTTTCATTCCTTTATATAAACTCCTTGAGAGTGGAATTATGTCTTATGGTTACTTTTTAGCCAATGTGATAAACTCATAGGCTCATTTATTTGAATTAAACCTATCCAAACCATAATATACATAACTTTTAAACCTGAAAATATTTTTCCTAAATTATTTATATATATATTTGGAAAAGCAACAAGATTTAAAACAAATGAACCAAATTTTTCCTAAATTATTTATGTATTTATTTGGAAAAGCCACAAGATTTAAAACAAACAAATTAAAGAAAGCTCTACTCACTTCATCTCTTTGGTTTATCTGATTCATAGCAATTGAATAAATGTGCTCTGAAATATGGTTGCAAACTGTGTATCTTTGGGGAAAAAATTCACTCTCCAGAAGTGTTATTCTTTCTCATAAAATATATTGATCAAATTTCTGTTCAGCTTACTGTTGAGAATTTGCACATGACTCACTAAAGCAATTTCCTCAGATAAGAGAACATTGCTGGCTCAAGGGGTTTCTGAGTATTATTATAGTAACTTCAGAAAGATAGGCAAGTGCCCTTCTCTGAACTATTTTTTAAATCTACTTCAGCATTTAAAATACTGTGCATCATCTGGAAGAAAGGGCAACAGACAATAATTCATACTGCAGTAGAAATATTGGCACAGTGTCAAAAATAAATCCACTTTTAGACTGGACAGTTTCCTTAATTCTTATTTGCAGGGCCATATTTTAATAACTAATTTCTGATTACTATTTAGTCATTCCATATTAGCATAAATATTCCATATCAGCATTCCATATTTAGCATAAATAGCCCCTCTTTACTGAGCATTTATTTTGTGCTAAACACTTCATATACATTTCCTAATTTAATAGTTTAAAAAATGCCTGCAGATGTTATTCTTCTCATTTTTACAGATAGGTAAACTAAGACTTAAAAGGAATTTAAGTAAATTGTCTACGGTCAAAAAACAGGTAAAGTATGCTCTTTCTCTTACTAAGTGGTTTTTACTTTGGGATTCTTTTTAGATGCTAGTTCTCAGATTGTCAATATAATTTTTCTACAAAGTTTTTATCCAAGAGTCAGTATAAAAGGAATTTTTGTGTAAAGTCTTGTTATCTGGAGCAAACAGTTAAAAGGAAAATTACCAGCATAGACAGTCTCTAAAATGCATATCCTTTGCACAGTATCTTGCTGATAAGGGCCAGTTGTGTCTCATACGACCTCTACATCTAACAGTACAGCCCTGTTATCCACAGCTCATCACAGTCCATCTAAATTCTCTGCCTTCTAGGAGATACTTTCTGCAATGTATGTTGCAATGGGAGTCATGTTTTCCTTAAGACTAAAGCTAAAGGGACCAATACTTTATCTTTTGTTGATTATGCACCCAGCACTGTACTCCACAGCTTGAAACACTCTCTTGTTTCATGTGAACCACAATCCAATATCTACTGAGTTTGAACTCCTTGAGTAATATCACACCATCTTTCCAGCAACATAATTGGGGTTATATTTATGACCAACCACTCCGCATCAAATACATGACAAATATAACAAAGAGTATGCATTCACTAAATTATTTATTGAACACCTATTATACACAATAAGTACTGTACTGAACTAATATATAAATGAATAAAGCGGATATTAATGTCCTGCATATATGCAGAGAATCCTGATAGTCCCTAAAGTAGAGACAACACATGCAATCAATCAGCCGTATTTTAAATTTGACCTGAAACAAATACAATACTTTCTGACTGGACTGTAGGCTTCTTCCCACTCTCTCTCTCCCTAGCCCCCAATACATTTTTTTACAGGGATCAGAGGCATCAAAATTGTGATAACTATAATTCTGTATTAAAGTTGAAAATATTCATTTCAAAAATATCCATAGCAGGAGCTACTCGGCTAAAGTCCCAGAAGATCTCAGATGCCAGGATATCATGAGAGAGATCTTGGATTTTACCCTTTTTCATCAAACTTTCTTGCTCCTTGTCTGCTGCCTACTCCCCACAACCTTCCTCCAGCCTCACACACACCTTGCTATAAACTAAAAGTGTGTCCTCCACCCTAAAAATTCCTGTGTTGAAATCCTAACCCCCAACGTGATACTATTAGAAGATGGGGCTTTTGGGAAGTAACTAGATTATGAGGGAAGAGCCTTTGAGAATGGGATTAGTACCCTTCCAAAAGAGACCCCCGAGAGTTCCCTGGTCTGCTCTTCCGCTCTATGAGGACACAGTGAGAAGCCCTCCACCTGTGAGCCATGCAGCAGGCTTTCACCAATGAATCTGCTTGCACCTTGATCTTGGACTTCTCAGCATTCAGGACTTCAAGAAATGAATTTCTGTTGTTTATAAAGCACCCAGTCTATGGTAGGTATTCTGTTACAGCAGCCCAGAAGGACTATGACATGCCTTCAAAGGCACGTTGGGTGGAGAAGAATTCACTACCATGCAATCTGAGAGAGGAAAGAGGCTGGTTTTCTTTCTTTGCCTTAGCATTGGTTCTCAAACATTAATAAATTGCCTAGGGTACTTTCTAAAGATGTAGTTTAGGACCACCATGCCCTAGAGATGCCGTGCTTCTGGTAAGACCCAGGGATGTGTGTTTAACAAGCATTCCCTAGAAGAGTCTAATGCACGCAGTTTGGGGGAAAACTAGATTTTGAGAAAT
This sequence comes from Manis javanica, assembly GCF_040802235.1. Classification (NCBI taxonomy): domain Eukaryota; kingdom Metazoa; phylum Chordata; class Mammalia; order Pholidota; family Manidae; genus Manis; species Manis javanica. The sequence continues at coordinate 10,526,726 of NC_133168.1, read as the reverse complement.
GTTTAGGAATAGGAGAAAGGTTTTAGTTCTTAATATATTAACAAAGTCCTAGGGGTTTGAACCAGCTATATCCCATCTGGACCCCCTAGTCATACCAAAGTCTTACAGAGTCTACCCAATCAGTAGACAGATTCATCAAGGAGTTATCTGGAGACATTAGGTTGTCTCCAGGAAGAGGCTGGTGATGATGAAAATGTGAGATCCGGGCAAAGACTGGAGGGGAATTTCACAGGCTTGGGCGGAGAATGGGTGTCTGGGGATTCTACTGGCTCTGCAAATGTACGTCCCAACTGCCAGCAGTCACTTCCATTATTCAAACAACTAAATTTTTCTTTTCAAATCTTTCCAGGGACTGGCACCTGCATTTATAGACTGGGTCAGAGCAAAGTAACATTCTTGTTCTATCAACAGCTCAGGATATCTCAAATATACAGCCCTTCTTATGTGCTTTCAACCCAAGTCTAACCTTCAGATTTTTTTTCCTTCAGTCTGTAGTCTCATTTGCGGGATCTGTTTCCGTACTTTGTATGAACCTAAGGTTTGGCTTTGCAAACTTCACTAAAGAATGGCACAAGAACGAAACTAGAAATGTCTGAGCTGCCTAATGTGGGCCTGGGTCTCACAGGCCAGCGTATGAGGTGCCAGAGGACTCCTCTGGGGTGGGCTGGCCACGCCCGGCATCTCCTCACTGCACGGCTCGCAAGCTGGCCGCCCAGCCGCAAGAGGAGGCACTGCGCTGGGAAGGAGTCAGGCAGATGTCGTCTGTGGTACAGGAGGGCAGTAAGTGTCAGGCATGGCACCAAAAAAAGGAGGTCTCTAATACTGACTGGACTTTCAAATACATCCTCGGAGGTACGAAGTTTGAGGAGGTGTGGGGCAGGGATTAATATAAAGAAAAATGGACTAATGCTTACTTGAAAGGCTGCTTTAGAGAACTAGTCAACCCAGCGTTTTCCCGTCCTGTTTTCACGAAGTGCCCATGTGCAGTGAGTCATTTGTGGGAGAGCTTAGAATGAATCCTCTGAGACCATCAGTACCAGAATGTACCTCTTTGAGGGCCCGATTCAGATTGCAGAGGTGCACCTGGGTGGAACGGAGATGCCGATGCTTCTCCTGGTTATCTTCTGAGAGTTCAACCCCAAGGCTTCAACTACTGTTTCTTGGACCCAAAGCCGTGCTGCCTCTCCATCCAGGGGCATGACCCTCCTCTCCTCTTCTCCCATCCCAGCATGCTCGGCTCCAGTCCTTTGGGATGGGCAGTCCAGTAGGGAACCTGTGGTCCCCTTTCAAACTTCCACCATGCTACTCCTTGGACTAATTTTCATCTCACTTCTACATCTGTTGAAATATTCAGGGTCTGGGTCAACTACCTTTTCCAAAACGCTTCCATAAATCCTCGGCTGTTTCCTCTTCTTCTGTGCCCCTGTGACACTTAACTTGAATAATTGTGTTTGGCCTGCATATAAATATCTGTGCCTTCCCCACCAAAGTATGAATGTGAATTATTTTTATTTTTGTTCTTTTTCTTCTCCAGCGATGTTATCTATCTGGCACCATAGCATGTCTAAGATAGGAACATAATACACATTTTCTTGAATGTCTTCTGAGAACATATTTTGAAAATATTTTTGTTTAAAAGCTACAGATTGTGTTGTTAAAGTACTTTATAGTTTTTCTGTTTCACAAGTAATTTATACATAACTGTAATGAAAGTTTTAAAAAATATAGGTAATATAAAGAATGTTAAAGTAACTTAAACCTCTGGTTAATATGTTAGGATGTGTCCCTCTAAAACGTTTTCTATGCCTGTCTGTATATAATATAGTAATATTTTTAATGTGCTCCAATTAGCCAAATCATAGATGAAGATGGCTGTGTCAACCAAGATTAAATCTGGTTTCCATAGAATGTTCTTTCTTAGCCTACTTCCACCAGCAATAGATGGTCAGCAGACAGCTCAGGAGTCAGCCCACGCGTGTACATGTGGGACTGATGAAGGAGCCTGGTAACTTCGAATAGCTACTCTGGTCATCAGGAAGCAATGAAAAGTCATTATCCATAGGAAGTTGTGCTAGATGAATCCTAAAGAGCAAATAGACATATGCCCGTTGTGCTGAGGAATTTGCTAATACTCATTTGTTTGTTTATTCATTCATTCATTCATTCATGATTTACTTTTCCCTGATAAGGGAATCCTGATAATACTCTGGTAATCTGGGAGTTTTACTGACCTGCTTTAACAAAGCAATACAGCACTGCCAGGGTGCTCATGAAACTTTTCAGTTACACCCTGAGATGAATGCTCAGGCCACTGTTAGGGTATATTCTGTTTCCTTCATTATTAACCTGCCTCCAATACCCCCATACCAGACTGACTGCTTTTCTTTCGTTGCAATCATTTGCAGCATGATGTCCAAGAAAAAAGCCTAATTAATTTTTAAAAGTCCACATTATTCTAAATAATATATATCATATCATATCATATTATATTCACAAACCTGCAGGTGGACTATTTGTGAACTATTTTTTAGGTTTCAGGATGTCACTTCTCAATGACTCCCCTCCCTCTGCGAAGTTCCCCTTAGTTATTTTCAGGAGAATTTGTGGAGGTCTTGGCTAAGGGCACACACAGTCCTATCACCTACCACATGCCATTCATGTTTTTCCATCTGCTGTCCTGCTTCCTTTAATGGGTGCCATTCTGCCACTGCCCTGGAGGCCTTGATGGAGCTCCAAGGGGCCTGGGACCCTTCCAGGGTGCAGACTGCTGTCTTCTCATTGTGTCCTGACATGGCAGGAAGACAGCTGGAGGGCTCTGGGGTTTCTTTTGAAAGGCACTAATCCCATTCATGAGGGCTCCACCCTCATGACCTAACCATGTCCCAAAAGCCCCGGCTCCCAATACCATCACTTTGGAGATAAGGTTTCAATATATGAATTTGGCTATTTGGACAATAGCAGGATCATTCATTTTTCCTGTTGTAATTCCTCTCTCCTGAGCCCATTTGTTCACCATTACTTTTGGAGAATTTTAGTTCTTTCCTGCCAGGCCACAGAGTCTTAACTGTGACTTCTTGCAAGTACTAAAGGATGACTTAATCGTTACTAGAAAGAGTTTACGTTTCATTGAGGGGAACTTCTGTTGGAAGGAAGAAGAACAACTTGTGTCGTTTCCGCACACAAGCATTTGAAAGATGTTCACTTCTTGGTTGTGTTCTGTAGTGTCCTGAATTATAATATCCTTATTCAAGATGACTACTTGAAATCAGCCCTATGTTGAGTTTGGTGTGTGGGTGAAGACTAGTGAGTGGCTGAGGGAAAGGCGCCAGCGAGTTCCGTCAGCCGGCGTGCTGGAATGTGGCCCAATGAGCTGCTAGCTATCTTGTTATGGAGAATATGCAGTGGTCGGGACATTGTATGTACTTATTCAATGTTAAATAATTTTTGCTAATTATTTTTTTTTTTTTACTTTGCTAACAGGCTATAATTTAATCTGAAAAAGTCTGGAAAGGGCAATGAGAATAGTTAATGTCTGGATAACTATGTTTGGACAATGAAGATAGTTAATGTATGCTTTGCAACTAGACTACCAAAGGAAGATTAATTAGCCATTACAGAAGAGTAACATGAATCAATTTATGGGAGTCACAAAAATATATTCATTTTTTCCATTTAGCCATTCCATAAACTCCCAAAGACCTCATTGTTTCCATAATTAAAATGAAAGAAATATAAATAATAATTTTTAAAATTGCCCTAGACTTTCCAGATGCATTAAAGCAGTAAATTGTGTTTCAAGGAAACAGAGCTGAAGAATGAAATAAAAGTGAGTTTGGGGTCAACAACAGTATTAGCTCACTTAGATACTGATGACAGTGAGTCTTGACAGCTGGTAAAATGGGCAGCTGTTAGTAATATTAAATTTCTAACTGTCCTAGTATTCATATTCTAGTTCTAATAGTAATGGTTCCTGGAATAACCAGTATGTCATCAAAATTACTTATTCAGTTTGAGTCTTATAAAGTAACAAAAATAATCTTTTATAATCTCTCAAGGTTTTTTAGAAAACTGTATTACCAAAAATTTTGAAAGTACAGAAACAAAAACATTGAGAGTACTTACTGCTCCAATGAAACCACTATTAGTAATTTGATATATTTCTTTTTTGTCAACAACTATACACTCATCCAGTCCTAATATGTAAGTATATATAACCTACATTTTCTATTTCTGCCAAAGCACTTTCTCACATATCTTACCTATTTTCATAATCAGCATTTTTAAATTGCTCAATATTCCCACAAGAGATTATATAAGAGTCTACTTAATTATTTGTTCATTTTCCAATCTTTGCTGTTATAAGACATTAGAATGATTAAGAGCGCATCCTTTGATATCAAACTCCATTTCTACCAGTAATCAGTTGCATGATCTTAAACATGCTAATGAATCTTTCTCCAGAATCTCATATGGAGAGGCACATAGTAAAGGCTCAACCAACAGCTGTTGAATGAATGAATGAACCTCTGCTACGGGCTAAATTGTTTCCCCCCACAGATTCGTAAGTTGAAATCCTAACTTCCAGTATTTCAGGATGTGACTCTACTTGGAGAGAGGACCTTCAAGGAGCTAATAAAGATTAAATGAGGTTGGGGTGCGTCCTAATGCAATATGATTGCTGTGCATATGAAAAGAAGAGATTAGAAGCAAACACGCACAGAGAGAACTCTCCTGGCAGAATGCTCTTAGCCCTGCACTACAACTCTTTCTTGGGTCTCCAGCCTGCTGGCCCATTCTGCAGATTTTGGAATTACCAAACCTGCACAGTCACATAAGACAATTCCTTAAAATAGATCTCTCAAGAGATGAGGTAATAGATGATAGTTATGATAGATAGATAGATAAATAATAGGTATAGATACAAATACACATTCCATTAGTGCTAGAGAATTATAACTATTACAACCTCTCTTATCCTTAGTTTTCTTACCTACAAAATGAGAATAATAGACTGCTTACCTTACAGCACACAGGAGCTGTACCACTAGCAAGGTTCGTGTTCTTACCACAGTGCCTGAATCTCAGTAGGTAACGGTCATAATTATAAATGCTACTGCAATGGACAAGCTCATCCATTTAAAAATTTCCAAATTTTATACTAATTTTCTTTGACCGATTCTTGGCCACAGTTACTTTTTAAGTTATTGATATGTAGAAAAGTGACTGCCAAGGGATGATGCTATGTACAATATTATTGCATGTCTGTCAAGAAAGTGTCACTGTTTAGGCCAGCCCTAATTTCTGCTTTTCAAAAAATGAACAGTGAGACTAACATTCCACAACTTCAAGTACTTAAAAAAAAAATCAAAGGGTTATTTAGTTGTTCTTTTATTCTCTACTCAAAACAATACTAGAGAGCATAGAAATGTGACCACCTTGGTTTAAGCTGTCTAACAGTGACTGTTCTTTCTTTTTTATTTTTCCACACATAACTGGACCTTCAAAATTGGGATTCTTCTTAAAACCTGGAGGATTTTTTTTCCACCCCTTAAAAATTCTAATAGCACATGTGATTGGCAGCAAAATATCCTGTCAGCGGAGACATCTTGAAACCACAGACTGGCAAATATTTTGAGCAATGCTTTCTCAGTGGAACTTTGCAAGGGTTACAAGTTTGAGCGCTTATTGTTGCAATAATGCAAAACTTATCTTTCTGAAAAAGATGCATGGAGATCTTTGTGGAAATTTCTTGAGAATAAAAGCAGAAGAATCAAATTTTCTTTTCCCAAGAAAGAGAAAAATAATTAAATGTAAGTATTAAGACAGTTTCAAACCTAGAAAAGAAATTTCTCCAATGTCTCCAGGAACACTAAACTTTTGAATATACTGCTTCTAATATTAAATATTGTTAATTGGGGGGAAAAGCTAATGTAATAGGTAAGATATTTTACCTTTATACTTTTATTTGCATGTATTTGATACTAATGAGATTGGTCTTTATCTATGAATTTTCTAACTCTTTATCTTTTAACTGAATTATCTGTGAATTTGGGCCATTTTTATCTCATGAAGTCCCAGTATCTTTTTTATGAGGTATAATCTGGTTTTAAATAGTATTTTATTTTTGAAAAATTCTTGCTAACTAGAAGCTTTTTGTAAGGCAGTCTCTGCAGGTCCCAGGGTGTGTGGAAGGGCCTGAGTGCGCTTGGGAGGCTGTCTGTATGCTGGGTTATCATGGGGAACTTACTTAGCCACTCTGAGCCTTAACTTTCCCATCTGTGAAAGAAGAAAATTGACTTAAATGACCACAGAGTAGCTTATATCTTAGTAAGGATGATTTATTTACAAAGAACAGAGGCTCTCCCAAAACAGCTCAAGCAGAAAGGTGGGATTTTATTAGCCTAGGTTGTATCTAACTGCTCAACCATGCTGGGAGGCTTCTCTCTCTGCTTGGTCTGTCTCTGTGCTTTTGATGGCATTCTTCCACCACAGGTAACTCCTCAACACGTGGCAGGAAGGAATGCCTTTGGGAACCTCCACCCTCAGAGCTCACGGTCTAGAAGGAAGGGCAATCCTGCTGCAGTCCTACTCTCCACATACCAAATCTCAGAGGAAAATGTCCACTAGGCCATATGCTCATTCCTGGAATGAAGGACCAGGGGGAAGCCATAACTGACAGCCCCTCCAGGATCCATAGTTGAGGGAGAGATAAATGAGTGCCAGGCAGACAAAAATGGTGAGTTTCCACCAGACTCACATGGGTTATGAAGAGCAGAGAAACTGAAAAACTGTCAGGCAGCCACTTTCTCTGATAGTCTCTGGATTCATATGTGCTCTCATTTCTGCTTCTCTTTGAGCATCTGTTCCTTTCTCCTCTGCAAAAAAAAAAAAAAAGTGCATTTTCTTTTTGAAAACTCCTATTTCTGGCTCCCCATGGCCTTGGTTTCCACGTGGCTCTGACTTCCCTGATGCTGACGGTGGCCTACGCCATGTGACCATGAAGATCAGCTTCCTGCTGCCCTGGACTGACTCAGTCTCAGTTCCCAATTCTGAATTTCCAAGGGGAGCATGAATGAAGTCAGGTCAGGGGCATGGGTGAGAGACTAATTTGCTTCCTACCTGCCTATTCTACTTGACCTTGCATCATATAACACACACCCTCTTTCACCATGACACACACACACATACACACACACACACACATGGGCATCTTCCATATTCTTCCAAATACAAGTTCTCTCCTGCCTCTTTCCCTGTGCTACAGCCTCTGCATAGGATGCTCTTTTCTCCACATCTTTTTTATATGTTTTCCAGTTTTATTGAGACACAATTGATATCTGACATTATGCAAGTTTAAGCTGTACAGTATGCTGATTTGATACAAGTATCTATTGCAAAATGATGAGCACAATAGTGTTGGTTAACACCTCCATCCTTTCACATAATTACTATGTGTGCATGTGTGCTTGTGTGGTTAGGACATTTAAGATCTCTCAGAGCGACTCCCCAGTATACCATGAACTACTGCTAACTAACGTCACCATGCTGCGCATTAGATCCCCAAACCTATTCATCTCATAGCTGGGAGTTTGTACCCTTTGACCAAAATGTCCCCCATTTCCCCTCACCTGCAAAACCTCTCCATTTCCCCGACTCCCAAGCCCTGACAACCACCTTTGTACTCTCTTTCCATGAGTTAACCTTTTTTAGATCTCACATCTTTTTATGATGGATGTCAATGCATCCTTCAAGTTTCAACTTAAATATCACTTTCTCTGACAGACCTGCCTAGCTCACATAATTTAGAAGGTATCTCCTGAAATTCTGTAGCATTGTCTGTTTCTCCATGTTTGTGTGTGTATGTGTGTTTGTGTGCGTGTGTATGTGTGTGTATGTATGTGTATATGTGTATACATGTGTGTAGGTGTATGTGTGTGTGTGTCTGTGTGTCTTTGTGTGTGTATAAAATTTGTTCACCATCTTTTTCTCCCTCTCTCCTTCATTGGTCTGTAAACTTATATACAAAAGAACATAAATTGGTTTTTTTTGAAACTTTATTATTTTTTGCTTCTGGTCCTCTAACTAGCAAAAATTTGATTTCGAATTCCCTAGAGTTGCATCCATACTCTGATAGGGTGTGGAGCAAGGAAGAGGCATTGGGTGGGACTGGCCAGTCCTTGATGTCATCATCTCTCCACACTGGGGTCTAGTTAAATGGATTTATTCTTGCTAATCATTAATCAACTTCATCCATTTTGCTGCTGATCCTCCCTAATTTCCATTTGCAAGTCATCTAAAACAATATCTTCAATAACAGGCTACTTTTCTAGGTTGGGGGAGAATCTAATGCATCATTAAAATTATTTTCTTTCTTTGAATGACTGAGAATTGACCCTGTGAATAAGGATGTGATGTGGGGGCTCACATAGCATAAGAATTGGCCCAGGGATTGCATTTATAACATTGTAATCCCTGTAATTTTCACTAAAGCAAAATAATTAGAGAAAAATGAAATGCTATGAGAACATAGTACTAAAATGTCAGTTATAACAAAAACTCTAAATATCTAGTGCTCCTTAATGAATCTCATGCGATCTGAATTTATTTTGCAATCAATGAACTATTGATTGTAAATAGGTTTATATAATATAAATAGATTATATTCACCTGCCTTATGTGGTATTCTTTCTGACATCAAGTTGCTGTAATAATTCATTTGTTTCAATTAAGAAGAATAATGGGCTGTTATTTATTTTGTTTTTCAAATTATTTTCAAATCATTCTGTATTGAAATGTTTTTCAGGGCTCTTAAAGCTGATTCTACCATGATACAGTTAAGGAAAGATCATTTATTTTCCAACCACAGTTGACTGACCTATTTAGTATGCGTCCTGTGAAAGCTCAGGATACTGAAAGAGTTCATACATTTTTTTCATTGTGTTATTTTAGCCCTGAGGGGAAATGGAGGTTCCTGTGACCAGGATCCTCCCTTGACCCTAAACTACTTGATGGTGTAACTGGCCTACTGGTGGCTGCTGCTTCCACACCCTAGGCAATAAGCTATCATTGACTGAGTTACAATATAAAGCGCTCTGCCCAGTGCTCTGGGTGGAGGCAGAGACGGAGGTGGATTAGGGACCTGCTGACTGCCGGATGCAGATGTGATTCTCGTGCTCCACCCACTGCTGGGAGAATAAAGCCAGGTATAAACCCCTCTTACCCCAAGAGCATTCCGTTGTCATTTCTTGGTCTTACCGAATCCAAAGTGAACTTGCCTGGAGCTAAAACCCATAGATATTACTTAATAAAAATTGATGACTCATTTTCTTCTAGTTGTAAGGTACTGGAGAACATGTGCTCCTTCAACTGAAGAAGTTGATTTTCCTGTGTCCTACCTTCTCTAAATAATGCTCACAATCTAGCTAAATAATAATATTTAAATAATGTCATTTGGCTTTCTCTTTAGGTCACAGCATGATCTCTTAACTCACCTAGAAAACAAAACACAAATCGTTCATAATGACTCAAAACACTGTCTTTAATAATCAGCAGTGTGTGCTCCAAGATGCCACCCGAGACGCAGAGAAAAGCTGGCCTTTTAGTGTAACTAGTCTTCTTATAAGAAAATTCATTCTTATAATAACAAGAAAGAGCTTTCCTAATTTTCTTCATGATAAGGTAGGAAGAACATGAAATTTGGATTCAAATATCCGAAGTTGGCCCCTGTCAAGCTTCTGGGGCCACCCAATTGATGTGGCAATAAAGGCACTGTGTAGTGAAAGTACCTACAAGAGCTCCTGCTGTTTCTGAAGTCCCTGCCTGGGACCCTAACACCAGTGAACAAATGCCAGCCTGGAGGTGTGGGACAAAGGATTGAAAGCACAGACTCTAGGATCTGAGGGCCCCTCATCAGACCTTCTGCACTCGTGGGCTGTTAACTCAGGTAGGTTAGCTAATCTCTCTCTGTCTCAGTCTTTTTATCAACTATGAAATGAGAATAATAAAATAGTACCTTCTTCATAGAATTGCTGTGAGGGTGTCATGAGTCCTGAGGCTCAGTGGACACTGTGTGGGATGCACTGGGAATGAAGTGAATACACGCTGTGATCATAATGATGCTGGAGGCCCAATGGCTGCGTTTGGTCCTGAACTGCCCTCAGTCCTCTGCAGTTCAGCTCTGCTTCTTCTGACTGCTGCTTCCCAAAGCCTCCCAGGTCCTGTGCCTCCCTCCTTAAGGAACCGGATTGATGACTGTGGGCTAACCTGTATTAAAATTCATGAATTGTTTTATATGCTTATATTTTGCTAATTGTAAAAGAGTACCATATACTTATTGCAGAAAAATTAGCAAACACATAAAAGTATAAAGAGAAAATAAAAATTAAATAAACTAGAGTTTATGTTTTATATATCTCTTCCCAGCACAGTCAACCCTTGAACAACATGGGTTTGAACGGCATGGTCCACTTATATGAGGTGGATTTTTTTTCAATAAATACATTGGACAATTTTTGGAGATTTACAATTTGAAAAAACTTTTTTCTTCAGCTTGCTTTATTGAAAGAATAGTGTATGCAACACATATAACATATAAAATACATGTTAATTGATGGTTTATGATATCAGAAAGGCTTCCAGTCAACAGTAGGCTATTAGTAGTAAAGTTGTGTGAGAGTCAAAAGTGGGTGTTGACACTCCTAACCTGAGCTGTTCAATGGTCAATCAACTGTGTATTTTTCTAGGCATGCACATGTTCAACTAAATTTGTATCCTTTTAGATATATGTGTGCATGTGTGTGCTTACTTTGTGATTTTTATATTTAAACTTTAATCATGAGCATTTCTCCAACTTGTTAAGTTTTATTGAAAATTAATGTTTAATGACTATATAATATGCCAACATGCCCTTCCCAATTAATTCACCAATCTCCCACAGTTGAATACTGGATTATTATACCATCTCCCTCATAACCCAACTTTTTAATGATTACCCTTTTTCCCAAATTTAGCTTCCTATCTTTTTCTCTCAAGGTGCCAGCCCTAGAGAATAAATGCAGGTGGGGGTCCTCTGCAAGCACAGGTGGACCTCAAGGACCATAGTGAGCAGAGGACTTGATTACAGAGAAAAGTATTGCCATGTCAGGCTTTTTAGATATTTGGGGGGTCATGTAAATTATTTGCATGCTTTTGCTTGTGTTTCTTATCACTTGTTTCTTTATGGTTTTGTCAAGTAAATCAAATCTTAAATTACAACTATGTTCTATAGGAACTACAGAAAAGTAGGGTGTGGAATTTTAGCTTTAAAATCCAAGGTCTAGGTAGGCATTGGGATGGATTTCTCCAGATCTTGTAAGGTTTTATGTCATTCTGAACTTCACTCATGAAAAACTGGAAATGGTAGAGGGGCTGAACTGGGAGACAGGTGGTTTGTCCATAGGCTCTTAATAGTCTATCCTGCTATGGCCTCAAGTTGGCACTGAATTTGTTAATCACGTATGTTCTTAAATGGCTTAAAAATTCTGCAAGTCTTAAATTGTAGCTAAACTCATAGGAGAGTGGTGTATTTCACTGATACACGAGTGAACAAGAACGGAGTCTTAAATACAGAGACAAATGCTACGTTCTTGGCCTCAGTGAGATATTCCAGAGCCAACGATGATTTAAAAGGCCTGTGCTTAGAACATTCTTCCTCCAGAAGCCAGGTTCACCCAAGAATCAAGAAGAAATTGAGAGTGATTCTTCAAAACGTCGACTCCGTTGACAGCCCCCCTACCCTCAGAACACCGGCTGTGGAGGACTGAGAATCAATCAAGGAGAACAGATGGATGAAACGGTCAGAAGAAAGAAATTTCCTCACGAGAAAGATGAAGACATGAGGAAATGGATGATGTGAATGAAAGAAACATGAGCTCTTGGAGGCCCGAGAAGATCAACAATGAGGAGAAGAGATTCATAAAGATACTGCTTCGTTACAATGATAAAGAAGTGCCATAGCCAGGGGCTGTGAGGTGAAATGAGCTCGTGTGTGCAAAGATTTTAGAGCAGGGCCTGCAGGTGGTGAGTGCTTGCTCTGCTAGCGTTACTCCTTCTCGATGTTGGCATTACTCAGTTTAGAGGAATAAAGAGAGTGTCATAACAAGCAAAATAAGCTGGTAGGCATCACAGAGCCTTCCTAAATGCGTAGGGGCAGAAAAGAGATGGAAGATACATGAATAGCTACATATCCCACTTTAGGTGAAAAAAAACAAAGAATAAAACGACTAGTCAAGGCCTCTGGCCGAAAGCTGAGAGGAGGGGCCTTCGGGAGCCAGGCACAGGCCCCTCTCCTCACCAGACCTCCTAAAGCAAGGCCCCAGGCAGGCATCTTCTGAGGGGCTTCTCCGGCTGGAACAGTTGCGGGTTGGAGGGAGAAATCTTTCCAAGGAATCAGTATAAGCAAAAGCAATTGCTTAAGAAGAGGCAGGGGCCACGGCCCTTTGACAAAGGACCGAATGCCTATCGATGTGAGAGGGTGGTGCTCATAGAAACACCATTTCTGAGGGTAGAGCCCTGTATTTTTTTTTTTTAACCTAAAAGCCTTTGGCCTCCACTTTCATTACTTAGTGTTCTGCCTGTTCCACTGGGAAATAAATAGGGTCTGTCTTGTTCATTCCCAAATTGCTAACACTTAGTACGGTGCTTGGCATGCATTTGTTGGATGAAAAAAACAAAAAAAATCAGTTGATGGGAAGTGGAGATGCTAATGAGTTTTCTTTAATTTTGTTTGGTTCTGATCATTTCAGAGCATATGATTAGAGGCATAATTGTCCTTTAAAATCTTAAGTATGTATTATTTTTTCTGCCTTACTATATACTGAGCATAAGCCTCATGTTCTAATGAGGAAGGGTGGGTCACAAACACAGTTGCCTGCAGGGACACTGAACTAGGGGCAAAACTCTTATTCTAGCATCAAACCAAGTAACTGATTAATTACACTTGCTCTTGGTTATAATCACATTTTCCTATTTCTTCGTATGTCTTTCACTCTTCATTGCAAACATTGTGTATAAAAGACCAGCGGAGATGTAAGTCAACATCACCCCTACTCCGTATTCTTCAGAGAGAGCTTGCCTTGCCTTTAGGGCAAATAAAGTTGAGAGGCTGAGACCTGGGCTAAGGCAGGAATTGAGCTACTCAAGGTGGCTGTAGTTTAGATAAGGCTCTGTTCACCTTACTGTCAAACGTTTGAGCCTAGGACTGTGTTTGCGACAGGCCTCCCCTTCAAGCAGGGCTTTGTCTGCTAAAGCTGGGAAATTTCACTCCACTCTGCAGCCCAGGCACCTCCACATCACCCTTGTGCTTCCACGCTTCCTCCAGATTCCAGTCCAGGTCGTCCGTTGTCAGGTTTTACCGAGGGAATGTAGGAGAAATTACATAAGCTGGTTCTGTACAGAAGCGTTCAAAGTCATTGCACGCTTCATGCACATACATTTCCCTCTGCCGTGAGTCTGGGTTGGTGTGCGAGGGCTGTCATAATGAGGTGCCACCGGCTGGGTGGCTTAAACAGCAGAAATTTACCGTCTCACAGTTCCTGAGGCTGGAAGTCCAAGGTCAAAGTGTTGACAGGGTTGGTTCCTTCTGACGGTTGAGGAAAGGCCCTGTTCCAGGATTCCTTGACATGTAGATGGCTGTCTTCTCCCTATGTCTTCTCATATCATTGTCTCTCTATCATTTCCCTTTTTTAGAAGGACACAGTCATATTGGACGAGGGCCCATTCTAATGACCTCATCTTACCTAATTACATCTGCAAGAGCCCTATTTCCAAATTAGGTCACATTCTGAGGTACTAAGGGTTAAGATTTCAACACACGATTTTAGGAAGATACAGTTCAGTCCATAAGAATGCCCCAAACCACAACTGCTCTTTCATCCTGCATCCTGAACAGGAATGAAACAGACATGTGAAGAAAAGCCTTGCCTACCCATAGTTGACATTCCATAGGAACCATAAATATATCTTTATTATTGTAGGCCACTGAGATCTCAGGGCTGGTTTTGTTCTGGCTAATACAGGATCCAGGAGGCACTCATTCAGTGTAGTTCTCTTGGCCTCAGGTAGTCTAGTGGGTTGAACTGTATCCTCAAAACCTCACCCCCAAGGGCTGTAAATGTGACCATATTCAGAAATGGGGTCCTTGTGGAAGTTAAGATGAAGTCATCCTGGATGACTGTGGGTCCTAAATGCATTGACTGCTTTCTTATCAGAAGAGGAGAAGGACACACAGAGATAAACATACAGGGAGAAAGGTCACTTGGAGATAGAACGATGCCCCTACAAGCCTAGGGGTGCCAAGGTTTGCTGGGAGCTCCCAGAAGTTTGGAAGAGGCACCGCAGAATTCTCCCCTAGAATCTTCAGCATGAGCACAGCCCTGCCCCTACCATGATCTCAGACTTCTGTCCTCCAGAAATAGGTTTATTTTGTTTTAGGCCACCCAGCTTATGGCATTTTCTTGTTGCAGCCCTGTATGTTCATTCAGGCAGGATCAATCTCTGTTTTCACTGCAACGTTTCTTTGTATTCTGCTTCACGAGGGCTGCTCACCCGTTTCTGTTTTTGTATGTATAGAGTCATTGATATTTCAGTGGGAAGTTAAAAATGTGTGCTAGCTGACGCTCTGTGATTCTCAAATCTAACATGTTTAAGCATTCAGGAAGAGATTTTTCTATTGAACAGCTTATCTTCCAGACCAACCAAGGAGAAGTAAAGTTGACAATCTTGGGGGAGAACTGGACTCAAAGTCCACACCTTACTTTAGGAAGCTGATGCCAAAAGAGCCCTTAGTCTTAAGATCTGATACGTTCAGCTAGAGAGAAACTTCAAATGCTTGCATGTTTCTGGCCTTCCCTGTCGTGCCCACAGACATGAGAAAGGAGGTAACTATTTTATTATCAATTTTATGGAGGAATTCAGGGTCACCATTTGTGTGCCATCGCCATAGGCTCTCGCCGAGCCCCCGGCTGTTAGAGCTCTGAGTGCCGAAGCCACAGTTCCACCACTGGCCTTCTGGCAAACTGGCCTCAGCAGCCTTAAAATGAGTCCGTGTTTGCAGCAAGAAGGAAGGTGCCTGTGACACACTTCTCTAACATCAAAGAGAACAGAGTCGGCAGCGGAGGGCCTGTGTGCAAAGCAGAGGATGCCTTTGCAGAGGCAGCAGGGAAGCAGGGGCCTGAAGCTTTGGGAGAACAGCCCAACACACAGCACTGATTATTGGAACATCAGACTGCTTATTATTTGTACATGTATATTTGTTATATATAATACTTGCAAAAAGGATTGTATAATCCTTGAGGAATCATTCAAATGATGTAGCAACCTGTCGTGTGAAAAATCAAAGTCCCTATAAACAGCATCATTCCCAGAGCTAAGCACAGTTTTCTCTTTCAGATATAAGTGTCTAGAATTATTTCACTTCTCAAATACCATAGTTTCTCCCTCTCTTTTTATTTGTCTCCTTATTTTGTAAAATGGGATACTGTACTTTTTTTTTACAACTTGCTTGTTGGGTTTAAGAATATGGAGATACCTTGACAATTTTATATGTCCATTGGTCTTTCTTTTTACTTTTTTTTGCTTTTGTTTTTACATTTTAGAACAATGTTATTATTTTTATAAAAGGGACCCATTCTCATTCTAAAATACACCATCTAGAAGAGTACAAAAAAGGTAGCAAAAACATATACAAAATGTGAACAACTAAAATAACTCTCATTAACATTAAATAAACTTCATTCCAGATATTTCTTTTGCTTTAATTATAGAGAATAATGGAGAGACATATGGATGGTTGTATACATAAAATCACTTTGTAATGTAAGTAATATTTTAAAATAAATATAATTTTAGTTGAATTTAAATAGCAGCATGAAAATGAACTGAAATAAAGTTGAAGAATTTATGAAATCAGACAAATAGACAAAGAGAATTAGTTAAGGTTAAGGAAAAGTATAAAACCATTAAAAAGCTTGGCAAGCTTCATTATCTGGTGGGAAAGTTCTATTACTAATATAACTAACTCACATTTTTTATTCATTCACAAATTCACTTAGCCATAGATTTTTGTGCACATGCACATGTGCAAGAGCATAAACTTGCCACATACAGTCAGGCACTGCTCTTAATGCTGTGATATAGCTATGAATTAAATAGATGAACTATCTCTGCCACTGTGAATTTATAATCTAAGTTGCAGAAGAGAGGTAATAAAAATAATTAAGGATATCATATTGTTTGTGCAAAGGTGATAATTGGTGTAGCTAAAAATAGAGCAGAAGGAGGGTAGGGAGAAGGGAGAGCCATGGACAAGGGGTAGGGGGAGGCTTGGGTGGCTGGGGAACACCTCACTGTTCTGTGCAGATTTCACTTGGATGCCCCAGAGGACCACCTACAGAAATCAGACTGTATCCTATGAGGTTTTTGTTGTTGTTCATGCAATAGGACTAAAACATAAAAACACTCATGAAAACTGATGGTTGTGCTTTGTCAAAAAGCCTTCCAACTCTTTTTCTTCCCATCCGGCCATCTGGATTCATAGGGAAAGATTTTCTGCACAGGTTAACTTTCTGTTCTTTTCGGTCCTCTGGACCGTAGGGAGGGTGGCCGTCTGTTGGTGTCAGGCACGAAGAAATTATAGTTTATAGCAAAACAGACAAACGCTGAGATCCAGGAGTTAGTTGGCCAGCTAATCACATACACAAGTACGAGCAAAGTCAGGCCAAATGGGCAGATCTGAAGTCCTTGAAAGATCTAACCAATGATCAGGTTTAGAGAATATTTTTAGAAGACTAGATGGAAACCAGGAGGTGTACAACCAAAAGGAGATACTGGCAGAGATAAATGGAAAAGTATATCAAGTCAGTGCCTGACAGTTAAGGCAGGTAGGCGCCATAATTCAGTCTGTATGACTCTCTGTATAGGGGAAAGCAACCCCTACAGAATAAACCACAAAGGAGCAGACAGTCACATCTACAGTTAAGCTGGGTGATAACAGGGAACCACATCACAGTTGAAATTTCCTAGTCAGCCCAGTGTAGGGGTTCCCTGTCTTCAGGGCATTTACAACACAGCGTCAATGCTATGCCCAACTCCCTAGGCAAGACTTCCTCTCGTCTTAGTAAGGATACGTGTTACAAGCTAACACAGAAGAAATGATGTTTGATATGACTTTGTAATTATTTGCTAAAGCTCAGAAAACAGAAAGAAAATCACAGGAAAAAAATTAAACCAACCTTTTCAGGAAACCAAAATGTAGGTGTATTTGGTGGGGGAAGGAGGTGCAAAGGACCAAGGTAATATCCAAATACTTGGCCTTCGAAAACTGAGAAACCTATACAAATACCTTGTTGGATTTTAGATGTTACGTATTTCTAATCCTCCTGTGGATACTTCAAAACATGGTAACAAATTCTTCGATTCATCTCCCATCAAGAGGTGAGGGTCTATGTCTCCTCCCCTTGAATCCTGTAGCCTGTGGCTTCTTTGACAAATAAAATATGCAAGAAGGACAAATAGAATAATGCCACTTCTGCCTGGTTTGCTGGAAACTTCCCTTGGGGACTCTAACCTGCCAGGTAAGAAGTCCAGCTACCCTGAACCCCCACCACGGGGCTACATGTAGATGCTCAGGTCAACAGACACCAGCCTGTGAGCCATCCCAGGAAGGCAGAAAATACACGGTTCTGGCCCCTCCATTTAAGCCTTCCCAGCTGAGGCCTCAGACATCATGGAGCAAAGACAATGGCCTGGTTAGAATTCCTGGAATAGTTTCCAGCACTCTTGAACAGTAAAACACTACTTATTTAAGTGCCCCCCACCCGATACCCAAGCTGGACACACACTGAGGCATGCACACATACATCGTCTACCTCTTTCCATCCAAAGAGAAAATAAATGAAAAATTTGCTTTTCTGAGTTTTCTCTGCAATGCCTTTGCTGTTATGAGAAGCTATCCAGGGGTCTTAGGACAAAACATAACCAATTCTTAAGGATTACGTTTTATTCAACTGGACATGTTTTGGGTTTTCTATGCCACCCACAGGTTAAAATAAAAGATTATATCATTTCAACCACAAAAGATGGGACGCAGCACCCACTCACTCTTACTGTCTGCCATTGTCCTATTGCTCTCTGCTCTCAGCGGTCTGGAGCAAAGATCATCTATCACCTCCAGTTCTTTAAGAGGCAGGATGCACCCACATCTGATGCCTGGATTTGGGGGTGTACATCCTTCTTAGGAACCAAGCAAATCATAGCTGCATATCCCCAGCCCTGCTGGGAAATAGCTTTCATATAGAAAGGATTCTTTTAACTCATGTTATATGTCATCTTCCTGGTGGGGAGTCACCTTATAAAAATTTTCACTGACACTTTCACAAATGAATGTTTAAGAGAAAACTGAAAGTACATTTTCATTTGAGATTTAAGCCCAAAATAGGTGATCCAGATGATTTTCTGACTTTCCCATTTCCTATTTCTTGAAGAAATACTTTTAAAGTCAAAGAAAGACCTTTTGGCTAATTAAATAATCATACTTTGGAATAAACATTCTAAACTTTACTTATAACTAACCAGATGTCAAAAGACTCACGCTCTTAATTGAAAGTTGTCAACTCCTTTCCTTCATGTATATTAGGCATATACACTATTAAAGGAAGTTATACAAAAATATTCCATGTTTCATAAAGGAGTTTATCAATAAGCTGCACGATATAAAAAGAAAAACAAATACAGGGACTCAAACACTCATCAATAAGAAAAGAAATGAGGCTATTTTACTGGTGTCATACTTACTGGGAAAAAAGACAGTGCTAACAGGTTGTAAATAGCAGCTTAGCTAAACTTAATTTGTCAACATCTAATGGCTTTGACTACTTCAATCTATGCCAAGCATTCAAGGCACCCAGAAGCACAGAGGAAGACACAAGGCAGTGGGGAGGGGGCAGGACCTCCACAGCTGCTGCCATGGCTCACGGGACGCAGAAGAGAGCGCTGAGGTCCTGTGACCATTTTCTGCTACATGTGTCAACATCAGTCTCAGAGCCTGCGGCACCAAGAAGTCCTGCATCCGTGCTGAGCAGGGGGAGCCCTGACTTTAACACCTCATTTCTTTCTCATGTAGCGATGCCATGAGGATGGGAAGCGGCTCTGCTTTATGCTTTGATTCCGGAGCCACAGATCCTTCTATCTAGCGACCCCACCATCTTTCGTTTTTAGATCCCCTCCATCCAGACTGCTGATGAGGCATAAGAAAAAGAAAGGGATGCCTGGTCTGACCCTCTCAGCCTGTGGATAATCTCAGTAGCCAAAGACACTTATAACTTCCCATATTCCACTGGCAAGAACTAGTCTCATGGTCCCATCGAGATCCAGGCCCTGCCACATACGCCAAAAATTAGGTTTCTATTTTCCCCCAATTCTGTGACCTTTTGTCATTTCTTTTTCATTTCCTGAGTAGATACTTCCCTAAAAATGAGTAAAAAAGTTGTTAATGAAAAATCTTAGATATCCCTTTAAGCTGTAGCCTGATGTGGTGGTAATACACTAACATTTGATGTAGATATCACTGGCCTCTCAACAAGTTGTTCCCACTCTCTTTGAGAAAATGCAAAATTTTGGCTGAGTGATTATAATGTGGTATTTAAACCTTCTCATCAAACAACCTCCACTCTTAGCAATCACGTTTAAAGTAAAACTCTCAACATGTTATGCTATTCTTAGCTCCCATAAAAAAATGATCCTGGTTATAGCAATGTAACTATGCGTTGCCATGGTTATCTATCTATTAATGATTGAACTTGCTTATTTATGCTGATTAGAATGTATAGTTTGAAAACAAAAAAAGGCTTCAGTTTATTAGCAGATGGTAAGGCCCTAAGTTCTCAAATAAAAGTTGGGATATTAGGAACCAGTTCAGGCTTTTGATACTCGACAGATTCTTCTGTTGAGTCCATAGGATGGGTTTTTTAAATTTTTTCCCTCATTAGCTACAGCAATCAGTCTTCAAAGGGATAAGCATTTTATGCATCCTAGACTCATTATAACTTCCTAGGCAAAGAGTAACTTGGTGAGACATCGTATGAATTATGCAAAAATATAAATTTGCTTGAAAACCGTAAAGCATCAGCAAATGGAATCTTTGTATTCATTCCAATTATTTATCAGACCCGTACTCCCGATTCTACAGACAAAACTATCACCATAAATTACCAAAGCAATCAAAGTTTCAGAATCCTAGGAATAAGACTAATAGCTAATCATTTTTCACAGAAATAACATTTAATGCAAGATACTTTTGTTGACTGCATTTTCAAAAGCACTCAAATGTTTCTGGGTATTTTCAGCTCCCAGAACGGCAGATAATTTATCTCCTCACTACAGATCTCCTCACACTAGGAAAAAAGTTAAAACTTGGGAACTAGGTACTAGATACCTACTTCAGATCATTTTGTTCAGCATGAGAGAAAGAAAAGGAATTCTGTGATAATGTGTGTCTTCCTGTGCATCTTTATTTGTTCAACAGACATTTCCTGAGTGCTTAATACATGCAAAGCTCTTTCCTGATGTGAGAGATAAAGAAATGAACAAAACAGACATAGCCCCAATCTTCATAGAGTTTTTAATAGCACAGGTAAGAAATGATGAAGGCCTAGGCAATGGCTTCTGAATAAATCACTCTCTTTTGACAAGATGAACCCTTGGCCTGACCTTCAAATTCTTCAGCCTTTCTTTTTAAACCTTCCTTACAGGGATCGACTATGCTTCCTCCAAACTGGTTATCTATATACATCAAGAACTAAATTCCTATGGCCGAGATCCTGTTTTCTATCTTCAATAGTGGAATTATATCCAGATTTCAAGGCCTCATTCAAATCTCACTTGCTCACAAAGCCTTCCCTACCTGGATATTCTTTCTCAGACCTCTGAACACCCATGGACTTTTTTTAATGTCAAAATTCCTTCAGGAAGCTTTATTGAGCTTATATTATGAACCAAGTACTTTACAAAGTATCATTTCTTTACAACTGGATTCATTTTATAATGAAAATACCTGCATTTTGTACGGGAGGAGACTTGAATTTCAGTGGAGGTAAGTTAGAGATATAATTCAACTCAGGACATTACGATTCAAAAACCTATGTTCTTTCAAATCCATCACATGGACCTAATAATATTTTTTATTTCTTATCAAATTATAAATCATGTTAAGTTAGGAATCACCTTCACATATGTCTGTATTTCCCTATCATCTAAAATCAATGATTTATCCATAGACTCTGATCAAACATTTTTCATAATAATTGTGATAACAGTAGAAGATAAAATGCAGTAAATACGTTCCTCCCGATATGGCATATAAAATAACTAGGAAATGTCAGTAAGGAGAGGAAGCTAAGAACTAACAGCTGAATAGATTTAAATTGCTGGTGTCAACTGAAAGCATCCCAAACATGGGGAAAGCAAAGAGCAAAGGTACTGATGCAAGAATGTGCAAAGTCCATCTATGAAACAGCCATTGGAAGAGGCTGGCAACAGCAGAGACTGATGCAGTGGAAGACAGCCTGACAGGGTCAATGGGAACGACAGACAGAATAGTGCCCCACCTCCTCCCAGGTCTCTGCCAAAGACATTCCTGTCCAATCCCAGAAACCTGTGAATGTAATCTTTCATGGCAAAAGGGTCTTTGTAGAAGTGACTAAGGGTTTTGAAAGGAGGAGATTATCCTGGATTTTCCAGGAAAGCACAATGTAATCACAAGGGTCTCTATAAAAGAGGCTGCCAGGAAATGAGAGTGAACAGAAAAAGGTATGATGGAAGCAAGTGGTTCGAATGACATGAGGAAGTAGCCATGAGCCAAGGAATGCAGGCAGCCTCTACAAGCTGGAAAGACAAGGAAACCGACTCTCTCTTAAAGGAAGAGAGCCCTGTGAACAGCTTGATTTTAGGCTTCTGACTTCCAGTACCTGTGAGAGATTAAATGTGTGTTGTCTTAAATCACACCGATTGTGGTAATTTGTTACCTTAATGATAGGGTACTGATACATTAGGGAACTTGAGGGTCATCCTAAATAATTAGGAATATTCCCTGCATGCATTGAACATTTCTAAGTCAGGGATAGAAATAAATTAACATGATAGAAATGAATCACACTGTTACATTTATTCACAGTCATCTGAGCTATTGTGGTAGCCATGAGAAAGGACCCCAGAGCAAATGTGTGGAGACTGTCTCTGAGGAACTCAGAAAAAGGAAGAGAGAGTCAAAGGAGATGCCTAAATTATGAGTGTGAGAGATATAACTGAGAAATAGAGAATTTAGTGGACTAGTAGGCACTAAAGACAATGATGAATTTAGTGTTGCACGCATGGAGTTTAACCTGCTGAGGTCCTCTCCTCTATTAGTAGAAGGTGCACTATGAGAGAAAGAAAAATGGTTTGGAGATAGTGTCAACTAATCATGAACTCCTCAAAGTAGGAATATAGTCTTTTTCCCATAACTCACAGACCCAAACACAGCGTACTACACCTAGCAGATGCTAAGGACATGGCTGTTGACGGGAAAAATATCTGATCTTGCCAATGGGTATTACAGATGCTTCTTACGAGTGATAAACTATACAGCTCCAAGAAACAACAAGTACCTAAACACAGCAATAATTATCTAGTTATAAAGATTTCTCTCTTCGTTAAGTGATCACCTGTCCTCTTTGCAATTTTGCATCTGGATTCCAGACCCATATATATCCTTGTGGTTTTGATGGAGTGAATTCCCCAGTCCTTATGCCATCCTCTGTGTCTTGCTATGTGTACTGAACTGTGCTTGGGCCCATCTGGTCTCTGGGTGTCTTGCACTGGTCTCTGCCGAATGGAGACTGTCCCGTGTGGTCCTTTGAGCATCACTCTGGCACTGCTGCAGGCGCCATGGCCTCCAGCTTCAGGGTGGTGCAGCCACCTTACCCCAATCAAAGGCCTCTTGTACTCATCCCAGCATTTCCATGTCCCCTGCCTCTTGGTGGCCCTGGAATTCTCCGTTGTTTTCTCTGCACGGTTCTGATGTGTGCCAGACCCAGGAAAGTTGTCATCAAGCTTTACTGCCCAGGTCACCTGCCTTTGTCTTTATTACTCAACAATTGCCCCATCACGGTGGGAATGGAACTGTTCGATATAGACTTCTCTGAGAGTCACATAGGCTCCCTCAGGCTATACTTTTTTTAGAAACCCCTGAATCTTCCAAATATATTTGAGTATTTTAAGACATAGCTTTCAAATCCATTGTTGCTCATGGATTTTAAAATGTCAGATTTGAAATTCAAAGCTGAGCAGTGACTTTGTGGCTGTAGACAGGACTGCAGGAAATGTAAAAGAAATATCTCAGGAGGAAATGATGCCCATTGGAAGCCATTTCAGAAGCACTGCTGGCTCATAGGGACAGAAGAAAGAGTTGGTGTCAAGGGTGTGAATGAGTGCTGAAGGAAAAAGAAGAAGAAAGAATGAAGGAGTAAGTACTGGGTTGGGAAACAAAGCATGATCCTGTGGGAAAAGGAACTAGAGCAGAATGGAAAAACAGTTATTGAGATGGGAATAGAACCAAGCTCTCAGAGTCCCCAAGTCCAAGGAAAAGAGAACATTTCCCAAAGAGTTGATGAGTAGAGAGTGACAAATTAAAGAGATCAAGGAAAATGGCTATCCCCCCCAGGGTCAATAAGTATAAGATAACTACTAACATCTGACGGGTGCGGGTGAGAGGTAGGATTTGGATTAGGGTCCAGAGATTTCATAGTAGAATTGTGGTTTCTTAGTCTATTCCTGTGCCAGAAGTCTGAACAAACCAGAGTGGATCTTTTTAAATAATAGTAAATATGTGTGTGTGTGTGTGTGTGTGTGTGTATTGAGTATTTATTTTGTAATTTTCCTTATGTAAATATTGCTCATTATTAATTTCATATTTCTCCCTAAATAACCAAACTGCTATATGCCCACCCCTCTAAAGTTTATTCTTTTTTATATGTAAAATTCATTCTCTGTCATTGTTTTCGGTGCATGGTACATACTTCTCCAGCTGAAACACCCCAAAGTTATTGTGATTTTAAAAGATGGTCATCTTAGTCCCTCCAGTAAAATTCCCAGGCTGAAAGAATTTCTCATTCCAATGAACCTGCTACATATAAAACAGTCTTTTTGTTGTGTCAAGGATTGCTAAGCTTTAAGTAAGGACAGATGTCAATTTGGGAGTTCAAATGAACACCCAGGCAAAAAAAACACAGTATCAATTCCAAAGGGAACTGAGAAAGCAGATGGTACCACATGTATGTAAATCTCATTTCTGCAGATACACAAGAAATTGGGTTTTACACAAGTTACTTTTTTGGTCACTATGAAATTCACTACTAATTATACTTTTTCAGTTCAATATTTCATCATAAAAATATTTTTCAATAAGGCAGGAAGATTATACTTTTTCATATATAATAGAAATAAAAAGTATCTCCATGGGGCTTTTGTGATACATATGTGTATATATACACATCTATTAAAATGGCTCAAACTGGAAAACTAACTGAAAGGCAGAGTGACCAGCCTGGAAATGAGTTTTCGATGAAGTGACTACAGATATTTAAGCTTTCTGAAGCCCAGTTTCTCAGGCTATAAAATACATATGAATACTATAAAGCTCTAGGACAATGGCGACCATGACCACATACACTAGACCAAGATGTAGTGCATTAAACCTTCAGTGGTAATGGCTTGTTCTTTTATTGTTGGTTTTACAAGAATACAAAACATGAAGTATAGCTAAGTCATGGAATCAGCAAAAGATTCCTAGATTGCTTCAGAATAATTTTCCCCCAGCACAATGTAACCATCAGCGTGTCATCCTGTTGACATACACTCTGAGTATACAGAATACCAACGAAGTCCCTGTGTCAGATTTTACAAAAACGAAAAGTGGAGCTGTGCAATCCATTCTTTTCTCATGTATTGAATTTCTAAATAAATGCCCATCCTCCTGATTAACAGGATAGCAGGGACTGTCAACCTCATTTCTTTAACCGAAACTTAATAAAGCCCACCTAAGCCTTCACAGTAACAAACAAAAGTTAGGTTTAGCATAGAAAGTGTATTTGAGGATGTGAACAGCTCATCCGAAGCCTGCCGTGTTCTTGAGAGACAGGCCAGAGCAGAGGAAGACCTGGTTACCAAACCTGGCAGACAAAAATAGTATATAAGATTTTCAGTTGATATCATCTAATTCACTGACCTGATTATGCTTCAACAGAAGGACTAAAACTTCTGAGATTGAAAAAGGCAGAGAGAGAAAGCATAAAAACCTCAGGGGACCATGACAGCAGATGAGGGCATGCCATGCTCTGAGAAAATGTCTTCTGCACAAAATGACACTCACAGAACTGTATTTAAATCAGAAACCAGCATGTGAAGGCACAGAGTTGGGGCTCACATTATTATTGTTAACAAGAAAAGAAAATAGCAATTTATTTGTATGGACCTCTCATTGATTCTCTCTGAACTTAAGTAGATGAACATTGATGGGTAATAATAAGGTAAAGCAGTTTTACTCTCCTCAAGTGTCCCAAAGTCCAAGGGGAGAAAAACAGCCACACAGTTTGTTAGAAAAATGGCAGGCAGCTAACTTCTTCCTTCCCCCCAAAATAACTGGTGTATGGGGAAAACACAGTGAAATGTATACAAATATTGTAAAAGCTAGGTTTTTAAAAAGACTCCTACTTTCAAAAGACAGTAAATTATTAATGATTTCCTTCCACATTATCAGAGAAAAAAGTCTGGAAAAGAACTCAGATGTGTATTTTCCAGCCATCAACTAATTAATATTCAAGAGCCCATTTTGCATATCCATTAGGGCTTTGCCACAGTCTGGGTGGAGACAGCTATTAATTAAATATTTTTACAGGATTGTTTTCCTTTTCTTGCAGCCTTGTCTTTGATTCAAAAGTTATTTTCTCCCCAAGTAAAAACATGATATTTCCCCAAAGCCCTGCAAAACTCCAGATGGTTTCAGTGATGCTTCAATGTGGAACTAATTTTTGTCCTTGAAATGAAGGGTGGTCTGACAATTCATTGTGTTTGTTTGCGTTTTGTTTGTTTTTAAACATCTTCACGTCATTCTTCACCTAAAAGCCATCTGGATTTCCCCTTTCTTCTGAGCTCTGCTTCTCTTTCCTGCAACACTTTTATTGTGTCTCAGTGGGTATAGCTGAAGTATTACAACTACTGTTCATATTAGGTGAGAGAATGGGCTATAAACTCTCAAGATAATTTCCAACAATAAGATCCTATGAAAATGTAAATTTTCTCTCTAAATGCTACTGTGCTGCAAATAGTTTTCAATGCTCTCCTGACAATTTAGTCTGTGTTATAGAATGAGGACTGTGGGAATTCCAGCAATCGCAGCCTGCAACTAATTTTACACACTTAGAATCAGAGGTGGGTGGAAGCTTGGGCATCATGCTCTCCTGGGTTCTCAACCCTGGCTGAAAATCCCAACCACTGGAGTGAGCTTTAAAATACAATGGACACAGTTCCGTCCCAACTTGACATTTCTCAAAGCCTCTCAGATTAGCCTAATGTGCAGCCAGGATTGACCACTGCTGATCTAACCCACCAATCAATGGCCGCCAAGGAAATGGAAGCCCAGATAGGTCCAATCACTGCTCCACCTGCATAAAGTGAGAAGCGGCCAAGAAAAGGTTAAAGACCCACTTTTTTAATGTAGGTTTCTTTCAACTACAAGGACTATAGGATTGAAAAAGTAGACCTGAGGAACATAGACTACAGTCTGAATTTCTTTCTGTTTAGTCCAGGTCAGCACCAGCTATGTAATTTGCAGGACTCGGCACAAAATACAAATGTGGGGCCTCTTTTTCGTAAATTACTAAGAATTTCAAAAAGTTGGCAGCAGAGACTTCAACCAAGCACAGGACCCTTCAAAGTACAGGGCCTGATGCCCAGGGTTTGAAGGTGTTCTGTGTTCAGTAAAAATGCGTTACTAAAAAAAAAAGAGATTCCATAGCTACAAAATGAGAAACAGTGCTGAACAAGTCTTCGGGTTAGTTTTTTGTTCATGTACTTGTTTGTTTATCCACATATTTTAATGCAGCTGCTCAGGAGACTCCAAGAAGGCAATGTTCATTGTGACTGCTTTACCCTGCCTCTTCCCCTTTCAAAAGCAGAAACTCTGAGACCAGGTGTTTTATTTCAGGAAGTGATCCCAGAGAACCAGAGAGGGGGATGGGATAGACAAACAGGGAGAGAAGAAATCAATACAAAGGTGTGCTACTGGGCCAGCCACTATAGTGAGAAACTGGTTATATCCCTGCTACTATTGGAGAGCCATGTAGAACGCACCCCAGCATTGCCCACCCACTGGGGAGGTAGAAGAAGGCAGCTTTTCTCTCTGGATCCTATCGTGTAAGGGGTTAACTGCCCACCCTTCCAGGTTTGTGTGAGAGTGCCAAGAGAGAGTGATGTCAAGGTCTTGCCTCTGTGCAGCTGGCTGACAGCAGCAAGGACTGCAGGGGCCAAGAGGCCCTAACACAGTGACCCTCCAAGCTGAGACTCACTCAGCCAGCAGTGTCCCAAGCCAATTTTAGCTAAAACGCTTTGCTTCCCAGAACACCCATTAATTTCTTTCTGGACACCTGTGCTGTCCATGGACCACAGTTTGGAACAAAGTGGAAGATCTATTATTAGAGTCAGACATTCCTTCTCAAAGAAATCACACACTGAGAAAGCCAGCTGGGGTACAGGAAAGACCAAAGGAAAGATTAGAACATAAAGAATACAACCTGTACCCAGCTGGGGGGCAGGAATTACTCTGAATGTCCTCCCACAGGTGTGAGCATGGGGATTTGGCCGCACTCACTGTGTTCTGTGCCAGCTCTCCTAACATACTTTAATGTATATCCAGAGAGTTTTATAAGGCTATTGTTTTTACACCATATAAGTCAGACTCTTTTTTTTCCAAAAGAGTGCTAGATGAAACAGAAAATAGCACTCTCTGCCTGCAAACTGGTAATAGTAAAAGCAGCTTTTAAGTGAACTTGGCTACAGCTAAAAATTACACAAAGACACCATTTTCTTGCTTAAGACAATTCTGAACACATGCACTCTTGGTCACCGAGACTGCTGGCACTAAGTCGCACAGACATATTGTGAATAAATGTCTTCTTACTATATTTATTTAGCTGTGACAGCAGACTCAGAGCAATCTTAGCATTTAAAGGAAAAACTCCCTAAACATGTTGGGTGTAGGTGTTCCCATAGATGTGATACAAGTAACATGGAAAATAGCAACAAAAAAAAAAACTTTGTATAACTAAGTTGTCATTTCTACTTTCACTTAAGAACTCTATATGTTGATTTTCCATCAATAGCTTGCTCTTTTTAAGAATTCCTTCTAGTCATCTCTATATCACTTCTCTCATTTTGTCAGTTGAGCCATATTTATTGAGTGCTGATGAGGTCCAAAGCCCTGAATCGGACTGTGTGTGTCAGCAAGATGTTTATATATTTAGCAAAGCACAAAGAACTCTGGGTCTCTGGGAGGCTATCATGAAGCTATCAAAATGGCAAAATTTCTTTTACTGTAGAGCATTTCTTCACAAAAACCAGATTTATCTAAAGAGCAATTCAAATCCTTAGAAAGAATGTTATCACAATTTGCAAAATGTAATTGTCTTACTCTTAACTGTTTATGTCATTGGAAAGCATGACTTTAAATATTTAGTTTTCCATCTGTTTTAAAATGCGACCACCCACAAAAGCAGAATGTTGCCAGGTTTCCCTACACTCCTTGTTATTGCAACACTATTTCTGCTTATAAACCTGGGACCTTTGCACAAAAGCAGCTCAATAACGTGGACTTAGAGGAGAAAGAGAAAGTGTTTTCAACACCTTCAGACTTTTGCAGGCAAACAGTTTCCAACACCTAGAACCCTGTACCAAACCAAGCTGTCAATCAGGTAGGGGGGTAAAATAAAAACATTTTTAGTGCATACTTGATTATCAAAATATTTGTCACCTGTGACTGTTCTGATGAAGTCCCTTAATGATGTGAGAAAGAAAAGCCAAGAGAGAAGACTTGTGAGGCAGAAACATGTTATACAGGAGAACAGTGAAGGGAATCACCAGGACTGTAAGGAAGGCCCGAGGATTTCCTTGTGGGCCTTCATGGGAATCAAGAGACAAACAAGAGGTAAAATTGCCAAGAAAAGCATTGTTACACCTGTATAATCTTAGACAGAAGGTACTCATGAGCCCAGTGCAGATTTTTATTCAGACTGGTATGAGCATGTGCTGATGAAACTGTTCGAAGCCCTCCCCTCCTAAAGCACCCATTTCCCCCTGCAGACGTGCTCTTCTTTGACCTAATCCTGAGACCTAGAGATAGGCTACGTGAGCTTAGAAGCATTAACTACTCTCCTGATGGCCATACTCCTGCTGGACACCTAGTACCTGCCCACCAGTTGCCTCAACTATATGGCAGATTGTATAGATGATATGCGAGGCATATTGGCAGGAATTGTTTAGGGAATGGGACCCTCATTGGGAAGGAAAATTTTTCTTCTACCCTTCAAGATTCCTCTGGCTGGTCTACAAATCAAATTGACATGAGTCAGATTGATAGGAGAAAATAAAATTTAATTACCCACATACAGGTAATAGACATACACAGGAGATTCTAAAGATCCTGACCTAAGGAGTAGGGGTCCGGGACCTCAAGGAAAGGATAGCAATTCACGGGAGTGTGAAAGAGTAAATGGTAAATAAATGTTTGCTAGGCCACATGAACAATGGAACATGGAGAGGAATTTTAACAACATACTTTACTGAATTTCTCCCCATCTACCACATTTAAGTCATATTGTAATATAGTTTTCTATGGTGCTAACTCTGTTCCTCTCCAGGAAAAGGCAATTAGGGGGAAGGTAAAAGTTTATTTTTGAGTCTTTTGTGCCTTATTTGCAGCTCCATATAATTTGGAAGTTTAAGTGGTACATCTTGGAGCAACCTGCCCTTGACCCCTAGACCCTTACAATTCATTATACAGCTCAATATATGGAAATTACTGGTTATATGTCAACCTTCTGCGCTTGGTACTACACGATCATCCCTGAAAAACGGACCTATTTTAGGGACGCTGATAAATCAGGTTTCTAAGCCTTCAAGGCAGAGAGCCACTTTCTAGTTAGTTCACCAAAGAATACTCATTAGAGGAGCCCTGAAACAACAGACACAGAGCCAGTTCTCTTGATGTTGCTGAGGGCCCCATGTCTTTCCATGTCTCTTCTAATACCTATATTAGAGTAGGCAGTTAGCTGGACATAAGCAGGGTAAAGGGGCCAGCCCATCACCTGGCCAACCCCTAGGCCCTTCTTAGTTCCTGGTTCCACAGCCAAGGACACCTAGCTTATCAGGAGGCCCTTATAGGTAAGGACACATAGATTGTCAAGAGGCCCAGGACCACAGAGACCTCCCTGATGTCAGGACATGTGCAAGGCCTGAAGACCTTGTCTAAAAGTAACCCCACCTCATTAAAATAACATTGTGTTTTTGGCCTTCTGTGGGCTTCACTTAGGTACCTATGCGTAAGGTGGTGCCTGTGCACTGAGAAAAAGATTATATAACCTAGAGCTGTCAATCAAAGAATGTAAGATGCAGGGCAGGACTTCCTGCCACCTTAAGGAAAAATAAAAGCCAACCTAACCCTAAAAGGAGGGCTGCTTCTGGTTTCCAAGCAGCCCACTCTCCTGTCTCCAGAGTATACTTTTCACTTTGACCTGATAAATGCCCGCTGTGTTTTCTTGCTATCTGGTCTCTCATATGAATTCTCTCCTTTGAGAAGACAAGAATTGGAGAAACAACAGTTCCATTGGTAACACCTACTCCATGATTCTACCTCATCTGATTCAAAAATATTAAACCAGACAAACAAAAACCCTCATTGAGATTAAGGAGAGAATGGTATAGCTCTTATGAACACTCTTATAAGAAATCACTCCATTTACACTGAGCGAAAAAAATAGACACCATGGCCACTAACAGATAAAAGAAGTAAAATACATCTCCGTGAGGACTTCTCAAGTCCACCAGTGTCTCCCACACCACTGAGAATCCAAGAGTGACTCCTTCCTGCTCCTTGTGGCAGTTAAGTTTTATGTCAAGGAGCCCGTCCTTAGAGGAGCTGAACTTAAGTGAATAAGAGATGAAGCAGAAATTGCAATGAAGGTTTTTATTTGTGTTTGGTTCATTTATTTGGCTTTTTCTGTTTTATTTTAATGAAGAGAAAAGGGAATTGGATTTCTAGACAAGCTTTTATTTACATTACAAAAACAAACATGGAGAGATAGGGGAAGGCAAATAAAAGTGCCTGAAGTTAAATAAGGATATTTAGGAGAGTGGGATAAGCAGCAGGTTCTAGAAACCAAGTCTAATATAATAAGGAAACTTGAGCCAAGAAGAAAGTCACATCTCCTCATTGACAGGTATAATAGCAAAATTCTGATGACCTTGGAAAAACACTATTTCCAATAACAATTATTATTATCATTATTATTATTATTACTTAATAATGTTCCTCCTTTTTTACAGTTGCAAAATATTTTACTCATTTAGCTTTATAGTCATTGATGGAACATTTTGCTGTTAATCAGAAACACAAGAGCTATGTGTCTCCAACTTTAAATTATAGTCATAGGCATCAATCTGTGGATTACAATTTAAATAAAACTAGTAGATTTCCTTGACTTCTTTCTTCACTGCACAAAGTTATGTTCAGAAACAAAAGCACCTGTAAGAAAGAGGGTGAATAAGGTTAAGTAGCTTTCTAAGAACCTGTTCTCAGTTGGTTACCTTGTTGCATTTCACACAGCCTGTGGGGAGGTGAGTTAAATTATATAACTAGGTGTGCAAATTAATTCCTATTGTCTTTTAATGATCACCTACTTATAATATTTGAATTACATTTCCAAAGAAATCTTTGTGCTAGTGCACTGTAAGTCTTCATTGGGTATAAATAAGCCAAGACCTATTTCTTACCCCCACAATTTTTAAGCAGTAAAGAACCATCGAAATTCCCACCACTGCCACTGATCTACTTCTGAAAATTCCATTTGAATTCACACATTTACAACATCTTTGAAGTTAAAAATAAATTGATTTTTAAGAAGTATAGCATCAATTATTTGAAATAAGAGTTTTCTATACACCATCTGGTCTGGGTTGACCATTACCAGTGGTGTAATTACTTTATAGAATAAGGTACATAGTTTGTTAGAAAGCAGGCAACCCAGATGTCTAAGAAGTGTACCAATTACTGGCATGGGGTAAATCACAGAATTTTCAGAAAGTCCCGCCTAACCTTAGTTTATTTACATATCAATAGGTATTTACCAGCGCAGAGCCTCATGTCAGATCTGAGGCAAGGGGTACGGGTGGAAAGGAAAACAGCCGTTCTCCCGCCCCTCTGTTCCTGGTACATAATTGGTCTGGCATCTGGCAATCACCAAGGATCTGCCAATGAAGTTCTTCCCAGAAGGGGTAGGTGGGAAGTAGAGAGCTGATGTGGCTGCCAGGACACAAAGCACCAAGTGGGCTTGGGTAGTGGGGACCCAGGAGAGAGGAGAGAAGGCAAGCAGTGACCAGAGGAGATGGACAGAGCCTGGCCTAGCTAGGAAACTCAAGCAACTGTAAAAAAATAAAGTCTTTCTCCCAACCTACCCTTTCCCTTGACTTATTTTGGTTTCACCGGTCTCATGGGGGGGGATTCGCCCTGGGCGGGGAACACCCTTCCCATCCAGAGCCACAACCAGTGAGGATATTTAGAAGGTAGGATATAGTTGCTGGTTACAAAAATAAAAAAGAAAATATATACTCAGGGTTCACCATGTGTGGGTAACTAGGCTTTATTTGAGAGTTTTAGGGAAATCTAATGAAAAAACAAATCTCCTAACCCAGAAATACTCTCCACAAAGGTAGTAGAGGAAAGAAAACACTTTACCCAGAAAAGAAACAAACCTGTCAAATGTTTCTGACAGGAAGTAGTTTTGTAACTTGGAGCTACATGGCCAAGAAATTTGGGCTCCTACCCAACAGAAACTCAGGAGAAGCCATCTCCTCTGATGTTTGCATTATAAGGAAAGAGCTCCTAAAGCCTAAGAAAGACATTCCTAGATCTTCAAATTAACAAAAGGCCTATCTAGTCTTCAAAAAGATATATATATTTCAAAGAAAGAAAAAGTTCTTAAAATTACAATTTTATCAAGTAAAATGCCCTAAGAAAAAGAAGGCAGAAGTTTCTGCCGTTTCAGTAGAATTAAACTTCTATTTTTAAGTTTCATTTGCCCTCACAGAAGTAATTAACACAAACTCCACTTTTTTCCAGTATCTTCTTACTGTCACATGGACCTGAGTTGCTTTCTTAAACTCACACACATCTTCATCACTTCCCATTCAAGCCTTTGCAACGATCATCTGCCTTGGGGCTTTTACGCTGCTTAGCAAAACTCAGCAGTTGGCAACTGCCAACAGGAATGAGGATAATATACTCATTTACTCTGAGACTGGGCAAAGGATTGGTGTTGGAGTGTCTCACATGCAGTTGGAACCAGAGTCTGTAACGTGTTCCAAAGTATTGGGGAAATACTATTAAATACAAAAGCTCTTCCCAACCTAGAAAACCTCTCCACAAAGATACAAGTGTAAGAAAATAATTTTATGATTGAATAAGGTTCAGCCTGCATGTAATGCTCATCACAGACAATCCATTAAAGAGCTGGCAAAGAGGGAAAGAATCTTACTCATTTATATCGCTGAGTGGATACAACCAATGATATTTGTCTTTTCAAGATAAAATTACTTATTTTCTCCTATCTTTATGACTGAAAGTAGGATTTACAATTTGGAGTTGGTAACAGCTGAAGTTAGGCTCAGAATTTCCCAGGAGACTGGAAGATAGGGTGGCATCTTCCTTGATTACATTTATAAAGATGGCTTTCAGGTCCTAGAGGGAACATTCTTAAATTGGGAGACTGGCAGATGGCTTGTCTAGCATTTTACCTTCCACAAGAAGGTGAAAGAGCTAGGTGGAAGGTGGCTGTCCAGCACATCTAGGGAGGCTGGTCATGAAATTTCACAAAGAAAACCATGCCCAAGCTTGGCAAAGAAGCCTTTTGCAGGATTTTGTGAGCTTGGAAAATGTGCATACCAAAGGTGACCAGGGAAGACTGGAGACCATTGTGCTCTTTTCCTAAATATTTTGAATAATTTAGGGTTCTTATTATCAATGCATGACCATAGATAGAGGGAGAAAACTTTTCATTTATGACTCAGATAGAATTTCTGTCAGGCAATAATGGGAAGGAAGTAATTCAATGCAGAGTTATCTGATTTCTAAAAATAGTGAAATGTGACGTTCTTACACTAAGTGTGGTAGTCTCCAGACCGGCCACATTTCCTTACTTCCTATTACATATCAGTCACTGTTCCATGAAGATCCCTACCACCATGGAAATTATAATGTATTAGGAAATCACACAAGAAAGCAGATGATTATAACCAAGAAGGATAAGTTATGAAATGAGAGATCTAGATGTGGTATGGATATTGCCCTGGAGCCCCACTGGAGAGTCAAGAGAGTTTCCAGATGTACGGAAGTCTATAGAGAGACTCAGAAACACAGGAATTATTTATTATAAGTCCAGCGTCCAAAAGGTGCAATGCAATAAGGGATTATAAATGGTGACCATCAGATTAAAAATTCCTTCTCCAAAAATATTTTTATTAAAGTAAGGAAGTGTGGACTACATCTTGGAAAGATTTACACCAACACAGTTCAGCTTCAAAGAGAAGAACTTTCATTATCCAGAAAATGCTTTTATATTCATGATATCTCATTTCTTTAACAGTGACAGACAAATAAAATGTTCCTTTGTTTTCTGAACTTCAGATTTGACTAAGGCTTTCAGGAAAGGTTCAAGGAACTTCTTACTATAAAGACTCAAATTACTGACTATGATTTTTCCATATCCTTTCATCCTTTACCCAACCAGCTTTTGTTGTTTGCTTACATTGCATGAGTATTCTCATAGGTGCTGGCGATAACAAGATAAAAAATAGCCAGTCCTTCCCTTCAAGGAGCTCACAGTTTAACTGAATAACAGGTAGATAAAGAAATAATTCTGTTACCTGCAATGAATGATGCTTCTCAAAGTCACATTGTAAAACAATTAAACAAAGATTCTACCACCTTTCCATCACCAGCAGATTGGGAACAGGAGCTTTAACAAGTCCACTGCTATTTCAGATAACACCTAGTTAAAGATAGATTGTAACATATTCTTGCAGCATATATTCTGCTGTCCATCTCACCCAAAGAAAAAGGGATGACCTAATGACAGTCTCAAAAGACTGCACGTGCATGCACACATTTTCTTACTGACACATCTCTTTTAATATCAAGGCAATATTTTACCTCTGTTTTTTAATTTAAAGAAGAGAGGAAAAAATGAATAGATCATGACATTTTGAAATCATACAAACTTCTTTAGTAGCTATTTCCCTAAGAGCTCATCCTGGGACAATACATGGTATATGTCAGCACTTCATGGAATAAAATAACTATTTTCAGCAGAAGAAACTCAATGGAAGGGGAATGCTTTCTTTTCCCACTTAAAGAAATGGCAAACTCAAATATGTTTAATTCATGACTGGAAGTTAGGCAAAGTAAGTATTCTTAGATTCTAGGCCACTGTAAATATATGTGGTAAGTGACAGATAATAGTAAATAGGGGGCTCTTGAGTTTTCTATGTCCTGACACTACATATCACATGGAAATTAATCTTTAAATTGGACATTTAGTATATCATTGCAACTAATCATTTTAATTGTGTAATTGCCTGATATAAATGGGCTGCTTGCTATAAGCTTTGCTGTTGGTAACTTTGTCATTAGATCTGCCTCTGTTTTTATAAGTATTGATTTCTAAACTTCACTGAAATTGCCATGTATGAAGTCTCTTTGAAGAAACACTATAGCACTACGGAAAACCTCCCAGGGAAATAAAGCCTACAATTAATAAACAAAAATGCACACTCTCATTTTCTTACACCTTAAGAAAATAGGAGCATCTGCTGTTTAAGCTGCCTTTTTCAGTCAACCTTTTCTCTGCAGGATTCTCTTCTAGTTAACGGAATCCCAGATACTTCACTAGACTCTCTATCATTCCATCTTCACCACAACCTTATAAGGTAGGTATGATTATCCTCATTTAAAAGGTCAAGGACATTGAAATTTGTAAAATTCAAAATACTTTACCATAGCTCATGTGTGGTCGGTCTGAATGCAAATTACCTACCATGAGAGTCATTTATTCATTCAATAAATATTTATTGAGTGCCTTGGGACTGAGGGATACAGCAGTTAACTGACTGAAGTTCTTGCCACATGGAGCATATATGCTAGTGGAATTTTATCTTAACTATGATCGCCAAATATTTCCTATCCCTGTCACCTGGCAATAGCTTCTGGTCAGTGTTTTCACAAGAGGCACCAAGGCCTGGATGGTTTAGCAGCAGGGGAACTAGATCTTGATGAACCAGTTTAGGTTTTGTTTTAATTCTGGCTATTTCTCTTGTCTGGGATTACCTTACCTTAGTTGGGATCAAAGGGTCAAACTCATATCAGCCTGTGTAATAAGACCTTGCCTTCACAGAAGCACATTATTTTTTTCCTTTTGAAAAATAGAAGTCTGAGCTAGATGAATATTCAGGATACAGAATACATTTTGGCCTAAAATGGATCGTGAGCCAGATATTATTTTCAGAGATTATTTTTAAACTATTCAAAATGGCAAAGAAATATTTTGTGTTTTACTATTGCTAAACTAAACTCTAAATTAGAGTGACAGTGTGGATTCAAACATTACTGAACCCTCATTTCTTCAGGTGGATGCAGAGGAAGAAATAAATCAATAAAGGGTAATTACTCACTTCTCATTTATTCTCATATATTGCTCACTCTCACTGTTGGGGGACAGTCACTCCATGGAGGGTTCTGCAAGAAGGCAGAACTTTGTAACTCTATTCACAGCTTTCCTGAGAGTAAACTAATTAACTGAAAATGCGCCCAAGAAAGTAAGGGCATTCTGTGGGAGCCATAGATGGCCAGTCTGTCTCCAGCACTGTTCAGCTATGGAAAGAAGGTCCAGATCAGAAGGTCCCCAGCAAGAGAGCTAGTAGGGGAGGAGCAGGTCTCTGTTTTGTTTTGTTTTGTTTCCCTTTTCTGGTGTCTGGTGTTCAAATAGCATAATTTGTTGAAACATATACCTGCAAAAATAGAATAGGCTGTCTGTAAATTAAGCTGGCCCAGAAGGCATTCTGCAATATCTCACCAGTGTGAACATCCCTCCCATTTAACTCACAAGGGTATTATAAAAGTTTAATGAAATAATTCAGTTTGCAATGTTTAACACAGAATGGATTTCATAATCTAAATTCCCATTAAATGATCTAAGAAACTGTAATTACAGTTACTTAGTCTATTAAATGGACATGATTGAGCATCACAGAATATGACACAGGTACAATTTGTGGGTTGACACAGTATAGACAGCGTCTGACCATCACTAAATGCCACCAGTAAAAGGCGTAAGGGATAAAAGCAATGCAAAGACCCCTCACCCACACTCGGGATTCCAACCTCTTGGTTACAAAGATTAGCTGAACTTGGAAAAAAAACAACATGATTGAGTGGGAGGAATGCCTTTTGCACAGGTAAAATACATCACCTCTTGATTAAGTAACCACAACCTCCTTTCCCATGTATTAATATTAACCACCACAGTTCTTTCACTGCGGTGCAACGATTTCTCAAAGAACAAATACATGAACAAGAATAAAACTACAGTGATTACACTCATAATACAATCACAGTAGTAATTATGTTCAATTTATTGGGGAATATGTAAAGCAGTTTTGAAAGGAAATATTTTTTAAACATCTCAAATTCTGAAATAAAGCAAATGCTTTAGAAGACATTAAATTGAGCAAGGGGAATCAAAAGGGCTCTAATACAATAGTATTCTTTAACACCTATTTTTACCCATTCAAGGATTGGCTCCTTATTGTTTCACTTAATTTTGTCCATGATCTAAATAGCTACTTTTGCCCTTCACCTGGTTTATCACCACCTCAATAAGATACACACTGCTCCTTATTACATATACTTTTGAATTTAACCAAGGAAGTTACCTGGAAATGATTTAAATATGATAAAACCTGCTTTACCTGAAGGCATTTGGGGATTTCAGTAAAAGACAAAGCAAGGACACTGTAAATTAGAGTTAATAGTCAGTAAGTTAACCTGAAAATAATTTTTAGACAAAGTTCTAAAACGTAACAAAGCTGTATACTGTCATTTGATAAGTTATGAGACCACAGTTCTCATGAGACCTAAAAATCCCTCTTTTCATGTCTGACACATTGTATGCTTACGAAGTAGCTCTATAATTATTAAGGAGCATATACCTTTAACTCCCAAGTTTCTTGAGGAAGGACATTCGCATAGAATATCAACCTCTCTTGTAGATCAAGGACTGTTCCAGACACTCATATAGTGTCGATAGATCACAAAAACTGCATTGCTCTATTATAAACATCCTTAAGTACAATGACTTCTGCTTGGAAGTTTTAAATATATGGAATTTGAAAGGCTTCAAGGTTATAGCCATTCACTCTTCTCAAATGGTTTCTGGGAAATTTTTTAAAGACCCTTCTGGGAAGAATTTAAGCAAATTAAGGATTTCACACAGTAAGTAGATTTTTGGGCTGTGGAATTTTCAGCTCCAGCCAAATTCCTAGCCTAGTTATTTCTGAAGATGTCTCTTGCTTACCCAAGCTTTCCTTTAAAACCTGGACTTAAGATATGACTACATAGAGAAGTTGGAGAAAATGTCTATATGAAGTACTTGGTAAAAATAGTTTTAGACTTCAAGAGATCAAATAGATCAATGCTAGTGACCTACGGCTTTTAATTTTGTCATATACCAGACTTCATACCATTTGACAAATTTCCTAGGTTTTTTTCTCTCATTGCTTTTATCTGTTCATGCAATAGGAAAACCACAAGACCTCAATCACTCTTCAATTAGGACTCACAGATCATACCAATCTAAACCTCATCAGCTTGTACCAGGAGTTCCCAAAATACAATTTCAATTTACTGGGAAAGATTAAAAAGCACATTTGGCATTTGTAGTGCAATAAGAAGTCATTAGTGACTGAAGGAGTATCAGTTTCAGAGTTGTATTCTTTATTTTGTAAGCTTATGTGCTCATTTTAAAAAGCTTACAAGTGAGTTTTCTAGACAAGAAAATAGAAAACTAGTCTATTCTGAGAAATGCCCCACTAGAAAAGTATGAGTCCCTGTTTCCTCCAGATCTAGTACCTTAACTAACAAATATGTATCTCACCAAATACAGAGTTGTTTTGCTTTAGAGAATAACAGTGGAACATTATGAATGACACAGCTGAAAAAGACCAGAATCTGTGTTCTCCTTGACTTCTTTCTCTCTCACAAACCCCACATCCAATCTTTCAACATATCATGTCTATGCTTTACATTCAAAACTTTTGAGGTGACCCCTTTCCCTGCAGGTTCATGGTGGCTGGGCCCTGTCTACAATTCCTGAGACAAACCATGAGCCCTAAGGCCATCACCACCACTCCGTAATGTGTGATACTCAGCACAGTAACATTCCCCTTTGGCCAAAGTCACCTCCCACCTTGATTTCCCTGCACATTTCCTCCCCCAACATTACAATATTTGGTGGTGATAGACTCTGCATGGTTGAGAGCCAAGAGCAGGTCCACTATCTGAGATGACAGCTGAGTGCTGAGGAGCCGTATTTTGTTGGCAGCAATACTGTACCTCTTCCTGGTCCCCAGCACCTGAATCTACTGGTCTACTTCAATAAGTAGACCTCAGAGGGTGCAGAGGAAGAGGTCAACTAAGCCCTGGGGCTGCAGGAGGCTCACCTGAGGACTAGAATGTTCCTGGTGGTTGAAAATGTTTCCCTGGCTCCCATCACCATTGGCTGCCATCATGCCTCAACAATACCAACTACCGGTTCTTTTCCTGCAACTATCAGCCTCAATTCCGGACTGTCTTGAGGGAGTTGTAACTACTTCATATTATATTTTCTTTATGAAAAGTATCTAATTTCACATTACAATATATATATTTTTCAAAAAATTATCAACAATCATATTATCTTGAATAACAACAGTTTAAAAGAACAGAAAATAATGAAATTCTCCCCAACTCATTTTATAAGGTTGGTATGATCCTTATGTTAAAGCTGGGCAGAACAGTATGAAAAGTAAAACTAGGGGCCAATCTCACTTATGAACAAAAATATAAATATTCTAAATAAAATATTAGCAAATCAAAGTAAAAATTACATATATGTAATGTATGAATATTCTGAGAAGTTATGGAGTAAGAAGCACCAAGAACCTATCTCCTTGCTTAGACAAAAATTGCACTAGCAGAATCTGTCCATCTTAGAATCTGTTTTAGAACTCTGGAGTGTATTGTGGGCTTGCAACTTCCAGGGGAAGGTGTGAATAGTAAATTGGCATTAATTACAGTTAATATCATCTCAGTTGCAGCCACAAATCTTCCACTCCTCAGTTACATGGCAGGCCACTGAGACTTCCTAGAACAACTTGCAGCAGCTTATGAGAAGCAGGGTGAGCAAAAAAGGATCCTGCCCTCTAGACATCAGGGATCTTTGCTCTGATCACCAATTGCTGCTTCTGACCACAGAGGTGCAGGCAAAGAGGTGGGCAGCCCCTGTTTTTGCGAAGCTTCCTTTCCATTGTTGCAAGTCCTTTCCCTTTAGCAGAAGTGACTTCCAGAGGATTTAATAAGCCATTACCCATACCTCTTCCTGATTTTTCCCTTTTTTCCTTTTGAGATGTAGACATAAAGATTAGGACATTCAAAAACAGCTGCATATATTGGTAAAATTATAAGGTGATCATGCAGGTCCAGGGAAGGATAAGAAAAGTCCTGAGAAGCCCTTAGATGTGTACCTCAGTCTCATCCTCAGCACAGAAGTAGCTTACAACAAACAAACAAACAAAAGAGAACAAAATCAATCAATCAATCAATCAATAAATAGAAACAGCAAACACTAGGAAAGGAGGAGAATCTTATTTTCATAGTTACCACATTATTAGATTCAAATATCTAGTTTTCAAAAGAAAATCTCAAGACATACAAACAGGAGATTATGTCCCATTCAAAGGAAAACGATAAACAGAAACTGTGTCTGAAAATATCTGATGGCAGACCTACTAGACAAAGACTTTAACAACAGTCTTGAAAATATTCATAGAACTAAAGGAAGATGTGGAGAAAGTAAAAAAAAAAAAAGATATGTAAACATATCAGATATATCATTAAAAAGTTAGAAAACATAGACGAAAACCAAAAGAAACTCTGGAGATGAAAAGCACAATAATTGAAATGAAAATTTCACTAGAGGTACTCAAACACAGATTTGAGCAAGCAGAAGAAAGAATCAGTGAACTTGAGGATAGGACAACTGAAATTACTGCATCTGAGGAACATAAAGAAAAAAGATTGTTGAGAAGTATAGAGAGCATGAGAGATCTGTGGGATACTATCAAGCAGACCAACACGTGCATTGCAGAAGTCTCAGGAGAAGAGAGAGAAAAGGGGACAACTAGAGTATTTGAAGAAATAATGGCTGGAAATTCCCCAACTTTATAAAAGAATGTAAACATCCAAGAAGCTCTATGAACTCCAAGTAAGATGACCTCAAAGAGACTCACATTGAGCCACACTGTAATAAAACTTCCCAAAGACAAAGAGAGGATCTTGAAGCAACAAGAGATACAGGACTTTTAAATAAGATTATCAGCAGATTTCTCATTTTCTCATCAGAAATTTTGGAGGCTAGAAGGCAGTGAGTCAATACATTCAAAGTGCTGAAAGAAAAATACCTGTCAACTAAGAATCCTATATCTGGCAAAATTGTTCTTCAAATGTGAGAGAGAAACTAAGACATCCCCAGATAAACAAAGGCTGAAGGAGTTCATGACCACTAGACTTTCCCTGAAAGAAATGCTCAAGGGAGTCTTCAAGAGTGAAATGAAAGGACACTAGACAGTAACTTGAATCCAAGTGGAGAAATAAAGATCTCAGGAAGGTAGAAACATGGGCAATTAAAACACTACTATTATTGTAAGTATGGTTTATAACTCAAGTTTATGCTTTCTACACAATTTAAGAGACTAATAGTTTTTAAAAACTGGTTATTAGCCTAAATGTTAGTATTATTGTAATTGTGGTTTCTAACTCCAAATTTTGTTTTCCATATAAGAATAATGCATTCAAAATAATTACTAGTTTATGTTTTGAGGTACACAATGTATAAAGCATATTTTTATGACATCAACTGAAATAAGAGGAGGCAGAGTTATAAAGGAACAGTTTTTGTATGTTATTGAAGTTAAGCTAGTATAAATTCAAATTAAGTGTTAGGATTTTAGGATGTTAAATGTAATCTCCATAGTAACCACCAAGAAAATAGCTGTAGAATATAAACAAAACAAAATGAGAAAGAAATTTAAGCACCTCACTATAAAAATCAAGTAAACCCAAAGAACAGAGTAATGCAAGAAATGAGGGACATAACAGCTATAAAGCATGTAGAAAACAAATAACAAAAATGACCTAAGTACCTCATTATCAGTAATTACTTAAATTACTCTCTCCAATCAAATTTGAATTAAACTCTCCTATCAAAAGTCAGAGATTGGAAAGGTGAGCAAAAAGATATGATCCAACTATATGATAGTTTGCTAGCTTCAAGAGACTCCCTTTGTATCCAAAGCCATAAATACATTACAAATGAAAGTGTGGGGAAAAAAAGATATCCCATGCATATAAAAATAAAAAGAGAGCAGGGCAGCTATGCTAATACCAAATAAAATAGACTTTAAGTCAAGAAAGGTTACAAGCAACAAAGAAGGACATTATATATGAATAAAGGTTTCAATACAAGCAAAAAGATACAACAGTTATAAACATTTACAAACCTAATGACAGACTATCAAAATACATTACACAAAAAGTGCCAGTTCTGAAAGGAGAAAGAGTTCTACAATAGTAGCTGGAGACTAATAACTCATTCTCAGTAAAGGATAGAAAAAAACAAAAACAAAAAAAACAGAAGAGACTAAGTAAATTAAGTACTTAACAC
Source organism: Manis javanica (assembly GCF_040802235.1). Classification (NCBI taxonomy): domain Eukaryota; kingdom Metazoa; phylum Chordata; class Mammalia; order Pholidota; family Manidae; genus Manis; species Manis javanica. Next base: position 10,483,362 of record NC_133168.1, on the reverse strand, counting down.
AGTAAATCAACTAAATCTCACCAGCATATCTGGAACACTCTAACCAACAGTAACAGTAACACAGTCTTCACAAGTGCACATGGGACATTTTCCAGGATAGGCTGCCTATGTTAGGCCACAAATTAAATCCCAATAGGATTTAAAAGACAGATTATCACACTAAGTATCTTCTCTGACCACAACAGGATGAAAGTAGAAGTCAGTAAAGGAAGTAAAACTGGAAAATTCACAAATTTATGGAAATGAGCACACTCTTAAAAAGCCAATATATCAAAGAAATCACAAGGGAAATTAGAAAATACAGAAATGAATGAAAGCAAATATACAACACACCGGCGGATTCTAGGGAAAAAAATGGTGGAGTGGCAAAGCTGAGACACGGCAGGACCCAAGCCCTTTCCCCAGCCCACAGGCAGGGGATGGGGAGCAGAGTGGGGAGGGAGTTGGAGCCCAGGATCGCTGAGCACCTGGTCCTGGACATCTGCTCCAGGGGCATGAGCCCACATTAATGATGCTCTGGTGATTAGTGGGGCTGGACAACAAAGACAGGTGGAACGTTCTGGGAGGCTGAGGTTCTAGGCACTGGTGGAAAACAGTCACGCTCTATGGGCCACCCTAGACCAAAAGCAAAATAAGCAGTTTGAAAGACTTCTCAGCAGTGGGAGGGGCACCAGAGGGGCAAGGGTTACACGGAGCTGTCTGGTTAGGAGAAAGGGCAGGTGGGCAATACCTCCCCAGCCCACCCTCAGTCCAACAGTTTGGGAACTCTCAGGAGCCCCAGACACCCATCCCCTTTGCTAGCAATGCAACCCCAAGTCTCCTCCATGCGGTGCATGGTCTGCAGATGGCCCACTTGGCCCAGCAGTAGCAAGAGGGAGACCCTCCCAACGTTCTTGGCCCAGCCAGGGAACTGCCTATGGGAACCGGCCCCAGGAGCTTCTTCCTCCAGGCAAGCCCTGGTCCCAGGGGGAAGGGGCTGGGGAGGATGGGGGAGAGAGGAAAGGGGATTAAGAGGCACAATAATTCACAATCACAGTATAGGCGGGTCACAGGGATGGTAGTACTGCACGGAGAATACAGTTAATGATTCTGTAACATCTTATTACATGAATGGGCAGTGACTGCACTAGAGGGCATGAGGACTTGACAATATGGATATATTATCAAGTGTTGGGTATTTGAAACCAACATAAGACTGTATATGAATGATAGGTTAATTTTAAAAAAGTGAAGAAGGTTCACATACACACACCCACACAAGCACACACACTACATATATGTATACACATACATATATATACATATATATATATATATATATACACACAACAAACCAAAATTATAGAATGCAGTAAAAGCACTGTTAGGGAAAACTTACAGCTTAAGCTATATTTGTTTATTTATAAATTTATTTATTTAAATAGGGAAATCTATAGTTACCGCTCTATTTGTTTATTTATATAAATAACTATAAATTTATAGCCTTAGCAGTACAAAGGAAGAAATTTATAGCTTACATTAACAAACAAGAAGAAGCTCACATCAACAACCTCAGTTTACTATATAAGAAACTCAAAAAAGAACAAACTAAACCAAAAACTAGAAGAAGGGAATGATGAAGATTAGAGCACACATCAGTGAAATAAAGAATATGTAAACAATATACAAAACCAATGAAACCAAAAGTTGGTCCTTTGACAAGATCAACAAAATTGACAAACCTTCAGTAAGATGGGTCAAGAAAATAAGAGAGAAGACTCAAATTGCTAAAATCAGAAATGAAAATGGAGACATTACTACCAATTCTACAGAAATAAAAAGGATTGTAAGAGAGTATTATTAACTAACTGCATGCCATGGGATTTATTTTCAGAATGCAAGGGTTGTTCAATATATGTAAGTCAATCAATATAATGCATCGCATTAAAAGAATGAAGGAAAAAGTAAACACACTATCATCTCAATTGATGCAGAAAAGCATTTGATAAAATTCAGCACTCTTGCATGATAAAAAACACTCAATAAACTAGGAATAGAAGGAAATTACCTCAACAACATGATCATTTGTTCTACCACAGTCCCTCTTCTCATAAGCCACGGGCACTTCTAGTGGAGAGAGAAAGTGCCTTCCCATGAAATTCTGTGAATACTACAGACAGCAGGGTAGTCAGCACACTTCCTTGAGTAACTTCAAGTCCAGCTTGCCCAAATAATCTTTTGGCCTACTTCGGACCTACCCCAGAGCCAAAGACTTAAAGATTCCTTCACCCGCACACCACTGCACACAAAATTTCATGTGTGGTAAAAAGCCCACCCTATAAAGAGGAATCTTCTTTGACTTCCTCATCTACACAAAATCTTCAGAATATACAAATACACAGCACATTTCCTTAAATGCCCTCTCACTAACTCTCTATCTCTAGGTAAATCCATCGCCAAATCATCCGTATAAGCATTCACAATGTCGTTTTGTCTTCCTCAAGAATATGACTATCTTTTCTCCTCCCAAACAAATGAGTCCTAGAATAAAAACACAGTATATTTTCTATTTCTGAGATGAGATAGAACCACAGATAGTGCTTTCTCTACCAGTTCTGACCTTGAAAAGCTGTCAGTGAAGCCCTTCTCTTGACCATGGCCACAGCTATTATTTTAAAAAGCCATTGGGAATACATAAATGCACATTTTTACAACTGCGTTTTTAAAAACCACACAAAAGCACAGCTATGTTTAGTTCACTCAATTTTTTTCACTTTTAAACTTCAGACTATGACAATTAAATTATGCTTATACAAAAAAGTTATTCTGCATGTATAATGTTATTTATCTCCATTATGAGGTATTTTAAGTGCCAGTATATTGTTTCACTTAAAACAAAGGTTACTGTGGCATTCATTCTTTCACAATACTTGTCTGTTAAGAAATATTATTCTTTATGTTAAAGAAAGCATTCCTGAGGAGCTCTGTTTTGACAGTAACCAAATGACACTTGATTTGTCACAACCATTTGAGCACAAATGCATTAACCAGGTTACTAGCTTTTCTGATAAACAAATAATATTAAACAAATTTGTTAATAATAACAAGTATTCTGGATAATTAGCACCAATTTTTATTTATTCAAGGGTCCTTGAAGTGGTGAAGGCCACATTACCTTAGGTTTAGAATATCTTTTTTGAAAAGAGAAAACTTTAAAATGCTTACCTTCAAGAGAGGTTGCATAGGATTTCCAAAGCACTTAGGAAACAGTGAATGTGACTGTATTAAACTTCAGACTTCCACCCTAATTACAGCACTGTAGCTTTCAGAATCCATAGCCTCTCTTAAATGAAAAAAGTGGAGTTTTCATGGGTAGGCTTTAAAGTCATAAAAAGTTAATTTCCTTCAGAAACCTCTATGTTGTTAATTTAAGTGAATCCTTTCCCTGCTCTCTCCTGTTATGGCCACTAACCTTTATTGAGTGCAGCTACTCCTGAAAAAGATATTCCAAGAACTCAATAAACCTGTAAGTGCAGGGAAAACTGCCTACACAGATCAGAAGGGTTATGTTTATCCAGCCCCTCTATAGGAAATCAGCAACTCCCAATATCAAAGTGTTTGTTAGTTATTTTTTATGGTCAGCTTTTTTTTTAATCCCATATGTTTTCATGGAAAAATGCTAAAAATTTTCTCATAGAATTTAGGGACTTGGAAAAGCAAGTGCCTCACATAATTTCTGACCTAATGCACTGGATTGATATTGTGACAGACCAGAACTGACCCTTCCCATCCCACACACTCACCCCACCGTAGTATCCCTCTACCCCGTACTCCCTACCTAGGAAAAGAAGTTAAGAATTAGTAAAAGAGCTAAACAGGATATACTTTAGTTCAATTAGTATTAATAGTGGTATTACCCAAGGAGAGGCCAAGTATAAGAAATTTCAAAGGTTATTCTTGTCTAAGAAATAATGTCAAACTTTTCTTAAGATTGGAGTCAGATAACTCTCTCAAGCAACCAAGACTACCTCGATAAAGACATCAAACCTGAGAGATTAGGAATAATATTTTATTCCAAATACCTTAGGAGGATCCCAGCTACAGCTGAGAAGATGATTCCAACTCCATCCCCTTCCCCCACATACACACACTCCACTCTCCCCTCCCATAGACTGTAACTCGATCCTCCTCTCTGTAAAGCCACAGGATTCTAGCAGAGAAAAAAATTCATTGGTATTCTGAATATGTGTGGATTTCTACCTAGAAAGACCTGGTGTTTTATCACGTCTATAGAGAAACACAGATCTGGGAAATGACAAACAGAACAGAAGGACTGAGGATAAGGAATGACAGAGAGAAGATGAGTTATGGAGAAGGGAGCAGGCCTGTGGTCCCTCTGGGGAGGCCAAGGTAGTGAGACGCATCTTTTATAAAGGACCAGGGAGCAAAGTGGCTACCCTAGGAACACAGTGTCCCTATGTCCCCTACATACTCACCCTCTTGGAACAGCTTAGGCACATGGACCTATGTTCTACAGTAAAAAACTACTTACACTTTCACTGGTGTCATATATGTGCTGAATTCCATGGCTGTTCACGTGGGGCTTCAACATCACGGCCACCTTCACTGTGGCCGTTGGGCAGCCATCAGTATTTCCCAGTAAGAATATAAACAGTTGAGGGCAATGGTTTTTGTCACTTTTGTTCTTGATATATAACAGGACTTGGCACATATGGGTACCCAATAAACATTTATTGGATGAAAGTTGAATTACCCCACCCACAGACAACCCAGCAAGAGATCATCTTTGGGGAGCAGATTCCACATTAGAAACTTAGTCCATTAACATCCAGGCTTGTTATGCTTTCCATCCAATATCAGGTAGTCTCCTGTTTTGAAAAAAATAAATATAAAACTGACAAAGAATTAGGAGCTTTAGTTTGTAATTAACGAAATCTTTAGTCTCTTAGAACTTCAAATACTGGGGAAGAAGCAAGCAACCTGGAAACACATACAAAGAGAGAGATAAAAATATGGTTCTTACTTTTAAAGTGAGGACTTTAATTTTTTAGTTATTATTTCAAACTCAAGCTGACTGTAAAAAGGAAAATCCAGAAAGAGGAAGATTTGTGGCACTTATACTCTACATAATATTAACTTTAGGCCAAATTTTTTTCAGCCCTGGAGAGGGAGACATGAACGTACATGGTAGAGGGTTTCTTCCATTATAGTAATATTTATAGTAATATTCATACATAATGTTTATGAATAGGTAATATTTTTACAAGATTCAAAAATCAAAACAATATTCTTTTCAAGTAATAAAATCCAACGTCTATTCATGATAACAACTCTCAGTAATCTGGGAATAGAAGGGAACTACCTCAACTTGATAGAGAAAAAACTACAAAGTACTTAGGGCTAACATCACACTTAATGGTAAGAAGCTAGATCAGGAAAAAGACTAGGATGTCCCCTCTCACCACTCCTTTTCCACATCACACTGGAAATCCTAGCTGATACAATAAGACAAAAAAGGAAATTAAAGACATACAGAGAAGAAAGACACAAACTGCTTTTATTCTCTGGTAACATAATTGTCTGTGTAGAAATCCAAAAGAATTGCCAAACAAGTCCTAGAAATTAATAATAATCAGGTATGGCAAGGGTTGCAGGTTAATATACAAAGTCAGTCACTTCCTACATACCAGCAATTAACAAGTAGAGTTTGAAATTTAAAAACCAGTATCATTTACATTATCACTCCCCCAAATGAAATACTTAGCTATAAATCTAACAAAATATGTACTACATCTATAAGAGGAAAACAACAAAACTCTTATGAAAGAAATAAAATTAAATATAAATAAATATAAAGATATTCCATGTTCATGGATAGGAAGGCTCAAAATTGACGTCAGTTCTTCTCAAATTGAGCTAAGGATTCAGTAAAATCCCAATCAAAATTCCAGCAAGGCATTTTATATATATGAACAAAATGATTCCAAAGTTTATATGGAGAAAGGCAAAAGACTCAGAATAGCCAACACAATGTTGAAGAACAAACTTGGTAGACTGATGCTACCTGAGTTCAAGACTTACTATACAGCTATAGTAATCAAGACAGTGTGGTGTTAATGAAAGAATAAACAAATAGATCAAATGGAAGAGGTCATAAAGCCCAGACAGATCAACTGATCTTTCACAAAGGAGCAAAGACAACACAATGGAAAAAAGATAGACTTATAAAAAATGGTGCTGGAACAACTAAACATCAACATGCAAAAATATTAATCTAGACACAGTCCTTACACCCTAAAAAGTTAACTCAAAATGGATCACAGATCTAAATGTAAAGCACAAATTATAAAACTACCAGAAGATAACACACAGGAGAAATCTAGATGGCCTTACATCTGGCAATGACTTTTAAAATACAACACCAAAGGCACAATCTATGAAATAAAGCAATGATAAACTGGACTTCATTAAAATAAAAAATTTTGCTCTGTGAAAGACAGTATCAAGAGGATGAAAATACAAGCCACAGACTGGGAGGAAATATTTGCACAAGACTTATCTGATAAAGAACTATGATCCAAAATATACAAAGAACTCTTAAAACTCAACAATAAGAAAAACAAACAACTTGATAAAAAAAATGGACTGAAGTTCATAACAGTCACCTCACTAAAGAAAATATACAGATGGTAAATAAGTATAGGAAAAGATGCTCCATATCATACATCATCAGAGAGATGCAAATTAAAGCAGGTAGATGCTACTACACCCCTACTAGAATGGCCAAAATCCACAATACTGACAAATAAAACACTGTCAAGGATGTGGAGTAACAGGAACTCATTCATTGCTAGTGGGAATATAAAATGTTACATACACTTTATAAAATAGTTTCGCAGTTTCTTACAAAACTAAGCATACTCTTATCATATGATTCAGCAATCTCACTCACTAATATTTACCCAAAAGAGCTGAAAACATGTCCACACAAAAACCTGCATGTGTATATTTACAGCAACTTTATTCATAATTGTCAAAATTTGGAAGCAACTAAGATATTCTTCAACAGGTGAATGGTTAAATAAACTGTTGTTCTAGAGAATGGAATATTATTCAGTGGAAAAAAAGAAATGAGCTATTAAGCCACGAAAAGATATGGAGGAAACTTAAATGCATATTACTAAGTGCAAGAAGCCAACCTGAAAAGGCTACATACTGTGTGATTCCAGCTATATGACACTGGAGAAGGTGAAATTGTGGAGAAAGTAAAAAGGTAAGTGGTTGCCAGGACTTAGAGGGAAGAACATGGAAGATTTTAGGGCAGTGAAAGTACTCTTCCCTAAAATCGTGGATATATATCATAATAAATTTGTCTAAACCCAAAGAATGTACAACTTGAAGAGCAACACATAATGTAAATGATATGAAAACGTAGTTCTTCAGTTGTAACCAATGTACCACTCTAGTGGGATATGTTGATCATGGGAGACGCTATTCATGCGTGGGTCAGTGGCATTGGGAAATCTCTTTACCTTTCACCCCATTTAACAGTGATCTGAAAGCACTCTAAACTGTATTAAAATAACAAAATTTTTTTAGTGTTTAAAGTATACATTGAAAATCCGAGATCCTTACCATTTCTCTCCACCTTGTCTCCTCCCCCATTATATGTAGACAGTTTTATTAGTTTCTTGATTACCATTCCAAAATGTCTTCTTTCAAATATAAACAAATACAGATATATAATCTTCTTTTTTCATCTTTGTTAGATAAAAGGTAGCTTATTTTTTGCACAGTGCTGTCCTTGCTTTTTCAGTTATCACTAATGTATCTTGGAGATCTTTTCATGCCAACATATTATAATCTCCTCATTCTTTTCACGACTGCATAGTATTTCATTGTGCGGTGAACCAGGTCTCCAATGGTGGGCACTTGTGATGTTTCCAGTCTCTACTGGAGATCATGGCATGTAAGTATAGATAGGAATTTTTTAATTGTGCACATATAACTGTATTCCATGTTCGTAGATAGGAAGGCTAGACTAGATACCAAGAAGTGAGATTTCTGCAACAAGGAATAAAATGCACCCATAATTTTGGTAGTTATTGCTGATGATCTTCCACAGGTATTGGAGCATTTTGTCACATTTGCCACCAGCAGCAATGTATGACTTAACTAATGCAGTGTGTTATCAAACCTTTAGATTTCTGCCAATCTGACTGCTGATAAATGATATCTCCATGTATTTCATTCTTAATTCCCATGCTATAAATGAGATTGAGTATCTCTTCATAGGCATATAGGCATTTCTGTTCTTTTACTGTAGTTTATCTGCTCCTGCTTTTTAGCCATTTCTCTAAGAGGTTGCTGGTCCTCACAATTTTAGGAGCTCTTTATATGTAGGGGAAGCTATATTCCTTTTTAAACTTCACACAACCCCACATGATAACACAGTTATCCCATTTTAAAGGACACTGAGTTATAGGATAATAAGTAAATTGCCCAAGAACGCACAAATCTGGCCACAGATCTGACTTGGAAGATGGTGTAATATCCATTATACCACACCCTATTTTCTTACTACAAAGGTAAAAATATAAGAAAAGCAATAATATCTAACACTTTACATTAACTGCATTTTTTACCTTCACAGTGACTCTCTGAAGTTGATATCATAATTATCATCCTCATTTATGGATGAGAATTTGAGATTTAAAAGATTAATAAATTTCCCCAGGAAACACCAAGTGTTTCATTGAGAATCAAGTCCCCACCATTGAGACCAGAACTGGACTGCTTCATCTCCAACTCCACAGTCCTTGTCCTCTAGGAACTTACAGAGTGAAATAGTAGAGACAGAAAAGCAAGCAGCTACAATAAATAAGTAAACTAAAGAAAAAAAATAGAGCTACATACAGGTACTGTTGGTATCACACCATTTATTTGGATCCTTAAACTGTGCCTCATTTGTTTTCGGGATAATGATATACTATCAGACTACTGCCCAACCAGCTGGGCACAGTGATAGCCACAGCTCCTAGCTATGCATTTAATGACACATAGATTGCCACAGTCTAGCAACTTGTCAGGGAATGTTATATCAAATTCACAATGTTCAGAAACTGTGGAGAGGACCACACTTTACAGAGGACTTCCTGAAGAGCTAGCACTCTATCACTGCCCCTAATTCCACTCAATACCATCTAGCTCCAGAATAAGCCAGACTGACAGGAAAGTACTTGTCCTGCTTTATAGTTGTCTCTGCTGGGCAACTGTGCTTACTGAAATTTGTTCTTAAGTGATGCTCTTGGCCTCTAGGGAGAGGGCTTTAGAAGTTCTAGAAGACTGTGTTTTCAGTTAAGTTGATATTAAGATTGCCATTCAACATTATCCCCAGTGTCTTCCCTTTGAAAGAAAACTGAAAGTGATTCTTATCTCCGCACTAGGAATAGTTTTACTCTACTGAGACCGAATTTTGTTTACCTTGTGGAACCTGAGACTCTTATAAATGGTCGCATTTCCCTCTTTGAATTGGCTGTAAGGGAGCTCAGCCAATTTGTGATTGACTGTGCAATTTGTGAGATCATTTACTCCCAGCTCTTTCTACCTTACTCTTCTTTTCCTGTATTTCCTTGTATTAATTTATCTTATTGAATTGTGTGTATTTTATCATCACCTAAATTAATTTTAAGTAAGACAGGGTGTAAATATATATTCAATGTAAATATTTAATCCTCATTTTTTATTCTTTCGAATGTTGCAAAAACACCATGATTGGAAACTCTACTGAATCTAAATTATGACTCAAATTAAATGAGTAAGTAAAGAAAGAATACTCCATGTGCACCAGAATGTCACTAAATTCCTCTCATTTGTGATAATTTGTACCTCTGGTAAGAGAAGGGCTAAAGTACATCTGAATTTAGCTTATGACAATTGTCAGCATGCTAATTGCTACCTGGTTAAATCAAATTTAAGTTATTAAAGGCGAATTTTCTGCTGATAACTGCTTTGAAATTAACAGACATGGAGCCTTTGAATTAAAGTGGAAATTGACGCTCAAAATGTAATCTTCCTAGAAATACATAAGCCCTTATATGTTACAATACAATCACCCAAAGAGCAAACTAAAATTTCCTAGAGCATCATTTAAAAATATTACTTGCTACAGAAAACACATGATTATATCAGAAAGAATCCAAATATACTGTAGAGTATATACTTAGGATCTTGTTTCCATTAATTCCTTTAGTGAACTGCAAATACAGGACTATTACTACAACTGAGAGAATTCCCCTCTGTTCTCAAGCTTCTCTTTGTATCACTCTACCCACGGAAGGCTAACCCGCATATTCTACTCACGGAAAACCTTAGCTTATTATGATAAAGTATCAAAACCAAGGAACACCAAACATGTTTATATCTATCCTAAGAATAAAAGTAAAATGTTTCCTTTGTTCATTTTTTATTTCTTTTTGCTTTCAGTGACTTCATGAACAAATCAGGCTTTACTCTTCCTAAGCCTTGGGTGATTTTATACTTAGACAAGCTGAGTCTGGTTATCTCGAGAAAAATCACGCTTTAGACTTTTGCAATATTTCTAACCTCAGAAAATGACCGGTGTTTCTGGAGTCGAAAATGACTATACCCAGAGGAGCTAATTTTCATCCCTGCTTTGAACTTATAAGGAAACCACAGCTGCCTTGATCTATCTGGCTTACAGGTTAATTTACCACAGGATGTTTTATTTGGTTCTCTTTGGTGTTACTGAGCTGATAAAAAAACCGCTTGGAAATGTTGTGACTCCCTGTGTCTTGCCCTTATTATACTGTCCGATTTGGTTCATACCTTCCCACCTCTCTCTCCCTCCCTCTCTTTCTCTTTCTCTGAAATCAGGTCTTGCTGTTGCAAAGAATGAATTGCTCCTTCGGGAAACCATCAAAGACCCTGACTGTCACTTGAGCCTACAAGTAGCAGGCAATTTTTGTTCTTCCTCAGTTTAAAATGACTGTTTTCTCCTGTATCTTTGAAGGGCGGTAGGGAAAATTGATCATTATAAACTCATTAGCCACTCACACTTCCAACTATGGCATATCAACTAACAAGGAATTAAACTACCCCCAAGCAGCAAGGACTAATATTGAATAGAGCTATTAAAAATAAAATGCATAACCCCCACTGGCAATAAATAAATAAACCTAAGAGTTAAATCTTCATTTCAGAGGAAGAACACAAGCCCTTACTTGCTGAGTAGGGTTAAAATCTTAGATCTTTTTTGGTTTTTATCTAATTTCTGGATCCCCATGAAACCATTACGTTATTACTTATAGCTGAAAAGTCTCCCTAGGGCTGCTCCCCAGGTGTGGTTTGTTGCAAAGGGCACAAAGAAAAACTTTCCAGTTAGCATTACAGGCAGAAGAAAGGCCAACATGCTTTCTTTAAAATAAAGTAAAAGAAAAGGAAATCTTAAATTTCAAAATTTAAGGTAGACTGGACACCATAATTCTAGTGACATTTATATGTTCTTCACATCGCCTAAGTCACCCCGCCAACCAGCGTGCTCTTCTAATGCCCCGACTTCGGAGAGATAATGAAGGCGGAACCGTCAAAGAGGAAACACAGTTACAGAAAAGAATTTGAATAAAGTTCTTTGTGTTAAACAATACAAATAGATCAATCGAAGCTACTTTTAGAGAGGGTCATGAACATGTACTACTGAGGGGCACGGGCTGAGCTGAGGAGGGGACCGAGTGGATACACGAACAGGGTCATGAGGAATAATGACTATGGTCAAACAACAGTGAATAGCAGGGACATGGTCCTTACCCTACCGGGGCTCAGAAGGACATTCCCCATCGTTAGTCAAGGAAGCTCCGTATACAGAAAGTGTCAACTCATCTTTCCAGAAATTTAATTATGATTGGAAGAAGAAAGAATGATTAATAATTACAGACCAAGCAAATACACACACCCAAGTACATATAGAGACACGGAGGGGAGCCAGGAATCCAGGGTTGATGGGGACCTGAAGTTTGTATAATGAGGACCTTCAACAAAAGTAAAAGAACATTAAGCATTCAAAACAACATATGAAATGAATATTTATCAAGAGAAAAGAAATTAGAACAAATTGCCCCACATTCAACTCTAGCAAATACCATCACAAAAGCTAGAAAAACATGTTTCTTAATTTATAACTGATACACCCCCTTGTATTCCTTATAATTTACACCTGATACACATACCTTTTGGTTGTATATTCCTTGATTATCCTTTTGTATGATGAAAATTGTCTGAACATAATTTTGTAAAATGATAACAAGAAGATAATTCAGGCATTATCCTAAGGTGGTCGCTCAATTAAATTTTTTCTTTGGTGCTCAGAATGTATAAAGCATGAGACTTCAACATAGATGTCTGTCATTTGTAACACTGCTAAACGTTTCTGCCTTGCAAACACAGGAATTCTGATAACTTCTACATTATTCCCATCCCACAAAAATATATATGTAAGCTGGATTTTTTTTACTGCAGTATTGAATATGTACCTAACAGGAAGAGAACTTTGTTTTACTAGGCTTCAGAGAATTGAATTCTCCACTTAAAATTTTACATGTGTGAAGACTGCGAGAATTCTCCACAGATTACTTTCTGGCTCCAGACATTTCAAACATTGTTTCTCCTCCACTATTCTCATACTTTGGGTGCCAAGCACCCTCAGATGAAGGCAGCACCCTCATGCCACAGTGCGCTGGTGAGTCAGTGCAGGGGGTAGGGGCATTCCTGGAAGCCATTCTCACACTAGGCTTCCTAGCAATAACTTAACTGTATACACATCCCACTAAACCTAAATTAAAATGTGTCACCAATTCAATTTGAATCCCAAATGCCTATGATTCCCTAGACACAAAGGAAACATGACAGAAGTGGACAGAGACAAGGGTGCTGCAGTGAGACAATATATACAGAAATATTGCCATTAATACATCTTACTTTTGCACAGTGTACAAATACATATGACCACGTGAACGCACTGCTGAGCTCCCAACCACAGCCTCAAAAGGGGCTCAGGCAAGTGTGAAGCCCTGACATTTATTTAAACTTCATTGGCTGTATGTTAAATTCAGCTCTGGCTGTGAGAAAAATACAGGTAGAGTGGAAAACTTGGCCAACGTAGGAGAGAGAGGGCACAATGCTAACAGGAGCAGGAAATGAAGTACTAGTGGTTTCAATATAGACAAATTTGCAGTGTAGCACAGGAAGTTGAGAGAGGTCTCATTTTCCCCCAATTTTCCATAGGAAGTAAAAGGCAAGATTGCCTGATGAATGTGAATGGAGAGCGGGGTCTATGGGAAATGGCAAGTGCTAGGAATATCTGTGGAACCTGTAAAAGAATGGCCAGGGCAATGGTAGTGCTTCCTGAGTAGCAAAGGTCAGTATAAACTTGGAAAACATGAACTTGAAATGTCACCCATCTTTAGGGCTGTGTAATAGTCCCCTGCAGCATTCAGCTGCTCAGCTGATGAACCAAATGTAGAGGCAGTTTGTTGTTTTTTGACCACAGATTCTCACTGGCCATCATTTTAGCCACTGTACCCCAACTTCTCCCTAGAAAAACATGCAGTCCTTCCTTCACTTTTAGCCCCCATACTTCTGGGATCCAGGGCTGGATCAAATTTCCTAGGCCCAAACCAGACTGTTCGGGTTTCTCACTTACAATGAAAAGAGTCTCTGCTGAATTAAAACAAAAGGGAGAGAAGGGGACTGCAAGTGGCATAGTGTAGGTTAAGGAGAGAGAAGATGGAATAGGCAGAGGTGGGTAGACAGTACTAGGGAGCAGTGAAATATTTATCCCCCTCCCTGTGACCTAGTACTGAGACCATCAGCCACCTGCAGCTTCCCCAGTAAAAACTTGACAGGAAAAGAACTAGGAGTTCAGAGACTGTTATTTATTTTGGCTTTCTGTAAAGTCCTACAAGGAAAAGATTCACTCAGGCTGAAACTGGCCCATCTCAAAGCAGAAAGGACTGAAAATTATGGATATGCTCGTAGAGAACATTTCCGCCTGTAGCCTGCAATCTGAGATGGCTAAAAAGCCAATGAAATGAAACCACTGGTCGGAAAAATGGGATGTTTTCCTATCAGGTAAGGTTCATGCCAGGAAAGGCAGAGAAGAGTTGTTCTGGGAGTGGGAAATCGGAGCATTTTCCCACGTACCTGTCTGCTGTTCTGCACCCCAGGAGTAACAGACAACGGGAGCTGCTAACCTAATCGCAGAGAAGCTGCGATGGAGCTTATGAGCAAGAGAAAAATTACCGGTGATTCCCACCACACCCATTGCTTAATTGTATCCCTAGGCAGAGACCAAAATGGAGGCCATTCAGTTGTGAGTCGAGTACCTAAGCTCTTATCTGAGACTACGGGAAGGACGGATGCTAAGAGACTGAAATTGCCAAGCCCTGTTTCACAATTGAAAAACCATGTCTTGATATGATGTCTGACTTTGGGTTACTAGCCCATGTTAACTCCAAGGGTGGGAGGTGGGAAGCCTCATATATTGTTAAGGAAGTTGCTTTGTTTGAGCTCCCAAGACCCTGAAACTTTATTAACCCTAAGCTGGCTGCTCTAATTGGATAACCGATTCTCCCCAGTACCCTTCTGAGGTGTAGCTGTGGAAAGCAACAGACAAGAGAGAAACAACCTCCTAGAAAGCAGAATAAAGATTGAAATGTGATCCCTATTAATAGGGATTTTGGTTGGGGAACTCTGCTCTTAATCAGCTAAAAGGGTTCATTCCACACACATACACATTTTGGAATATAGTGTTTCAGGAGTAAGAGAATCTGAGGTATAGGCCACTTCAGGCATTAACCTGCACTGAGGGTCTGTCCCAAATGTTCAGATGATCTCTTCTGACCAGCTTCTGTTTCAGAGGCCCAGGAGAGCTGCAGACTAAGGTCTAGGTGATCTATAGGAATCTGGGGGAAAATCTTGGATCAGGTGAAATGTTTTCCCAGGGGAGTTTGCAGCCATGATTCCAGAGACATGATCTGAATCATAATCCAAGGCAATACAATGGGAATTTGTAGCCAAGCATCACATCCTGGGAGTAAAGTAAACTCATATATATGGAAGAATTACAAAATGTGGTCAGAAGGTAGAAGAATCTCATTCATGAGGGATCACAAATGCTAAGGCTATGAAATATGTGAGGATGCTGAAAATCTGCTTTTATATGGGATGCCTGTGTGTCACATGGTTGACCTCCAGCACCAGTCATTCCATGGGATCTTCCATCCAGAGATTCATGGGCCATGAGCCCTCCCCCCGTGGCCAGGAGCCCTCCCCCCATGGCCAGGAGCCCTCCCCCTGTGGCCATCCTGTGGTAATCAGAACTCAGACCTGAACAAAGCTGGGTAACTGGGATCTGGAGAACAGGATTTTCCACAACTACCATCCTATGCAGTTGTGCTCAGCCCATCTCGGTCCCATGAACACTCAGAGTTCACTGGCTTATTGGAGTAAAAGGAACAGAGAAGAGGACGAAAAAAGAACTAAAGGAAGAGAAAGGAGAAAAACTAGCAGTTGCACTTACTAGAGCAGGTGTACATTTCCCATCGATCGGTAAGGAGCACCTTGACTAGAAGGTGGGGCAGAGGACAATATTTACAGAAGTAGCTGGTTTCTCTGAGATTCAACTGGAAATATGCCCACTGACTGCAGGATTCTCTGGAATACAACTGGAAATATGCCCACTGGCTGCAGGATTCTCAAGGGTACAATTGGAAATATGCCCACTGACTGCAGGTTTCTCTTGGGTACAACTGGAAATGACAGCAGCACATGCTTCCTCTACTCACACAGCTTATCTCCAGTCAGCCAGTGAGACAATATGGCGGGCTTGCCAGCTGACTTGTCTATGTGCAGATAACTCATTTTGTGGCCTAGACTAATAAATTGCCTAAGTGTCCCAGAAGCCTTGCTGGCATCAGACACTCAGGTTCTCATTGCTCCTGAATAAGACCTGCACCAGCTACCAGAGCTCTAAGAGACAGCAGCACACTGACGGATGCCCCAGCAGAGGTGGCAGATGGTGGAGGAAGTGGCTGCCAAGCCAGGATGACCCCACGTGGCTTGAAGTACTAACGGAACTCCTGAATGGCGCTCCAAGAAAAGGTCTGACTGGTAATGAGTGGGGGATGCTTCGTCTATTTGTCTCTTTTCTTACCCAGAATGTCAAGGTTATTGCTCATTCTGCCTCATCATAAATTTCTGAAGCTGGGGTGCAGAGTTCATCCATGGCACGAGGAAAGTGAAGCACACCCTGCCAGAGGAAATCTTTCTTCTAAGATTGTTAGAAGGGAGGCTTGGTCTGCTCATGCGGTAGCTCTCCAAGGCCACTACTACACAGTGAGGGAGCCCACCCTCTTCAGTGGCTTTCTCTTTGGGGTTCTCGGGCCAGAAGCAAAGGGGTTACTGCTGGCCCTACTGTGGCAGAACATGCAGATGATTTCTTCTTCATCCGGGGCTCACATTTCTCAGGTTCCATTGCAGGAAGGTGTATCCAAGTGGCTAAACTCTATCCAGTGGAATATGGGGGAGTAATAATGAAGGCCACTTCCAGGCTTGGTGATAAACACCTCCCAGGTTTCAAGACACGGGACCGCTAATGAGTCCTCCCCACACTGAAGAGAGGACAAAGCGTCCGTCCTCCCAGATTCCTGAATGATCACTGCGACCAACCAGAAGCATCTGAATTGGGCTGTTATATGAAAAGGAAATGAATTAGTCTTGGGTTAAGCACTCATGTGAGGCGTTTGTTGTCACAAAAGTTAGCACTCCTTTAATAAAGACACAGATTGATGTTAGTGTGCTATTTGTGGGGCCAGGAATGCCACCCAGAGTTAGGGTTGGATCGGGGCACATGATTACACAGAGTTACCTGAGGAAACATGGTTGGGGAACATTAACTGTAATATGAGAAGGAAGCGAAAGAGTTAGTAATGTATTCCTGAAAGTCAGGATCAAGAAAGGAAGCCATTCACAAGAAAGTAGCAGTGACCGAGCCAGAAAGCCATGCAGGGATGCAAGGCCTGAGGACTGTCAGAGCACATGGTGTAGGGTGAGCGTGAAGGCGTAAAGGCAGCAAACGTCCGTTTTCCTCGGGTGCCAGTATTAGAGCTGGGCAAAGCCGGACAAGCTCAGCACCCACCTTTGATAGCAGCCCTGTGTCCCCTTTGCTTGCTGAAGCCTCTACCCACTGGCTTCATTCCTGCAAACCCTAATTCTCCAAGTTTGCTGGTTCCTCCGTGTGGGTAAAATTGCAGTATTTCCAGAATCTCTCCGCCTGGCTTTAGTGCATCTCCACATCAACAGGCATTTCCAAGGGGTGGAGAGAAGTAGTTCATCTCCGTATTAATAGGTAATTACTGGGCCGGCAGGGCTTATCTGGACCTGTGGAGTTGGGGGAAGTATTAGCTCACTTCCACTGCAGCCGGAGAGAGAGACACCTGATGGCTGTTGGTAAGCAATAAACAGATTTTAAACTTTATTTCTTCCTTTGACTGATTTTGGTTTCAGCTACGTATTTTGCCCCAGGATTTCCCCTCCATGGATTTACACTCAACTTGTTATATTTGTTCATTGAAGAGAATAAATCAGCTCTTTTTATATGTAAAAGTCTAAGCTAACTGCCACAAACACAATACTACCGCATGCATATAGCATGTACCCATTTTTATATGACTATCCATCTTTGTTTTCAACTGCCAGCATTTTAAACACTTGTTACTAAAGCTAGGTTTTCTTCATTTCTCTGCAGCACTATACTGATTGCACTTTTTTATTCTCCTTAAATTTTCTTGTTTTTATGGCACCGACCCTTTGTTCTGGCACCATGCTCATATACCTTTTGGTCTATTTATACATGTGACATCTTAGACTGACTTTTTATTCCAAGTTTCTTCCTGGTAAAGACAATGAGCCCAGTGAGCACACTTAATAAATGTTACATAATAATAACTATTAAATGTTCCTTTCAAATCTCAAGCAGCTTTTTATCTTTAGCTTCTACTTTGAGATAATTATATACTTCCCCAAAACTATTTATAGCTCCCATCAGGAAGAACAGCTGAAAAAAATGTACTCCTAGTCTTGCCAAAACGATGGTGAAAGTGATTTAAACTCGGAATTTCTGTTGCAAGTGTTCAAATGGCATTCAACATATGGATGTCTAATTCCAGCAATAGAAAACTTGTTCCAGCCAAAATGTCCCTGATAGAGGTGGCTACTGAGCACATCGTGTCCATGTCACCATCGTGATTCCTTTACCAACACACTGAGATCCACAGAACAGTGACAGAGACACGCCTTTGACTGGCTGTGAGCAGTCCATCTGTATCTGTGCTGCTCAGATGTATCCTAAGTCAGGTCTACCCTCCACCCTTTGAAGCCTGCACCCCAGCATATTTAGTCAAGACCACAAGACAGAGTCACAGATCAGCCTTACAAATAACAAGGAAAGAGGTCTTCCTCCATCACGTGATCTACGCATCATATGATCAAAGAATTATATATGTATGCACTGCTCTTAGGTTTGCTTGTTTCAGCAAATAAAAATTCAGCTGCCCTATCCTGCCTCTACACTCCTCTAACCCAGCCCAGATGCAATGCCAGAGAAACTCCAGATTGATGATGGTGTCATCAGATGACTTCCCCCCTCAATCAAGGTAGCAGGTTGCACAGGGGGCAGGTCACTGGACTTGGAGACTGAATACCTGGGCATGGTCTCAGCTCCTGCTACTTAGAACCTGTTTGGTGTGCTCAAGTCCATTTTGATTTTAACCACCAAGATTCTACCATCGAAAGGTCCATTTCCAGACTTTGGGGAACCACAACTCCTGCTAGCCACCATGCTAGGGTACTGGGGCAACCACAAACAGCACAGTGCCCTGCCCTCGAAGAGCTTAGTATCTAGTGAGGACAAGACCTGTGAACTCAGTAGGGGGAAGGTGGGGCTGGAAATCAAGACCCAGGTCAAAAGACTTGACGTCTTTTGGAGTTTTTTTGGCTGTCATTGCATCTCAGTCCGATCACAATGCTGTATTTCCCTTCAGTGTGCATTGTTTTACTACGTATTTGTTTGCATGAGAAGCCTTTTTGCACTTAAGAGATTAACTAGAACCCACTGCTTGGCAGAGTTAGCCTTCACACAGATGAACATAAAATATTATGATCTAAGTCGATCCAAATTAATCATAGCTTTTGAGATTATGAATACCTTTGGGGAAGCCATACAAGAAAACTCCTTTCTTCTTGTCAGAAAGAAATGTCTTCTGAGCCATTTGCAGTTTACCTTGCTCGTTAGATGAATCCTGGAACAGGTGGTGAGAACAGAAAGAAATCCCCTGGCTACTGACAGTGTCCCAAGGAGTCCCCAGAAAATTATTTTAGCAAAGTTTGGAGGGGCAAAGTGATAGCAATACTTAGCCAGAGTAGGTTTGGGTGTATGGACCCACATTAGGTACCCTCAGAGGTGTCAGTCCACATGGAGAAGGACCAATCGCTGGTCCACACGCAGGGAAGCAGCAATTCCTGGCCTTGACCCACCCATGTTCCTTTGTCTATGAGCTCAGCTGTGTTTTAGTGGTAGAGAGTAGGCGACAAACTAAGTGAAAAATTACTTTCTTAACAATGTAAACATTCTATAATTCTTTCGACTAATAAAGTGAGCTATTAGATTAATATACTTTCCAGGATCATTTGGCCTCTGCTTACTTGATCACTGGTGTTCCCAAACACTGTAACCTCACTCTCCAGCCCTTCTCTGACAGTAAAATCTCACTGACTCAAAAGGAAGTGGAAAGAGCTCTAAAGCTGAGCAGCGCAGCTGTGATTAGTACCGATCTTATGAATAGTGGAGTTTGGTTATTTGTTGACTTAATAGCTGGTGTTTTATGTTGATAACGGTTGTGATGAAGTTGATAACCCCAAGAACTGATGTGTCAAGCGGGTTTGAACCCCAGATCTACCTCCTAACTGCTCTGAGTATTCGGGCAAGATTTTTATCTCCTCTAAGAGTTTCTTCATCTGTTTATTAGGGTATAATGCAGCTGAAAATCTCTAACAGAGGCACTGGAACAGAACGGATGGTCAATAAGATAAATCACACAATTACAAAATAAAAAACTTTCACTTTCAAAAACATATAATAACTCTAAGTAAGCTTTTCAATAGTTTTCTTTTTAGGTATAAATGATTTGATTGATCAAGGAATTTTAATTACTATACCAACCATGAGTTCATGCATATCTTGAAAAGCTTTCATTTTATGACAGCCTGAAAGAGATCCGGTGACCCTGCAGGAGTGTCAGAGCTGGTACAGGGATCTCAGGGCTCCTGACTGTGTCACCTCCACCTCCTCTCAGTCTTGGCTGCTATAGATAAACCGCAGTACTTCAGACAAATTGGTACAAAACTGAATTCTAAATGAACACTAGGGCAAAAGCTTTTCCTAAAAGTGTTCTGGGACCTATGCAATTTAAGGGAAGTATCTGAGTGTCTAAGTGTCCCCCAGATTTCTGCCACAGTCAGCAAGTTCCGTGGAGGTTCTCTGACATTAAGAGAGGTGTGCCAAAGGCTGCCTGGAGCCCAGTCAGCTTGATAATCTCTTTCCTGATTTAGCCAAATAGAGTTCATTACTTAATGCCAAGAACAAACA
Organism: Manis javanica; assembly: GCF_040802235.1. Taxonomy (NCBI): domain Eukaryota; kingdom Metazoa; phylum Chordata; class Mammalia; order Pholidota; family Manidae; genus Manis; species Manis javanica. The sequence goes on along the minus strand of NC_133168.1, from coordinate 10,462,643 downwards.
AACCAGTCTAGGTTTTGTGTTAATATCCACAACTTTGTGTATTGGTGTTGCTGTTATGATTACTTATTATCTGAAGTATGAACAGGAAGTCATCCCATCTGATACATGGTAAGCTTTTCTCACTACGGATTCAGTTCTGCTATCAGAGAATAATAGGAGCAAAGTGGCCTGCAAATATGAACTTTGGCAGTAGGCCTATTTTGAATTCAAGCTTTGCCTGAAAAAGTTACTTCATCTCTTGGAAGCATAGTTTCCTCAGTTGGAAAAGGAGAAAATACTGTGAATTAAAATAGATGAGGTGTATTTTGATACAATAAGCAGCCAAAAAATAGCATCCATCATTACTACTTATATTTATGTTTATGCTAAGCATTAACATTGTTATAACTGTAAATGCTTTTCAAATCCCTTAGAAGAAAGGCATCATCCTTGACTAGAATCATAATTAAAACTTACATAGAAAAAATGTTGGTTTACATAATCATCTGATCAATTGATTATTACTCCCTTTTGAAAAGTTTCAAAACAGATACAGTGAAAAACAGATATTGTGCCCTATGATTATGTGAATTTAAATATAATGCAGTCCTAATGTGTATCCCATTCTCTGCAACAAAGTTATCTTGGTCACATTATTAACTTCAACACTGAGATTTATGTGGCTGAATTTTTCCAACTACCACTACCCTACCATAGAAGGACTTTATTATACTTTAAATTTGAGTATCACCATTATGGTGGTCTTTTGATGTATCAGTTGGACTAGCCTACAGTCCCCATCATTCCATCCAACTTAAGCTAAATGTTGCTGTGAGGGTTTCTTGTAGATGTGATTAACGTCCATGACAGTCCACATTGACTAAGAATATCCTACATCATCTGCATAGGCCTGATTTAATCAGTTGTAAGGCTTTCAAATCAGAACTGAGGCTTCTCTGAAGAAGAAATTCCACCTGTCGACAGCAGCTTCAGCTTGTACTACAAGTTTCCAGCAGGCCCTACGTGAGAGCCTACCTTTTAGATTTCAGATTTGCCCAACCAACCTCACAATAATGTAAGCCAGTTACTGCAATATAATTAAATATTATTAAATATCTTCTACTAGTTCTGCTTCCCTAGTTAAATGCCGACTGGTATAGCCATGAAATTTTTATTTTTTCTTTCTATATTAAATCTAATTGACTGTGCCTTGACATTTAAGGTAGAAATTTCTCATAAAGATTCTCTAGATTATGAATGACTTGAGTGGGGCTCATTATTTTTACAGTAGATGTGAAAATGCTTTTAATTCACCATGTTCCTCTATTTTGTTACATCTTTCTATCAAAAGAAACTATCAAATATAGATTCAAAGGCAACCTTCTTTTGTGACTTAAGAAGAAGACATACATTTAGCTATTACATATGAGTGAAAAAGAAGAAAAATGAAATGCTCATGTCTTACTGGCAAAAAATTGAAACTCATATACGCATAAATGATATTTTCTATGAATTTAAAAGTGGATTTTAGAGAAGTCGTGGGTTTTAGAAATGGAAGTGCAGTATGAACTCATTTTGTCAAAATAGGAACAGACATTGTCACTGTTTTGCCAAATGTCAATCCCGTTTTAAACGACCCAGCAGTAAAACTTACAAACTTCTCCAAGACAGAATTCCTTAAAACTGTTCCTTAATACTAATGGTCTTTTGCCAAGTTTCATCTCATCCTTAACTACTCTGAAAACTTGCAAACAAGAATATAGTTATAAACGTACTGGCTTTGAAAGCTAATTTGAAAATAAAAACCCAAAGGAAGCAAGATTTGAAACTAAACTCAGATTTTAATTTAACAGAAAGTATTACTTGTGACAAAATTTTTCTAAGATGAAATAGTCCTTTAAAAAGAAAACTCCACTTTAAGAAATGTTCAACGTTTATTCATTTTCTTATTGGGAGCTCTTTTCCTGGTTGTAGTAAGAATATGCACAAATAATCATACTTTTAGATTTTGAATATTACAACCCAAAATTCAAAGTGGCTTTTTTTCATAGGTCAGGTACTATTGTAAAATAAATAAATTTTAATTACACAGGACTAGTACCAATACATGTCTAGGAAAGATATTTCATTTACCTTTAATAACAAACATGTGCTTTGATTTTTTATTATAAAAACTGAGTTTTCAATGAAGGCAGTTTAGCAGGACTATGTGGAAATAAACTTGAATTCAGTAGTCCTTTAAACTTAAAAATTATGGTAGAATAAAATGTCAAACATGTAAGAAAATTTTCTGTGATATATACATAAATATTTTGATGTAAACAAAAGCAAAGATCAGGAGAAGTAAATATCTTTGTCAGCCACTGAAATACGTTGATTAAAGAGGTTATTTTATTGTCTCCATGCTTCCATTGAACACAACTGGTGTAAGCAGAGCAAGATGAATTAAATGAATCTTTACATTTCTCTCATACTCTTCAGAGGTTACATACAATAAAAATATTTCTCTAGAATAAAAGAAAGCACTAGAAGAATCAGACTCCTAAAAGTCATGATTTTCAAATATCAAGTCCCTCTCTTTGCTCTACTGTGAAACGATATGGTTTCTCAGAATTTTGCCAGTTAATAGAAGGCAGAGCCCACACTGGCAAGATCCAGCACCAACACACGTGCGGCAACTTAGGCACGAAGATATGTCGAGTTTCTTGACACAGATCACCCATGCACTAGGAGGTAGTGCATGCATGGCTTCCAATGCAAGACAAACATTTTTGGATAAAACAGACAATATTGAAATGGGTATATTTGTGACGGGAGTGCTTCCTGAAGTTGCACCAGGGAGCACACACATCAGAGTCAGGCAGACTGTTCAACAAAATGAAAGTGTGCATCCCTGGGCCCAAACCCAGACCCTCTGGGGAACCCGCAATTGGTACTGTCAACAAGCTCCTTGGGAGTATTCAGACACACACTCCTATTAAGGTTTGACCATCATTTCCCCACACTATTAGGGATTTCTTTTTGACAACAAACATTTCACTCTCTCTTCATGCTTCTTACTTATTAGTCAGAAGGAAAAGAAAAACAAAAACATTTCTGATGCTGTCAGTCAGTGGCGGTAATTAGTAGTGGTACTTTTTTTCCCCTCAAGAAAATATAGAATAGGTGACATAGGATTCGGCACCTACATTTTTCAAAGGTATACCATAGTGCTCTTTTTTTAAAGCTTGCAAAATGTATACACAATAAAAACATTCAAAATGATTTGTAAACTGTCATTGAATCAAGATTATCCAGTGTAAAGAGAACTGCTGTGTGGTGGGGTTGCTAAATTCTCACAAAGGTCGCTTTTCACAAACACCGAGCATCTCAGCAGGCATTTCAGAGCTTTCACCAAATGATGCACTGCCTTCCAAGCGGCACAAAATTACCTAAGCATTGCTCATAGAAGCAAACAAAGCTGGGTGTCAACCCCTATCACATCACAAAGGAAGTTTCAAGACCTACCAAAACTATGTATCATGAATACACATCATGCTGACTTTCCTGAGAGAAAAGTCTCATTTCAACTGTACTTATTCCTCTCTGCTTGAAATCCAGTTTGTATTGCGAATGGAAAGCATGACACCCTTCAACATGCTACTAGAATCCACTACGGTGTCTCTGTGTTCTGTAAGATCCCTACAAAATCTTTTTTTTTCATGTGCATAATATAAATCAGAAATCAAAGAGGTAGGTGACTGTCTTCGGAAGATGATCCCCAAACAGTCTGTTGACTAAATATGCTTGAGTCCCAGAAGAGTCCTTTAACTGGAAAACAAGTTCCAATAGCATAACGATTGCCTTAAGAGAAGGGTTTTCTACATCTCTTGCAACGTCATCAAACTTTCAGAGTCCTAACTCCTGACACCGTGCCACAGGCTCCTCAGACATTCCATTCTCAGACACAGCTAATGAAGTAAAATATAAGGTAATACTGGAGACCAGACCGTGATGCTGGGGTCTTCAAAAATCTCCACCCTCACACGGAGGAAAGCACATTGGAGTTCGGCAAGACCTTCAAGATTCATGGATTTCAACTCTCTCTGGTCATAAAACTGAAGAAATCATAAAGGCTCATTTGTCCCACTGGCTCACAAAGCACTAAAATTCTGAAAAGATACTCCAAGTCCAGAGAGCGTTCCTAGTTAACTCCCCTACTTGTAAAGCCCATGCTGAGGCCAAGGGGCTGCACTCTCAGCCCTCACACAGCCTCCATCTGCAGACCACATCTGTTGGCTCTGTGCACTGTCAGTGATTTCTGAGAAGCGGACCAAATGCTCTGGACGCACCAGGCAGGGACAGATGGTCAGCAAGAGAAAAAAATAATTTGAAAACCCAGACCTGTCCTGTCAAAGTTGCTTTAGGCTTGGAATCATGCTTATTTTTGCTTCTTTGTACGAGACACAATTCCAACACACTCACAGACTCCAGCTCCGCTCTGGGAAAGCACCAGGCAATCCTGTTGTTCTGCCCTGAACATTTAGAAACACGTGGATGACTGGACACCCTTGAACCTGCGTGGCCAAGACCTACATGCAGGATTTAAGTTCTCTACAGTTGTCAGTCACTTGTTTTACCAAACCAAAAAAAATCACCTTCTCTCCTTACAGCCCTACTTAGCTAAAATGTTTAAATTCCAATATAAAAGGGTAGTTGCGAGTGCTTTTATTTCTTTCCATTTTCCAGACTTTCTGTAACGGTTTCACATGTCTTTTGGTAATTAAAAATAAAGTGAACTTATTTTTAAAAGGAAGGTTTCAGTCTAAAAAAAAAAATTAGAGGACACACAGCAGTGCCTCTTGACTATGAAACATGTATGACTGATGTTACGTGTGGCGCAGTGGAATAGAGCACAGTTTCAGGACTCTGACAGATTTTTGGGGGTCCCAGTTCTACCACTAACCTTGGACAGGATTTTCGTCTCTCTGAGATTTGCTTTCCTCGTCTATAAAAATGGAAGAAATAATACCTACCTCATAGGATGCTATGAGGATACAATGAAGCACAGTGCCTGGCACACAGTAGGTGTTCAAGAAATGGTAGACCCTTCACTGTCCTGGACTCGGTGAGAATCCTTGAGTAAAAGGAAACACCACAGCCAGCAGCAGCCACCCCTTCACTG